>NC_067151.1:15590147-16190147 GCF_903995435.1 Acomys russatus
TGGGTTCCTCAGCCTTCCTCACCCACACTGTAACTCTGAGGCCTGGGTTCCTCAGCCTGCCTCGCGCACGCTGTAACTCTGAGGCCTGGGTTCCTCAGCCTTCCTAGCCCACACTGTAACTCTGAGGCCTGGGTTTCTCAGCCTTCCTCGCCCACACTGTAACTCTGAGGCCTGGGTTCCTCAGCCTGCCTCGCACACACTGTAACTCTGAGGCCTGGGTTCCTCAGCCTTCCTCATGCACACTGTAACTCTGGGGCCTGGGTTCCTCAGCCTTCCTCGCACACACTGTAACTCTGAGGCCTGGGTTCCTCAGCCTTCCTCATGCACACTGTAACTCTGGGGCCTGGGTTCCTCAGCCTTCCTCGCACACACTGTAACTCTGAGGCCTGGGTTTCTCAGCCTGCCTCACGCACACTGTAACTCTGAGGCCTGGGTTCCTCAGCCTGCCTCGCGCACACTGTAACTCTGAGGCCTGGGTTCCTCAGCCTGCCTCGCGCACACTGTAACTCTGAGGCCTGGGTTCCTCAGCCTTCCTAGCCCACACTGTAACTCTGAGGCCTGGGTTTCTCAGCCTGCCTCACGCACACTGTAACTCTGAGGCCTGGGTTCCTCAGCCTTCCTCGCACACACTGTAACTCTGAGGCCTGGGTTCCTCAGCCTGCCTAGCTGTCGCGAGCACTGAGTACTTCGCACTCAGGATCCCGAATGAACTCAATCTGAGACTGATCAGTGGTTTTGCAGTTGCTAAGTTTATTAACATAAACGGGTTCAAGAATATCAGTCACCACTACACAAAAACAACACCAAATCAGTCCAAAAACACAAATGGCCAAAATCATATAATGATACCATTCCATACTATTCTATCTTACACTCAAGCATTCATAACTATCTTAATTCTAATAGGAGTAGCATCTAACATTCCTAAT
This sequence comes from Acomys russatus, assembly GCF_903995435.1. NCBI lineage: Eukaryota > Metazoa > Chordata > Mammalia > Rodentia > Muridae > Acomys > Acomys russatus. Next base: position 15,591,077 of record NC_067151.1, read on the forward strand.
CAGGGATATACAACCTGATGGAGAGTCGTGTCAGCGACGACAGGTCCAGAGCTGCGACTTCTGATTACAGCAGTAGGGTGCTAGGAGCTTGAGCCGTCATTCGTGTTTGGGTATTTGGGCAGAGTCTCGGTCTGTTCGGTGGATCTCGTTCCAGGCAGTCGGGATTTATGCAGCCATGGTGGAAGTGAGATACTGAATGGCTTTCGACCGCGGTTTATATACTTTTCACTGAGTTTCTTTACTCTTTATCACATCACACACTCAGGTCTGCTTATCTATTACTATACGCCACTCATGTTTACTAGCTCAGCTGGCTACAGCTGTCCTTATCACTTCATAACACACTTATTATGGTTTTCTACACTGAGCAGTTGACATTGCTCTTACATGCTCATTACACTAGCACACACTGTAACTCTGAGGCCTGGGTTCCTCAGCCTGCCTCGCCCACACTGTAACTCTGAGGCCTGGGTTCCTCAGCCTGCCTCACGCACACACTGTAACTCTGAGGCCTGGGTTCCTCAGCCTTCCTCATGCACACTGTAACTCTGAGGCCTGGGTTCCTCAGCCTTCCTCATGCACACTGTAACTCTGAGGCCTGGGTTCCTCAGCCTGCCTCGCGCACACTGTAACTCTGAGGCCTGGGTTCCTCAGCCTTCCTCGCACACACTGTAACTCTGAGGCCTGGGTTCCTCAGCCTGCCTCGCCCACACTGTAACTCTGTGTTTATCATCAACAGTCTGCCTTTACTTTCTTAGTTTAGCAGTGCTGGTTACAATGAGGCAAGCATAAGAAACTGTTTGCTCCTGATTTTAAAGCAACAGTACTCAGATGACCTGATGGCTCAGGAACAGGTAGGTTTGGTTTCATTTGTTCCAAACACAGAAACAAAGAGTCCAGTATGCGGGAGATTTAATGTGTTCCATGCTTCATCCAAGTCACCATCAGCTCTAATGCAATTTGGTTCATTTTTAATGATCCTGATTGAAATTTTAAAAATTCAGGTCAGCTATATCTATTAATTTTTTTTTTGAGAAACCAGATGAAACGATTGAAGATTTCTCTAACAGGCTGACAGTGGGAAGACCCAGGTGCAAATAATAGACGTTTAATGGGTAATACAGATTTACAAAGACTGCTGGGCTAAAGGTTAAGATTTTAAGCCTGTGTGAAAGCCAGTGGTGACATTAATGTGCCAGCTAACCTATTAAATCTAAGCTCTGAGGAACTGTTCATTTCACACTAAGGAAAATAAAGCAATTCCCCCTGCATTACTTTGACTAAGAGAAAGCCCAAATTTGAGTTCTCCACCTCTCTCCCTGTGTCTTCCATCTCTCTGTAGTTAGTCTGTACGTCTATAAGCTGTCTGATGTGTGTGTCAGTGCCAAAGCTTATGAGTTGTGCCTTGCTCTGTGTTTACTGAACACCACAGAACACCCAGCATGACCTCCTGACTCAATAGCATTATGAGACCATTGCTGTGATCCCCTCGATCACCCAGTCCCCCAAACCAGCAAACCCCAGCGGAGGAAAGGAAATGCGAGAATCTGTAAACAGGCTTTAAAAAGGAACCATTTCCACTTACATCCCCTCATTTCCTGGGTCCATGTCCCCAGCCTCTGGAGAGCAGTGATGATTCAGGCTTTCTGCTTGTGTTATAAGTATGGAGTAAATCCTCCTTGTTGGGTCTTTGAGAATCACTCCAGCACTGGTATGGAAATTACATGTATAGAGGCTTATGGAAATTAATGAATATATTATGTTCATGGGTCCTAAAGATGAGATATATGGCTCATCATGCAGGGCGCCATGTGAATGATCAACGCTCCCAAGTAATATACTCAGCCAAGCACAAAGCAAGAGGGGACCCCTCCGGGGAGATGCTTTTTATTGGGGTCATGAGATGCTTAAGCAAGTACAATGACACGAGAAAATTCACTGCTGTGTTTGAGTGTGTCGAGCGGATGGGGGGTTTGGGGGGACCAAGAGGAGAATTTGTAACAGGAACCAGCCTCATTGTGCCGGTCACCCGGTGAAGTGTTCCTTAACATATCTGGGGAACGCTGATACAGCAGGAAAACAGGAGACTTGAAATTTTTCTTATAGGGCACTGATCCTACATGTTGGAACCATGATATTTTTGGCTTAATGTCCCTTGACTCACATCATCAAACACACCACTGTGTTTGGCCAGTGACCTGGATGACAAAATACAGCCCTGTGAATATCATGCTTGGTACTATCAGAGGTGGTTTTCTGTGAGGCCACTTACCTAACCAGAAGAAATTGGGCAGAACAATACATCAGAGGTGGTTTTCTGTGAGGTCATTTACCTAACCAGAAGAAATTGGGCAGAACAACTCAGCATATGTACTCTGGTGAGGTCACGTGTTCTCTGTCTCATGGTGGACAAGACAGGTGGTGATTGGCTACATCCAGCTGAGAGCAATGCTCTGTCAAGGTTCGAGTTTGCCCTCTACTCTTTACAGGATGGAGCCACAGCAGTAACGGTAACTCAGGAAGGTAGAATCCAGCCCTCCATCGCTTCCACCACGGTTGCTTTGCACAAGCTTATCATGGAAGTCTTGGAGGTTGGCATGGGATGTTGGCTGGCAGACACCCGCAGGAGATAATCTTCTTGTTCGGGTACAAAAGGCCTTCTTCACAGTTGAAGTTCTTTACTGGATGGAATTCGTGTGGGCACAAATATCTTCAGCGATGTGTCTATTCTAGAAGTCTAGAAAACAAACCTCTGTCATGTACCTTCTTGTCATCAATCATCCAGGCTGCCAGACCATTAGGAGCCACCCACGGAGCACTGCAGAGCTTTGATGCTGCCCGCCTTCCCACACAGACGGAGTGTGCACCCAAATGCAATCTAAGTTCCGCCTACTTGAAGCATTTCCTTTCACCTCAATACTTTAGAACATTGACTTCGATACTGCAGACACTCGATCAGTGTCAGTAAACCACGCAACCATCTTTAAACCAGGCCTAGGATTTGTTTAGTCTGTCACCATTAAATTATGGCCCTGTCACTTTAACTTAGAGGTCACAGCTATAACCGGGACCTCTTCTGGGAAGAATAAAATCGCAGGCAGGTAGTTCTAGATAGAAAATGTAAACCTAAGGCAAAAGAGACGCAGCCACACGCCATGATATTCAGAGTCCTTAGTAGACAGCAGCAGGGACAGAGATGGTGGACAAACTTTCTCCATTTCCCTGAAGTCCTTGACTGAGTTATAGTCAGTCTCCTAAATACCCCGGAGCATGGGCCCTATGGCTAGACTTTATGCTACCCTAGCACACACCCATGGACGATGTTATAAAGTCAGGTCTTCTCTTCGTTCCCTGGGAGAGTCAACTGGGACCAGCTTCCTGCCAGCTCACAGAGAGCAGGGAGACTTCCTCAGCAGAAGTGCAAATGTGAAGAGTTCCACATCCTCCCCCCTGAAACCCACCTCAGCGCCATCAAAGCATCTCTCTCTCCTCCTCCCCATCCATTGCCACTGGTTGAAGCTGCCACTGTATACTGCGTCACGGTCATAAATGCACAGGGGACTGTCTGTGAAACCACAGGCATAGGATGAAACAAAGGGCAATATCTGAAAATAGTGATGATGTCTGCTGAGGGGTCTGGCCCAGGAGCATTCATGTACCTACTGGAAGAGTGCAAGTCCAATTCCTTCCCTTCCATTTCTCTTTGAAAACAAGTTGCTATATGGCTCGTTCCTAACCTTATGGCTGCTGTGGCACATAACTAAGCTTATGGCACCATAGAGACATGAAGCTTTTTATGGAAACCTTAGGGCACCTTGTCATATGATGTCCAGTGACTTTAGACTTCTGCTTAGAGCACCTGTCAGAAGAAACCGAGATATCTAAAGGAAAGGTACAAAGCTTCAGATCTCTGCCCTATTATTCTGCAGTTGGCACTTGCAAAGGCTCTGTGTTCTCATTTCCCATGATTTTTCTCAAGCTGCTCCGTAAAACGTGAGTGAAAGGGAAGCTTCACAGATGCAGAAATTTCTCCTGATATCTTGCTGCCAGCTTACTGGCTATTAAGTAGCACTGTCCTAAGCACTTCAGTATGATATTAGTAGCCCACAACAGAAATCCACTTAACATAAGACTTATTGACCAATGGTATGAAGTGGCCCTGGCTAATCCATACGTCAACTTGACCCAAGCTGGAGACATCTGAGAGAAGTGACCTTGGTTGAGAAAATGCCCCCAATAATATTCACTCCCAATAATATTCGGACTATAAGCAGGCAACCCTGTGGGGTGTTAATTAGTAATTAGTAGGGTCTTAATTAATAATTGATGTGGGATGGCCCAGTTCATGATGGATGGGTCACCTCTGGGCTGCTGGTCCTCAGTTCTATAAGAAAGCAGGCAGAGCAAGCCATGAGGGGCAAACTAGTAAGAAGCATTCCTCCATGGCTTCTGCATCAGGTCCCGGCCTGACTGCCTGTAACGATGGGCTTTCCTCGCCAACCTCCCTTTGGTCACTGTGTTTCATCACAGCAATAGTCACTTGAACTAATACGAAAGTTTAAAAAATCATTTTTCACTTTAGATCATATCCCAGAAATTTTTACCAAGCTAGTAAGTCAACTTGGTTAAATGCTTGCTTCAGAATCTGTTGGTCAGCTTTCATGTGACTTACTATGGCATCTAACGCCGTTGCCACCTCCTGCTCATCAGAGTCAACCAGTGTGACACCATTGAGGTTTTCTATGGAGAAACTTTTTCCCAGCTAAAACAGAAATATCCAATTGTAGTGAGAGACCCTATTAAAAAACAGTAGAGAAAGACACCTGATATCTACCTCTGGTTTACACACACACACACACACACACACACACACACACACACACACACACACTTCTGTAGTTACCATCTTAGGCTTAAAAGTCATCTTATAGTAAAGACATTGCTGTTTACCGTTAAACCTCTGTTTCTCGAGGATTGGGCTATGCTCCACCAGCAACCTAATTACAAATGGTTCTGTATTGCCTACTCCAGGAAATGACAACCATCTTTTTTTTTTTTTTCCAAAAAGTGTAATAACCATCTTGAAACCCTACCTTTCTTTAAATGGTAATTTTGACCACCTATGACTACCCTGTTGTGACTTCCTGTTATAATGACTATCTTGATATGCGACCATGCAAGATATGACTATCTTGCAGCTATGCCTTTGTTTTGGAAGGTCATATGATTAACTGTTTATGCTTGTGTTCTGCTCCTGTCACCACCTATTTTGCCCACCAAATCCCCCATTTGGAAACCCCCCTACCCCTGAGTTATGGGAATCCTGTCTTCTTCGTATCCAAGGATGACCTCTTGAGCCCCCACCCCCTTAAGGGGAGAGAGCCTGTGTACAACACACACACACATGCACACACACACACACACAAAACCATCATTGGGATTAACACTGCCTCTTAGCAATGAGCCTCAAAACCCATGATCAGTCCTCGAAGTGGAAAAAAGACCATTAAATACAATATAATATGTCAGTCTAAACATGAAGAAGTCTTGAAAGGAAGGCGAGGTGTCTGGTTAAACCTATAGAGGAGATTCATTAAGAGTGAGGATGAGAGATGCGGGGAGGGAGACAACCATGAGGGGGTGGTGGTGAAGAAGCCAGAGATGTTTGTTGTTCGTGGAGCAGCCTTTGGAGAACTTGCCTGAGCAAATTATCCCTGGGGAATTTCTAGCTCAGTGCCAAGAACAAAAAGAACAGCGTGCTGGGAGCCTTAAAGGGGAGGACAGGAGTCCCCTCAAAGCCCAGAAAAGGGCTTCATTAACAGTGAAAATAATAGAGAAGGGGGGGGGGAGAGAGAGAGAGAGAGAGAGAGAGAGAGAGAGAGAGAGAGAGAGAGAGAGAGAGAGAGAGAAAGGCCAGGAAAGCTTCTTCAGAGAGAATCCAGAGGTTAAATATCAAGAACAAAGAAAATTCCAGCTTTTGAGAAGTTTTGGGTGTCTGGCGGGAAGTTTTCCATTGCATGATTTCATTCCTTATAGCATACGTGTCAAAAAGCATAGGCAAGCCAGGTACGAGAAATGAAGAGCTGCTGTCAAGTCATGTGCAGACCGTGTTACAGTCAATACAGAGTATTAGTAACTTAAAACCATCAACTGCTCCTTGGTTTTCTGTCCCAGGAGAGACAGGGAGGCACGGCCTGACCTCTTCAGGGCTGGGATCTGGCCTCTTAGACAAGTGACCACTATTTTCGCGCTCTAACAGTGGGATTGCTGCATTACAGTTTACAGGTCACTGAAAACAGCAAGGCTCCTGCAGTTCCTTGAGGGGCCTGAACATCATTTGTCATCCTAAGGCAGAAGGGAGACTGCAAGAGCATCCATTAGGTCCTTCCTACCATAACATCTGTAGTCATGAGCCAAAAAAACTAATGTGATGGTTCTTTCAGTCACATTTGCCTGGGAAGTGACCACCACAGTGGGCTGATGTACTGGACAAGTGGAGATTCAACTTAGGCTAAAGGTGCCATTTATCACCAGACATCAGTAAGCTTCACTTTGAACAGTAGCCAGTGGACCATAGTGTCACTTTGTTTTCTCCTGACTTAACATCAATTATAAGTCTATTTCTAGTAATCCATTGAAATTCATGGAATTTCATTTTTCCCAGTAACCATTTCTTCTGAAATGTTTTAAGTCCCTTGATGAAAGTTTGGAAAACAGAATATATGATTGAATTTTTTCTGTCTTGAGTTCATAGATTTAAAACCCACATTGAGATATCTTGTCACACATTTATTATAGAGCCTTATCTCCTATTCAGAATGTGCATGTCTTGTACCCTCTGTGTACTTGGCCTTGCTGAAGTTCATGGAGATAAAGAAATACTCCTGATAACTGATATTTAATAAATGGAGAAAGAACCTTGTATTTCAGATAATTTGCAGCAAGTGCAACAGAAGGAAGAAGCAGGTATGTTGTGAGACACTACTCCTGGGGAGATGTGAACAAATGTGTACTTACCCAAAATACTCCTGATAACTGATATTTAATAAATGGAGAAAGAACCTTGTATTTCAGATAGTTCCAGATTGCAGCAAGTGCAACAGAAGGAGGTATGTTGTAAGACACTACTCCTGGGGAGATGTGAACAAATGTGTACTTACCCCAGAGAGGGACCTGATGACACACCAAAGTATGGATATCACAAGTCGAACTTGGTGATCCAATGAGTTTTATTGGCACTTCTTACAGAAATATGGCTGAGGGGTTACTTACAGAAGCAGAAATGACTCAAGGACAGCAGCATCAGCAAAGCCCACCACAGCATGGGTGACAGCTCACAAAGCCAGGGACCTGGAGCCCACTGCACAGCCTGCAGGCAGCTCAGCAGGTTGGAGAGCATCCTTTCCATGACTCAGCAGGTCTGAGCCTCTTCCAGGCAGCTCCACAGGCTTCTGTTGCTTCCAGGCTGCTTGGCTGGTCCTTGCTTCTTCGAGGTGGTTGGGCTTCTCTCAGTCTTCTGTGCAGCTTGGTTCATCTAAGATTCAGCAGTCATCACTGGTTACTCTTAAGGAAGAAAGAATAAAATTAATCTAGTCAGTTTCAGGAACTTCCTGAAGCAATTTTGAGTTGTTTACTTTCTGTTTTAATAAACTTCCTTGCAGTGTCTAACCTCCATTTAGAACATGTTGTTGTTTCAACTCCCCCATAAATGTCCTGTCTTAAGAGGTTTCCCTCAAAGATGAAAGGCTTTTTTTAAGCTTTCTTATTTATTTATTATAGTTAATTCATCTTACATACAGATTGTTATCCCTTCATTTTTATCTTCCCAATGCTACCCTCCTTTTCCCACCCTATTCCCCTCCCCTAGAGCTCTCCCAGGGAGGGGCCCTCCTCCCCTACCATCTGACCACATCCTATCAGGTTTCATCCAGATAGCCTGCTTCCCTTCCTCTGTGTGCCCACTGGCCCTCCCCACCAAGCGGAAGAGAGAAAATTGGGGTACTAGAGTTCATGTCAGAAGCAGTCCCTGCTCTCTCCCCCTCCTGACGTAGCCCTGGAGGATGAGCTGTCCACTGGTTAGATCTGAACAGGGAGTGTAAGGTCTCTGTTTGCAATGTCCTTGGTTAGTGCATCACTTTGTGCAGGGCCCCCTGGGTCCAGATCTGGGGGCCTTAATGGTCTCTCTGTGGAGCCCCTGGCTCTTCTGGGTCTTTCCATGCCCCCACTCTTCCATACAATTCTCACCACTCTGCCCAGAGTCAGGCTGTGAGTCACAGCATCTGTCCTGATCGTTTGCTGGGTGGAGTCTCACAGAGGACATCTATGTTGGGCTGATATCCACTTACAAGTGAGTACATACCATGTGTGTCTTTCTGTGTGTACTTTCTGTGTAACTGAGTGTGTTCCTCACTCAAGATGGTCTTTTCTAGTTCCATCCATTTACCTGCAAATTTCAAGATTTCCATGTTTTTAATAGCTGAATAGTATTCCATAGTTTAAATGCACCACATTTTATTTATCTAGTCTTCGAATGAGGGACATCTAGGTTGTTTCCAGATTCTGGATGTTGTGAATAGAGTTGCTATGAACTTCGTTGTGTGAGACTCGGATCGGAAGAGTCTATTCCAGGAAGCAACTGAATGAGAGGCAGAGGCCGGTTCAATGCAATTGTAAGAGGGAGTTTATTGGTCCAACGCAATGGGGTCCACCTGCACCTGAGGGAGAGACGACCCTGAGTAACAAAAGCACTGAGTTTTTATACTTTTTGAAGGCAGATTTGTAACAATCTATCATGACCTTTAATTCTATTCAGTGGTTCTAAAACCATGTCTCAGCCCAGAGGTAATTGTTTTGGGGTAGGGGCGAGTGGGGTTGAGTTCCTGTTTGTGCACGCTAAAACCATCAGCTCTGCAGGGTGGAATTTCTCAGGGCCTGTCTTTTTTCTGAACCCCGCTTTAAAACAGAGTTAGGTTGGATCTTTCAGTTGAGCAAGTACTTTTAACCTTGGAGGAAGCTACTACCACACAATAAGATGTTCTGATTGGGATGTTGCAGAGGTTGAAGAGGATAGGAGAAGCCATCTGAGAGAGCGGCGGTCAGCATAAATGCTGAAGGAAGAAGCAGAGCTTGTCATGAGAACTGAAGAAATAAGGTCTGGAAAGAAAGAACAGGTCTAACAAAGATCCTGAGATGAAGACAGGCCTCTGTGACCAATGCTCACAGGCCAAAGAAAGACTGGCAGGAGTGAGCAGAGCACACACATTGTAAGTAAGAACTTACGATGTTGTTTGGGCTGTTATACAGCATGCTTTGTTTACTTTTCTTATCACTATGACTATGTATTTGATTGTGCTGTGCCAGAAACATAGACAAACAAATTTTATCTTTGCACAATGCCAAAATGTATTGAATAAAATAAATTCACAAATGCACATTTGGTTTCAAAGGCAGCAATTTGCCAGATAATCTCACCTACCTTGGTATCTGCTGGAGGCGAATTAAAGTTCTTTTATTCTAACCTTAGTTGCTAATAGTAACTCCCATTACACATCCCACGGTAAATCAGATGCATACATATGCATGCGTATGGGTTACAGAACAAATACAAGTTAAAGAGGCTATAGAAGAGTTTAAGGGTTTTAAGAAGTGGGACGAGGGAAGTGCAATAGGATCTATATTGACACAACAACCCAGTCCAGCCTAAAGGAAGATGATGATGTGGAGATGTTGAGAGCAAAGATGCAGAGTTGAATTCATCTGGGAAGGGTAAGATCAGAATCAGATTTGAGCAGTTCAAGGTCCAAATAGGCAACCAAGCAGACAGGCAGATGGCAATGAAGATGTTAGTGTCAACAGATGGTCACTGAGCCAACCTGAAGCCCAAGGACAGTTGAGGGTTCTTTGCTTATTGGTCCTTGATACACTGGGTGTCAGATAACCAGCTGGTGGAGCTGTGCTGTCCCAGTGCTACAGCTTAATGGGTCTAAGTGAGGAAGTTGCACACAGCCTTTCCTTGTTCTGGAATCTGATGTTTTCTGGTCTGGCTTCCCTGATTTTAATATGCCCCTATGATCTCAATACATTTTCAATAAACCTAAAGGGAACATCCTTTCTACTCCTGGAAATGAGGCATTCATCAATCTGTGCTGCAGGGGTGGTACCTGATGGATGGTGCAGTTTCTGGGGCAAAATCATTATCTGCCTCCAAAGAAAAGTCAAAAGCTGCCTTGAAAATGGAGTCTTTCAGGGCAAGGCATAGTCTGCAAAACCGTTCCTCTTCACAGAATGGAGTAACTTAGACTTGAGCTCCATCTCAAAATCAGTTATTTTTGGATTAGTATTCAGGAAATACAGTCTGCCATGGCAAGAAAAGCGGTATGGTAGACGGTGTCACTGCATGTGGTGGCATGAGCTTGTAGCACAGATTGCTCACATCTCCACGTGTCAATACCAAAGGGGTCAAGTGTAAGTGGAAAAGCCTAGAATCCTCAAGCTTACCCCACACCTCTATATCCACCAACAAGGCCTCATGCCCTCAATATTTCACACTCTCCCCAAACAACACCACCTACTGGGGACCAAGTGTTTAAATACTCGAGCAAGAGGGAATTGGGTCATATTTGAACTGTAAGACAACATATGCATTTAATTCAATAAGAAACTTCAGATCTGTGTAGAACTATGGGATTTAAATGCAACACACTCTGAAACCTTGTACTTAATTACATAGTGTAATGTAACTTTACCTTAAGGAAGATCTAAGTGTCAAAGAAGTGCTCTGTTAGTTATGGTGAGATGAGAATGGGGGAGGGGCGGTATCTGCAAGGGGGTGGAAAGCCTGTCACACCTGCCATGGAGGGGTATAACTCCTCACAGCTGGATGGGAGAGCTTGCCAAGATGTGTGCTGCCTTTGTGGATCTTCATTTGGTTCCTGCAGTCACCTAGAGTTTTCACACAAAAGCAAGCACGAAGCTTACTTTATGCTTAATTAGTCCTCAACAATGACTTTTCAAAAGGAAGCATTGTAGCAGTAATAACTATACCTGTACTTAAATTATAAATAAAGCCACGGAAAGGAGTTAAGTAGCCAAGTGGTAGTTACATAATTTTTTAAAAAGATAATTCAGATAGTTAATAACAATTGAGATTCCAAAATTGCTAACAGAAAATATCTTAAATCATAAAAATGTTAAGATGATAGATAGGTTAATAGTCTTTCTGCAATTGTTTCATAATATATACATCAAGATACCATTCATATACCATAGTTATATATAATTTTTGCCATTTGTATCTTAATAAACTGGCAGAGAGAGACTAACCCATCACAAGAAGAACACTGCAAGAGAAGGGAGAATCTCACTTTCCTGCAGCAACTCTGCAAGGCACAGAGGAGCAAGCTTGCAAGGTCCTGCATGGACGTGCGAGGCAATTCCATAAAGAGTGAATTTGCCAACTAGAGAATCCATACACAAGCCACTAAAAGAGCAGCTGTTTAAGGAGTAAATAATCAGATTGACAACAAGAAACAACATGCCTAATTCTGAGAAATATGAAAAAAAAGGATGACTTTGCACTATGGAAATAAGTGTAGATGGAGGTGAGTGCCACTTAACCAAGTAGAAAAGAGTGAGAGATGGGTTTGAAGCAAAGCAGCCCAGTGAGGATGAAAGTGGGTAGCTGGCGCATACTTCCAACCTCAACGGAAAGGCCAGAGCTGCAGATGTAATCAATATCTAGGTGTATTTGTTCATATAAAAGTTAAAGATTAAGGCGGATGATAGAATACAAGGTACCAGGCAGATACTATGTTATACAGAGTTTATTAGATGAGCATGGAAGGGGGAAGAAAAAAGGGGGAAGGGGTACCCCAGAGAGAGAGAGACAGGAGAGAGAGAGAGAGAGAGAGAAAGTAGGGAAGAGATAGAGAAGTAGAGGTAGAGAGGTAGAGGGCGAGCGCCACGTGGAGGGTGTCTTTTATATGGTCCAGGGCAGGGCTATACCCCCGTGGCAGGTAAGCCATGGCATCACAGGTAGGCAGACTGAAACAGAATCTTAACAGTATTCAGCGCCATTTTTTATAATATACAGTAAGACTTACATTAATACACATCCTGGGTTTAACAGATAGATATGATTCTACATATAGGTTATATAAAATAAATAGATAAATAAAAGTCTTCAAAAGCCTCAGAAACCTACAGAATATGGCATTTAAAAACTATTTTAAAGATTTTTTGGCAATGAGACATATCAACTCCTGGAAGCACCCAGCTTACCTTAAATAAGATGATGAGCTCCCCCCCCCCAATAAATAAAATAAAAAAGATAATGGGCATCAAAAAAACCTCCTTGTGGAGACGGCCTCAAAAGTAGCAAACAAGCCACTGGGCAAAAATGCCCTTGTTTCTGCCACAGACAGAATTCTGCCTGAAATAAGGAAGCTTAGATGCAGGCTGAGTCGACAGCCAAACTCTGCCAAGACAGGGTAAGCAAGTCCTCAATAGTTCCTGCCTCACAAATATGTCTGTCCGATATAATGGGCCAGAAGGCTGAAGATGATGCTCCAATGTTATAGAGAGTTTTGGGGACTGTTCAGGCAGCAAACTGTCTCTGTTGGTTTTTTTTGTTTTTTGTTTTTTGTTTTTTTTTTTCATTTTGGAAGCTGCTAACCTGTGCTTCTTATTTATTCAAGTAATTAATTTTATTCCTTCTCAAGTCTCTGATGGGGTTGAAGACCAGATAGTTGAGTTTTACGATTAAGCTTAGTTGTTTAGGAGTTAAGATGATTTTAGGTCTAGATAGATGTTTTTAGGTTGATAGACGTGAAGAGGGATAAAGATTGATTTAGGTTCAGAACTTTAGACTCACCAAGATAGGATAAATAATATTTTCTTCAAGATTGCCAAATACTTTTTGACTAGACATTATGTATGCAAATCTTACCTATTGGTTTTTATAATTTTTTATCAATGTTCTTACTGTATATTATTTTTAAATGGCCTTTTTATTTAGGCAGAAAAGAGAAATTGTTGGAGGTTGGTCTGATGTATTCTGATGCTAATGATTACTTGCTGTCTTTGTGTCCCAAGTATTGTTATGTGACCTTGCCTAAAAAGTTAATCCTGGAGCAGTGTGAAGAAGCAGCAAGAAGGACCCCCGGATGGACCAAACCCACGTGCCACTGTATCCCCGAGTTCAGCACTGAGGTCCCCCACCACTGCCATGCCCGAAAGAGAAGCCGAAGGGGAAGCTAAAGGAGATAAAGCCAAGATGAAGGACAAGCCACAGAGAAGATCTGCAAGGTTGCCTGCTAAACCTGCTCCTCCAGAGCCAGAGCCTAAGCCTAAGACGGGAGAGAAGGTACCCAAGGGGAAGAAGAGGAAAGCTGATGCCGGTAAGGATGCAAAAAAGATGATGAGCGTAAAAAAAAAAAAAAAAAAAAAAAAATGGAGACACCAAAACAGACCAGGCGCAGAAAGCCGAAGGTGCTGGAGATGCCAAGTGACGTGTGTGCATTTTTGAGAACTGTGTACTTCTGGTGACTGTACAGTTTGAAATATTATTTTTTATGAAGTTTTATAAAAGCCGAATTTTGTCTTACTTTTTGTTTTTGTAAGCTATGATGGGAGCACACAGAACACTTCATTTTTTTGTGGGAAAAGCAACAAGTGTCACTAACAAAATGTCTCCTAAGCTGGACTGATGATTCAAAATATCTTTCCCTGATAATTTTAAAAGACTCCTATTGGGTCACAGAAGAGACACTGTGGTGTTGACATCTGTGGCCACCATGGTACAAAATGTCTTGTGGTATGGGAAAACTCTAAGTTCATTTTTGTATCCTCAACACCCTGCCCCCCACCTTCTACCATCAACATTGACTTAACTCCCTTAAAACCAGAGACCTATTGGAACTTGCCCCCAAAAAACTGGTTTTTGTTTTTTGGTTTTTTTTTTTTTTTCTGTCTATTGAGTGATCTGGGCTTTGCACTGACATCATTGAGTGTCCTCAGAAGAGTGGTGGTTCCTTTTATAAAAGATTGTGGATATTCAGATTGACAATTCTGCCATTTTCATTTCATTTCCTGAAAGTCAGGGTCGGCTTATGAAAAGTTGTTAAACAGCATCCTTAGTGTGAAATATCAACCCTCACACTAAGCTACTTCGACTTTTCCAAAGCATTAAATGGAGATTTCATTGGGTTTATAGTGGCTTTCTGATGTTGGTCGTCTATACAAGAGGGGAGTTTGGAAGTTCTTGTATTCTGTTAATGATTGTCTGCCCACGTGCTGCCTGAAATGCCATGATTGTTTATGAAAAATAACTTTAATAAAGATGGATACAACTAGAAAAAAGTTATTTCTATTTGACCAATAAAAAGCCAGCATGCCTGGGCAGGCAAATGGGCTAGGTGTGGCTAACTAAGGTTCTTGGGCTTTGGAAGACAGAGAGAATCTTGGGGGAAAAAGAAGAGACAGGGAAGAGGATGGAGGAGATCCCCATGGGGTAGGAATAGAGCCACGTGACGCAGAGAAGGGACTCTGAAGTGCCTCATGGAAAGCCATGGAGAACATGAGCAAGTATTTTGGGATTACGGGTGGGAGTTAGACCAGACAGACATTATTAGAAGCAGATAGAATGAGATGGAGACTGGGAGTTATTGGAGGATGGCTTAGGAGGTAATATCTGCCTTGCCCCCGGTAAGGGCTTATTATAAAATACATCAAGTGTCAGTGTTTTTATTGATTGTTAGCAGGTTAGAAAATGCCATCGGAATAATAATAAATATTTATTAGGCCATACTTAGAAATTAACCACAGCACACTGGCATGTCCTGCTAGTGCCTCCGTTATCTTTAAAGTCAGCCTCCCACAAAGTCCTAGGATATGAACAAAGCACATATGGTTCTTTGCTATGATGTGACATAAATGTCCCCTAGTCTATTTCTCAGTTGGGTTACTAACTAGTCCCATTGTCTCTATCCCCATCCCTAGCCTTCTGGTCCTTCAGCACACTCTAGGTCATCTCTCACCCATGTCGCTAAGACTTCCAAGCCCTTGCAGACCAGCCAAAGGCTCTGGAACCATGTTGCCTACAGGAGGAGTCCCATCTAAGATCCCACTTCTGCTACCAGTTCCTTTGTTAGTCAATTTTTGGTTGCTGTGAATGAAATGATTTTTATAGAGAAAAGATATTTTGATTCATGAGTCAATGTATCTGGGGCTTTGGGGCTGCTAAAAGTAGACATTGGGCTAATGAAGTAGACATAATGGTAGGGTGGCCACCAGAGTTACTACAGCAGCAGTCTGAGGGGAGTTAGCTTAACCTGGCAAAGAACCAGGAAAATCTCGGGGACAAAACTCTTTTAGAAGCACCATCCCACAGGATATTACCCACAGTCGTGTGGAGAGCGGGGACTGACTCTGACATGAACTCAGGTGCCCCATATTTGACCACTTCCCCTTGGTGAGGAGGCCTGGTAGCACTCAGAGAAAGAATAGGCAGGCTACCAAGATGAGACTTGATAGGCTGTGACCATATGGTGGGAGAGGAGGTCCCCTTCTGTCACAGACCTAGGGGAGGGGAATAGGGTAAAAGAGGGAGGGAGGAATGGGAGGAGACAAGCAAGGGGATAAAAGTTAAGAGATATAATCTGAATAAATAAAGAAGAAGAAGAAAAGAAGAAGAAGAAGAAGAAGGAGAAGAAGAAGAAGAAGAAGAAGAAGAAGAAGAAGAAGGAGAAGAAGAAGGAGAAGAAGAAGGAGAAGAAGAAGAAGCAGCAGCAGCATCCCAGTGACCTGCCTTCTCCGGTGTGACCTTTACCTCCTAGGTTTCCACCATCTTCCAAAATAGTACTTCCACTATGTGGTGGCCAAGACTTCTCCACAAGAGCCTTTGGAATGTTTCATATTTAAATCGTACCTGCTTTGACGGGGGTCAGAAGGTCACTCAGGGGAAGTGACATTTTTGTCACATCATATCAAAGTTTCATACATCAGCATAACTTACAGTCTGTGGTACCTTGGTCTTGGAGGAGGCAGTGTTGGTCACGTGTCCCCACAATTCTTTCTTTGTGGAGGAAAGTCACGATAAGCATACGGAGCATGAGGAGCGCTAGCCGTGCGCTGCCTACGTGACTAGACGCTCTGTTACTTTTTACACATGCACACTACCTTCGTCTAGTCTTCTAATTTAACATCTGCTATGCCTAGATAGAGTAAAATTACACCTTTCCAGAGCGTCAGTTGATGAGAAATAGCATTATGTAGAAAGGGCATCCATGTGCTATGATCTAAGAAGACAGGCCTGTTACCTGGTGCAAGGTTTTTTTTTTTTTAATTATTTTATTTACATTTGCATTTTGCCTCCATGTATGTCTGTTCACGGTAGTTACAGACAATTGTAAACTGCCGTGTGGGTGCTGGGATTTGAACCTAGGTCCTTTGGAAAAGCAGCCAGGGCTCTTAACCACCAAAATGACCTCTCTAGTCCCATGAGTGACGCAGGTTAACTAGTGTTGTTCCTGTCAGCACCACTAACAGCAGATGCCTCACAGCTTCAGATTGGCACAGCCATCTCTAACTGGAACACCTCTTTCCCCCGCTTCCGGTAGGACATCGAACCACCCCAGCTGGCTCTGTCCTTTCCTTCTCTGGATTCGACTAAGATTTTGGCCCACTGGCAAAGCTGCCTCTGGTGTTCCCTATCTTAGATCCAGACTGAGTCACTGCTCTTTCTCCTCCATTTGTCCTGTTTGAGGACCTCCACACCCCAGGCTTAGCACTTCTAAGTAAAGCAGTCAGGATCTCTTCTCTTTTCCAGGCACTGGGGTCCTTTCTTGCTGAGAAAAAGTCTCAGTGGCACTGGGTGCATGCTGTTCTTGCACAAGACCTAAGTTCTGTTCCTATCACCTATACTTGTGGTCTCACAGTCACCTTGAACTCTAGCACCAGGGGATCTGGCACCCTCTTCTCGCTTTGTGGGTGCTGCAGTCATGCGAACACACACACACACACACACACACACACACACACACACACACACACACACACACAATAAAACAGTTCTTTTTTTTAAAGGTTCTTACTAGAAGGTGCTGACGTCTTCCACTTCTCTTCCTTGGCTTTTGACAACCGCCCATTCCTAGACTCCATAACCAGGCTCATTCTTACCTTCCAGACTCTACCATCACTTCTTTATATGATAACAGACCTTCCCTGCCTCTCTGCCTCTTACCAGGCCTTTTCCTGCCTGGATAAACTCAGTCTCAGCCTGTGTCACAGCTCATCCATTGTAGGTCCACACCACAGTCTCACATAGAAGACTATATCACCCGTTCTGGTTCCTTGAGTTACTAAGTCTTTTAGTGGCTCATGCATAAACTGCTAAGAAAGGACGCTGCTGATGACTGCTTTTGTATTTTTAATTTTTGTTGGTCCCCACCTCTTGGTCTTTATTCTCATCTTGAACAAAATGCAGAGTATGAAGTTTCTGGCATCCTTCTTTCTTCTAGTCTTACGTGAATCATGTCAAAATTCAGAAGCCAGCCAGCCCACAATAGCTTCTGACCAGTCACGTGACTGCTGCAACAAGTAGGAGCCAGCTGGATCCAAACTGAAGGTCAGGGGCTCTGGCTTTTGAGACCTGGTGTGTTTATATGGCTCGAGATGGGCTAGAGCAACTCTCTATTTGGCCCCAGATTCCCAATTCTCCTGTCTCTATCTCATGAGTGCTAAAATTCCAGGCATGTGAAATAGATTTATTTACTCACATGCAAGGAAATAGAGTAATGTAAACCTAACATGATCATTTGTAAAACATGATAACTTTTGTTTTAAAATTATGTAAATGTATATAAAACTCAAAGAGGATACATTTGTTAGACAGAACAACAAAACGTTGATAGCAGTTGGATTGCTCATGGCTTCCTCTCTCCTATTATGCCTATAATTTGAAATGTAGGCATACACTGATATGTATTACAATTTTACTATTTCCTGAACTTATGAAATAATGAAGTACAGCATTTACATATTCTCTGGGAATGGTGATAGTTTGTATTCTCCATTTAAGTCATACCCTTAGTTATAATTTAATCGAATATACTTCAGGATGATAGACAGACAATATAATATAAATCTATTCGCACTGAAAAGTACAATATAGTAATTTTAAAAGAAAATGTCACATGCTCCAATATCAACAAGATTGTTTCTGATTGATATAATTTTGAATGCATCCTTTGCTTTGCTTCTCGTTTTCTTGTTTTTCCTCTTTTCCAACCTAAAAATATGTCTTAAGGGGGGAGACGATGAAACTTTATTGGTGTCATCATGTTATTATGGAATGGATTTCTGGAACGGATAGAAAACAGAGTGACAGATCCCTTAGTGCAAGGGGACTCAGCCAGACACCACTAATGGCTCAGAGGGAATCTTTTACAGTAAATGTAATTGAATTATGAGCTTCTCAAGTTCACAAACCATCCCTTGGACAATGTGTGTCCACCAGGGGCCATGCAGAGAGAACACAGTGTATTTGTTGGAAGAAATGGTGACAATTTTAAGACACTTGGAAATTTTGGAGACTGACTGTCCTCAGCCTTATCTTACCAAAAATGACAACACACCTGCAGTGCTGGACTCCGCCGGCTTTGACTGGCTCAGCTAGGGGAACAGGTACCTGAAATCCTGTAACCTGCCCAGTGGCCACATGTGTCCAGCCTGCTACTATCTCATGTTTATTCAGAGCTGTTTAATACCCAGGACCTGCTTATCACACGGGTCAGGCCTCTATGCCTGATAAACAGCTGCTCCTGACAGCCCAAACCATATGCTTTCCAGAAAATCAACTTATTTGATTCAAATCCTCTAGATAAATAGCGTATAAACACTGTAGACGTGCCATTATTCTCCCCGACCACAGATATTTCTAGAAATAGGCTCTAATGAAACAAATGCATCATTTAGACAGATTAATAATATGCTAACTCTACAGAGCAGCGCTTCACAATTGCATATTCATCTTCTTTCTGTGCTGGCAGGATTAGCGCCAGCAAGAAGAGATTTTATGATGCTGTCATTTTCTTAATTTCTCCTTGAGCGAAGTTTCCAGCGTTAGAAGGAAGCAAAAGGTTAGAATCTTCCAAAATGATAAGTATATAAAGCTAACAAGAGGAAGGTTGTGGGCGTTCTCTCTCCAAGATCAAAATATGCATCCCTGAAAAAAAAAAAAAAAAGCTGTGATGCAGAGAAGTAACATCTTGAGGTTAAGTGCCCAGAAAGAAGACAAGATCACAGGGAAAGCAAATGTTCAATAGCACTTACAGCCTTCCTGGATAAAGAAGAGATCTGATTCAGCACGGCTTGAGAACCTCAGCAAAAAGAGAAGAAAAACTGAGACCTGTTTTCAGATAACTAAGAAAAATGCTAAGTTAAATGAATGAGGACAGAGAGAGCCAACTTAAGAATTATTTTTCCTCCATAACTAACCAATATAATCAGGAAAACATATGATAAAGTAATTACTTTTAAAATATTTAAAGTCTTAAGATCATAGATTAAAATCATTCAGTTCATTCCTGGAGAAACAAACCAAAAGAAACTTACAACTAGGAACATCTGGTAATTATTTTTAAAAATTATAATAATTTAAAAAAACTCTTATAAGTTTCCAGGCTGATAAAAGCTACACATATTGGCCTTATTTTTCCTTCCATATTGCTAAACTTTAAAAAGCATTAAAGATAGACTTAAGGGAGTTTTCTTCTCCCACTGTGATAAGATACAACTTAAAAGAAAATGAGTTTATTTTAGCTCACAGTTCAAGGTTGACCACATTGTGGTGGGGAAGTGAAGGCATTAGGAGCTTGATGCAGCTGGTCACATTCACATTATGGCCATAATAATAATTTTTTAAAGGCAGGAATGAATGCCTGCCTGCCTCTGGGTTCCCTTTCTTATGCAGCCCAAAATGCCCTGAGCAAGGAAATGGTCCAGCCTTAGGGCTGAATTCTTTACTTGCCCCTTTGGTTCTTCTTCATTCAAATAATCAATTTCCAAGCACCCACTTTATTCCAGGCACCACATGGGGCCCTAAAATATTGCAGTAACAAAACTGTGTCTGCTTTCCTCCGAAGTTGATCTCAGTTCTCTTCCTTCGTGTGTAAAGAAGATAATTCTTGGTCACATTCTTTACCCCCAAACTTAGTGAGAATCTCTTCTCGTCTATGATGTCTGTTGAGTTGTTCACAGAGGGCAGCAAGCAGGTGCAGTTATCACACACAGCCCTTTGGTTTCTCCACACATAGGGCACCACGTCAATGCAATTGTCACCAGGGCCTTGGGCTCTTCAAAGGCAGAGCCCTGGAAAGGATTATCACAGCTGTTATCACTGGCCTAAGACTCAGAAAGTGATCTCCCACTCTAACGACCACATTTGACAAACAGAATCATTTGGGTTTTGTAATGGGAAGAAATGCAGATATTGTCACCGAGACTGCTTTTAATTACTTTACACCCAAAACCTGTGCTGCTTCTGTGTTGGTTACACCTGGAGAGGAAGCCATAGAGTCACTCAGACAGGACACTGCTGGAAGTCCCAGGAGGCCTTCCTGAGCTGAGCTTCACTGCCCCTCTGTTCCCGTCTCCCCTTCTGCCAAACAGGAACTGGAGCCTGAGGGCTGGCATTCGCCAGTTAGCTAGGTTTTTGTTTGTTTTCTTCTCTTACGTACGCTTAAATAGCGGGTAGTTCAGACACAGATACATGAAATAGAAATGCCAAAATAGTATATAACAGAATATTCTGACACTTACATAAATTAATAACTTACATAAAATTAATGTTGCAGGAATAAGAAGTTGTTTTTCAAATTTTATTCAACTTCATACATTCTTTTTCTCGTGTCATCAATTACAGCGACTGCCCAAATACTTTTATTCCAAAATGTCAGGCACATATTGCATATAATATATCCAGTGTGAAATATTTTGCTGCCATTGTTTAGATGGAACTTGAAGAAATGTGTAATTTTAGAAGATTAAGTTAGTCATGAAGCAAACCATCAAAGTCAAGGTTTGATCAAGGAAAAGATCCATTATGAACTGTCAATAAAACACAATTTCTGTAGGAATTTATTCTAATACAGACCTAGGATATGGGTAAGCAATGTGTACGAATTTGTTGTCTGTGTTTGATAATGCAAAGGAGGGCAGATGAGAAGAGATCACACAGAACAGAAAATGCAAGGGCCTAGGCCCACATGCTATGAGGCTAGGATTCGGGTGCACTATAGACTAGCCAGCCAGCCTCCTCTTAAATTTTAAATATCACATTTAATATTTCTGCTATTTCAAATGTTGTCAGAGAACACAAAACTCCTAGGTCACAGACCAAACACCCAGGTGCTCACAAAAGAGCAGACAGGAAGGCCACCATGTTTATTGCTCGTGTCTTGAACCTCAAGGCCCATTGATGCTGTGCTGGGTCCCAGGTGGCTGCTGCATAAATACTGACTTTCATCTCAGCTGAGAAATGCTGAGATTGGCCAGCCCTCTACTTCTATAGAAGTGGCAAGCAACCCTCTTCTTTGTTATCTCGGCCCTTTCGATACTGCTATAAAAAACCCTGAGAAACATATTCTCTGAAAACTGAGCGAGAACGCGAGGGAGTTCAGGGTCCGTGGTGGAGTGCCTCTCCTAATTCTCGGGAGGCTGAGCCGAAATTCAGTTAAGACGAGGGCAAACCTGCTTTCCTTGTTATTTTCAAGTCTCTGTCTTTAAAGTGGTTCTGTCTTACAGAAGACACCAGTGGCCTTCATCTAGGAAGGAATGGGCATCAGATCCAGAAGATGAACACAGAGGGAAACTGAAGAGGGACTTATGGGTAACAAACACTCGGCTGCTACACCAACCTACCCAGGTGAGCCAACGGGTAAGCAGCCATACCCTGGTGAGCCAATGAGTTTATTGGGGTTACTTACAGGAATGTGGGTGAGGGATTACTTACAGGAGCAGAAATGACTCAAAGACAGTCGCCATCACCAAAGCCCACCGCAATGTGGGCGACAGCTCATGAAAGCTAGAAACCCTGAGTACACTAGACAACCTGCAGGCAGCTCAGCAGGGTGGAGAGGGTCTTTTCCAGGCAGCTCAACTGGTTTGAGCCTCTTCCAAGTAACTGGTCTCTGCTTCTTCTAAGCATCATGGCTGATCCAGGTAAACATTGTTCTAGGGAGGTGGTCTGGTCTAAGAGTGTCTCTCTGTAGTCCTTAATGCTTGAAAGGGCAGAGGGTAGTGTATCTGATCAGGTTCAGGGACTTCCTGAAGTCTTTGAGTTGTTTACTTCCTGGCCTTGATGAACGCACTAGACAATTTGCAGAATGCAATGTTTCACCTTCCTTTAGATTCTAAAAGTTTAGAACATTCTTCCCTCCAAGATGGAATGTGTCACGTAGGAGAAATCTGCTATACAACAGTGACCCATGCCATACCCAGGGCAACTCCAGAGCACCTGACTTCAGCTTAGATAAAGTAACAGTACAGTTTGCCACAGACCATGGGCTTACAGCCTCTAAATTACCATACTCTATATTATCATTTGAGTCTGGTAAGCCTTGCCATCCACCTGCAGACAAAACTCCTTACACTGTCTTTTTAAATTATAACTGGCTGAGAACTAAGAGGACAAATAGAATCCACCAGCCACGTTGTATCAATGGACCATAGGAACCCTTTCAGCTCAATGATTCCTCAGGGAGAGCCTTTAGTCTCAGCAGCCTCAAGTAACGGTTTTCACAACAAAATGACTGGAACAAATTAAAAGAAACTCATTAAATTCACCCCCAACATTTTTATCAAGGACAAGTCATGCAGGCGTTCTCTGTTTAGCACATAGCACATATGGAAACAGCAGGCTGCAAGAAGTTCTGCCTATAGCGATAGCAAAATACACATTCCCAGATGTAGGGTAACAGACCAGTGGAAAATTATCCTGCCCCTGGCCGGACCCCAAACTTGGAAATCTAAAAATTTTAAAGTTAATGTTTTAGAGTTTCAATATTTTAATGTTTCAGGCCAGGTGTGATGTCCCATGCCTTTAATCCCAGCACTTGGGAGGCAGAGGCAATAGGATCACTGTGAGTTCAAGGCCAGCCTGGTCTACAAAGAGCATCAAGGACAGCCAAGGCTACACAGAGAAACCCTGTCTCAGGAAAAAAAAAGTTAATGGCCAAGAAATATTTCTGCTGTGCGGTACTTTTCCACTAGCGCACCATCCAAAGACTCTTTAAAAGCCTGCCCTTTTGTCCAGCCAACTACTGTCTTTCCTCTCATTCAGAGGCAGTTGCCATTATATTTTTCTCCCCTAATAAACCTCTTGTGTGAGGTTTATCGCATGGTGTGACTTTGCGGTGTTCCTTGGCTCCTGGCTGCCAAGATGTACTTGAGCTGGAAATCCTTACACTAGATGCCACCCAAAGACTACCCAGACAGCAGAGCCTTCTATGGACAGTAGTCTCAGCACTAACCTTGATGTGTAGCATTTTGATTCCTCAGGAACCACACTCTATTGCAACTTTTGCTTTGTTTTCTTTATGTGACCTAACAAATATTATATTCCATTATTTTAAAGAAATACAACAAGGAAACTTAATACTTTCATTGGCCAGTAAGGGGCTCTGTCTCTAAGATTCCCCAATCAGTTTTCCTTTTTCCCTTTTCTCCTACCGGTCCTCAGGAGAGGGAGTCAGTTAACCAACTGCTAAGTTTGGAAAGAGTAAATGAAAGTGCTTGGCTCAGCCCGCCCTTGGGGATTGTCTTGGCTTCAGCCTCCTGCTTCCCTTCAAAGTGAGGCCTGTTC
The DNA here is from genome assembly GCF_903995435.1 of Acomys russatus. Lineage (NCBI taxonomy): Eukaryota > Metazoa > Chordata > Mammalia > Rodentia > Muridae > Acomys > Acomys russatus. Next base: position 15,614,937 of record NC_067151.1, read on the forward strand.
TACCCAGTACATTGCACCTCTAATTCTGAGGCCAATCTCCCATTCCAGTAATAAAGGTAATTTTTACACATCTTCTGCCTTATTTTTTTGTTTTTGCTTATTCACCGTTGCAACTATTTCCTCCAGATTGAACCACTCCCTTGTGGAGGGGTTACGGAAGTTCAGGACACTCACAGAAAATTCATAAAACTCTTGAGGCTCTTCCCTAAGGTTATATAAAGAGTGAATAATTGGCTTGGGGAGAGAAGAGTCTATTAATACAGGTTGTACAGTGAGGTCCAGAGGTAGCACTTTTTTGAGTCCTCGTCTACCCTGGAATGAGCTTTTGAGTAATGTGGCTGTAGTTGAATCACTCACAAGTTCCTGTAAATAACATCAATGAACTCCTTGCTTCAAGAAGGACTTACTTTAATGCAATTATTTTTTTTGATCTGTCACTTCCATCTCTATCAGACTTGACTAGAAATAGATTCCCCGGGAGAATGCAAACAACATTAACTGAGCCACACCTGGGGTGGCGGGGGCCAGGCAGGGGGTGGGGGAGGCGAGTGTTTCTGGGTGCCGGAGCCCATCATGCTCCAGTAAACAGGAAAGACTGTTTTGAAACTGCAAAATGCGTTACTTGTTACAGTGGCGCTATCTTCCTTTAGATCTTTAACTCTTCAATATGTGGATTTATGATTGTGCGTGTATACAAGTGTGAGTATTCATGTGTGTGTTTGCTTAGCTAGAGTTTCTATTGCTGTAAAGAGATACCATGACCACGGCAACTCTAACAAAGAAAAACATTTAATTGGGACTGGCTTACAGGCTCAGAGGTTTGAGCTGCCACGTAGATGCTGGGAATTGAACCTGAGTTCTCTGGATGAGCAGCCAGTGCTCTTAACCACTGAGCCATCTGTCCAGCCTCTGAGGTTCAGAGGTTTTAATCCATTATTGTCATGGCGGGAAGCATGACTATGCACAGTCAGACGTGGTACTGGAGAAAGAGGCCTACATCTAGATCAGCAGGCAGCAGGAAGAGAGTGAGCCACTGGGCCTGGCTCAGGCATTTGCAACTTCAAAGCCTGCCCCCAGTGACACACTTCCTCCCTCAAGGCCACTCTCTAAGTATTCAAATATGAGTTTTATGAGGGCTGTTCTTATTGAAACCACCACAGTAAGGATACACATGTGTGTGGGGGTGTACCAAAGTCCAGCTTTGACAAGTCAGGGGAAACTGAGGCAGGTGGAGATAGAGTCAGCACCCCCTCCCTACCTAAGTCACAGCAGATGATCAAAAGGGGAAGAGGTGGGACTTGAACCCTGAACTTTCAGAATAAAAGCCTGATGCTCTATCAGTTGAGCTATACAGGCTCTCTTGCTCTCTTGAAAGCTAGAGTGGCTTTTCTGGCAAATGCCTCCTACTAATATATGGCTGTTAAGAAAATTACCTAAGTCAGCAAAAAATTCTGGGCTCTTTAACTGAGAGTGACAGCATGAATATGCCAGCCTGCCAGGTGTTCTGAGCTCATTAACTGTTTGTGAGCTGACAAGAAAGAAGAAAGAGAAAAGAAAAAACCCTGCACACACACATGCATGGATGAAGCAGAGGGCCTCCAACCAACAAGTTTCCGTAAGTTTGTTTCTGATGGTGACATTGACCTTGGCCAGCATCTCCTCCACAGGGACTGCTCTCTGGAGAACCCTGTTCCCAGGTGGCCACTGCCACTGCTTCCAATGGATCACCTCATACATACCCACAGACAAAGAAGCAGACATGCAGACACACATTCATACATTGGATGGATGGAGTAAGGCAAGCTAAAAAAACCTTCAAACATGCATGCATGCATGCATACATACATACATACATACATACATACATTTGATGGATGGTGAATGAAGCAAAAGTTCTAGCTCCAACCAACAACATTCCACACATATATATATTTACACAGATATATACATTGTTGTTGGATAGAACAGGCTTTATTCTTTGTTCTTGGCCCTTTTTATACCATCTGAGATAAAGTCTTTACAGCAGAAGAAAAATTACCTTACAACCATAAAAGTAACTATTACAAAATGTGTTGCATAGCAGGATTATTGATTATGGTTTTCTGTTAAGGCCCATACCTGATTAAACATTTCTTATTTATGTCTTCATTTCACAAGATCGTTGTAAGTTCAGAACAACAGTTTTCCTTGTCATAGGTTGACAAGGTTTAAGGTTAACATGGCCCAAGGGGTTACAACAAGATAATTGTTTGCATGTCTTTCCATTAAGACTGCTCTTGACTAATCATTCTTGAACTATCTCTTGGCTCCATGGGTTTATTATGAGTTCAAAGTAATATTTCTGTCTTTCATTCCACAAGCAGTTTTCTATGTCATAAGTTAGCAAGGATTTTTACCGAGAAACAGGTCACCTATCTTATGTTTTATTTCTAAAATCTTATATAGCTAATTATTTTCTGTTCATGCCTCATCTTATCACAGTGCACACCAAGACCTGATAACTTCATCTCCTAACCTAGAATGTTTTTCTTTCATTGTAAATCTACCTCAAACCTATTTATGTGCCAATGACGTGTGAAGGCTCACAGAACTTCCTATGCAGCTTTTGCTATTCTAAAGGAGGGATTAAAATTATTTAAACCAATTCATGAATCATTATCAGGAGTTATAAAATCATCTTCATAATTGATTCCTCAGGAAATTTGCCCAATGGAGTGGCTAAGTACCCAGGAAACAATAGGCAGTGAGGGTCTCCTTGTGTTCAATTTCATCATGTCACATAAAGGTACAGCAATAGCAAGCATGGTAAGACATGTCAGCAGCAAGAGCCATTCCAGGACAAAGCTTCCGTGGCCCATGCCTTCCAGGGATAATCCACCTTAGCCATGCAAAAACAGTGGACTGTCTGCAGGAAGCTTGTTTGCTCTCTGTAGCCTTGCCTACTTGGCTTCGGGCAGTGTGCCTGTGCATGTCAAAGCCAGAGGCCAACACTGGGTATTGTTTTCCAAGGACCATCCATTTTTTTTAAGGCAGGTTCTCTCACCAATTAGGCCTAGACTGGTAGCCAGGGAGACCCCAGGGATCTTCCTGTGTCCCTCCACCCCAGCAATGACATTACAAGAACCTCCATGCCCAGATTTTTCTGCAGATTCTGAGGATCCACCTCCAGCTCCCGTGCTTCCGTGATGTGTTAGTTATTTTTCTGTTGCTGTGATACAACACTGTGACCTACAGTGACTTACAGAGGGAAGAGTTTATTTCAGCTTACACTTCCCAAAGGAGAGTATATGATGGTGAGGGTGGCAATGGCAGCAGGCAGCTGGAGTGGCTAGGAGGTCTCAGTTTAAACCACTCACAGAAGGAAGAGTGATTAAGCTGGAAGTGGGGCAAAGTGTTCCACCATCTCGCAGAACAGCACCAGCAACAGGGCACCAAGTGCTCCAATACATAGGCCTGTGTAAGACCTTTCTTGTTCAAACGAACACAAATAGCAAACACTTTATCAACTAAGCTATTTCCCCAGCCCCAAAACTATTATTTTATAGCTTTAGAATATAAAGACTGGATGTGGTGACACACACCTTTAGTCCCAGTACTTGGAGGCAGAAGTTAAGCGGGGCCTCTGAGTTCAAGCCCAGTCTTATATAGGAAGTTAGGGCTACATAAAGAAATCTTGTCTCCAAGGGTGGAAAAAAAGAATATTATTTAAGTGAAATTTTTACACTCTATTGCGGGGCTTTTGCAGACCCAGCAGAGGTATGAATAACGCATGGAAACTTCTATATAGTTTAAATCTTAAGCCTCTTGCTGGGGCAGTCTCCCAGCTACTCTAAACTTAACCCAACTATTCTAGCACTGAGGACTGCCACGTGCCTCACTAGCTCTTTACCTCCCTGCTCCATTCTGGTTCCTATCTGTTCCTTTCCATGTCCTCATGTCCTCTTCCATTCTCCCGCCTCTGCTTACATCCTCAGTATCTCTATGTGTCCGAAAGCGCCACCCTCATACTTGTCGCACTGGGTATTGTCCAAGAGATCTTTAGTGAGACCAATCAGCGGCTAGACAGTACCTGATACATCTCTTAGGTTACCTAGGGCACTGAGGAATGCTAGCCCTCCATCATTTAGGCAGGTGTGGAAGGACAAGCATTTACAAGTAGAAAACCCAGTGATGGGTATAGGAATGACAATAGCAGAATCTTGCTAGCATTTAGCTCTCTGCCTGGCACAGAATTTTACAATTGAAAATAGAGAGACTCACCTTAATACCATGTGAAGAAAGGTCGCCCCAACAATATTCAAAAGTCCTTGGTGTCTTCAGAATTAGAAAAAATAGGAAACAATCACTAAGTGCTGAAAACCTTGAAAGAACTACCTTGCAAAAAATCTGTAGAATCAGTTCAGAGTTAATTTTTAAATTGAAAAAAAAAAAAAAAGCAAAATATTGCGATTCTTGTGAACCACATTGAAAAATCTGACAAAATCCATGAAATAATAATCGCCATATTATAAGGACTATAGTTTCTCCAGATGGAGGAATATAAATTGTAAAGTATCATGTACAAATGCATAGTATATACAGTTACAGAAAATCTATTTTAAAGTACCTTGCAAAACATGATTTTACCCCTTTCCTAATAGCTTGTGCATCTTTGAAAATTAAGCAGATTCTAAAGCTGTCGTGCCAACCTCAGCTGGTTTCAGGTCCCTTTTTAACCTCTCTTTGGGGAAACCATTTGCTTAAATGTATTCTTGACAATTGGCTGACCTCTATGATTCAATTTTCCAACACAAACACTTGACTGAAGTTGTTTACTTAGCATTTGTTGGAGCTCTGATGTCAAGACTAATAAAATTCTCTCTTTAAAGTAAGCTTTTTTTGAGCTTTCAAACAAATTAAAACTTTCATAGGAGACTGTTTTATGATAAAAAAGTATCATTAGACAATTGAGCCATTATGGTGACTACCAGAGGGAAAAAATGTCCCCAACATCTCCCAAGCCTCTAGCCCTAATTCATAGATTAGATAGATTAAAGATAAATGATAGAAGATAGATTATAGATAGACAACTGATAGATATTGTAGATGATAGCTAGGTAGATAGCTAGGTGATGGATAGATAGATAGATAGATAGATAGATAGATAGATAGATAGATAGTGTCTTAGGGTTTTCTGCAATGAAACATTATCACCAATAAGCAAGTTGGGGAGGAAAAGAAGTCAGGACACGAACTCAAGCAGGGCAGGATCCTGGAGGCAGGTGCTGCTGCAGAGGCCATGAGGGTGGGTGCTGCTTAATGACTTGCTCCTCATGGCTTGCTCAGCCTGCTTTCTTACAGAACCCAGGACAACCTTCCCAGAGATGGCATCACCCACAAGGGCTCTCCCACAATGATCACTAACTGGGAAAATGCCTTACAGCTGGATCTCCCAGAGGCATTTCCTCAGCTGAGGCTCCTTCCTCTCTGATGACTCTAGCTTGTGTCAACTTGATACAAAACCAGCCAGTACAGATAGACAGAAAGGTGATAGATAGATAGATACATACATACATACATACATACATGCATGCATACATACATACATCATGATAGCTCCAACAGTCATAATGGCAATTTTAATAGGCTTATTTGTTTGCTTGACTGAAAGATAATGTGTCAAAGAAAATTGGAAAACAAATCAAAACAATGAAAAGAAAAAAATCAACAATAATTTTACCATCATCCTTTCTTTTATGAGATATTTTATTTTCTTTCTGCTGTTTTCCGGTACTTTGCTGCAAATGACATTTATAACTGCATATAACATATGCACAGAATTTAACAACTATTACAAACAAATCTCTGTGTAATGTTCTCCAGGTCAAGATATGTAAAGCTGCGCAGGACCATCCATCTGTCTCTCTCTTCTTCACTGTGTAACTATCACACCTTTACCTGCCTGCCAGTTATATCACCCTTGCTTCTCATCGTAATTTTCTTACCTAAGTAGGTGTTATTAATGATTTGAATTTGTCTATCTCTTAAGGGTCATATAAATAAGTTGGTATGAATTTTACATCTTTATACTTTCACTATCAAAGATTAGTTCTGAGGTTGGGCAATCCTGCAAAAGAAGGAGAGGAAGGCTTGTAAGAGCCAGAGGGGTCAAGGCCATCCCAAGAACAGCCCACAGAATCTAACCTCACAGAGACTGAGCCGACAGCTAGGGGGCCTGTGTGCATCTCACCTAGGTCCCCTGCACATATGTTATGGTTGTGTAGGTGTGGTTCTTGCGGGACTTCTAACTGTGTGAGCTGGGGCTGTCTCTGACTCTTTTGCAGGCTTTTGGGACTCCTTTCCTCCTACTGGGTTGCCCAACCCCGATATGAGGTTTGTATCTGGTCTTACTGCAACTTGTTATTGCCATATTTGGTTGATATCCCTGGGAGGCCACTCTTTTCTGAAGAGAAACAGAGGAGGAGTGGAACTGGGGGTGTAAGGGGAGGAGGTACTTGGGGAAGGGAAAGTGTGGTCGGGATGTATTGTGTGAGAGAAGAATAAATAAATTGACTGAAAGAAAGAATACTTCACATTATTTGATGGGACAAGAGTTCTGTTTTGTTTTGTTTGTTGTTTGTTTGTTTGCTTTTGGTTTTGTTTGGTTTTGTTTTTGTTTTTTCAAGGGCAGGGTTTCTCTATGTAGCCTTGACTGTCCTGGACTCACTTTGTAAACCAAGCTGGCCTGGAACTCACAGAGATCCACCTGCCTCTCCCTCCCAAGTGCTGGGATTAAAGGCATGCACCACCACCACCCAGCTGAGAGTTTATTTTCATTGCTATATAATCTTCTACTGCGAGACAGACATGTGTTAACCTATTTCTACTCTAAGTAGGCATATGGGGTGGATTTACTATTTTTCTTTTCATTTGCTTTCTGTATGGAAATACGGTGTCCCTAAGATGGTATATCTTTTTTATCATTAAACATTTTAGTATATTTTTCATGGTATAAAAACTTATTTCAAAATAGTTTATCTAATTACTACATGAGATTTCATTATACATACAAATCATCCTTTAGCCAGCCTTGCCTCAAATGACTTTGTTCAGATTCTTTCCAACTACTACACATAAAATTATAATGAACATTTTATAGGTCAGGAATTTTATCTGTATTTCCTTAGGTTATTTCTAAGAAATAGAATTACCATGTCAAATAGTGCAAATATTTCAAATCAAATTCTGCACAGAAGAATGACACTAATGTAACATGATCTCTTGCGAATAAATAAGATTATTTTCCTTCATTTTGTTCAGAATTAAATTAGTCTCAGTCTCTCTCCCTCTCTCCCCTCCCTCTTTCTCTTCAATGACTCTGATGTGGAATTTGACTTTTACTTGATCAAAAAATATTTTTAAAAACAGAGTTGTTATATATAAGAAAAACTTAGATAAATCACACCTTCATGAAGAGGCAGCACATCCAGTTCCTCTGAGGTCCCTGAAACGTTGCTGCAACAGGCACAGTGTGCTGAGGAATATTCTAGAACAACCCCTTCAAATGAATCATCTTCAAGATTCCTACAGCCAGTGACACAACACCCCAGGGACTTCCTGTGCCTTCCTGTTTTCCACAAATGAAGGCAACTGAAGACACAGAGAAATCAGGCGAGAGGCTCAGCTTCATAATTAGTGGCTGATGGAGGAGGGTATCACGGAGCAATCCAGCCTGAGGAGAAAACATCTACTGTGTCTTATGACCAACCACAAACCTGGGGAGTGGTAATCATCATCAAACGCAGGTGTTTGCAAATCTCTCATGTCTGGTTTGGATGTTCAGCAGCCGAGCTTCATAAATCCTATGAATGCTTCAAATTGCCTCATGTATTTGTCCTTGGGTCACATGGAATCTGAATTTTAACTCATTTTCCATATTAATAAGAATTCCAAGCTTTAAAGTGTTTGTGAATAGCACCTCCATCCTTGAAACCACACCACAAAAAAGGCGGGGGGGGGGGGCTTGTAAACTGTTTCTCCAAGGTTTTAGATTTCTGTGGCAATCACTTCTCTCTGAAAATCTTAGGTCGGTGACTCCTTTAGGTGTTTTTGTATATTTTATTCTTCTTTGTTTTTGAGACAGGGTCTTATCATTTAGGTATGGCTGACCTGCAACTCACCATGTAAACCAGCCTGGCCTCAATTTGCTACCCTCCTGCCTTTGCCTCCACAATGCTAGGATTATAGACATTTGCTACCACTCTGGGACAGATGCGTCTGAAAAGCCTGAAAACCAAGGCCAAGCTCGGGGCTGTTTGACCCCTGCCCTAGTTCCAAGAAACCGGTAAAACAAAACACCACCTGCAGCTTTAGAAAAACACCCAGTGCGGAAAGCCCCCACACAGCCTGCTCTCTGTCCCCCAGTTAACCCGGCCTGAGCCAATCATCCTGCTCACATACCTCAGATACAGCAGCCCAACCAATCAGTTTAAAGCCCAGGTCCCTCCCCCTGGCTTACGGTTTTAGCCTTTATAAGCAGTCTGTAACAGCTACTCGAGGTCCTTTGCCTCCCGAGTGCTGAGAGACCCTGACACATCAACAATTGGGACTTCTGGTGTGTCAGTAATAAATTTTACCTATACCTCTCAGCTGGTGTAACTTGAGTGGTTTCTCGTGGCGACCCCCTTACCGAATTGGACTCCCAGGGTCCAACATTTTGGGCCAGGGTCGAACACGTCCGTTAAAGGGGCAGTTCCAGAACATTCTCCAGCCTCACATCAGCTGTTCATCAAAGGCTCTGCCACCTTGCAGTACCACTCAGGGAAAGGACTGGGGTACAAGCCAGTCCTTCTAGGAGGGTGCCTCTGTCCTCTCCCTACTGACATTCTACCTCCCTCTTCTTGGTTCCCAGCCTGTCTTCCTACATGGTAGACCCCAACACTCCCTCCCCTATCTCTACTGCCCGAAGCTCAGAAGTGCTTCACTCAGCTGGCCCTCGGAGGAACTCAAAGCCAGCTTCTCCTTTCTGGATGGAAATAAGGGTCATGATGCCTTTGTTCCTTCCCAGCAGCAGCAGGAGGAGGAGGGAGAGGAGGGGAAAGAGGAGGGGGAGGGAGAGGATGAAGGGGAGGGGAGGAGGGGGAAGAAGAGGGGGAGGAAGAGGGGAGGTAGAGGAGGAGGAGGGGGGAGGTAGAGGAGGAGGGGGAGAAGGAGGAGGAAAGTAGGAACAATTCCATACACGAACCCAGCAACAGATGCTAACAAATTAAACCGGACCGCTGATTTACGTGTATGGAGAACAGTCTCACAGGAACAGCCACCTTTGCTAATCATCAAATGCTGGTCATGTTCTCCACCTGCCAGTTACCGCTGGAGGCAGGAGGTACGGCAACCCCGTGCTGAACATTTCAGGCGTATCGTCTCGATAATTAGCTCACAGTTCTCACAAAGTGTTCACACCCTCTTCAGTTTTGCAACTTAAAAAAAAAAAAAAAGGAAAGAAAGAAACAGAGAAATCAAGTGAGAGGCTCAGTTTCATAATTAGTGACTGATCCAGGCGACTGTCACGGGCTGGTCTGGCCCCAGAGACATGCTTCTACTCACCCCCATTGATGCGTGTTGTGTGTTTCTTTTCATAGCTTCCATAGCAGCAAACCGATTGTCAGACCCACACCGCAGCCTCTCCTGCTGTTAGGATTATCCCCTCCCATGAGGCCCATCTAAAGTAGATGCACCCAGAGTCCAACTAAGACCATCACCAAGGACAGTTACAGTGCCATGGATGTATTGAAACAAAAAAAGTTTATCTTGGCCTTATAATTTATGAAAGTAGGGTGACAACAATGAAGGGCTGTGTCGACTCTTTGTTTTCCTGTCAGTTTGTCTGTCATGCTGGCTTTGATTTGGTGAGCGATGGTGATGGCATTTGAGGATGTGCTGAAGACAGAATTTAGGGTTACCTGCGCCCCACCACTGATCTGAGATACAGTCAACACCCTCTACACACAGAAAACCTTTGATGGGTGTCCATACCCAAGTGTTGAAAAATCCAACTGTATTTTTAATGAAACAAAGCCATAGTCTATAAAAATCATTACAAGGGTCTATTGGCATCGTATCAACATTCCCCCTTTCCTCTTCTCCATGTCTCCTTTCCCCTCTCTGCCAGGCAGCCCCAAAGATGGAGCCTGGTAATGTCTTGAGAGAGAGTATAGAGCTGAGGGCCTCTCCAGTAGACAGAGTCTCTCACTGAAAGAAGAGCCTCACTGCCAACCATTATTTGAAGCTTCTGATGTTCTTATGATCTCTAAAACCCCTCCATCTTCCCAACAACTTCCATTTCACTCTGGTAACATGCATGTGAATGCTTATGTGTATGCAGGTAGGTATGTATGCGTGTGTGTGGTGTGTGTGTGTGCATGTGTGGGGGGTATGTATGTATATGTGTGTGGTGTGTGTGTATGTGTGTGGTGTGTGTGTGGGGTGTGTGGGGTGTGTGTATGTGTGTGGTGTGTGTGTGGGGTGTGTGGGGTGTGTGTATGTATATGTATGTGTGTAACATGTGTGGGGGGGTGTATGTGTGTTTGGGGTATGTGTGTCTATATGTGTGTGTGTGTGGTGTGTATATGTATGTGTGTGTGGTGTGTGTGTATGTGTCTGGGGTGTGTGTGTGTAGTGTGTACAGTGTGTGTATGTCTGTGTGTGGTGTGTGTGTGTCTGTATGTATGTGTGTGCTGTGCGTATGTGTGTGCTGTGTGTGTGTATATGTATGTGTGTGTGGTGTGTGTGTATATGTATGTGTGTGTGTGTGGTGTGTGTGTATGTGTGTGTAGTGTGTGTGTATGTGTACTTCTGTGTGTGTGGTGTGTGTGTATGTGTGTGGGGTGTGTGTGTCTATGTGTGTGTCTGGTGTGTGTATGTGTATGTCTGTGTGTGGCATGTGTGTGTGGTGTGTCTGTGTGTGTGTGGTGTGTGTGTATATGTATGTTTGTGTGGTATGTGTGTGTGTGTGTGGTGTGTATGTGTGTGTGGAGTGTGTGTGTGTGTGTGGTGTGTATGTGTGTGTGGAGTGTGTGTATGTGTGTGTGTGTGTGTGCACGCGTGCGGGTGCTTTATATAGAGGAAGAGTAAGGTTATTTTCAGCCACCAAGCACGACCTTACAGCTTTGGGGGGAACATTGATCTGAGGATATATACACTGCTGGCTGAGTAGAGTTGGAGGGTGCCTCAGTGTATTCCATAGGCGCTCATTTACTTCTCTCAGTGCTAAGGGCTGGAATGTTCACAGACTAGAGTGCCAGTGAATTTGAGATCTGGTGCAAATTTATTTTCTGGCCCTCAGATGTCACCTTCTCTTTGCATCCTGCAACCCCACCCCTACCCCCACAAGAAGAGTTGAGGGAGCCTAAGTTCCTTGGGCCTATTTTATGAGGGCTCAGCTCCCAACACCATAACCCTTTGGGGATTAGGATTTTAACATGTGCACTTCAAGGAATGAAAATTTTCAGACTTCAGTAGAGCGAAGTATATTGGCATGTGCGACTGTGACCTATTTCTGAGCCCCTCTGAGCAGTCCGGTCTAGGAAGGAGGGAGCAGAAGCTAGGGACAATGAATGGAAGGCGTTGGGAATGCAGCTTGGAAGGAAAAAAAGTGAGCTCTCAACAGAAAGTCCACAGGGCTAGGGGCCACATGGAAGTGGACTAAAATGAAGACCACCTCAGAGGAGATGAGCGGCGGTCTGTCCCAAGGAGGCACACTGTGCCATCACAGGGGTTCTGGGGTGGTGATTTCTAGTTTCATGGAAAGAGTTGATGCTGATTCAGATGGTGACCCAGGAACACATGGACTGAATATCGGGGCCAGAGGAACATGGGAGGGGAGTCCTATGACCCTAGGATTGATCTGGGGCCAAAGATGAGTCAGGACACCCAATGGTCATCTCAGAGAGAAGCCCAGTGATTTAACACAGTGTTTTTTACATCAAGATAGCATTCAGTGACAGGAGGAGGGCGGAGTCACACCAAAGGCCTGACAGAGGCATTGGAATTGGGAGAGGTAGCAGAGGAGCTCAGAAGGAAGCCAGTGGCCACCTCAGCTCTTCGAATGTTCCATTCAAGACACTAGGTATGGTGGTTTGAATAGGAATATGGCCCTGATAGACTCATGAGTTTGAATGCGTGACCCATGGGTAGTGGCCTTGTTGGAGGTGTGGCCTTGATGGAATAGCATAGCCTTACTGGAGTAGACATAGCCTTGTTGGAGGAAATGTGTCACTGTGGGGTCAGGCTTGAGATCTCAGATACTCAAGCTAGGCCTAATGTCACTTTTGTCTCTGTTGCCTGCGGCTCAAGATGTAGAACTCTCGGCTCCTTCTCCAGCATCACGTCTCATCTGCCGGCATGCTGTCATGTTTCCCACCATAACAATAATGGACTAAATCTCTGAACTTTAAGCCAACCAACCCTATTGAAATGTTTTCCTTTGTAAGAGTTGCCATGGTCGTGGTGTCTCCTCATAGCAGTAAAGCCCTAAGACAGAAGAAGTCTAAGCAGCAAACTGCACAGTCCACTAAATTGAGAGTGAACACAGATGCTTACATCGAAGACGGTGGTAGAGAAACCACTGGCACAGAGGCATGTCATCACATTTCCGAGGAACCGAAGCTGAAGGAGAAAGCTGTTGCTAAAGCACACAGAGAAGAGACTGCAAGTGACAGGCAGCTGTCCCTCACATACCCCCAACAGCATAATGGTGAGGAGAATAAGTGGTGTCCAAGACAGAAGAGCCAATTGAAAGCCCCAATATTATACCGTGAGCACACAGAATTGACCAAGGAGCTGAGAACATCCCTTTAGCTAAGTCCATCCTAGCTCTGGTCAGAGGAGAAGAGGAGGAAAGGGAAGGAAGGAGAAAAGAGGCGAGCTAAGTGGGGAAAGGTGCCATCTCTAAAAGACTGATCTGTGAAAACCCAGGGCTCTCCCTGGGAGTGAAGCCACCAAATAGTGACATCTAGAGGCCCCAGCATGACAGGTGTGTGGCATGTTGAGAGATAAATCAATCCAACCAAAGCATAAGGCTCTGGGAAAGCAGGCCCAGGATGAACATCATCATGAAGAAGCCATAGACTTCCCACGGACTTGGCTACTACAAACACTGAAGAAACTGTTAAGGCGGGTGACGTGAGGGTGCCAATGAGTGGGCAAGAAGGGAAATGAAATTATATACTAGGCTCAGTTAGACACAGATTGCTAAAATTCCACCCTCAGTACTACCCCCATGCTAGTGGCTGGCTAGCCTAATCTACTCAGTGAGTTCCAGGGCAGTGACAGATCCTGTCTCAAAACAACAAAAAATGTCCCGAGGAGACAGCCCCTGAGGAATGACAGCTGGCTGAGGTTGTTCTTTGCATATGTATATGGTACACACACACACACACACACACACACACACACACACACACACACACACAGAGGACACGGTGGGGAGGAAGGAGGAGAGACAGAGACACACTGAGAGACGGGTGTGTCAAGGAGCCATAGCTTGGTATAGTGTCACATGCCTATAATTCCAACACTCAAGAGGTAGAAGCAGGAGAATCAAGAGTTCAAGGCCAACCTGGAACACAAAGAGACTCTGTCTCAAACAAACAAACAAACAAACAAACAACGCCCAAGTAAACAACAGCAACAACAAACCCAAGCAATTTCTGGGATCCAAATGCAGCAACTGATGCTAAGAACAGAGGGAGAACCAGGCAGCCAACACTTTCCAGAACAAAACTGAATAGCCCAACTGGCAAAATAGCACACATCCAAACCACCGCAACGGATAGTCATGGATTAAAGTTGAGATCAGGGTATAACTGTGAGGCAATGAAGAGTGTGTAAGAATGCCTTTCAACTGTATTCAAGTTCCAAAAAGGTCCCATTAGGAAAGAAGTTTGGAGGTGGTAGAAGTAAATTCATGGCAGCAGCACCACCTAGTGGACACAAGGTAGAATGAACAGATGTTAGGAAAACACCCCCCCCCCACACACACACACATCTTTCTCTCTGTCTCTGTCTCTCTCTGTCTGCCGTCCTCCCTCTGTCTCCCCCACCTTCTCTTTCTCTTTATCATCTCTCTCCCCCCTCCTCTCCCTCCCTCTGTCTCCCTTACCATCTCCCCTTCTCTCTCTCTCTCTCTCTCTCTCTCTCTCTCTCTCTCTCTCTCACACACACACACACACATCACAAAGACATACTGCACACGTTCACAGCAAAACATACTGACACACCACACAAACACATACAGACACACAGAGAGAACAAAGAAATGGAACACTTGACCAAGAGGTTTTTGAAAATTAAAATTAGGTATAATTTGCAAATCATAACAAAATGATCCTTCTGGTTACGTCAGCTAAATTAATAACCAACGCCATGTGATCTGGAAGCTCCACTTCCACCGGGATGCAGAAGTTGACAGAATTGCTTTTATGGTTACAAACGGAGGTTCATGCTCCTAACACAAAATAAAGGTGCTTGTATTCCGTGGTGAGTCGCAGCAGAATCTGCCTACCCTCGGGCAAGGTGCGCTCCCCTCAATTGCTGAAGCTGGTGGATTGGAGACTTCGGATAACAAAAGATTCCTCTGCAAATGTGATCTTGAGAAGCACATTGTTCATAGATTATCCAGTGGGGTTAAATGTCACCATGAGGGGGTCTTCAAAAAGAAAAAAGGATGGAGATCGGGAGTTGAAGAGTGGAGCAGAGAGTGAAAGGACAAACTGGGCAAAGAACCCCGCAGCAGCTCTAGATAGGCACACACTCAGCCAGCGCCAGCACGGATAGCAACCTCCCTTGACAAATCAAGTATGAGTGGGCACATCTTCTTCTATTGAGCCTGTACAACTAGTTAAGGGAAAGTGACCCAAAGGAAGGCTACAGAGTGAGAAAACACCTCAGCTCCTGTGTTAGAGGTCCCACAGGAGAACCAGCCTGTATTGGGGCCGGCTGCAGCGGTGCATGTCTTTAATCTCAGCACTTGCAAGGCAGAGGCAGCTGGATCTTGAGTTTTAGGTCAGCCTGGTCTACAAAGCGAGTCTAGGACAGCCAAGGCTAACACAGAGAAACTCTGTCTCGAAAAACCAAAAAAAAAAAAAAAAGTAATAATCATTATATTATTATTTTGATGGGAATTGCATTGAATCTGTAGATTGCTTTTGGTAAGATGGTGATTTTCACTATGTTAATCCTACCGATCCATGAGCACGGGAGATCTTTCCATCTTCTGATATCTTCTTCAATTTCTTTCTTCAGAGTCTGGAAGTTCTTGTCACACAGGTGTTTCACTTGGTTGGTTAGAGTTACACCAAGATAGTTTATATTATTTGTGACTATTGTAAAGAGTGTTGTTTCCTCAACTTCTTTCTCAGACCATTTATTGTATGTGTATAAGAGGGCTACTGATTTATTTTTTTTTATTTTTAGTTAATTGTGTATCCAGCCACTTTACTGGTGTCAGCTGTAGGAGTTCCTGGCAGATTTTTTTTTTTGGGTCACCTATATATACGATCATACCATCTGTGACTTTGACCATACTTTGACTTCTTCCTTTCCAATTTGTACCTCCTTGATCGCCTTTAGTTGTCTTATTGTTCTACCTATAGTTTCAAGTACTATGTTAAATAGGTATGGAGAGTGCAGGCAGCCTTGTTTTGTCACCGATTTTAGGGGAAATGTCCTAAGTTTCTCTCCGTCTAATTTGATGTTGGTTATAGGCTTGCTGTATACAGCCTTTATTGTGTTTAGGTATGTGCCTTGTATCCCTGATCTCTCCAAAACTTTAAATATGAAGGGGTATTGGATTTTGTCGAAGGCTTTTTATGCATCTGGTGAGATGGCCATGTGGTGTTTTGCTTTGTTTTGTTTTTTTCTTTCAGATTGTTTATATGGTGGATTACGTTGATGGCTTTTGTATATTGAACCTGCATCCCTGAGGTGAAGCCTACTTGATCATGGTGGATAATATCTTTGATGTGTTCTTGGATTTGATTTGCAAGCATTTTTTGAGGTTTTTGCACCAGTGTTAATAAGGGAGATTGGTCTGAAATTCTCTTTATTGAGTCTTTGTGTGGTTTAGGTATCAGAGTAACTGTGGCCTCATAGAACAATTTTGGCAATGTTCCTTTTGTTTCTATTTTGTGGAATAGTTTGAGGAGTATTAGTGTTAGCTCTTCTTTCAAAGTCTGTTAGAATTCTGTGTTGAAACCATCTGGCTGTTACAGGATATTTGATTCCATTGTGATCCCTGAAATTGTAAAGTGTAAAAACTTATCCTTTGTTTGGTGCTGTTGAGTCCTAACACACACCTTTAATCCAAAAGCTTTCTGGATGTGGGATTTAATAAAGTTCACCTAGAACAAGAAACCAGCTGACAGGGATTAAAGAGTAGGAGGGTCTCTGAGGGGTAATGAAGGCAGCAGCGTGGAGGAGTAGGAGTTGTAGGAGTTCTTGGGCTCTTTAGCCTTTGGCTCTTCAGCTCTTGAGTTCTTCAGCTCCTTAGCCTTTGGCTTTGGGGGCTTTTTAAGCTTTGAGATAATAAGCCTTTAGCCTTGGGGTTTTGTGTTTTGTTTTGTTGTTGTTTTTGTGGGTTTTTTTTGTTGTTGTTGTTTCGTTTTTTTGTTTTTGTTTTGTTTTGTTTTTGCCTTTTCCTCCTGGCTGTCAACTGACCTAGTGAGCATTTTGGGCCTTTTCCATCAGGATGTGAGCGGAGTAGGAAGGTCAGTTGGGTGCTTTCTCTACCTCTCTGAGCTAGCATGTTTTCACTCCACCATCTTTATTGGTCTTTATTGATATAATAGAATAATTGGGGTTTTCTTTTAAAACATCTGGTCTTGAACTTTTTTTTTTTTTTTTTTTTTTTTTTTTTTTTTTTTTTTTTTTTTTTTTTTTTTGGCTGGGAGACTTTCAATTCTTTACCTGGTCTTGATTTAAAGTTGGTTAGTGGAGCCAGGTGTGGTGGCACATGCTTTTATTCCTAGCCCTTGGGAGGCACAGGCAGGCAGATCTTTGTGAGTTCAAGGCCAGCTTGGTTTACAAAGGGAGTCCAGGACAGCCAAGGCTAACACAGAGAGACCCTGTCTCAAAAAACAAAACAAAACAAAAATTAATTAAAATAAAATAAAATAAAGTTGGTTAGTGGTATCTATCAAGAAAATCATCTATTTCATTTAGAATTTCCAATTTTGTAGAGTATGTGTTTTGAAGTAAAACCTAATGATTTCTTCGGTGTCTATTGTTATATGCCCCTTTTCATTTCTGATTTTTTTTAATTTGGATACTTTCTCTGCTTTCATTGTGTCCCATAAGTTTGGATATGTTGTGCCTTCAATTTTGATTGAATTCTGCAGTCTTCCATCCCTTTATTTCTTCCCTTACCCAGTTGTCATTGCATAAGGAGTTATTATATTTCCATAGGTTTGTAGGTTTTTTGTTGTTTCTGCTGTTGTTGAAGTCCAGTTTTAATCCACACTGATCTGGTGTCGGCAGGCCTTTGGCAATGCAGGCAGGTAATGGCACCCCAGGGAACAGGTGCAGTTTACCTCTGTTGGGAATGCTGGTGGCTCCTGATGGCAGCCCAGGAGATGGAGTGCACAGTGGACAGGGCCTAGCTCTCTGTCGCTGGACTTGCCCAGGGGCACCCAGCAGGTAGAAGACTGGGCCTTGGAGGTCTTACCTGTCTGTTCCAGTGTCAGCAGGCCTCTGGGGATGCAGGCCGAGCTGTGGGCCAGGAATGGAGGACCTTAGTTAAAAGTTTTTTTAAGAATTAGTAAAGCAAATTTCTCTCTGCTTCATAAAAAGCAACTTACAGTGACCTGGGCACCTACTGGCATCTGGGTGGTCTGCTTATCCCAGAGAGTTTACACAAAGATCACTTTTCTCCTGGATACATAGAGTAGGCTCAACTGTTAGGCAAAACTGCTTGGGACAAAACAAAAACAAAAAAACCTTAACATAACAGAGACCATACTATATTTAAGTTTCTTATCCTGCTTTTTACATTTCTAGTTAACAAATATTATTTAGAAACTACATGCCACACTAAATAGACTGTTTTACACATTAGCATGGGGGAACTTTCTTGCTTCCTAGAATTGGGTCTGAAATGTTCCTTAAAGGCCCATACCCTAGATGTTTGGACACCAGCATGTGGTGCTATCTGTAGATGTAGACCTCCACAAAGTGGGGTCTAATGTTAGCTAGGTCACAGGGGTGTGTACTCTTAAAGAGAATGTGAGACTCTGGCCCTTCCCCTCCACATTATGTGGCAATACGGTGCACAGTTTCCTCTGTCACTCACTCTCACTATAATGTACTGGGTTCCTTGGGTCCAAAGAGCAACCGCCAATTGACTGTGGAATGAAAGCTCTGAATAAGCATAAAATCTTTTAAACGTGGTTTTCTTAGGTACCTGTCACAGTAAGGCAAAGCCTTCCTCTGGTCCATGTGTGGGTGTTGACAGTGTGTGCAGAAAATGTCCTTCACAGATTTCTCCTTGGGGATTTTTATGGCCTGAAGACTGTTCCCCTGCAGAGATGGAGATTAGCCAAACCTGTCTCTTTGATACAGCTGTAACTCATGAACCCTGTCTCCCAGTGTACCGCCTGTCTATTCGACTGTATGTGATAAACACCCTGAGCTCCTGGGGTGTTGGCGCTACTTTTTATTCTATTTTATTTGCTTTTTTGTGTCTCCACCTCCCTTCTCCCTGCCCCCCTTATCCATCCTAATACCTTCCAATCTCCCAATACTAGGTTGGAGGGAAAGAAGGTTAGTGGGGAGAGAGGGACGAAGTGCTCTTTGGCGACTTCTGGCTGGTTAGGGTCATCAGGTTCTTTGGGGCAATACGAATTTCAGTCATCAGGAGATCTAGCAGTGCAACAAACCAACAGCAACAAACACAGCAGGAGGACGAACCAGCAACAGCATGTGGAACAGCAGCCTTCTTCTTTCTCAGAGTTTTCGGCTCTTTCCAGGCTCTGATGTTTATACCCTCTCAGCATCCTCAGGATTAAACTATCTTCAGCTGGCAAAGACCACGCCCTGTCTGAACCACACTAGGCAATTATCAGCTATGGATAAACTAAGGCAGCCCCACATCCCATACTTGGGATTAAAACAAAAACATATTTACACAAATTAACTGAGCTTTTAAAGAAACCAAAGCTTCCAGGACACTGGGATGCTGCAGTTTCTCCATTAAAGATCCCAGTCCATCTGGTCCCAGTTTTTCCATATATCTATGTGCTTTTCCTTTCTTCACTTCCTCACCACCTGTCAGATCCATCTCTGGAGTTGTACAAGGCATGGCATGCCTTTATTAACACCTTTTTGATCTTCACTAAATTAAGTGTAAAAAACCACACCTCGTCATAATTTTATTTTGCACTACTACCAAGAATGATTCTATTCATCATTACACATGTTTCAAGACAGCTTTTGTCGCCTGCTCTGTAATTTAGTTTTCCACATCCCTGGCCTTCATTTCCAATGAGTCATGGTCATTTTGCTTTCAATATGAAGGGATTATATATAGGCAATTCATGGTTGCTGGGGGAGTCAATGATTGCCCAGTTATCTTTACACAAGTTATTTTTTAAAAGAAATTGCCTTGTTAAGATATATGCATATATAATACATATATAATGTCTTAACAATAATATGTCCTAATAATAAATATACAATATATAAAGGAAATCGTGCCTTTGGGTTACAACTATTTTATAAATGGTTCTCTCTCTTTTTTCTTTCTTTTTTTTCTTTTTTGAGACAGGGTTTCTCTGTGTAGCCTTGCCTGTCCTAATCTCGCTTTGTAGACCAGGCTGGCCTCGAACTCACAACGATCCACCTATTTCTGCCTCCCAAGTGCTGGGATTAAAGGTGGTTCTCTTTTAAGCTTGCCTACTGGTGTAAGTTGTACCCACACATCAGTTTAATAGCAGAGCAGAGTAAGACCTGTGTCACCATGCTGCTGACACCATTTCCTCCATCCAGATCCACCCCACACAGGGCTCATCAAAACAGCATGGATGAGTGTAAGGTGACACTGCGTACAACTACCTAGGGCAATGGGCTTGAACAAGCTCTGTCGTGGCAAACTACATTGATGCTCTCCTTGCTGATGGCCAAACAATTTAATGCATGCCTCAAGTATCTTTTCAGCATCACTTCATATAGATAGAAGCTAATCGAGGTTTTTAGTCTTTTCCTTACCTCCTACTGCTCAAACACGAGTCAGGGAAAGTTATGGACACTGTTCTTAACTGTTCTGAACCCTGAAACCTAATTCCCCACTAAGGGTCTTGGAGACCCTGCCATGACATACATACAAAGAAAACTACTATAAGCTCCATGCACTAGTTAATTAAGTAGTCTACTATGTGGATGGATATATAGGTTATTCCCAAACTTTTGCTAAAAATAGACTGTCATGATAAGAACGTTGGGTGTGCAGCTTTGATAAATGGATAGTGGACAAGTGCCCAGAGTGCTGTTGGAGGGTAGACGATCAATGCTTTTGTGGCTTTGTAAATACTGCCAGTGCATGTTGGCTCACAGCCCCTCCTTCAACAGGCTGATGACGGCATTGTGTCATCCAGCTTTTGAATTCCTCACAATCCTGATCATTCCTGGCAGAGAGAGATCTTTTTTTTTTTTTTGATATAGCTTGTATCTGTGTCCCTTGTTAGGAGCTTTAAGCATCTTCCATGTGCAAAAGGCACATTTATAGTTCTTACTATGAAAACCATTTCTTTTTAGTTTTTCATTATAGTAGCGGCTTTCTCTGAGGCAGGGTCCTGTTATGAGGCCCAGTCCTTTCTCAGCACCCCAAGAGCTCAGATTACAAGTGTTTGCCACCATAGTTGGCTTTGCTCTTTTGCTTTCTAGGCACTATCTGTGTACTAAGCTCTTTGTCATATAAACTAAGTATTTCTCATTTTTCTCCTCTTTTACGTACTGTTGGACTCAGGATGGTACTTTACCTTTCCTCCATCTTTTGTACCCTCTCTCCATCTCCTCCTTTCTCTTATTTTCCTGTTGCTCTGAAGGGACACCATGACCAAAGCAATTCGGGGCTTGCCTGCTGAGTCAGAGGGTGTGTCCGTGACCACCGTGGCTGGGAGCATGGCAGCAGGCAGCCAGGCATGGCATAGGAAGAGCAGCTGAGAGCTTACATCTGACCCACAACACTGAGGCAGAGACTGGGCTTGGCCTGGGTTCTTGAAACCTCAAAGCCCACCCCTGGTGACTCACCACCTCCAAGGAGGCCACAGCTCCTAATCCTTCCCAAGCAGTTTACCAACTGGGAAATAAGCATTCAATTATTTGACTCTCTGGGGCCATTCAGATCACCTCCTCCCCTCTTTGATCATGCAGAAACTTTTGGTTTTAGGCGATTAAAACTAAGCATCTTTTCTCTTACAGCTCTTGGGTTTGGGTTGATGGACAGACTGACTTTCCACTTCCAGGCTGTTGCAGCAGAAGTGGGCCTGCCCTAACAAAGCCCATTTTGAGGAAGGCTCCAGGCCTATACTTTGAAGAAGCTGCTGGCAAATCCTAATGGTTCCTTCAGCATCCTCTCAGCTTTCAGGTTGAAGTCATCCCTCAGCAGCGGACACCTAACCAGTAACTAGGCAAGAGGTACATATAGGCCAGGCCCTCCTACAACAGACCTCTCTCAGGGGACTGTGGCCCAAGCCACACACTCTGTTAGCAGGCACTCTTGAGGTCAGAAAAGCCATCTGGTACCTGACCAATTTGGCTTCCTGCCTTCTTCCTTCCGTGAGCCTTCTGCATCCCTCAATCCATCCCAGCATCTACTTGTAGAGACTCGGATAGGCAACCTGAGGAACAGTCTTAATGGTGATGTAATGACTAAGACTTAACTGAATAGAGGAAGTTCAGAACTAATCTTATCTTTTCCCTCAACGATTGGGTTGCCCAGTTTATCATTACAGAAGTTACTTTTAAAAGGAGCTGCATTGATGTACAGTAAGTTAAGACCTACCTCTTCTGGGCACTGTTCCTATCAGCAGTCATTTAGGAATGGCAAGTGCACAAGGTTCTGAGTTGTGACAGCACTTTAAGCAAAAGACTGGAAAGAACCTAAGTGTCCGTCCATATATGTTTCAAAATCCGGCGTGGTTCTTTATTCATCAGTCTAGTCACGCACTAATTCTGTGGAGTTTTCATGATTCTGGCAGGGGTGCAGCTCTGTGATAAAACATTTGCTGAAAACCTGCCTCCTGCCTGGTCTTTCCACACCACACACACACACACACACACAAACACACACACCACACACACACACCACACACACACACCACACACACACACACACCACACACACACACACACACACCACACACACACCTCACACACACACACACCACACACACACACCACACACACACACACCACACACACCCACACCACACACCACACACCACACACAACACACCCACACACACACCACACACCACACACACACACACCACACACACACCACAAACACACACACACACAACACACACACACACCACCACACACACACACACCACACACCACACACACACAACACCCACACACACACACACACCACACACACACACACCACACACACACACACACACACCACACACACCACACACCACACCACACACACACACACACACCACCACACACACACACACACACCACACACACACCACAACACACCACACCACACACACACCACACACACACACACACACACACCTACACACACACACACACACACACACACACACACCACACACCACACACACACCACACACACACACCACACACACACACACACCACACACCACACACACACACACACCACACACACACACACACCACACACACACACACACACACACACACACACACACACACCACACACACACACACACACACATGGGCTGTGTGGTTAGAGCCTGTCTCTACAGAGAACTATATACCCTCACTGCTCTCCTTTAGATTCATGATCTAGTTCTGAAGAAAAAAAAAAAAAAAAAAAAAAAACAACCAAACTGTTTTCACTGTGAGTTCACAGCAAGACCTGGCAAGGATTATAAACTAAATAAATACAGCACATGGTAGAGCATGTCCAGTCTTTTATTCAAAGCCAAATGAGTTTTTTTTTTTTTCTTTCTATGATATGCTTTCATATTGTAGCCCAGGGCAGCCCAGAACTCCAAGTGGTCCTTGCCTCAACCTCCTTGGTGTTGGGGTTACAGGTGTGAGCCACCACACCCAGCTCAGAGCTCTTGAACAGGCCAGCTTTTGTTTCACAGCTTGTGTAATGGGCCATGGCTCTGATCTATGGAGCTTGGGGGAAATCCAACTCCATACTATCACATACACAAATTTTACAGTGTCCTTGGTTATTTTGTAGAGCGCTGAGGGCTGTGAGAAGATTGCTGTTATTATTTAAATTCTTTGAAAGGAAATTAACATTGTATACCATGAGTATATAGTGTGTACAAATAACAGACTAACTCCGCTGAAAAGGCGCCCTGAATGCAGGAAACTGAAAGAAAAGCATTAGAAGAGCTGAAGAAATCGCTTTCTTAAAAAATCCCGTGTCATTATCTCAAAGGGACAGATAACAAAGGTGAAGAGCAAAGTTATAAGCAAAAGCTAGCACTCTGACACTTGGGGTTGTGCAAAAATTACCTTTTCTGCTAGTAAGAAGCACCACAGCACCATTGCCTTAGCTGATGAGGAAAGAAACCTCTTTACACTCCCTCATCCCACCAGGGGACTTGCCTCATCTCTCCCAGGAGACCCTCCCCCTCTTTCATCCCTCCAGGAAACTTTACACACACACACACACACACACACACACACACACACACACACACACACACACACACACAGAGACATCATACATGCATCCCACCTATGCCCCACTAGGGCACCTTTCCCCATCCCCCACCCTTTCCCCTTCCTTCATCTCACTGCATTAGGAAGTTTGGTTTGCAGTCCTGCATATTTAGTACCCCAAGACCAACTATAATTTTAGCTTTTACTAATACTCCTGTCAAATGCCTGGTGTCAAAAGGATTCCATTGTTAAATAAACTTTTTAAACACATACCTACACAGGATTTAGAGGGAGGGGAATGTTTATTTGTCATCAATCGTTTTGATACACCTATCATAATTTTGCAGGTCTGATGGAGGAGTAAGCTTGGCTGACAGCATTTCCAGGAGTTCACAATTTCGTGGCTGAGGTTCCGATCAAGTTATTATGGTTAGCAACTCAATATAAATGAAGCTCTTAAAAAGGTTACAAAGATCAACGTATAGACAATGTTAGCAACTCAGACGTTAGCCTTGAGAGGAGACAGAAGGCCGCGACAAGTTCTCATCTATGACACCTTTGGTCATTAGCATACTAGTGCTAGTAAGGCAGTGTGGCAGGCACAGGGGTATGAGCACGGGTGCATGTGCCGGAGGAAGCGGATGGAGGGCAGCAGGCACAGGCCCTCCAGGGAGCTCCTCAGTCATCTTCTCCTCCACAGAGCAGCAGCAAGGCTCTCTTATAGTCCCCAGATGTGTCTCCCTGGAACCCAAACGCACTCTGTTAGCTCCATGACTCACAGAAGCCACAGGAAATAAAAGATTGAGAAATAGCTGGGCCTGCAGAGTGTTCCTGTGGCTTTTCTCCAGACTGGGCAGTTTCCCTGAATGACTCTTATAACAGGAATGTTACATGGGGAGATTCCTACCAATGCCACTTAGTTTAACTTTCTAATTTTACCCCCTCGAGGGCTGTTCTCTTAGCGGCAGTGGAGTGTGTTCTTCCATCAAGAAACTGAGAGGACAAAGAAACTTTTCCAAGTATGTTAAATCATCAAGCTTTCCAGACTCCTGGGTAGTTTCTCTCAGGCTAACACAGCTATGCAGGGCCACCTGGGTGCTGTGGCTTTGCCTCCGACACAAGCAGAGCACACACTTTTCTCAAGTTTGCCTTATATATGCGTATGTGTGAAATGCTAGTGTCGTAAGTGCACAAACTCACTAGCAACCATCAGCCCAGACTCCACACACCACACCTTAAATCCAAAGCTTTTTGCTTGACTGAAACCCCACTCTACACATGGACCAGATTTCAAGGTCACAGAGCACTTCCGTTTCATGCTGATGGCAGTGTTGCCTCAGTTAGTCCCTTATTGCAGATATGACCTGACACCAGAGACAAAGCGATGACAGGCAACAAAGAAGGAAAAGCTGAGGAGAGGGAGGAGCTAACAAAGACAGCGGAAACTGATGAACACAAAAGCACACATTCTAATGATGAGCTGGGCCTTGGGTCTATTGAGCCTAAGGTTGTGCCTGCAACCCAGCTCTCCCGTTACCCATCCTCAGAACCCCTCACTCTAATCCTAAGACTAAGAGTTTCAGTTCAACACGGAAACTGCACTCTTTCACCCATTTCCCGGATGCTGGCCAAGCTGACTCTGCGTTTCCAATGCAAGACAAAGCTCTACCTTGATCATGGAATACAGAGAGGTGGCGAAGTTCTTCCTAAACTCCTTCCGGATGTTAAACAGGTCAATCTCGCTCCTCGACACCACCACTCTGATGAGGGTGTGATCGTCTGTCCCAGCACCCTTTAGAGGAGAAAAATTCACAGGTGTTAACACTTCTCAAATAGCATCAAAACGGCCCCGGTTTGAGGGAAATCACTTAAGTCTCGTAGTTTGGTAGAAACAGGCTACATGTTTGAAGAAGACATCCATTCCCAAGCACGAGCAGAGAGAGACAAGGATACACTTATTAGGCCATGGTGTCCACTCACCTTCATAGCATAGTACAGGGTCTCTGCGAGGTAGGCAGGTATGCTCCGAATAGACTTCACTAAGAAAACACACAATACGACTGTCAAATGCTAGTCTGACGTGAGAGGTACGATGTAATCAAAACGCAAACAATGTCTCCTGTTCTTAGCTCTGCTCCTAGACGTAAGAGTGGGATGCACAGCAGACAGGCTCACCTATGGGCTGCCAGCGGTCCCTCACCAACTATGTTCTTAGATGCTATCTTGGCTCCCCACGGAGGTCTGTGCAGGTTCAGAGAGGCACCGGAAGGAGGCTTTTCCTCTGTGCCCCTTTGTTCTCTGAGGTCTTTGTTGGCGCCTGGCTGGTTATCATGCCACTGCCTTCAGCACCGCTAAGTTATATAAGTAGCTTGGAAGTTTCCGTTCCAACAAGAACACCACTCTAATCTCCGGAAACCCCTGGATTGATTTTCTGTACTCTCTCCTAATTCTCCAAACTAAAACTCAGAATTCACATCAACAACCTGCATGTATCCGTTGCAGTCCAGACACCGGGCCAGGCTACCAGAGAAGCATCTCACCCCATTACATCACAGCTGACGTGGGCTAAGGCTGTGCAGACCCCAGTGCACTCAGCAACGGACACCAAGTAGTATGCAAAAACAACAGTCCTCCGGCCGTGAGGTTTCTTAATTGTCCCTTTTCAAAGATTAAGAAAAACAGCTTTTCACACAGACTGAGAAATTATCATCTGGCTAGAAAAAAAGGATCTGTATCTTTGACATGACAGAAGATGGTTGGTTTTTTTGTTGTTGTTGTTTTGGTTTTTTTTTTTTTTTTAGTAAAATAATTTGAAGCTTTAGTTAAGTGCTCAGAATAACTGGGGATTTCTTATGTGTCTTCATCATCGAAGAGCCACGCTTCTCACTCGCTGGTTGTGTGCTCAGACAGAAAGCGACTTTTTAAAGTTCATTCTTGTGCAACCTTTGCTCATTCTCCAGAAAACAAAAGGCCTGAGTGAGCTCCAGGTCAAATGCTCAGAACAGACAGACAGACAGACAGACAGACAGACAGACGCTGCCTTCAGACTGTGTGAAGCCAGTTCCTGGGCCCTAAGGCTCTGGAGAACGTAGAAAAAAACCACAGCCACCTGCAAACTCGCTTCACCAGGCATTCTGCGCACTTAATTAAAACAATTATTTAACCTGAAAACAACTACCACCCCATAATCTGTCAAATCAAAGACAGGGATTTTTTTTTTTCCTAGCCAGATGATAATTTCTCAAGTCTGCATGAAAAGCCGTGAGGACAGTATTCAAAAGTCTAAAAACCCCACAGGTGTCAGAGACGAGCTGCAGCTGCCAGCCTCTGTGATAATGTCCACAGCATCAGAGGACCGTCCTACTATTTTTAATGTGGCTTTAAAAACAATCCCTGCTAATGTTCTTAGTTCTTCCATATAATTGGGTTTAAGAAAGAAAGAAAGAAAGAAAGAAAGAAAGAAAGAAAGAAAGAAAGAAAGAAAGAAAGAAAGGAAGGAAGGAAGGAAGGAAGGAAGGAAGCCGTGTATTGGCAACATCAACAGAAACTCTGCACAGGAAAAACCCCAGGAGCTAGCCTCATCTAATGCTGTCCCTTTCCCCTACTTCGCACAAAGAAAGAGGACTATTTTAAGATTTGGCCTCCAGTGGATGAAATCACTTCGTGTCCCAATAGATGTTACACACTGCGGAAGTCACCTACCAACAGCCAGGAGCAGCTGCTCCAAGTTCCCTGACGTCTCTCGGTCAATGGTTTCCTCGATCTGAAATCCTGATATTGTCATGTACTTGTCAAACACTAGGAAACAAAGCAGAACACACTTTCTTACTGGCTGAAGAAAACACTCCTTCAGAAAGAAGCTGTAAGTTTCACCAGATGTCGCCTGTGCAAGCAGACACCGCCTTGTCCGCCTCGCCGTAAGAGCCCTGCGCTCAGAGCCTTAGTGTGCTAAGCCATTGCTTTGCTTGTGTTGTAACAAGTGTGGTTAATTAGTAACTTTAAAATTCAGTTTATGTTGTGACCGGACATTGTGATGTCCCACAGACTGGCCTCAGCTTCGGTCCTCCTGTCTCTGCTTTCCGAACGCTCACTTATGATGTGGCCAATCTTTACGATGTCACACAGTTGTACTGTTCGGTTACTGTCTTACCAGATGGTTCTGTTAGGCCAAGGGGAACACAATTGCCTGGAGATGGCCTTCTGCCGCAAGGACATTCCAAGTAAGGGTAAGCCTTGACAGTGGCACGCCTGCAGATCGTGGTAGGCTTAAGCATGGAGACCACACTCAGGCACAGGCAACCATGCTTGGCTTCTAGACATTGTTTCATAAATGCTGATTTCTTGGCCCCCTTCCTGTCGCAATTAGTGAGACCAACAGGTAAATAAATCTGCTGTAGAAGATTCTGAAAAGCCCTTTTCCTTCTTTCCAAAAAAAAAAAAAAAAAAATATGATCAACTAATTTAACTTGTCCTTCTCTTCTTGCTGTGAAAATGATGTCTGGCGCCCCAGCAACCATCTTGTGGAGATGGGGGAATGAGTGTAAGACAGGACACAGGAGCACAGAAGGCAGTGCGGCAGGAACACAGAAAGACATGAGGTCCTACCAAATAAACCACGTCAAATAAAGCACAACTGTTAAAGCCACGAGGAGGGTTTTCATCACTTGCTACGGAATTTACTCTAAAATGACACTGGCATATGAACAAAACGGATGCATACGAAGTGTCAGAAGGGCAGGGGAATTCTTACAGTGAGACACTCCTTGGTGAGACACTCACTGAGATTACAGTCTGGAGCCTCACACCCTCACCACATCCGAGAGTGAAGGAATCGCTAAGGACATCTAGTTTTGCAAAAGCCACAGTAGCAACATCAAGCCTTTTGCGATGTCTCCAGAACAAATTGTGAAGACTGATTTTGCTCCGAGGAAGGCGTCCATCTGGTCAGACCTGTGCAGGTACGTTCAGTATTTCCCAAATCATTTGTCTCAAACAACTTTACTTACCTCTTCTCAAGTGAGACACACTGCGTGTCCCAAGGATGGTTATAAACTTCTCTTCATCCGTCCCCCACTTCAGCTCCCCAGCCTGGAACAGAACCTGCAACAAAGTGTCCCATGAGTCAGTCACTCTTCCGGTTTCCCAGCGCGCCCTGCCCCTTCCTGGACAGTGAATGTGCCTGGCTGTGTACCAGGTTAACGGGTCACATGCAAAGCACAGAAATGACACGGGAGTTCATCTTTCCAAAATGTTGCCTGGAATATCTCATCTCCCAGGAGAGATGCTGTGGGTAGGGAAAGTTCTTGTCATCTCACTATTAAACACTGATCTACAGACTGAAAAGTAACTCGGTGAGAAGTTGTCTTGTTTTACTTTGTTCATCCTATAGCTGCTGTCATGTTTATAGCACATGACAGACAAAAATCCCCATTTCCTCTTTGCACCTGTGACTTAAGCCAAGTCAGTTACAGGTTACCTTCATACACAGCCAAGCGGACCACGGTAAAATGCTGCAGTGATGCAGGATAGCACAGTGGTCGGCATCTACGGGTCACTTAATAAAGACTCTGGACACGGCCTGAGTACCATATTCACTTCTGACACGAAAAAATATAAATGCTCGCCAAAGTTCATGCACAAGCTTATGAAACTTACACACGAGCATTATGAAATCTGAGGTCAGTTGAGATGTAGCCAATCTTTCAGCAATAACTTTTGTTACTATTTTGAGTTAGCAGCCGATCCCTGTTGGGCTAAGAGGAATGCAATTTGCCTGCAGAAGGCCTTCTGGCCCCAAGGACACTCTAAATACAGAATAAGACACGACAGCAGCTTGCCTGTGGACATACAGCTTTGATCTTGGTAGGCACAAGCAATGGATTATAGTAGTCTCCATCTATTTTTTATTTTATCTCCAGAGAATTAAAAGATAAAACCCTTTCCTACATCTTTGTGCTAAATAAACAAAGTCCTCTTTCCTTCTCCGTCCTTCCTCTGAGAGGTCAATCTTCTGTCTAGAGCAAGCATTTGGCAAGAACGATGGTAAATACCAGGTTTAACACTCTCAAAATATTAAGTCAGTTTAACATATTTAAAAAGGTGAAAATTAACTTAGCACATTTAACATTATAAAAAGATGCATTGAGTGTGTGTGTTCAGTCCCCAAGTGAATGACTCACAGTGGCTTATCAGATTCCGGGGATAACAGGCCTGCCTCGGTGCCAGGTATCAGTGGAGAAAACCTCAGAGGTTTATACAAAAGCCCTTTCACTACCTTGGCTTACTCTCCACCAAGACACAGGTCCTTCCTAATGAAGACAGTCCCCCTGCCCTGCTACAAGGGACAAAGGGGCGTGCCCCTGCCCAGACCCGAGAGAAGCAGTCTATGAAAGGCTGGAACACTCAAGAGCACTCAGACAGCGTGGCTTGCTCTCCGTGGCCCCTGGTCATGGCAAAGGGAAGCCTGGGTTCCATCAGGATATGTTAAAGTCCCACCCACCCACCCCTCCACCTAGGTAATATTCACACATACAAAATTTCACTTTCAGTGTTCTTCTAAATGGCCACATCTGCTATGTGACAGGTAAGTGGCATGTCCACAGCCTGGGTAACCAACACAGTCCCCAGAGGACGGCATGAGTTCTGGGAGGGAAGGAGAGCCCTGCCCTGCCCTGCCCCCAAGGCATGTAGGATCCGAGCTGAAGCCCAGGATCTACAGGCCCATGAACGTGAGAGCCAGTTCCGGGCAACAAATGGTGAGGAGGACAGTCAGTGAGGACCCTGAGCCCTCGAACAGCACGGTGCGATTACATCAGCTGTGCTGGGAAGTCTGCCCACAGAGCCCTAATGTAGATCTCGCCCCTGTTATCTGAGACTACAGTTGGCTTTGCATGCTGTAACCACTGAAAAGCTTCCCGAGCTCCTGGTTCTGAGAGTAAGAACATGAGACCTACGCTGTCTTGCATGAAAGCCCAGAGGAATCCATGCCTAGAAAGCAATGCTGTCTTCTGAAATGAGTGAAACTCCGAGCTGAGGGACAATGACTTGAGGGGTCTGTTCTTGCCCTTTCTCTACAAGAAGGTGGAGTTTAGTGGGATCTGAGTTTTTGACTTGGTAAACTCTTCATATGATAGGAAATCGGGCGGGGAGCTAACACTGTTTAATGGAAGAGAAGGGGGGGGGGATTGGAGCTCCACGATTACTCATCAGGGCCTGGGCTGGTTCCCTTATTCATATGTGGGAAAGGCCTCCTGGACCTGAGTGTAGCACCCATTCATGCATCAGTTACTGACTGAACGCCAGCACCGTTGTAGATGAGACCGCAACTAAAGTGACACTGTGCTGTGGAAAGGCAGGCGAGCAGCGGGCGGGCGGGCAGGCGGGCGGGCAGGCGGGCAGGTGGGAGGGCAGGCGGGCAGGTGGGAGGGCAGGCAGCTTCAGTGTGAGGCAGGGAGACAGGAACAGGAAGCCTGGGATGCCTGAGGGCCACCCTGACTCAAACCTGGAAGGTCAGAAAGGGCCAAGCAGGAAGCATGTGAAGTAGGGATGACCTTTGAAGAGCCGAGGTAGGAACAAGAGAAGAGAAGAACACTGAAGGCGGGGTTGGGGGGATGGCTGGCCTAAGACATGGATTATGAGGAGGTTTACAAAGCACATCCAGGGGCCTGGACTTTATCCTGAGAAGAGCGAAACACTAAGGTTGAAGGGCTTAGACAGGAAGGTGACCCAGTACGCTGACATTTATGAGGCAGAGCAAGAATGAAATACCGTACAGTGAGTCCCCAGTAAATGTTTCCTTTTGTCTCCAGCGAGGCAGGCACTACAGCGATTGAAGCTGTTAGAAAATCAACCACCCTAATAAGATAACATTCTCCTCCTGAGCAAAACCAGATGACATACTGCTGGCAACTGCAAAGCGGTCGACCAGATGTTCCTTTTTCAAAGGCACCTTAAGTGAACCATGACCAGAGATGGGGCTACAGCAGGTGATTCTAGAAACCCAAGCACTGTAGGCCCAATACCCAGGTTTCAACTCTCTTGTTTATTGCTTCCTAATGCTTATATCTTATGTCTGGCTGTTTTGTAAACCACACTGAAATTGCACTGAGATTCAAAAGTCCCAGAAGTGAAAAATTTTCATTTGGGAGTTGATAAAAAAGTAGCTGACTAAAAGTAGTCATCCAACTGTTTAAAACTCTGTCAAAAGAAACACGGAGAATTTCTTAATGCTAAAATAAACTAACTTGTCATTTCTTTTATAATAAAAGCCACTTAAAGCATAAATGCTTTATTTTTTTCCCCCTTATTTTATCCTACTAAGAGACCTATTCCATCACGGCAAAGGAGTGGTAATGTGAGGCTTTTAAAATTTTTTTTTCTATTTTGTTAATGGTAAAAAAGAACATATCTAGATGCAACTTACAATATAATTTACTTATTTTTACCTCAGCTTTGCGATAAAACTATTTTGTTAGCCAGCTCAAAGTAAGAAAAGTGTACCACCCCCACTGAAAAAAAACCCATTGTTTGAAGGTTCTTAAAATGCATATAGTGATTTTTTTCACTACTATAAGTTCTTTTCATCTCTAAGCCACACCAAAGTTGCCATATAATAGACCTCACTCACCTGAGCATCCTGTTCAACTCGAGCATCGTCAATTGCCGTATCCGTGTCTCTATTGGCCTGTAAGAAATGACATCACACACCCGACGTCAGAGCCTGCTGCCTGGGCGCAGGCACTTTCTCTCCCGGCGAAACTACACTTGTGCTAAGATCACAGAGACCCCACAACATGCTACATTACCCCACAGCAAAAGCTCACACCAGCAAAGCCCTGCTGCTTCTAAGTACTGTGGAAGAATATGACGCACGCAGCTGCCTGAAACAAAGCAATGCGTTGGCTATTTACACCCTGACTCAGATATTCTGAGGCCTGCAGCCGTCACAGTGGGAACCTGCTCATACCAGAAAATCCTGGAAGACTTCTAAGTGGCCTTAACAATACAGGCAGGTCATCCCAAGCCAGCTCCTTAGTCAAATTGTGTTATGTCCCCACCAGTACCTGAAGGAGGACCACCAGCATCCTCTGGTAGTACCCTGAGGTATCCCCCACCACGTCATCCTCCAGGCTGGAACCATATTCTGAAAAACAGTGGTTTCACACTTGTTAATAATAGCATCTCTCACCTGAAGAAATCCTGGCCCATGAATCAAGTGAACAAGACATGAAGGAAGACACATTACATTTGATTACCAAAAATCCTCTGTTTGCCATCTCTCAGTGTACTAGAGACGGATGGTAAATTCAGTAAGTGAGTGGCCAGATAAAATAGGCTATATTAACTTCCCCCAAACACATTCACTCCAGACTAAATTGTGACAGCCCCTTTATTATGCCCCCCCAACATAGTTAGTAATATGCAGACGTGGGGTGGCAGTGTAAAGCTTCAGAAGTATGACAATCTTAAATTGAAACTCTGCTTCCTTCAAATGTTTTATGTGATTTTTTTTTCCACCAATGTTTTTCCTCCTCCGAATCCTTGTCTTTGCATGGTGTGGTGGTATCTTCCCCCAATACGGTATTTTTCCTTTGAACCACTTAAGTTACCTCTGACAGACAGCAATGAGATTTTAAAGTATGAACTCCCCACCTCAGGTTCCAACTGAACCTGAGGTCATAAGGAAAGGGTAGAACTGAGACCTACTGACTCGTACCCCCTTTCGCGAACTCTCAAACTGCTATTTTAAATGTTCTTGCTATAAAGTCTTACAGTGTTTAATCATTCTTTGAAAGCAGGGATGTTTCAAAATGCCGACACTTCTATTTTATGTGTATTGGAACCAGTTACCCAGATACAGAACTTTGGAAGCATCTGGTTCCTTCCTTTGCTCCCATACCTGGGACTAGTCATCAAATTCCCCCCAAACATTTGCTCCTCTGATTTGTTCTTCATGCTTGCCATCCCTGCCACCTCAGTGGTGCCATAATTACTGTACAACTTCCTGGTTGCCTCCCTACAGGGCTGTCTACCTAATACACCTCAGGACTCAGATCTCCTTCTCTCCTCCAATGGTTCGTCCTACATTCCATCAGCCAGTTAGACCTCTGACTCAGGGCCAGACTCATCATCCAGCTGTGCGAATTCCCTAACTGCCTGCCTCCCTAGCACAGTTTATCTCCATAAAAGTCAGGCACTGGCCCTCCCCCAGAGCGAGGCTCCATCAGACCTCTCAGTCCACTCTCCTCAACCCATGCTCTGTGCCACTGAAGACCAAAGTCACCTTTACCTACTGAAAACCCATCATGTCCCTCCCTCCCCAGTTTGTTGAGATACAAGGAGTGAAGAAAACATGTATGTATTTAAGGCATACACCGTGCTTGATACACGGGGAAATGGTTACCACAGACTAACTGGTGCCACCGTGTAGCTTTCTGTGAATGGCGAAACACTTAAGATCTAGTTCTTAGAAATGTCAGGTGTACAGTATAGTGCTATGAATGGTCACCTTACTACAAGCAGATCCCCAGAACTTTTCCACCCTACCTCACTGTCCCATGGACACCGTCTTCCCACCATCTCTCACCTTGGTCAACTCTCCTGTCCAGCCTTGGCAAACACCATGTTACTCTCTACTTACCAGCTTTATCTGTTGTATCACTTGGTTGGAGTCTACCCAAGTGACGTCACACAGTGTTTGTCTTCCTGCACCCAGCTGGTTTCACTTAACATAATGCCTTCCAT
This sequence comes from Acomys russatus, assembly GCF_903995435.1. Taxonomy (NCBI): domain Eukaryota; kingdom Metazoa; phylum Chordata; class Mammalia; order Rodentia; family Muridae; genus Acomys; species Acomys russatus. Next base: position 15,649,554 of record NC_067151.1, read on the forward strand.
ATTGACCTGTGCTATTGCAAATGACAGATGTTCCACGTTTACGGCTAAGCAATGCGGCACTGTGCGTTCCTGAACATACAACCCACTCTTTTTCCCCACGCATTTCCCAGTGGATATTTAGTAAGCCACCTACCCTTGGAATCCCACTATCTGCTTTGTATCATGAAGCCTTTCCTAAGACCCGAAGCTCTGATGCCCTCTGCTTCCTGTCTGCGTTCTGAGTTAATACTTCTACATATAATGCTTTATAAATGTGACCGCTCTTTAACTACTGAGTATAACTCCATTGAGGACAAGAGCTGTGGTAGCGCACTGAGCAGGACTCAGCGTGCACATTTACATGCTCAATTGCTGCGGCACAGATGCTCAGTCCCAGGTATCAGCACCCTTAGACGGACAGCTCCGAAGGCTCCATCAGATAAACTGCCCTGTTGAGATACCACCTCTGCCACAGCGGGAGCAGCCATACTGTTCTGACCCAGTGGGCTGAAAGCATCGCATCTAAATCCTATAAGCCACTCCTATAAGAGAGCCACACCACCGTCAGACGCCCCGGGCTGAGTCAATGACAGAGAGACCTGCCGAGATCAGACCGCTGTCCCTCCCTTCACTTTCCTTTCATGGACTTGACTGCATTCAAAGCACTGAATATGGACTTGACTGAAACACAGACTTCGTTTTCACACACACACACACACACACACACACACACACACACACACACACACACACACACACACAGGGCACACTAAAATAACAACCCAAACACAGGGCTCTCATCAAGCACGCCCGACAGCTGAGCAGTGTATGCTCCTTTCTCCATGCTTTAGCAATTCCAATCTGGAAAGGGTCTCAGTCTCTCTTCCCATTCCCCAAAATGTCTCCTACATAGGTCTTCACATCTCACATAAAATGGCATTTATTTGAAGAAACGTATATTGATGGAATAAAAAAGGCCTGTCTATTCCTATAATTTCTGCAAATCTTACAGCAAAAATAAACCGCATCTCCCTTTGGGTGTTGTCAACTACTACAACTGTTAGGAGTGAAAAGACGGGAGCTTGCTCCTTCATTGATTTGTTGTTGTTTATTTTTTTATTGAAGAAGAAGAAGAGCCCAACTTACAGCTCTTTCACTCAATAATCACGTACTGTGTGGTGCCTGTGTCTACACAGGACCACATCCATGGGTCAGAAAGGACAGGTGATAAACTCCAACTGTTTACCTTCTTCATAAACTTGTTTTATTCCCTCGATTTCTTCAGGTGTCCTTGAAGCAATAATTTCAGTCAATACTTTCTCATTTGTCCCAGCTCCCTGTTGAAAGATTTATTTTTAAAAGAGAAAACATGTCAATAAGATAAAAAGAGAGAAAGAAAGAAAGAAAGAAAGAAAGAAAGAAAGAAAGGTACTTCCCTGGATGTTATCCAGATTACATAATTACAAAAGTATCCAACACAACATGAATTTCTTTGTGTATGTGCTCTATTATTAGAGTTAAGAAATTCAGCAATCTAATTTCTATTTTTACTTTTTATTTTTCCTAATGAAAAAATGTTTACTTTTCTAACTATTATCTAATAATTGAGGTCTTTAATTTTTGTCCCCTAAAAACATTAAGTTTGGTGTCCAGGGTGGCACTAGGGGGGCGCTAACCAAATCATTCCGAGGTGTGAGGCTTTTAGGTCACTGGTGGATGTGTTTAAAGTTGTCTCTTCTCTGTCTGGCTTCCTGCCTGGCCACAGGCCCAAAGCCTCAGGGTGAGGGAGTTATGGGCATGAGCCAAAATAAGCCTTTCTGCTTAAACAGATGGTCACAAGCATCAGAACAGAAAAATGGTTAACAATGCAACCACTTTCTAAAACTCACTTTCTGTGTTTCTGAAAAAATCATTTTAGTTGATTTCCATTCTGTGCTTATAAAAGTCATGTCTACATTGCTACATCAGAACATATGAGCAGAAATAAGGCTACGCTTAGGCGTGTCTGTTCAAGATAGCACCGCTTCTATTTCTGCCTCTTTGCAAAAACTCAAACACTAAAATACCTGAGTTCATTCCTCTAGGAGGAGCCGAGCTGCTAACAATGCTTGAGACGCGTTCTGTTAAGAAGCCCTCTTCTCTGGGTCCTGAGATCTCTGTTTACTACAAACTGTAATTGCAGAACGTCACAGGGACTCAGCGAAAAGGAGTCTCCTGACTGGGGGATCCCGTTCTCTGCTGTGTGAGCAGCACCCGAGCTGCGTGTCCTGTCTGCCCCACGAAGGACAAGCCTCTCCCTGCCACTGTCCCAGTAAATGTTTCAATGCAGTCCACTTCCATCCTTCTATTCCAAAAGTTAAACTATTTCACCTGTTACAGTCTCTTTTTAATATTTATTTATTTATATATTATGTATACAGTGTTCTGCCTGTATGTACACCTGTAGGCCAGAAGAGAGCATCAAATCACATTGTGAACCACCATGTGGTTGCTGGGCATTGAACTCAGGACCTTTAGGAAGAGCAGGCGGTGCTCTTAACCACTGAGCCATCTCTCCAGCCCACCTGTTACATTTTCAAGGCCTACAGATAAAACGAAGGCAAAATAATCCAGCACACTAGAATTTTTATAACCAATATTTTTGAATTTAACTATACAGGAAGACTAAACCCTTGTTAAGCCTGTTCACCCTTTACTTCTTATTGACTCCCACAGTTTTGTCTGAGCAGCCTTCGCTGAAATGAGTCAAGTAAAACACAGGATAGCCACCGAAATAAAGTGGCTCTGTGCATGGCGGAATGGCCCTTGCATGCACCCTGTTACCTTGAGAGCGTGCTTCAGCTCATAGGCGTCATAGGCACGGGAGGGCTTCATCAAGGCCACGATTAACTTCTCAAACTTCCCAGTCAGCTCAGACTTCAGGTCATCCACAAGGTTCTACCACAGAAAACACAAACTTGGTGGCCACGGTCTTCCCAACCAGAAACGACAGCGCTCGCACTAGTCAATTCTGTGTGTTGCTTCTCTGGGTGTTACAGAAGACATCTGTACTAAACAATGCCCTCAAGAGCATACCTTCAACGTTTGGCCCAAACCTCAAGCACAAATATTTATCTACTAAGGTGTTTAAAGAGGTTTTCATTAACTTCAAGTGTTAAAATAAAACGGATTACCTTTACAGAGCAGGCTAGTAAGTGTGGTAGCATACGCCTGTAATTCGAGTATATGAGAGCTTGGCAGCATACACTAGTTTTGATACTAGGATAAAACCCAGGTCTTCTCATGTCAGTAAAACAACCTGTGGCCAGTGTACATTCTCGGCCCTTTATACATTTTGCAGCAGCTGTCTAGGTTGGTGTAGGATTCTTCTTGTTCTTTTTTTTTTTTTTTTTTTTTTTTTTGAGACAGGGTCTCTGTATTACTTAGCTTTGGCTGTCCTGGCTGGAACTCACTACATAAATCAAGATGGCCTCAAACTCACAGAGATCCACCTGCCTCTGCCTCCCAAGCTGGCAAGAGCGACCAGACCTAGCTCCAGGTAGGATCTGAACTTGCAGTGTCACCTCAACTTCTGAGATAGATAGAATTACAGGCCTGCAACACTGTGTCCAGCTGCTTTATAGAGTAAGAGTCTTCCTGAAAATCCCAAGACCCACCCACCCACCCACCCAAAAAAGCTTCACTAGCGAAGTTGCTCTGCATCAGAGCACTTGGGCCCATATGAAGCATATATGCAGCATTTATTTTTCTCAGCATCCTTGCAGAAGTAGCCTTATAAAAAGCTCCTCCAAAAGGCTAGGGTGAATCTTAATGGCAGAACACTGTCACAGTTTACAGGGCTTTGGGTTTGACCCCTAGCACCAGGAAAATAAAAAAAAAGACAAAGAAAGAGAAATTGTCTCAAAACTCACAAATATATTTTTAAGGGAAAGATTTCTCGTATAAAATCTAAACAATATCTTCTCTCTTACTATACAATCCTAATATATAATAGCAATGTCCCACTATAGAGTCGATGATCACTGTTATGTTTCTAAAGGTCGCTAAGAGGCACCTTTAGTGTGGGAACTTGTACAATCGTTTGTGAAAAGGAACAGTGATTCCCCAGCATATTGGGCAGCAGGGCCCTGGCGGATATCGGCACCGCAGCTCCACGGACAGCACCTAGCCCTGGCAGATGTCCCCGGAACACAGGTACACTGATGCGGGGGACTGCACTGCAGCTCCACAGACAGCACCTGGCCCTGGCGGATTCCCTGGAACACGGGTACACAGATGGGGGGCTACACTGCAGTTCCACGGACAGCACCTGGCCCTGGGGGCTGTCCCAGGAACACAGGTACACAGATAGGGGGGCTGCACTGTAGCTCCACGGACAACACCTGGCCCTGGGGGCTGTCCCCAGCAACACAGAAAGACACTTAATCGTTTTGCACTGCATTTGTTTCTCAGTGTAATGACAAATGTAAATTGTCAGAATAGTAAGACTACATTATGGTATTTCACATATGCTCTCAGATTTTAATTTTTACTATGAATTATTAATCAAATAAGAAATAAATCAAATAATGTAAATGTATTAAAATTATTACAATATAGGTATATACCTAAAAAAAATAAGGAAAGCAGGGAGGAAAGAAGAGGGACAGTTACCAAAATGGACCATTGACACTTTGACACCCAAATGCATCAAGTCAGGAAGCACAATTGTATGAGGCAAAGTTTTTTGTTATCTTCTAAACATTGTGGTATGACAACTTTTGGTACAGTGCATGCATTCTATTGGCCAAATGCTAAACTTGTAATAATCCAGAGGTGGTTTAAGGTGGTCACAGGAGATGAGCAAGTTACATGTGCCATCCTTGAGGACATCAGCACCTGAAGTGTCTAGTATCCCTGAGGTAGAGAGAAGGGGTCTTGAAAAAAAATTCCCAACACACACTACGGAATTGTCTTATTTCTCAAACTCTTTTAAAACCCGTTGCTGGACTGACTCCCACCTTGGATGAGTCGTGCATGGCCTTACCCTGCCAAAGAGAGTCTTAAACTCATCAGCAATTTCCTGGCGCTGGTCATTGCTTCGCGATGTCAACAGGGTCAGGATGCTCTCTTCATCGGTGCCTGGAATGGATAGGTAACAGTGAAAGCTTGCCTCCCACATTCCCGTTTGCTAAACACCCTTTCCAATTAGCTCATCAGTCACTCTGTGCTCTTTATGCCCTCTATAAAGAATATAGCACAGCTTACTCAAAACAAAATGTAAAATTGAGACTACATAATCTATCCTATTTCATATGTATATGAAAAACATATATGCATGTATGTACGTCTGATTGTATAAAACCTATTCTCAATTGGGCTTAAAGTAGATGAACAAACACACCTGGCTTTTTAAAATCTTGGTGTGTCTGCTTCTCATATATAGTAACATAGTTACCCCAATAATGGCTATTCACAAAGCATAACATGCTTGGTGTTATAGGAGATAAGAGAAGAAAAAATATAGTCCTTGGCTTCAAATTATAGATAATTTAGCATGGAAAATATCAAAACCTACAAATAATTGAAGTTAAAACAGACTAGCAGGTACCATAGGGGAGGTCCAAGTACTATGTGGGATTCAAAGGAAGATCTCTGGCCAAAAGGACTTTGGGGGAAGGAGAAACCCAGCCATGTTGTGAAAGGCAGCCATGTAAGGAGGGCAGGCTTAGAATAAGGGAAAAGCTCACAGAACACAAAAATATAGGACTTGCATGTATAGCAGACACCCTGCCCTGGCTGGACCAGAAATATCAAACAGTATTGGGAGATGAATCTGAAAGGGGGCCCTGAGGATGCCAGAGGCAACCCTTCAAGGCTCAGACGCAGAGGCCTAAGAGTAGACAAGTCAAGAGATCGCAACTGGTTAGAAAGATGCTGGTGTGGCGCTGGTGTGTGGGGGTCTGTAAGAGCTTCCTAAGAAGGAAGAGTGGACATATGATGGGCGGGGCCACTGAGCTACCAGTTCGCCTCACACTGTGTGCAGACTGGACTGGTGACCCCCTACAGCACAGAGCCGATGTTACTTACACATCCAATTCTAGAAAATAAATCTTCAGGATGGTCTAAGATATTACACACACACACACACACACACACACACACACACACACACACATCTTCTTCTTCTTTTTTTTTTTTGGTCTTTTAGAATTAAAAGGTTTACGTTACCCCAAGCCTTTCATGGCCTTCCGAAGAACTTCTGCATCAGCCCTGCCATCAAATTCAGGGAAGGCAGTCACGGTGCCTCTAAGAACCTGAAACAGGAAGAACAGCATTATTCACACCATGACCAGTATCAAAAAGTTAGTCACCTCGGCAATCTAACCTGCCCTCGCTCAACCTTGAGTTTGGCCTCTAAGTAAATTGACCATCTGAGAAGACTTACATCCCACTTGAAAGGAGAAGTAACAACTAGTGGAGAAGTGACAGGGCCCGTGGAGGGGAGAGGACACCCAGACCCACTAACAACAGTGTCATCAGAGGGTGGTCGCCCATCTCCCTTGCTGCAATCACGCCCAACCAAGGCCTCCTGCCTCACAGAGGACATGTCTGCGGGCTCCCTTCCCAGCTAAGTGTCTTCGACCTTGAAGCACACTGAGCTTGCATTAAAATGTGCCGCCCCACCCTGAGCACGCTCAGTTGGAAAGAGCTCTTGGTGTCCATGGTCTTCATACTGGGTCCAGGTCCTGGAGAGCCAGGAATCTTGAGATGAGTCAGTGATTTCTGAAAACACTTGGTGATTTGTGTTCCAGACAAATACCTTGAAAGATACTCCTTTCTTTGTGAGCCTTCCCGTTTCATAGTCTTATATGAGATGCTGCCAGCAGGAAAGCGACCAGCACATAAGTTGCCAAGTGCAGCAGAGCAGGCAGGTGCTAACATTGACCAGGGACGCATGTGCCCACTTGAGAGACTGAGAGCAGGAAAGTGCAGAAGTGGGAAGAGAAGAAGCTGGGTTTTGGGTGGATACCCTAAAGCAGACTTAAAAGTTGCCTGTAAAGTTGCCAAGATCATTAAAAATAGACAAATGCAGACGTAAACTGCCAGCATGCATAAAAGCACACGAGACTAAAATGACCTATTTCTTCAGGCAAAGTGTTTCAACGGACTGGATGAAACATCAGGTTGGGTAGAAAAACTAGCACAGGAAAGGTCTACAAATGCCACATGAAAAGCAAAGCCAAGATCCTGCAGCCAACAAGGAACACCACAGTTAATGGGGCCAGGGACAATGTGGGCTCTGCTCAGCACTGACTGACAGAGCTGGGACGAAGGAAAACAGGCTCATGAGAGGACTGGCACAAAGGAAGCTAAGAAGGGCTGTGCAAATGCCATTGGGAGCAGGGAACGAGCAAGAACAGAAGCCGGAGCCGATGGTCCTGGTCTGGGATTTAAACCTGCACAGCTGACTCTGCGTCTGTCCACAGTAGGCACGTGGGGAAAGGGGCAGCAGGCTGCGAGTGACAAGGTCATACCGGCGGTGGCTATGCTTACCTGAGGGAGCTAGTACATCAAACCACATTACCAAGGTGGGAAGAAGTGGGCAGAAGGAAGGAAAGAAAGGTGACTCGCATAGGACTGGCGACAACTACCTGCCAAGTGTAACAATGGGCCCAGTGCTGTGCTGAGTGCCCTGTGGATGTCTCAGTGTGACTCACTTTACAAGTAACGCCAGCTTAGCTGTTGAGCAAATCATTCACGTGATCATCAAGCAAGAGAGGTGCAGTTAGGACTTGAATCAAGCCATGGGCCTGTAGCTCCTTAATCCTGAGGTGTTGAGCTGCCTCCCAAGGCAGGAACACAGACAGAAAGGAGAGAGGCTCTCAGAGTGTCCTAGGTGGGGCTACTCCTGCTATGATGAAACACCATGATCAAAGCAACTTGGGGAGGAACGTTCCATAGTTTCTCCTCAAAAGCAATGGGGGACCGGAACTCAAGCAGGGCAGGAACACAGAGGGAGGCAGGAGCTGATGCCGAGGCCATGGAGGGGTGCTGCTTACTGGCTTGCTCCTGGTGGCTTGCTCTGCTCATAGAACCCAGGACCACCAGTCCAGAGATGGTACAACCCACATCAAGCTAGGCCCTCACCCAGAAATCACTAATTAAGAAAATGCCCTACAGGCTTGCCTACAACCCGATCTTACAAAGGCATTTTTCTCAATTGTGGTTCCTTCCTCTCAGATGACTTTAGCTTACAGCAATTTGGCATAAAAACTATGCAGCACACAGAAGAAAGGAGAGGAGGGGCTAGAACAAAGGGCTGGCTGCCCAGAGGAAGGGGACAGGCGGCAGATCTGTCCCTGTGATAGACAAAGTAGGCTGCAAGACAGTGAGATGGTTTGCCTCGGGGAAATCGCATCTCACAAGCAATAGTTTGTAAAAAGCAGTTTTGTAGAACACACTTTCAAATGAAATGTTGATCTGATATTGTAAGTTATGAAGAAATTGCAAATAGATTTAAACACTGACAAGACTGAACAAGGAATTAGAAATACACACACACATATATATAAATATATATATAAAATATCCATCCATCCCTAGGGACTGAAGGAAACTTCTTGACAGATGTAAGAAAGAAAAACATTCTTAAAGATTTCAGCTATTAGCTAGAGCTCCAGCCTAGCTCCAGCCACACACTGCAGAGATTTCTAGAACTTGAGACAAAGTTTGCTATATTCTATATCAGGGCTAGCAAGGCCAGGGAGCAGCACTAGGGAGCTCGGACGTGAGTCACACATATGAGTAATGAAGTCAAAGCCCTGGTTAGGGCTCTGCCTGCCCCCTTGCTACCCACACAAAATGCAATGTGATTCTGAGTGACTCATCAGGGAGGTGCCCCCCCCCCCCCCCCGTTTCCTGAAATCCTCAGAGTCCACCAAAATAAGCTTCCTCCATAGCAGGTTCTGGTGCCTCATTCAGCCTTGGCTTTTTCTCACTTCTCTTCGTCTCTCACCCCCACCCCCCCCCCCACCCCCGCTGCCGCAAATAATGATGCCTGCTTAGGCAATATCGGTTTAAAACATATAATTCCCTTTTTAATTCTAACTTTAAAAAAAATCCAGTCTTTAGCTTGATAATTTTGTTGCCTGGAAATATGGGGAGACAGGAAAACAGAAAGAGTTCTGTACCCCTTCCCAGTCGGAAGGTCCGACTGGATGAACATACAAAAAGCCCACTAATATTCCTTATGATAAGGCAACCTACTGATGGAGTAAGATATCTTTTTCATGGAATTAAGACAAGGCAGAGGCAGGCAGAACTCTGAGTTCAAGGCCAGCCAGGTCTATGCAGAAGTTCAAGGACAGCCAAGGTTTCATTAGAACTTCTGTCTTGGGAAGAAAGGAAAGAAGGAAGGGAGGAAGGAAGGAAGGGAGGAAGGAAGGGAGGAAGGGAGGAAGGAAGGAAGAGAAAAGAAAAGAAAGTGGGTGATCAAGAAAAATGGGAAAGCCAGCCTGACATAATTGTGTTTTGCAAAATGAAATAGGCACAGGAGAAAGTCAGCCCCTCTAACAGGACCAAGGGCACAACACAACCAGGTCAGATGGATGATCTCAAGCCCACTTCCAGCTTTCTTCAGCTGTGAGTACAGCTGCCAAGACTCCCGTTCCCTTTCTCGCTCTTTTCTCCCCTTTTGCTTCATTTCAGTTGGTCAAACTATCCAACTACTTTTGACCTCTTTCTTAAGGTCAGAAACGAAAGTATCATTTTAAAATAAGGGTTTTTTTTTTTTTTTTTTTTTTAGTTATTTGCACAATGGTAGAAAAGTTCAAGTGAAAAAAATAAGCATTTGTAAACATGAGTGTACTGGCTGGTTTTGTGTGTTAACTTGACACAAGTTTGAGTCATCAGAGAGAAAGGAGCCTCCATGAGATCCAGCTGTAAGACATTTTCTCTATTAGTGATTAATGGGGGAGGGCCCAGCTCATGGTGGGTGGGGCCATCCCTGCACTGGTGGTTCTGGGTTCTATAAGAAAGCAGGCTGATCAAGCTATGGGAGCAAGCCACTAAGCAGCGCCCTCCATGGCTTCTGCATCAGCTCCTGCCTCCAGGATCCTGCCCTGTTTGAGTTCCTGTCCTGACTTCCTTCAATGATGAACAGCAATGTGGCCCACAGAGGACAGAGTTAGACATTTGATCCCCTGGAACTGGAGTTACAGGAAGCTGTGAACTGCCTAATGTGGGTGCTAGGAACCTTAATATTTAATAGGAACTTAAGTTCAATAACTCCACTTCTTTCTACTCTGTCCAAACCTAAAGTGAACAAGCCAACCGTCCTGATCTGCCCCTAGCATTTCGTCAGCCACATCAGTGACATATCAAAGGTATCCCCTACTCCCATAAGTCTCGCCTCTAGTTCCAGCCATGTCCTGCATGATGAGCAATATCTATATTCTTAGGACTCTGTAGGCTGATGCAGGAGGATTGCTGTGAATGCAAGGCTAGCCTGTGTGAGAACTGTCTCAACAAAATAATGATGATGATGAGGAGGAGGAGGAGGATGATATGATATCGTCCAAACCAGTGCCTAGTTTAATTCCATGGTGGTGGAGAGCACTCCCTGGGATTATTGAAACAGGATCCCAAGTGATCCAGTTTCCCTTCCAAGTCCAATGGGGCTATCTCTCTTCTATAAACCCCAGAAATGCAGCCACCATGCTAGCACCAAGATACTCTACCTTAAATACAAATCTGGTCCTGGAGTACTCACCTTTAACAGCCCTTTGAAGGGCTCACCAAGGAAACAATTCCTATTACTTGGCTCTGCCTATCTACTGGAGATAGATGATGATAGATAGATAGATAGATAGATAGATAGATAGATAGATAGATAGACGAAGGGATGGGGGAATGGAGGGATAGGTGGATGGGAGAGAGATGGGGGATAGGTAGATAGATAGATGCACTCTGGCAGTGCCACCTACAGTTCCATCCTGCCAAACTCTTAGCCATGCCAGAGGCATTTGCCTTTGCTGTCACTATGGCTACTTATGATACCTCCCCTCCTTTAACCTGCACAAATAATGCCAGCAAAACCACCTCAAATAAGAGTGATTCATATTCCAAAACGTATCACAAGCACCAGACAATGCATGTGCAGGGGTTGGGAATGTATATATAGTAGCAACAAATCTTGGTCACAGCTGCCATTTTACTTTCCATGTCTCACAAGATTCAGGACACTGGGAAGCAAGTATACAAAGATTCAGGATGTACACACAAATGGAAAGTAGAAACAACAGAAACAAGTGTCCAAAGAAATTACGTCAACCACAGTATACATTCCTTCCAAATAATCAACAGATTGTATGTTTGCATACTGTGCAAACTACTAAACCAAAAGGATGGATTCAAAGCATATTTAAAGCAAAGATCTTAGGAGCACTAAATTCTAACTCAACTAATGCGTTTGTGCGATTTTAGAATAGTAAACAGTTATACAACCAAAACGTATTTAAGAAATGGATCTATGGTGTAGAAATATATTTGTTTTATTTTTAAATTCTGAAGTCATTATAAGCAGAAAGCTGAAGATTGCATATCTCTAGGTCACTTAAGCACCAAAACAGGTCTTCCAAGGACTGGGGGGAGGGGGGGAGGATACGTGAAAAAGAAAGCAGTGCTTGCTGATGCCAATGAAGGGTTCAGTGGCTTGCAAAGCAGCCAAGTGGCTTTCTCAGAATCCAAATGAAGCCAGAATCAAAGGGATCAGGAACTGCAACATACTGAGCCAGGACAGCAGAGGCCAAGGGCAGCCTTGACCCAAGATCCCAGGATGAGCTGCAGGGATAACTGCCCTGAGATGGAAATCCACATCCAGAGCTTCTTCTGTGATGAACTCAGGAAAACGTTACTTGTTTACACTGACCCTGCCAGCTCTGCAAATGGCCTTTGTAAATTATTATTATTAGCCCACAATTCTAAACCAACCCCCAAATTTTCCAACCAACTCTTACACAGTTTAAATATAGACCACAGAGGTAACTGATGTTCTTTAAGTTTCTACTGAACATTTGTGCAGCCTAGTTCTGTCTTCATGCCATTCCTGCTGCAGTGAACATATTAACTCTTTAAGAACAGCAAAGAACTAGCTGGGCGGTGGCAGTGGCAGTGGAGGAGCACACCTTTGATCCCAGCACTGCAGAGGTAGAGGCAGGCGGATCTCTGTGAGTTTGAGGCCAGACTGAGTTCCAGGACAGCCAGGGCTACACAAAGAAACCCTGTCTTGAAAGAAAAACAAAAAGAAAAAAAAAAAACTCAACCATCTAAACAAACAAAAAGCTCCAGCAAAATTAACAAAATTAAATTCAGATTGCTCAAAATTAAATTCTTACAATTAGACTGCCTGAAAATGACATCCTTAAACGGAATTAAAATGTATGAAATGGCTCATTTGCTTATGAAATATAGACACCTCTTTTTTCCAAACCAAAGGAAACAGCCCATTAACTTGTAAGTATTTAAAATAAATTGGAATTACCTATTAATTTGGCTGTAGCTAGACAGTGAAATGAGAAACTAACAGTGCTGTTATACGGAACTGTAAGTGAAATCAACCCTTTCCTCCCCAAGCTGCCTGTGGTCACGTTGTCATCACAGCAATAGTAACCCTAACTAAGACAAGTTGGTACCAGGAGTGGGGTATTACTGTGACAGACTTGACCATGTTGTTTTGGGGGATGGTTGTGGAAGGACTTTGGGACATTGTGCAGAAAGGCCACTGGGTGTTCAGTGTTTGGTGAGCTGTTCTGTAGAAGCTTGGAAGACGATCTTGAGAGCAGTGCAGATGATGGCTGCCTGGCTTATGATATTTCAGAGGGAAGTCTCTACTGGGCCTTTTGTGTGAAGAATCTGTGGTGTCTGGTCATCCGGGACCGAAGAATCAGCTGTGATTAAGAAGAGGTCAGCGTCATTGAGGTGAAGCCTCTTGAGAAGTGTTTCCTCAGGGTCAGCACATAGAAGCTGTGTCCCAGAGGTGGCCAAGGTTGTATCTCATGCTGGCAGCCAAACTTGGTAGTGAAAGAGTCCCCCAGGTGATAATTGGTTTCAAAGGCATGAATGGGTCATGGACAGAGCTGATGCTTGGCACTGTGGGCAGTGGTGGAGTGCTGTAGAGAGCCCAGGAAAAGCTACTGACAGAAGTATAGCCCAGCTGCAGCAAGGGACCCCAACATCTTTGGAGATGCCAGTACCATGGGACACCCACCAAGAACAGCCACAGCAGTGGAGTGGAGCCAGCCAGAGCCTAGAAGACAAACAGTGTGTGCCGCAGAGGGCAGAGCTGGAGAAGTGACCCAAGCCCTTTGGAGGAGCCAAGCAGACCCCAAGTGGATCCCAAACATTGGACATTGAGTTATTTACACTTTTGGAATTTAGTTTTGCTTTGTTCAGATTGTGACTGTGCCCTGGTGTTTAACTCATTTTTATTTTATTTTATTTTTTAATTTTTACAGGGTCCCACAGTTGAGAGACTTTGAACTTTATTTTACAATTTTACAGACTCAAAGAGCCTAAGTATTTTTAAAGAGAATGAATTTTGTTTGATTTTTTTTTTTTAAGACTGTGGAACTTTTAAATTTGAGGTGTTTCTATTATAATGTTGATATTTATGCGTGACCTTGCAGATAAACAAGAAAGAAAATATGGTGGCTTAACAGTGATGTGTTTGTATGTCAAGCTGACAAGGGGTCAGTTGTACTTGCTAGTCTTATGTCAACTTGAAACTAGAGTTATCTGAAAGGAGGAAACCTCAGTTGAGAAAACTTCCTCCCTAGCATCTGTCTATAAGGCATTTTCTTAACTATCGATTGGTGGGGGAGGGCCCAGCCCATTGTGGGCGGGGCCATCCCTGGGGTGGTGGTCCTCGGCGCTATAAGAAAGCAGGCTGAGCAAGCCATGAGGAACAGGTCAGTAAGTAGCACCCTCTGGTGACCTCTACATCAGCTCTTCCCTTCAGGTTCCTGCCCTCACTGCTTTTGATGGTGAACTGTGATATGGAACTGTGAGTGAAATAAACCCTATCCTCCCCAAGTTGCTTTTGGTCGTGATGTTTCATCACAGCAATGGTAACCCTACCTAAGACAAAGATATTTTTTTAAAAGCTTCAGAATCCAATTTTTAAAGCTTAATCCAAAATATTGTAAGTCAAATTGAAGAAACATTACTAAGATGTAAAGAGAAAGTTACATTTATATCAGAAGTGGGATAGAGAAAGAAAAATATAAAATTATTCATGTGTATTTTACGATATAGAGATCATTCAGGCAACTTTAACAGTTTTGTTAAGTCTTGATAAATAAGTTGAATTAGTTTCCATTCAAATTTACTACAGTAGAATGTTACTACTATAAGCAATAGTCACAGCAGCACTGTCCTGCTGAGATAACAGGGGAACTGTGGTCTAAAAATCATATATCCCAGTCAAATGAATACATCTACGCCTACATTTAAAAATAACTACTGTTCATAGGCACGTGCCTAACTGTTTATAGGCATATAAGTGTTTCTATTCTAATTTAAACTTTTCCTAGGTATCCCAGAAAACAAATTAATCACTGTGTTTTCTTTGAGGAAGACTGAGAAAGCCAGCATTAAGCTATTTCCTTTATCAAACCTACAACCTATTGAGGCGAAGGAGCCACCACAACTAGGACTGAAAGATGGTCAGATCTCATGGTGTTGACCTATGGATTCCTACAGTTCTGAGTGTGTTTGATGAACATAAGCTCTCAGTATGATCTCTGCCACAGTCTATTCCCTATTCTGACAGGACTGAGGTAAATTTTAATTAAAAAAGAAAAAACGCTGGTCAGCTCGCCAGGCTCAGATGTGTTGTTACAAAGTTATGCTCACTCAGACAACCCTAGCTTAACTCACTGAGTCACAAAACATGGCAAAAAAAAAAAAAAGACATGAATGTGGGAAAAGGACCTGTAGGGATAAGGTGGGGGGGAAGGGGTGGAAGGGAGTGGGAGGGGGTGGCAGGGAGATATAAAAAGGAGTAAGAATGATCAAACTGCATCATATACATTCATAAAATTGTCTAAGAAATTTAATTAATAAAAAATAAAATGTAAATATATATAAGAAAAAAAGGGCACAAGGTATATACTAGAGATAAACCAATTCTTTCTTTTTGCTTTTGTTGGGTATTTTTCCTTTATTATTATTTATTCACTTAATTAAATATTTACTTACTTAATTAATTTATATCCCCTCTAATGTTCCCCCCTCCTCCCCTCCCCACCTCACTCCTCCTCCTTTTCTCTTCAGAAAAGGGGAGTCCTCCCATGGGTATCAACCAGCCTTGGCATAGCAAATTGCAGTATGACTAGGTGCATCTTCTGTTGAGGTGACACACAACACAGCAGCCCAGGGAAGGGTCCCAAAGGCAGGCAATAGAATCAGAGACAATCCTTGTTCCCATTGTTGGGAATCCCACATGAAGACCAAGCTACACAGCTGTTACATTTGTGCAGAGGGTTTGGAACTTGCATCCCTGGAACAGGCTAGAAAACCTAGGGCAAGGGAGCTCCCAGGAATCTATGAGGGTGACCCTGGCTAAAATTCCCAGCATGGAGGATGTGGAACCTGAACTGGCCATCTCCTGTAAGCAGGCAAGACTTCCAATGGAGGGACTGGGACACCAACCCAACCACAAAACCTTTGACCTACAATTTGTCCTGCCTACAAGATGTGCAAGGGTGAGATGAAGCAGAAATTGAGGGAATAGCCAACCAATGATTGGTCCAGCTTGAGACCCATGCCATGAGAGGGAGCCCAGCCCTGGCCACTGTTAAGGATATTCTGTTATACTTGCAGACAGGAGCCTAGTATAACAGCCAGCAGAGAGGCCTCATCCAGTAACTGATGGAAACAGATGAAAGACACCACAACCAAACATTAAGTGGAGCTTGGGGAATCCTTCAGAAGGGAAGAGGATGGATTATAGGAGCAAGAGGGGTCAAGGACACCACAAGAAAACCAACAGAAACAAGTAACCCATGGTGGCTCACAAAGACTGAACCACCAACCAGAGAGCATGCATGGGACTGACCTAGGCCCTTTTTTTGTTTGTTTGTTTGCTTTTCAATACAGGTATAGCCTTGGCTGTCCTAGAGCTTGCTCTGTAGACTAGGCTGGCCTCGAACTCACAGAGATCCACCTGCCTCTGCCTCCTGAGTGCTAGGATTAAAGATGTGTGCCACCACATCTGGCTCTAGTTAAATTCTTAGAAAGGTGGTCAAACACCTGCTTCTGGATTTTTGCACTTTTATAAATGGTGCAGTCCCAACACAAGTAAAAGAAAATTGTTAACACAGAAGAGATAAATGTAGCCAAGTGTAGTGGTGCACACCTTTAATCCCAGCACTCGGGAGGCAGAGGCAGGACTGTGAGTTCGAGGCCAGCCTGTCTACAAAGTGAGTCCAGGACAGCCAGGCTACACAGAGAAACCTTGTCTCGGAATAGAAGAAGAAGAAGAAGAAGAAGAAGAAGAAGAAGAAGAAGAAGAAGAGGAGGAGGAGGAGGAGGAGGAGGAGGAGGAGGAGGAGGAGGAAGAAGAAGAGGAAGAGGAGGAGGAGGAGGAGGAGGGAAAGAAGATATAAATACATATTCAAAGTTCATAAATATGAAGAATTGCTGTAGTGAGAAACTGTATTTCAAGTTTTCAATAAGAAACATTAATATTTAAACAATGCATTTTTAATTGCTGAAGCACACGCCTCTGAGCTAGAAATCTGATACCATTACTCTCCAGATGTCATGGAACGGACGTCTCTGGTTCCTATCCCCTTGGGTCAACAACAGTCCTTCCAACAGAAGAGAATCTTTGAAGCCTAACATGAAGCTCCAGCTTTCCTTCAATGACACCAGAATCCAAAGGAAGCTTTAGACAGCAAAGTGCAGTTATAGCCAGGCATGAGGAGTGCACTCCTGTAGTCCCAGCACTTGGGAGGGAGAGGCAGGAGAATCAGAGTTCAAAGTCATCCTCGGCTACATAGAGAGTTCAAGGCCAGACTGAGCTCTTTGAGACCTGGTCCCCAAAACCACTAGGGAGAGGAAGGGATGGCAGTTATATAATGTGGACATTCTGCTCACCACCAAATGCAACATACAAAACACTATCCCAACCAGATTTTTTTTTGAGACAGGGTTTCTCTGTGTAGCCTTGACTGTCCTAGACTGGCTTGGTAGACCAGGCTAGCATTGAACTTGCAGTGTTCCGCCTGCCTCTGCCTCCCAAGTGCTGAGATTAAAGGTGCCTGGCCAATCTGAAAAAAAACAAAAAAACAAAAAAAAACACTTTTTTTTTTTTTTTTTTTTTTTTTTGGTTTTTCAAGACAGGGTTTCTCTGTGTAGCCTTGGCTACCCTAAACTCACTTTGTAGACCAGGCCTGCCTCTGCCTCCCAAGGCGTGCCAAAATGTTTTACTTTTGTGGTTTCCAAAGATTACTGACAAAGTTACAGAAAAGTTGAACATGCTACAGTGTTTTTAATACCACCTTGGATAAAGAATGGATAAAACGTAAAAGAATTGATTGAGAAACTTCAAGCTGGCTGTGGTGGCACCTATTTGTCATCGCCACACTTGGGAAACTGAGGCAAAGGGATCTCAGAGAAAGAGGAAGCCCACCCTTAGAGTACAAGGCAAGCTCCAAACCATCCTGGGCTACACATGAGGACCTTGTTCAAACCAAAATAGTTGCCACATCACTGGGAAATTTACAAGACACTGAGGAGTAAGCAAGGCTGGAGGACACTGCTCTGTGAGGTTTGCTGATTACCACATCAGCAAATGAAGACAGACAAACTCCTGGAGGAGTAAAGCTAATCCCACAGAAAACGCAGTTCATTGCTGAAGGACCTAAGTCCATGGTCAGAGGACTAAAGCAAAAGCAGAAGAATGGCAACACCGTATAAACTTAATAAAGTTTCCAAATCATCTTAATCCCTCCATTGTCTCCTGGAAAGAGCCTTGAAATCTGATCCAACTGTTCTAAAGCAACCTGACCAGTCAACTATTGAGAAAAGGAAGGGGGGTGGGGGGGAAGGAGGGAGAGGGAGAAGGAGGGAGGGAGGGAGGGAAGGAGGGAGGGAGGGAGGGAAGGAGGGAGGGGGAGGAAGGAAGAAGGAGGGAGAGGGAGGAGGAGAAGGAGGGATGGAGGGAGGGAGAAAGGGATGGAGGGAGGGAGGAGGAGGGGAGAAAAGAGGGAGGAGGGAAGGAGGGAGAAGAGGGAGGAAGAGGGGAAGGGGGAGGGGGAAGAAGCAAGGGGGTTAGGGAGGAGAAGGAAGGAGGGGGAAAGAGTGAGTGAGTGAGTGAGTGTGTGTGTGTGTATGTGTGTGTGTGTGTGCACGTGCGCATGTGTGTTCATTCAGGTGCACTGTTTGAGTAGGCTAAAACACTTATTTTAAAAACTGACTGGACTCCGACAGGCCAGTTAAATTGGCAAGATGTGTGAAATTAGTTTATGGGTGAAATTTTTTTGTTCTGTTTGTTGAGATAGTCTGTTAAAGCCAAGATCCTTAATAACCAAAGACGACCTTTAACTCCCGATCCCCTGCCTCCACCTCCCAAGATGTGGGATTCCAGGTAATCACCTGGCTTCAGGGTGGGATATTTTAGGAATGTTAACTTACTCACATGATCAATTTTTTTTTTTACAAAAATTACTATGTAAGCTGGAGACAGCAGGGTGACGCATGCCTTTAGTTTCAGCACTCGGGAGCCTGAGGCAGGCAGATCTCTGTGAGTTCGAGGCCAGCAGAGTGAGTTCTAGGACAGACAAGGCTACACAGAGAAAGCTTGTCTTGAAAAACAAAACAAAAATAATTGTATGAACTATTTTTTGGTACACTCTTAACGAATATTAGATTTAAAACAACAACAACAACTACAATAAAACCTATTAGGTAATCAACTTCAGAAGGAGTCCCAAGGCAAATTCATTTCAGAACTCGTTTTGCGAGTTTATTACTTTGGAAAACCAGTTCTTTGGTTCAGTGCCTTTTAGCAGAAAACAAAAACACAAACAAACAACCAAAAAACGAAAACCAAAAAAAGTAGGTCTGATGAGTAGTTGGTTCCTTTTAAATAAACTTGAGCTGTGCGCTGGAAAAAGCTCCCCTGAAGCACCATGGAAACCGCCCACACACACCCAGTATTCAAGCGCAGGAAACTGCGGGAAAATGAAAAATAAGGGAAGCCAAAGGGCGTTCGCCTCACATGACCAAGAGAACTGTTCCTGCTCTGGTTCTAATTTTGGTAACTCTGGACTTGAGGCGGCCCGATTCAGAAACATCGGGGAGAAACACCGGCTGGTTCCGGACACTCCGGGGTGAGGGAGGAAACGGGAGAGAGGACACGGAGGGGGACACGAAGAGGTCAAGGAGAGAGCACAGAGCGTAACCACAGAAGGGAAAAGCGTAGACCAAGAGACTCTAAAGGCAGCATCATCTCCGCTCTGCTGCCTTCGGAGAGGGTCCCGATCGCCCTGGTGGCGGGCGCACGGCTTACCTGGGCCATGTCGCCGTTAGTCAGGTGTACTCCGGGGCTGCAGGAAGAAAGAGAGAGGGTCACTAAAGCTCTGGTCCCCCGCCCCATAGAGGGCCCTGAGCCCTCCGTGGAGGAGCAGCTCCCGGGGTCACGGACACTCACCGAACCGTAGAGCGCAGAGTGCGGATGAGAGCAAGACCGATGCACACGCCGAGGCTCTCCGCAGCTTCTGGCAACGGGAACGCCCTGGCCAGCCCAGCACAGCCTGATCTAGTCCTGCCACGCCACGCCACACCCCTGCCAAGGCCACACACCCCCACCAGGGCCCCGCCCCAAGCGACGCTGTACTGTAAGCCCCGCCTTGTCCCAGGACCCGCCACACCCCTGGCTGCCATACTTCCCTAGCCTAAGTCTCAGAAAGACCACGCCCCTACCACGGCGACGTCCTTAATTCAAATCTCAGGCCCAGCCACGCCGCCATAGGGCCACGCCCTGCCACGTCCTAGCCTCAGTGTTCCTGCGCCTGCGTGGGGCGCGGCTGTTTCAGGTCCTCTCTGCGCTGTGCTGGAGGCGCTGCTGTTCCCAAGGGCCTGGGTAGGGCTAGGGAGCTGCGGCCTGTCACAGAGGCAACCGTAGGGGGCAGTAAGGGCCCTTTCCAGATTGTTTTCAAGTGTTTCATGACAGTGATTGTTTCTTGATGTCCGTGTCGCAGATGGGCTATCCTTTTGTGCAGTGTACGGGGCTGTATCCAAGCCTCGGACTCGAAACAGTTTCATTTCTAAACCCAACCTGTAACTTGAAAGAGACTTGCCAAGTGCCGCATGACTGGGGTGGGGCGGAAAAGCTCCCTCCTCTAGTTCGCTGGTAAGGGAGAGAGGCGCCCGCGGGGGGCCTTACAGACCGTGCAAAAGGACAGAGGAAATGCTAGAAGGCATGGTCGGGGTCAGGTCTATAACAGAGCAGAAGTCAATCGTGCGGCGGGGGGGGGCGTGGGGGGGTGGGGGGAGGGCGGGAAAGAGGGGCGATGTGGTTTTGCAGGGCTTGTCATTTGACATGCTCAGTCTGGCTCAGGTATATGGATGGGTTTCTGGAAAAGGAGACAAAAACCAACCAGCGGGGTGGGGTGGGGGCGGGGAAGCCCACCACCTTTTCCAGGGCCATATGCACACATGAAGGTCCCATAGGATCCCCTCTCCAGGGTCCTAGCTACTGCACATAGCCTAGGACATTTCAGCACCTCTCCCAGGGAAGTTTTTTTTCATAGACTACTTTGGTTTTTGTTTTGCTGTTTTGTTTTCTTGGACTGAAGGGGTCTTCTCTCCTGACCCTTCAAGGACTGCTGTGACTTCGATACACCCATTTCCCTGCCCTCCCCGTCCCCAAGGCCCACATGACTCTCTCAGTTGCTCATAGCTGTCTACTTTCTTTCTGATCACCAATAATAGCGTCTCCATCTGACCTAAGCATTCTTTTTCTCGCCCACAACTACTCAGCTCCATTTTCCTCCTTTCACGGTCTACTCTGGCATTAAAATGGAGAGGCCTGTTTAACAACGCTATTGTAGAGATCTAGGCTGCCTTAGGGTGAGTGGTGAGCAGTGGGCTGCCTTAGGGTGAGTAGTGAGCAGTGGGCTGCCTTAGGGTGGGTGGTGAGCAGTGGGCTGCCTTAAGGTGGGTGAGTGGTGAGCAGTGGGCTGCCTTAGGGTGTGTGGTGAGCAGTGGGCTGCCTTAGCATGGGTGGGTGGTGAGCAGTGGGCTGCCTTAAAGTGGGTGGTGAGCAGTGGGCTGCCTTAAGGTGGGTGGGTGGTGAGCAGTGGGCTGCCTTAAGGTGGGTGGTGAGCAGTGGGCTGCCTTAGGGTGGGTGGTGAGCAGTGGGCTGCCTTAGGGTGGGTGGTGAGCAGTGGGCTGCCTTAGCATGGGTGGG
Source organism: Acomys russatus (assembly GCF_903995435.1). NCBI lineage: Eukaryota > Metazoa > Chordata > Mammalia > Rodentia > Muridae > Acomys > Acomys russatus. Next base: position 15,670,993 of record NC_067151.1, read on the forward strand.
TGGTGAGCAGTGGGCTGCCTTAGGGTGGGTGGTGAGCAGTGGGCTGCCTTAGGGTGGGTGGTGAGCAGTGGGCTGCCTTAGCATGGGTGGGTGGTAAGCAGTGGGCTGCCTTAAGGTGGGTGGGTGGTGAGCAGTGGGCTGCCTTAGCATGGGTGGGTGGTGAGCAGTGGGCTGCCTTAAGGTGGGTGGGTGGTGAGCAGTGGGCTGCCTTAAGGTGGGTGGTGAGCAGTGGGCTGCCTTAAGGTGGGTGGTGAGCAGTGGGCTGCCTTAGCATGGGTGGGTGGTGAGCAGTGGGCTGCCTTAGGGTGGGTGGTGAGCAGTGGGCTGCCTTAGGGTGGGTGGTGAGCAGTGGGCTGCCTTAGCATGGGTGGGTGGTAAGCAGTGGGCTGCCTTAGGGTGTGTGATGAGCAGTGGGCTGCCTTAGGGTGGGTGGTGAGCAGTGGGCTGCCTTAGGGTGGGTCGTGAGCAGTGGGCTGCCTTAGCATGGGTGGGTGGTGAGCAGTGGGCTGCCTTAGCATGGGTGGGTGGTGAGCAGTGGGCTGCCTTAGGGTGGGTGGTGAGCAGTGGGCTGCCTTAGGGTGTGTGGTGAGCAGTGGGCTGCCTTAGGGTGGGTGGTGAGCAGTGGGCTGCCTTAGCATGGGTGAGTGGTGAGCAGTGGGCTGCCTTAGGGTGGGTGGTGAGCAATGGGCTGCCTTAGGGTGGGTGGGTGGTGAGCAGTGGGCTGCCTTGGCACCAACTAGTAACAACATGAGTTATTAGACTCAGAATCTTGATCTTCCCCAGAAAGTGTTTCCTTAGGAGACAGCTGCCTGAGTCCAGCCATCTCGGGAACAACCTCTATCTTACTGACAGGGACAAAACTGTGTCCTTGTTCCCAGGGCCCAGACCAGCTCCTACCTAGCCTGCTTAGTTGTCTGTTAGCCAGTTAAGAATGTAAAGAGGGAAGTCGCTGGTTACCTAAACTAAGCCACACAGGCTATGAAAATGTTGACTGTCCTGACTTAACTGACTATGTGCAGTTTGCCCGCTCCTTTGTTTGGGCCAAACTCCAAGAGGGGACCTAACTGCAAAAGCTGAATGAAGGACCCTGAAACCAGGTGACCCGGATAACCAGGCACCAGTGTTAACTTCCTTGCTTAGCTGCTTGTGTCAAAACATGATTGGTCAGTGCAACAGCCCACCCTGCTCCCCCTCGCTTTGAGTCTCCATCCTTTAAAAATGCCATACAATTTCCCTTTGAGGATGTGGTTCAGATCCCAGCTGGCCGCCTCCCTGCACGCAGAAAGTAAAGCTTGCGTGTTTAAGCTTCCTTCTTGGAAGCGAGTTATCTGGGCTTCCACTTGAAGCCAGCAGTTTCTCTTCCAATTCACCTGAAGGCCCGCCCTCATTCTGGAGGAACAGGCTGAGTCTCAATGTGGTGAGTCCTGTATGGGAAGGCCGAGCTCATGGGTGAGAGTGGGAGAGGAGCACTAGTTCCCAAAGGAGAGCTGCAAGATTTGCTAACTAAAGGAAAACCCTGAACTAATACAATTTGTGTGTGCTGAGCACCTGGGGAAACACGCTCAAGATAGTCATATTCTACATTTTACACACACACACACACACACACACACACACACACACACACACACCGAGGAGAGGAAAGAAGGAATGAGATGCTGTAAAGTGGCTGTCTTATAAGCAACAGAATTTTATCTCTCAGCTATCTGGAAGCTGGAAAGTTCAAGATAAAGGCTCTGTAGATTTGGGGTCTGGTGAGGCTCTGCTTCCTCAGAGAACATCATCTCACTGAAGTGTCACATGGCACAAGATGCTCACTGGCTCTCTGGGGTGCCCTTTATAAGGGCACGAGTCTCAGTCATGAAGTGAAATCTTCATGATCTCATTGCTTCTTAAAGGCAACCCTACGACCTTGAAAGCTGGGAGTGGTTCATCAAATGACAACAGCAAATCCAGATATGTCTTCAAACTGTTGTCTGGCGCCATCATGCTAGCAGTTTGTGCTTGTGTTGTCCAGGAGCTTAAAAATTAAGGCACCAGAGAATCATAACATTAGATGTCCTTCCACTGTGTTTATTCAAAACATTTGTATTTATCCATAAGTCTGGTCTGCAGGGAGTTCAAAGCCAGCCTGGAAAGTTTGGTGGGAATCTGTCTTAAAATCAAATTTAAACTTAGGAGTGGGAATGCAGCTCAGTGGCACAGTGCTTTCCTGGTATATATAAAGCCCTAGATTTAATCCAAAGCTTGCAATTGATTAACAATTAACTAACTAAAAACACATAAAAATAAGCAATAAAAATATGTAGGAAGATCTACAAAAAATACTTGGGAAAGGACAAACATCCCATCTCTTTTGTCCACTGCTGCATCTTGAGCACCTACCACAGTGCCCGGCACTTGGAAGTTACACTAGTGTTACTGTGACAAAGACTGGCAAAAATGACTTACCAGAAGGGTTTCTTTTGGCTCGCAGGCTTACAGGGTTTGGTCCATGGTTGCACAGAAGCCTAGGGGAGACATTGGTACTTAAACTCAACTGATGTGTGAGTCCAGTGTAGAATGGGGTTTTGGCTTACTGTTTTTCAACAAAGGCTACTCCTTACCACACATTGCTAGTATTTAGAATTATTGAAGTGTATCAAAATGAATTCATAAACTTTGAATTTTCCTAGGAGAATAGATATATTCTCAGACAAAGTCTGAATTCTGGGGAAGACCCATTCCTGATTCAATTAAAAATTTGCCTTATATTTGATGTTGGACAGTTGTTTGATTTTTTTTTTTTTTTTTTCTTCCTTGTTTGGGATGGTGGCTAAGATTACAGGAGCTGTCTTGTTCAGTTCCTAAAATAACAGGATGATTGATTTCAATTTCTCATGCCTCTTTCTCCTTCCAAAAACTGTTGCCACCAAACCCAACCTCCATTTTCATGTTGATGATTCAGTCTCCACCCATCCCACTCAAAAAAGAAAATACTGTCCCCACCCGTCCCACTCAAAAATGAAAATACATCTCTAAATCCATTCACAGCTCTCCAGCTGTGAGCCTAGCTACCAGCTCCCACACACCCTAGCTCTTCTCAGATTCCAGGGCCTGTGCGATGGTCCTCTTAATATTAAAATCACTCACTTGTTGTTCATTCATTCTTAAATGCATTGTGTGCTGTTGTGTTGACACTGAGAACACAGGGATCGGGGGAAAGGTACGCAGAATCTGTCTAGCTAGCACTCAGCCTGGCAGGGTAAATAAGCTACTGGGGAGTGAGGGAGTCAGTGAGGGAAAGCTCCTTATGGTAATGAGAAGCTTTATGTGTCAACTTAGCTGGGCTCCAGGATACCCAGACATCTGACGTTATGTCTCCTTATGTCGATGAGGGAATTTCTGGACTAGATTGGCATTGAATTAGTAAGTTGAGTACAGCAAACTCTCTGATCTGATAGGCCTAACCCCCTCTGTTAAGGGCCTAAATAGAACAAAAGGCCGGGAGGACCTGGTTCATTTCTGCACAAAAGCTGGCATGGTGGTCTTCCTCCCACTGTGTTTCAGGGTCAGGCTTTCAGGAGTATGACCTACCCACATAATTCTCTTTTGTGTCTCCCTTGGTCTCCTGCATACAGGTGACAGACGGTATACAACCTTTAGCTTCCTCAGTCACATGAGCAATTTCTTATCAGTGGTATTGCACACATATGCATTTCTTTGGTCCTTTTTTCGTGGGGCTTTCCATCCACAATGAGCAGCTCCTCAGCTCTTTGGATACTGTGTAAGCTTTAATGTACTAATGGATAGGCAGTCAAAGCCTAAACTTGGCCCTGCAGCTGCTCTTCCTGGTACCTCAAGCAGGACACCTGGCTCCCAGGGAGAAGTACTCCTCCTGCCCGCGCCTCCCCCGCACCACCCCACCCCCCGCCCTGGCTGAGCAAGCCCATCTCAGCACTTTAGCTGCACGTCATGGAAGCCCTATGTCCCACAGCCCAGCAAGCCTGCCCTGGATTCCTGACCTCCACAGTGAGCTTCTCTGGCCTTGGAGGTGGCCTGTTATGAAGTCATAACTACCTTTGAAACATGTAAGAGGTCAACATGACTCAAATTCCAGGGCCACCTTCCAAAGTCATGGTACTCAGTCTTCATGCATTATGAATGTCTGTGCCCTGTCTTTTATTTCTCCCACTTCTCCACTTTCAAATATGGCTTAAAATAGTATGCTAAAGAACAGTTTGAATGGGTGATCTGGGGAACAGCCTCAATGGGTTATTTGGGGAACAGCAGGTTATCTGGGAGTAGCTTGAGTGGGCTATCTGGGAAACAGCTTCAGTGAGCTATCTAGGGAACAGCTTGAGTGGGCTATGTGGGGACAGCTTGAGTGGGCTATGTGGGGATAGCTTGAGTGGACTATGTGGGGACAGCTTGAGTGGGCTATGTGGGGACAGCTTGAGTAGGCTATGTGGGGACAGCTTGAGTGGGCTATGTGGGGACAGCTTGAGTGGACTATGTGGGGACAGCTTGAGTGGACTATGTGGGGACAGCTTGAGTGGGCTATGTGGGGACAGCTTGAGTGGACTATGTGGGGATAGCTTGAGTGAGCTATGTGGGGACAGCTTGAGTGGGCTATGTGGGGACAGCTTGAGTGGGCTATGTGGGGACAGCTTGAGTGGGCTATGTGGGGATAGCTTGAGTGGGCTCTCTTGGCATAGCTTGAGTGGGTTATCTAGGGAACAGCTTCAGGGGGCTATCTGAGGGTAGCTTAAGTGAGTTATCTGGGGATAGCTTGAGAAAGTTGTCAGATCAATGTTTACAGAATGATATGCAAAAAACAGTTTCAAATTTCTATCACCACTTACATGGCTTTGGAGACTCTGGGATGGAGCCAGGCATGGCGGCACACACTTTTAATCCCAGCACTCAGGAGGCAGAGTCAGGGAGTCAGGCAGATCTCTGAGTTTGAGGCCAGCCTGGTATACAAATGAGTTCAGGACAGCAACGGCTACACAGAGATCCTGTCTCAAAAAAAAAAAAAAAAAAAGCAAACAAACAAACAAGACTCTGGGATGGAAAGTGATATACAGTCTCTTCATGCCAGCTCCCATATTTCTAGTCTATCCCCGGGCAACCTACCAGTCTCTTGGAAACAAATCAAGATATCTAAGTCCCCACACACACTCCTTTTATTTTGTTTGTTTGTTCTGAGACAGAGTTTCTCTTTGTAGCCTTAGTTGTCCTAGACTCACTGTGTAGGTCAGGCTGGCCTCGAACTCAAAGCTATCGGCCTGCCTCTGCCTCCCGAGTGCTGGGATTAAAGGTATGGACCACCACGACCAGCCCTAAGTTCTATTTTTATAATTGGTCATGCCCCGGTTTTGATCCTCTGCACGGGAGGAAGGCAGCGTGAGTGGGCGAATAATATGTGGTTGATTTTTATCCAGTAGCTAAACAGACAGACCAAAAAAACAGTTAAACAAAAGAAATGAAAGGAAGGACGGATCTATTCTTTCCATCTAGATGAAGTTTAGGGACCGTAAACCTACGTTCTCCTGGCCGGTCAGGAGGGCTGCTTCTTGGTGTGTCTTTAGGGAAGATATTTTTTTAGTTGACTTAGAGCATGAGAGAGAACATTTTTGGAGGTGATGGAAGGTTTATGGACATTTTTTGTTTGTTTGTTTTTGTTTTTGTTTTTGTTTTTCGAGACAGGGTTTCTCTGTGTAGCCTTGGCCACCCTGGACTCACTTTGTAGACCAGGCTGGCCTCGAAATCACAGCAATCCGCCTGCCTCTGCCTCCAGAGTGCTGGGATTAAAGGCGTGCGCCACCACGCCTGGCTCAGGCTTATGGACTTTAGTGTAGTCACAGAAGAGAATGGTTTTTAGGATTGACTAATTAAGAAACATGTGCAGATGAGTAGACAATAGTGTACAATTCCATAAACCAAGATGCGTTTGAAAAACGTAGGATTCAGAACACGGAAGTAAAGGACAGCCAGTGTTTCCTTGCACTTTGAGAAGCACAAGCCCCTGGGGCCAACCCTGGCCTACATTCTTCTCCTCACCTTTCTCCAGGCAAAGAAAACTCAGGCTGCGTGAGAAGGGGCCCTCCAGGTTAGGAAAGGCCCAGCATTGCAGAGCGCAAGGCTAAGAGGCACAGTGGGCTGCAGGAGCCAGCCCATTCCACAAGTGACTCATCGTCCAGGAATCTCAAGAGGCCCCGGAGGAGGACTTTGGCACCACCGAAGGGAAACTGAAGAGAGAAAACACACTAACAAAGCCCTCCAAGTGTTAGTCTGAGCATTGCAAGGGACACAAGTGTGCAACTGTAACAGAGGGAGCTCAACAGGATTAGCAAGAAAGAAGGCCTGGGGAGCCGGGAGCGAGGAAAGTCATCCTACTGGGACATCCTACTGTGAGAACAGGAAAGGCAAGTGTTCAAGGAGGCTGCAAGCCCCTGGTTCACCAGTCACGAGCCTGCCTTGAGGCATTCCTAATCACGTTAAAGGCCTTGTGATGGTCCCTGAGGTCTGAGAACCACCCTTCACGGCATGCCTTAACATTGTATTTTATATTCAGAAAATAAAAATACAGAATCCATTGCTGTGTTTGTTTGTTTGTTTGTTTGTTTTTGAGACCGGGCTTCTCTGTATACCCTTCGCTGTCATGGACTCACTTCATAGACAAGGCTGGCCTCCAACTCACAGAGATCTGCCTGCCTCTGCCTCCCGCCCAGCTGCTTATTTGTATATAGTATATGTTCATTATTATGGATCTAATAAAAAGCAATATATGGCATTGTTTGGCATATTTAAGTTTGGTAGAGTTATTATTGTACATGCTTTTTAACTATCTTTGCATTCTATGTTGTGTTTCAACATACAAATGAAGACACTGTGGACACACAAGCACATAATAAAAAATAATAAAGGCAAAAAAATGAATACACCTGACTACATAAAGATTATAAGGTCTGAATGTGAGCGTCAAAATATTATATAACTCAAATTAAATAACATACAAGCTGCAAAAATCATTTTCTTTCCAAATAAATTTGCCACATAATTACAATTATACTTAACTCATTTATTTAAGTGTGTTTGTATGGATGATGGGGGTTACACACTATGGCTGTCATGTAGAGGTTGGGGGAGAACTCTGTGGAGCTAGTTCCCCCCCTCTTTTATGTGGGTCTGGGGATGGAACTCAAGCTGTTCAGCTTCCACTGCACGCGCCTTACCCACTGAACCTTCTTACCAGGCCCTCAATTTTAAAAGTCAAAATTGTTTGCTGTCTTTATAGTTAAAGAGCCCTTTGCCTTACTAGGTCCTGCTAACTTCTGTTCTCTGGAAGTATATTTTTCAACTCTCCCATATTTTTTTTCTTCTGCCATTAACCTCTACATTAGAGATCATAATTACACAGATTTTCGTTTAAAGAAAAAAATAATAGCTACTGACTCCACACACCAAAGTTAATGATCCGGTGTTCCTTCCACCCATTTCAATTGTTACAAATCCCGGCTGGCACAACAGCCAGTGCCTACATGACCTTGGCTAAATAAACGTAACTCGTAAGGGACCAGTGAGCATGCTCAGTCTACTTGCCCACTGTTTTCCCATCGCCCTCACTACCTTCCTTGGTGCCTACAGGTTGTTCAAACTCCCTGGGAAATCAATCATACGTGCACATACACAAATCTGAGCAGGACCCTGGCCCTGGAGACATCTTTCCAGAGGTACCTGTGAGGTCTATTCCTGCCACCTCCTCCCTGGCCAGCCGAACGCTCCAAGGCCAGCGGCCCCCTTGGGTCCTGCAGCCTGGAAGGAGGAGTGATGCCTACCCAGGAGATCCTCAACCCTTACTTCCTTTTTCATCTTTTTTCCTGGCGCATTTGCTGACTCTATGGAAGCCCATTCTCCAGTTTGAGAAGGGTGGTAAACTTTAAAGACTTGTCTATCTGAAATGTCTGCAGCCTGCCTTCTTGCTGACTAGGAAACGTGGCATGGAGTTGAGTCAAGAAGGCTCAGAGTAGGAGTCGGAGTCGGAGTCGGGAGTTGGATGGGAATTCTGGGCTACTCGGGTTCTTCTTTTTTTGTTTGTTTTTTTGTTTTTTGTTTTTTTAATCTCCAGGACTTTGTAGGATCTATCCTTTAGTGCCAAGATACTCACACAGCATCCAGGAACAACTTTTTAAATATTTCTCTGAAAATATCTTTTTTTTTTTTTTTTTTTTGGTTTTTCGAGACAGGGTTTCTCTGTGTTAGCCTTGGCCCTTGGCTGTCCTGGACTCCTGCTTTGTAGACCAGGCTCGATCTACACAGCGATCCGTCTGCCTCTGCCTCCCGAGTGCTGGGATTAAAGGCGTGCGCCACCACGCCCGGCTCCTCTGAAAATATCTTATCCCACCTTTTTAATATTCACTTTGGGAACACCTGTCCTTAGTGATGTTGGGCTTCTTGAATTCTAATATTTTCCTTTCCTATTTCTTCTTTCTTTCTTTTCTTTTCTTTTCTTTTCCTTTCTTTCTTCCTTTTTTTTCCCTTGACTTTCTGGACAATTATCTCAATTTCCTCCTCCGAACTGTTGTGACGTTTCCTATTACGTTTACTGTAGAGAGTAATATGTGAGTCTCCGAACATTTACACCACACCTCCCTGACATGTCTCCTCTCATCTGCATGGAGATATCAACTCTAGCTGTTTCTGTGTTTCTTTTTTTTTTTTTTAAGAAATTTTTTAATTAATTTATTCAAATTACATCTCAATTGTTATCCCATCCCTTGTATCCTCCCATTCCTCCCTCCCTCCCATTTTCCCCTTATTCCCCTCCCCTATGACTGTGACTGAGGGGGACCTCTTCCCCCGTATATGCTCATAGGGTATCAAGTCTCTTCTTGGTAGCCTGCTATCCTTCCTCTGAGTGCCACCAGGTCTCCCTATTCAGGGGACATGGTCAAATATGAGGCACCAGAGTACTTGTGAAAGTCAGACCTGACTCTCCACTCAACTGTGGAGAATGTTCTGACCATTGGCTAGATCTGGGTAGGGGTTTGACGTTTACGGCCTGTATTGACCTGGGCTGGTGCCATAGTTTGAGAGGGACCCCTGGGCCCAAATCTGCCTATCATAATGTTCTTCTTGTAGGCTTCTAGGACCCTATGGATCTTTCTACTTTGCCATTCTCCCATGCTTCTCTCATCTAGAGTCCCAATAGGATGTCCTCCTCTCTGTCACAGTTTCCTGGTAAGTGAAGACTTTCATGGGACATGCCCCTTGGGCTAGTATGCGGATATAAGTGAGTATATACCATTTGACTCTTTCTGCTTCTGGGTTAACTCACTCATTATGATCATTTCTAGCTCAATCCATTTGTCCACAAATTTTGGGAATTCCTTGTTTTTAATAGCTGAGTAGTATTCCATAGTGTAAATGTACCACAGTTTTTTTAATCCATTCTTCTCCTGAGGGGCACTTAGGCTGTTTCCATGTTCTGGCTATTATGAATTAGGCTGCTATGAACATGGTTGAGCAAATTTTCTTGTTGTGTGCTGGAGCATCTTCTGGGTATATTCCAAGGAGTGGAATAGCTGGGTCTTGAGGAAGCCCTGTTCCCAGTTTTCTAAGAACAGCATGTTTGTGTGTTTCTTTACAAGATTTCTTCTGCTCAGGGTTCAGCTGCTGCCTTTGTGTGTTTATCTTACTTGTTAATACCCATCGACATATGCATTCAGATGGAATGTCTTATGGCTCATGCCTGGCGTCTCTCACATTTAAAAGCCAAAGCTGTGCTGGCGATACCTGCCTGCGACATCAGCCCTCCAGAGACAGCTGAAGTTCTCATGGCAAGAAGGCCCTGCCTCGGAGGAAACAAACAAACAGACAAACAACAGAAACAGAGGTCGGGACACAGCCCTGAGAGAGAGAGAGCTGGGAAGTTCAACTCTGTCACATTCTTCTGGCTTTGCTCCCAGCCACCTTCCCCTGCAGGGCTCCGCTGCACTCCCACCTGCAATGTACAAGTTCAGTTGCCAAGTCATTTCCCGCACACACATGCAAAAAAATTATCGTGTTCAACCCTTACTCTAGAATATGTCTGCCTGCCTTTCCTTGTTGCAGACCACCAGCCTTCCCAGTTCCAACTGTCGCTTCAGCTTTGTCTGCCTCATAGCGTTCGTTTTGAAACTGACTCATGCTTTCATTTCATGCCTGTCTATGGCTGCCTGCCTTGTTAGTTATATAAAATCACTTTACTGCCACTTTGTGTGATCTTGGGAGGGATAGTAACGAACACGTGGTCACGACGCCGTTTTTAATCCTGAAAGTCACCTTTTTTTTTTTTTCATCTGCATTTCTGGTTAAATCTGGGGTAGGCTGAGGTAAGGCCACTTCCGCCACTTCAGTCGGCTGTGAACTCTAACACAGATGAGGAGCTCACCAAGCGTATGAGGACCTGTATCCAGTTCAGTGGTGTTTGTTGAACCCTGGCCGGGCCTTGGGTGTCTCTGAAGCATTTCACATCTCCCCGTTTCATCTGCTCTCTAATTCCTTTGGGGAACACACAGGGCTATTCCTAGTTTAGTTTCAAAAGCTCACAGGTTTAGTAAAACTAAAAGCACTCATAGCAGAGAAAATACTGGGTCCAGCATTGTGACAGCGCTGTTACTCCATTCCTCTAAAAGCAGAAGATGGGCCTGAAAGACAGGCTACGCTTGTGTCTCAAGAGACAGCAAAGCCCCATGGGGGAAACACATCAATAGCTAATGTGTTTAGACAGTTGGAAACATTTTATGAACTGGAGATAGGCCCAGGGCCGCCGTGTGTGCACAGTGATAACATTCCTGCTAGGCCACATGCAGTTTCCTCTCTTTACACTGGATCAGGAGCACCAAACTTCCTTTGCCTTCATGAAGGATGAGTGTTCAGAGGAAGGTGGGACTCTGAAGGGAGCACAGGTTATGAGGAGAGGAGGGAGCACCCACAGTGGGGTGCAGATGACCCCTGGCCCCAGCCTTGATGGTTTGGTGCTTCATAAGCTTCTTGTTGCTAGACCACAACCCGAAGAAATGCTCACGCTTTCTGAAGTTAAGTTTTGCCCCCCAAATTAAAATAAAATTTAGAATTAAAGCATTTAGTTAGAAACATCATGTCTCCCCAATCTTTTGAGCAGTTCTTTTATTTTACTTTATTCTTTTGTTTTGAGACAGGGTCCTAGTATGCAGCTCTGGCTAGCCTGGAATTTACTATGTAGACCAGGCTAGCCTCAGACAAACTCTCAAATTCATGGTGATTCTTTTTGCTTGTTTGTTGGTTTTTGGTTTTTCAAGACAGAGTGTCTCTGTGTGCTATCATCTCTAGCCTTAGTTTCATATACTCCACACACTCTGGAGATTCCGACCACCAAAAAAGAGACTTCCTTAGGAACATGTCTTTGTGGTTCATTTATCCTGTTCCCATTGGTTGGATCATTCAACTGTGGCAGGACGACTTGCCTAGCAGTCATGCCTCTTTCTGCCAACCAGGATCTTAGTTACCCACATCCGTGTCTCTCTCTGCTAAGTAGGCTGTCAGTTACCCAGCGAGGTCTTGAGAACTTAAACTTTATTTGACTCCTAACTCGAAATGGAAGTTTCAAATCAAATGGCTTCAGTTTGGTTTCTTCTTACAACAGTTAATTCTGTCACCTTGACAAGATGTGGAGTCATCCATGAGGAGCCCCTGCGCATATCCATGAGGTATTTTCCTAGGTCATTTGAAACAGGAAGCCATACCTTAAGTGGGATCTTTCCTTGAATCTCCCTTTTAAGTTTACCTACCTGGCTGCTGATGCCACCAATGTTACTGTTGTTGCTCCTGCCACCACTACCACCATCACTGCTGCCGCCACCACCACTGGCATCCTTTGCTGACATCATAACCCAGTGTCTGTCTGTCTGTCTGTCTGTCTGTCTCTCTCTCTCTCTCTCTCTCTCTGTCTCTCTCTCTGTCTCTCTCTCTCTCTCTCTCTCTGTCTCTCTCTCTCTCTCTCTCTCTCTCTCTCTCTCTCTGTCTCTCTCTCTCTCTCTCTCTCTCTCTCTCTCTCTCTCTCTCTCTCTCTGTCTTTCTCTCTCTCTCTCTCTCTCTCTCTCTCTCTCTCTCTCTGTCTCTCTCTGTCTGTCTCTCTTCTCGCTCTCTCGCTTCTCTCTCTCTCTCTCTCTCTCTCTCTCTCTCTCTCTCTCTGTCTCTCTCTGTCTGTCTCTCTCCAAGATAGGGTTCTCTGTGTAGTCCTGGCTGTCTTAAACTCACTTTGTAGACCAGGCTGGCCTCGAACTCACAGAGATCCACCTGCCTCTGCCTCCCGGGTGCTGGGATTAAAGGCGTGAAAGGCGTGCGCCATCACTGCCCAGTTTCCTCTGCCTTTCAACATGAGGTGAAGACCAGTTGTCCCCCAGAAACCCTCTGGGCCTTTAGCACCAGAATGGGACTGTGCAGTCGTCCAGACTTGTAGGGCTGACAGAGACATTATTGGGCTACCCAGGCTATGTCATGTAAACCAACCAATCTACAAATCCCTTTTAATATATACTCATCCTGTTGGTTCTGTTCCTCTGCAGAATCCTGACTAGTACAAACAGTAAATATGACTAGTTATATGTAGGAAAAAACAGCAGCCAGCCAGAAGCCTGGAGTCAGAGGCGGGCAAATCTCTGTCCGGTCTACAGAGCTGCTTCCAGGACGTGCAAGGAAATCATGCCATTACTTAAAGATAGATATACATTTAGAGCACAATGTATGCCAAAAAGATGTAACAGCCCGTCACATTTATTGAGTGCTTATTGTATGCCAGACACTTTTGTAATCTAACTTCCTACAACACTCCCATGAAATAAATACTATATTGTCTGTTCCTTGTGAATGAATAAACTAAAGTACAAGATGGTTAAATAAATGTTGTGGTCAAAGACTAGTTAATGGAAGAGCTGGGATTTGATTTCAGGGTGTATAACTCAAGAGCCTTTGTTTTCATCACAGGTCCTACTTACCTACAACAGTCACAGATGGATACATAGGACACCTGACAGTGTTATTTTGGTCACTATTTTCTGTCACTTGATGCACCCCAAGAGAATACAAAAGGTTACTTAGCCTAAATTGCATAGAGCTGTGCAATTTTTAAAATGGTGCTGACCAGTCCTTATTTGGTTAGAATTGCCTGAGACTGTGAAAGACTGAGAAAGATATATTTAGTGTTAAGTAGATTAAAATAGAAAAAAATTAAAAAGAAGTATACAAATGAAAACACGATCAATATCATTAACCTCTCAAAACAAACAAACAAAAGCCAGTGGTGCACTCCTTTAATCCCAGCCCTAGGGGAGGCAGAGGCAGGTGGATTTCTGTGAGTTCGAGCCCAGCCTTGCCTACAAAGTAAGTCCAGGACAGCCGAGGCTACACAGAGGAAACCTTGTCTCGAAAACAAACAAACAAGCAATATCATCCACCCGTTAAGTGATGTAAAGCTAAGCACATTCCGCTTCCTGCCATAGCTCTCTGCATGTCCTTAGCTGTAAAATGACACATCCTGCTCATCTTCTCTCACTTTGGGTAGAATTTCAGCCCACACGTAGTCTCCTGACACACACAGTTCTTGTGGACAGATGCTCATTCCTTCTCTGCCATCTTACCAGTAACATTTAATGTGACAGGACAGTGGGCTCAAGGCAGGATCCCCTCCCCCTCCCCCCACCGATGCTACTTTTCTCAACACTTTCTTCTTTCTCAGAAAACCTGCCTTTAGATTTAATTTCTTCTAGAATCTTCTAAACAACTGCCCTCCTTCTTACCTTAGACTAACTGGTGAAAGTCCCATGTATCTCCTGTGATGGCATGAGGAAAGGTAACGTTTTTTTGCTGGGATTGCAGTAACCATGTGACAGGGGATGATAATCAGACACAGACTGCTGGGTTGCTATGGGCTTGGCTCTTTAATTATTACAAAGTTAAGATAACATCACCCACCTCACAGGCTGTGTTGATGCTTTCCTGAGACTAAAAAGCATAAAGACAATTAGGAGCGAATCAGGTGCTAAGCAGATGCTTATAATGAATTGTAATGACTTAGGCAATTAAAGGAGTTCTTTGCTCATCCAGGAAGAATGCTCACAGGAATGCCTTTGTTTTGAATGTCCTCTGGTCTTCCATTTTAACTGATATAACGGTTGTGTGATACCTTGTGACTTATTTGCTTCTCTAAGGATCCTTCAATTTTGCAAACAAGTTGCATACGGTAACTTAGACTTTAAAAGATTTAGATACCTGTAAGAGCCACTGTGTTCCTCATGGGTCAGTCCTGAGTTGAGCGGAGCTGACCCTGACATCTTACCCTCTTGCGATTGTGGAGAGCGACATCACCACTGGCTGATCCTGTATGGAGGTGCACTTCCCAGCCTGCCTGGCCTCCCCTGGTGCTGTGCAGGGAGGTGTGGAAGAGGAGGAGAACAGCGGAAGTTCAAAGAGGAAGGAGTCTTAGACTCCTGATACTTGAATGAAAGAGATAACAAAAATGTTCTGGGACATCCCAGTGGAGTGGGGGGCTGGGCGAGAGAAATCAGCCAATAGATAAGAGGCACTCCCCCACCTCTGAGGAGCAATAGCATCAAAGACTATTAGGTTGTGCCTGGGTTGCTGTTCTGTTGCTGTGAAAAGACACTCTGATTAAGGCAACCTTTTTTTTTTTTTTTCTTTTGGAGACAGGGTTTCTCAGTGTAGCCCTGGCTTCCTGGGACTAGCTCTGCACACCAGGCTGGCCTCCAACTCAGAGATCCACCTGCCTCTGCCTCCCAAGTACTGGGATTAAAGGCATGAGCCACCACCACCCAGCAAGGAAACTCTTATAAAAGAAATTTAATTGGGGGCTTGCTTACAATTTTAGAAGGTTAGTCCATGTCCATTATGGTGGGAAGCAGACAAGTATGGTGCTAGAGCAGCAGCTGAGAGCTCTGTGCCCTGATCTGCAGGCCGCAAACAGAGAGAGAAAGACAGACAGACAGAGAGAGAGACAGACAGACAGACAGACAGAGAGACAGAGACAGACAGACAGAGAGACTGAGACAGACAGACAGAGAGACAGAGATAGAGAGAGACAGAGAAAGACAGAGTCAGAGGGAGACAGAGAGACAGAGACAGAGAGAGACAGAGAGAGAGACTAACCTGGTGTAGACTTTTGAAGCCTCAAAGCCTGAAGCCTCAAAGCCCACTCCCAGTGACACACCTCCTTCAGCAAGGCCACACCCCCCAATCCCAACCGGCTCCAAACATCCAAACATCTGAGCCTATGTGGGTCATTCTCCTTCAGACCTCCATAGGCAGTGGCTCTTCACATAGGAGAGGTAGCTTCCCCCTCCCTTTCACCTACTTTCCATGAAATCCTCATCTTCATCCTCCTCCTCCTCCCTTCCCCATCTCTTCCTTCTCCCACTGCAAGTTTCAGATCCTCAGCCTGCAATTGCTTTCAGCACAAATACAATGTGTGTCAGTCTGGCGTGGTGCTGATCCGAGGGATGAACAGCTGGTGTGATGCACAGCAGACCTCTGGGAAGTGTCACTTCTGTGTTTTTTTCCCTCCCCCTTATGGTCCTCAAGGTCCCGGACTCATCCCCTCATCTTTCTCCAATACATTATCACAGCTCTACACACTATGTCCTCTCAGGACAAAAAAATTCGAATTCATGAAGAAGCTGGTTCCAGTGGGCTTGGAATTAGCTAGAACTGGGCTCTGCAACAGCATTTTTACATGCTTACAGCTCAGCCTGTACATCCTAACACTGGTCCCAAGGAGATATGTGCAGGAAGCCTCCATTAAATTTGTACCTTGGAAGCTGGGCATGGTAGCCCACGCCTTCAATCCCAGCACTTGGGAGGCTGAGGCAGGGGAATCACTGTGAGTTCAAGGCCAGCCTGGTCTACAAAGTGAGTCTAGGTCAGCCAAGGCTACACAGAGAAACCCTGTCTTGAAAAATCAAAACAAAAAGAATTGTACCTTGGAGTTGGGGAGCACATGATACAACAGTGAAATGTTAGCTTCTAGGAACTGCACTCTGCTGGACCATCCAAGGCACTGAATGGAAACTCTGATTTCCCATCCCTTAGATAATCCCGATTGAAAGCCAGGGAGCATTGCCGATGGGTGTGTCCAGACCCAAGGCATTCCTCCGAAACCCCAGCTGTGGAAACGAGAAGAAACGCAAACACATGCTTGATGGGCAACCTGCCCCTGGAGCAGCCCCACCACCTCACATTTTCCCTAACGACACAGAAAACAAGTATTCCACACAGAAACTGCATCCACAGAGGAAGGGCACAGCACCAGACAGTATCTCTAATTACTTCCAGCTCTGAAGGAAACTCGAGACCACCATCTTAAAGCTCGATGCTGAAAAGTAGCTTCTCCCCGTAGAGCAGAAACATCAAACCAGCACATTGTCTTTGCAGAAGAAGGCAGCATCTGCCAACAGCTTATTACTTCTGCTGGCTTTCCTGATAAGACCAAATACAAGCAACTGCTTTGCCTCAAGTCTAATAGTATTTTATTGTCTTTCTTTCCCCAAAGATAATCCTGGTAACAAAATAATGGGCTGAGTGATTAGTGACAAGTTAACCCGTATCTCGGCAGGTCTCCCAATCACCTGGGCAATGGAGACCTCATTCAGTCATGCCCATTGTGGAGCAGCTTGGGACTTTTTAATTCATTCAAGAGCCCCTTTATCTCCCTAAGAAAAGTACCCAGAAATCCATCATTGCCGTGGTAGTGTTTGCACTGTAGCAAACACTGGCCTTTTGTTCTTATAATAGTCCATGAACATAGCCGGGCATGGTGGCACACTCCTTTAATCCCAGCACTCAGGAGGCAGAGGCAGGCGGATCGCTGTGAGTTCGAGGCCAGCCTGGTCTACAAAGCAAGTCCAGGACAGCCAAGGCTACACAGAGAAACCCAGTCTCAAAACACACACACACACACACACACACACACACACACATTCCATGAACATTCTTTCATGCATATCTGTGTCACCTGCTGGCTCACAAGCCATTTGAGGATTTGAAGTGTGTCTTATTCATAATTCTCAGAGTCTCAAGCTCGTGGGAAGATACTATCAGCCCAGTGTGTGTTTGTTGAGAGTAGGGCTTTATTGGTTAAGATGTCCCTTGTTCTAACTATGGCCCTTTATAAATAATTCATGTTTCCATTCGGTCCAAGAAGTTAACGACAGAGCCTCCTTCCCAGGGCTGTAGAGTGTGTTGTTGATGTTTGGTGCGTTCCCTGTGGCGGCTCTGTCACTAAGGCCGTCATTTCCAGGCTGCTCTGAACCACCGCTGACAATGCTGGAAGAACTGCTGGCCGAGCTCATGGGCCTTTATAAACAGAGCCTCTGAGAGGAGAGCCGTAAGCCAGAGCCACGCCAAGGATACTTCAGATGCTCTGTTGCCCGGGAAGGAAGCTTACACTGTGTATGGTTTCGTATTTTAAAAGTTTGACTTTATTTCACCTTCATATGTGGGACAGAGAATACATTGTTCTTATTCTAAGTCTCGAAGATGGGGAAAATGGGATGGAGGTTACGTTGCTAAGCATTATGGCCTCATAGGCGAGTCACTAGCCACAGATGCCATGATTTTGTTCCAAGTTGTAACAGAGAAAAAAAGAAAAGAAAAAGAAAAAGAAAACAAAAACCCACAGGACTGTCATCAAATGTTTCCTAGAGGGCCCAGGTTAAACCTTGTCAAGCTTCCTCCTGTTCCCATTCCCACCCACGGCCCACCCACCCCTAGCCCACCCACCCCTAGCCCACCCACCCACGGCCCACCCACCCACAGCCCACCCACCCCTGGCCGACCCACCCACGGCCCACCCACCCCTAGCCCACCACCCATGGCCCACCCAACCACGGCCACACCCACCCACAGCCCACCCCACCCCTGTCCGACCCACCACAGGCCCACCCACCCCTAGCCCACCCACCATGGCCACCCACCACGGCCCACCCACCCACAGCCCACCACCCCTGGCCGGACAACCCACCCACGGCCCACCCATCCCCTAGCCCCCCACCCCTAGCCCACCCACCCACGGCCCCACCCACCCCTGGCCCACCCACCCACGGCCCACCCACCCCTAGCCCACCCACCCATGGCCCACCCACCCACGGCCCACCCACCCACAGCCCACCCACCCCTGGCCGACCCACCCACGGCCCACCCACCCCTAGCCCACCCACCCATGGCCCACCCACACTATCTATTCTATTTCCCCTCCCCAGGGACATCCATGTGTCCCTCCCTTGAGCTTTCCTTGCCACTTAGCTTTTCTGCATATGATATGGTTGTATAGCTTGGTGGCTTGGGGGGACTGCTAACAGAGGGAGCAGGGCTGTTTCTGGTGTTTTGCCTGTCTGGGGACCCTTGTCCTCCTACTGGGTTGCCTCATCCAGCCTTGATATGAGAGGAGGGGCCTAACGTACAGCATCCTGATCTGCCATGTTGGTTGATACCCCTGGGAGGCCTGCCCTTTTCTGAACGGAAGTGGCAGGAGGAGCGGATGAGGTGGGGAGGGGGTACCTAGAGGCGACGAGGGAGGGAAACTGTGGCCGGGATGTAATATGTGAGAAAGTAAATTAATTTTAAAAATGTTTCCTGGACTGGAGCCCAATTCAGCCTTCTAAGCTACCGTAGCCCCAGCGCTCCTCAGCCTGTGTTACTACTGAGGTGCCCAGAGCAGTGATCCCCAAACCATCCCCACACGGTTCCCTCCATGCATCATCAGGTCTCTGGGAATCACTTCCGTGAGGTACAAGATACAATTTCTTGCCGGGCGTGGTGACGCACGCCTGTAATCCCAGCACTCAGGAAGCAGAGGCAGGAGGATTGCCGTGAGTTTGAGGCCAGCCTGGTCTACAAAGTGAGTCTAGGACAACCAAGGCTACACAGAGAAACCCTGTCTCAAAAAAACCAAAAACCAACACAAAAAACAAAAACAAAATACAATTTATTTTAAAAGGATTGTAAGCCAAGCCATTATTAGATACAAGGTCAAAATAGTAATACACAAAATTTCCCCTGGTGGTCTCTGTCAAAACTGTGCTATGAAACATAAGTGAAGGGTCTTAACATATATAACCCATCATTAGGTCACAGATCACTTATCAAATAGACATGAAAACAAACACATGTTTTAAAATTCCATCAGAGTTGGGTGAGGGAAAGTTACTTATGGCTTCTTGTAAGCAGAGGCAGAGGAAGCTGCCAGCATCCCTACAGTGCTCAGGATAACCCCAGACAACACGGAACTATCCAGCCCCAGTGCCACTCATGCCAAAGCTGAGTGTCTGGGGAGCTGCATTTTCCACTAGACAACAAGCAGTCCAAAGATGTTCTCTCTGCTCATCCTGGATCCAAACCAGAGTGACAGACATTTCCGTGTCAGAGGCCCTAGCCCTGAGGTGGTGACCTCCATCTTGCTTCATAATATGCTGGCAAAGAGATGCTGGCGAAAAGTAGGCAGGTCACGGGTGCGGAGGAGTAATGGTATCACTTTTAAAATCCACCGGCGCTAATGGTTAATTTAATGACCAGAGCAACAGAACTCTTTGTAAGATCCATACCCCATTCCTGGAGGTGGCACTTAGTAAAGCAACATCAGTCACGGCTGTGCATTTGCTAGATGCATGATACGAATCAACTCGGGATTGTGCAATTAACCCCAGAGCTTTTGTCCTCACTTGCTGTAGACCAGTCCCTATTGATAGGAAGCAGCGCCACCTGGTGGATTCTGTCAGAAGTGTGTGGTAGAGTCGGCTCAGAGAACAGTGTGTGTGTGTGTGTGTGTGTGTGTGTGTGTGTGTGTTACGTACGCGCCCGCATGCACACATACAAGGAACTGCAGCCTATCAAGCATGTGCACTTCTCCGGTGGCTCTCGTACCCAAAGGTCCCAAAGGAATTCAGGACAAATGGTTAATTGTGGCACCTATTTAACAAATAAAAGTGAATGTGGCCCCCAGGGTCTCTCAGCGTCTCTCAGTACCTTATCCTAAACCTCTCCAGCCCCTGAGCATGGCTTCCTCCCCCAGCCCCTCACCCCAGCTGCTGGTTCCTGTACAACCCACCTGTTTTGGCCATGTGCTTTCTTGGTTCTTCATTTTTTCCCTTTCCTGGTCCCCTCTCTTGTCCCTCTCTCTTCTCCTCTTCTCTCCCTCTTCCGCCTCTCTCTCCCTTCGTGGCCCGGTCTATTCTTCGGGCCATGTTCAGTCTGGACTCTTCCAGATGCCTACGGACACTCTCTCCCTCCCTCATATCTACAATAAAAAAAACCTTCTCCTCGACCATCCCTAGGAGCGGCCGTGTTTCCATTTTCACTCACTGCCCTCAAGGAATTTGCAAAGAAAAATAAATAATATTCTTCTACTTCACGAATGCTCACATTTAGAGATTCCCCTTCGCCTCGGGTAGAATTAGATGCCCCATTTTTCTCAGTGAATCAAGACCAAGTTGTGGTGGCGGTGGGGAGTGCTCTTTAAGAAAAGACATTTAGTCCAGGGGCCCAGTGTTGGGAACCCTGCCTTGCTTGACAACTTCGGTTGCCAGCGAAGGAGGCCAGAGCCAAGAAGAGCCACCAAAACAGACTTTAGTGACTTTCTCAGGCCTAGCCTCTCAGATGGGTTTTGGCCCTGCAGAGAGGCACATTTTCAGCTGGGTCCTGAATCCCAGTAGGAAAGGCATTATTTGCTGCCATAAACATGTCCCAAGACACTTTCCATACTGGGACTTTCTGCTTGACTCAATGCTTAGCCACGTCCTTTCTGAATCCCTGTGTCCCAGGTGAGCTTTGATGGCTTCCCTTGTACACGGAATTGATAGCATAGCCCTCGGCACAGGTTTGGAGACGTCCTGCTGTGGAGAAAGCCATTTCAGACCCAGGGTTTAGGACCGACAGCTTTCACCAGGAGGGAAGAGGACCGGGCTGAGCAAGAGTGGGGCCTGAGGTGAACCAGTTTCTCAAACTTTTTGAAGTGGTTTTGCAGCTTTGGGGCGCAGAACTTCGCCCAGGTCGCAAGAGTCGGTGGTGAGATGTCGCCCCCAAGCGGTTTCGTAGAGTCATGACTCGGGCTCCTTTTCTAACCTACGGCATCCCAGACAGAAGGCTCACTAACTGTTCGTGGAGACCAGTGGCGCTTCCTAAGGCTGTAGTATGTGGGTTGCAGCAGGAATCTAGCAACACGAAGAAGCTTGTGATCTTTTTTAAGCCTAGGGTGAAGAAAGTAATACTAATTATTTTTTAAATTTATGTATTTATTATGGATACTGTATTCTTCCAGGATGTGTGCCTACAGGCCAGAAAAGGGCACCAGATCTCATTATAGTGGTTGCTGGGAGTTGAATTCAGGACCTTTAGAAGAACTAATTTTTATAATGTCTGTCTAACCAAGCTATTGTAGAGATTTAAAAAAAAAAAAAAAAAGCTGATTGTTCATAAGAAAAAGCATGTTTCTTTTAGCTTTAAAAATATAAAGAAAGTGGGGCCTGGTGGCCCATGCCTTTAATCTCAGCACATGGGAGGCAAAGGCAGGAGAATTTCTGAATTCAAAACCAGCTTGATCTCCATAGCAAGCTCCAGGCCAGTTAGGAATACAGATGAAACTGTCTCAAAAGTGAAGGGGAGGAGAGGGCTGGGAGGCGAGTGGGCAAGACCCTTGCCATGCTAACACGAGGACTGGAGCCCAGACTCCCAAAACCTACATAAATGTCAGATGGGCGTGACGGCCTATCTGTAATCCCAGTGCTTAGAAGACAGAGAAAGGAGTTCCCCAGCTAGCAGCACTGGCTGAGTCAGGGGCCTCTGTGTCCAAGAAAGGGACCTCACCTCAATATATAAGATGGAAAGGGGGAAGGCAGACACCTGACTTCAAACTCTGGCCTCCGCGTGCACTGGGACACTTACACAGTGGGCATAGACACAGGTATCAGCACCCACACACATGCTAGTGCATATATACACCTGTGTGCACACCATACACACACACAAAGAAGACAAAATACATGTGTCAGGAGTACAAAATTCTCAGCAGCCTTCCTGTGAGAAATGTTTGGATTTGAAATAAACGTCCTTCCTAGAGAAAAGAAATTGTTCATTAGTTTAGCTTTCTGTAGTTATTCCTTTACTTAAATTTTACTTTACGGGCACTGCAGTGACTTGTCCTGACTCGGTGGACATCCAGTCTAGGCCTCGCAGCAGGAACAGGAGCACTCCTGAGGCGCTCAGAAACCTTGCCTAACCCACACAGCGAAGCAGGGGGCTGCTTCCATCCAGACCCAGCAGCTCCATGCAGCCACGGCGACATTTTTTCTGGAACACATGTCGCGCCTGGACATTGATTCCACACCCACCGCGGCCGGCAACACTGACATTGTTTGTACCATTTGGCCCTGCTTCCTGATCTGTGGAGATGCTGAAGTAGGTGATTACGTCAGGAACGAATGTGGCTCGTCTGGATTTCTCTCGTGGATCTCGTGAGTTCCATGCATAGACCGTCACGAGCGCACGGGCAGCCGCGGAGAGCTTCGCATCTGACCCGATCCTCTACCGGCCTGTTTGCGATGGCTCTGGACACAAAGTGACCTGAGATCCGGACCGGACTCAAGGGCAGCGGCACTGCAGAAGTGTAGCTGAATAAGGGAGCCAGTCTGAAGGGCACCCTTGACAAGGCGTATATGGAAACGTGTGACGAGAGGGTCCAGTGGCTGGGCTCTAAGAACATCTGCAGGATCTACACGGATGATGGCTCCTTTCTCTGCAGGTGAAGAAGAGAGGTGCTGACTTCCTGGTGACAAGAGGTGGAGAATGCTGGCTCCTTGTGCAGCAGGAAGGAGGTGACCCTTCCGGCGCTGCTGTGGGCTTCCCTGCTGTGTCAGCAAAGGACACCCGGGATCTGGTGTTTGCGTCTTTCAGCCGCAAGGCAGCCGATGTACGTGAGGTTAGGAAGGTCCTGGGAGAGAAAGGCAAGAATGTCAAGATCCCCAGCAAAATCGAGAACCATGAAGGCGACCGCAGGTTTCATGAGATTATGGAGCCAGTCATGGGATCATGGTGGCTAGTGGTGACCTAGGCATTGAGATTCCTGCAGGGAAGGTCTTCCTGGCTCAGAAGATGATGACTGGGCAATGCAACCGAGCTGGGAAGCCTGTCTTCTGCGCCACACAGTTGCTGAAAAGTATGATCAAGAAACCACATTCCACCCGTGCTGAGGCCAGTGATGTGGCCAACGCGGTCCTGGATGGAGCAGGCTGTATCATGCTGTCAGAGAAACAGCCAAAAGGGACTACCCTCTGGAGGCTGTGCGCATGCAGCACCTGATTGCCCGCGAGGCAGAGGCTGCCATCTACCACTTGCAGTCTGGCGCCCATTACCAGCGACCCCACAGAAGCTGCCGCTATGGGTGCTGTGTGCATGCTCACCAAGTCTGGCAGGAGTGCTCACCAAGTGGCCAGGTACAGCCCTCATATTCGCTGTGACAGACAATCCCCAGACAGCCCGCCAAGCCCATCTGTACCACGGCATCTTCCCTGTGCTGTGTAAGGATGCCTTGGAGGATGCCTGGGCTGAGAATGTTGACCTCCGTGTAAACTTGGCGATGACTGTTGGCAAGGCCCGAAGCTTCTTTAAGAAGGGAGATGTGGTCATTGTGCTGACCGGCTGGCTCCCTGGCTCTGGCTTCACCAACACCATGCACGTAGTGCCCGTGCCTTGATGGCCCTCTGGAGCCCCTCTTCTACCCCTGTCCCATCCCCTCCCCCATCCCATCCATTAGGCCAGCACCGCTTGTAGTGCTCACTCTGGGCCATAGTGTGGCGCTGGTAGGCTGGAACATCAGGGAAAACTAATGCCTCTGAAACACGGAATAGATAGAGCCCAGCTGTCTATCATATGGTCCTACCTAAGCCGGGGGTGAGGGAGGAATGCGCGATTGGCGACCCTCTTACTTTATCACGAAAGGGCAGCAACATCTTTGTGTACTTTGCTCCTGCAGAAAGTTGCCCAGAGAACTCCCAGCCCTGGCCTGGAGTCAGGAGACAGCAACAATAGGGGCTGGAGGGCATGGGGCCCAGAATTCCAGTGCGGATAGTCTTTGGCCCTGGCCCTGGCCCTGACTTGCTTCCCCAACAGCTCCACCCACCCCCCACCCCCCACCTCCTCCTTGTGCACTGCACTCCGCTGTCACTGCATGTTGGGGACGGTAGGCCATATGACCAATGTTCAGCCATCTTGTTAGAGCCTGGGTTTCTATCTCTCCAGCAGTCTGTCATTTACCAGAAACCAGCTGACCCTGTCGTGGTCCGGCAGTTAGACTAAAGATAAGATTTAGACGGAGCCACCCTGTTGTAGTTTAGCAATTAGATTAGATAAAGATAGCAAAATATTCGGTGTGGCAGAACGTTGTGACCTGCTTGGAAATCCTCCCATCTTGAGGTAGCCTGCAGCTGGGTTGCCATAGCAATGGGCTTCCCTGCCCACTGTCTTATAAAACCTTCTACCTGAAAAATAAAATTTGAGAGCTTGATCAAAGACTTGCTCTCCTTCTTCGTGTCTTGTGTACTGTCCCTATACAGGAGAATTCTCCTCCGGAGCGTTAGTCAAACCCCGGCAGGCCGGGTCAGCTGCAGACACTCCAGTCTCTACCTCCTATTCTGCCACAGCTCCCAGCCTGTTGCCATAGTGCCCACCTGAATGTCAGGAAACAGCAGCTGAAGGGGAAAAATCACTTTATGTTGCTCTGCCTTAGACTTTATTTGAAATGAATAAAATCACATATACTTGGTTACAGATGCTCCAACACATTTTGAGAGAAGCCTGGCCCATATATATCTGCCTCCCGTTTCTGTTGCATTTTTTAAAAGTCGTTTTTACACTTGGGCTTGAAATGACTAATAGCAAAAATATTTTAACCTTTTTGTCTTCTGAAAATATTTACATTTTTAAAATCCTTATGCCACTTCCCTCTTTTCAAGTCTTATTTTAGGCACAGAAGGCAGTATATTCTTGGGGCCTGGCAGCATGTAGCTGTAATCCCAGCGCTGGGGTGGTGGAGGCAGGAAGATCAGAAGTTCAGGGTCTCTTTGACGACATAGGGACTAAAAGCAGCCTGGGCTACATTAGGCCCTGCCTAGAAAGGACAAACAAGCAAAGAATTCACCTGGGTTACTTTTCCAAACTGGTTATTTTTCACCAGCTATGCATGTGAGGCCCAAACTTTTCCAGTCAGTAGTGTGTGCTCAGGCATTCACTCCCCTGGTGCTGCACCAGCCTGTGGACTCCGGCAGCTTCTCCTCCTCCTCCTCCTCCTCTTTATCCTCTTCCTCCTCCTCCTCTTCATCCTCTTCCTCATCTTCCTCCTCCTTCTCCTCCTCCTCCTCTTCCTCTTCATCCTCTTCCTCATCTTCCTCCTCTTTCTCCTCCTCCTTCTCCTCCTCTTCCTCCTCCTCCCCTTCATCCTCTTCCTCATCTTCCTCCTGTTCCTCCTCCTCTTCCTCCTTCTCATTCTCCTCATTTTTCTTTCTTTCTTTCTTTCTTTTTAAACTTTCCAAGTGAGAGTCTAAAAAAGCTTGTAAAGTAGGCATTTAAGAAAGATAGGAAGAAAGAAAGAAAGAAATGAAGGAAGGAAGGAAGGAAGGAAGAGAGAGAGGAGCCGAGTGGTGGTGGCACACATCCCAGCACTTGGGAGGCAGAGACAAGTGGATCTTTGCCTGGCATGGTGGCCCACACCTTTAATCCCAGCACTTGGGAGGCAGAGGCAGGTGGATCGCTGTGAGTTCGAGGCCAGCCTGGTCTACAAAGTGAGTTCAGGATAGCCAAGGCTACACAGAGAAACCTTGTCTCGAAAACCAAAGGAAAAAAAAAAAGGAAAGAATTATAGTCCCAATAAGATGGATTGCCATGCTTTCTCTGTCAGGGCCCTCTGGAACAGCAGACACAGCGTGGAAGGGATTGTCTGGAGAGGTATGGGGAACAGTGCTGCCAAATACCCCGCTGGCGTCTGCTTATGGGCCCAAGCAGCCCAGAGAACTGCCTCTGCTGACAGCTTCAAGGACCTCATACTCACCACTTCATGTCTTCTGCAAATGCCTGTTTTTCTTATGGTGCTGAAGGTCAAGGCCAGGGTCTAATGCAAGGGTCTACCAGGCCTGCCTGTCTCCTCCAACGCCATCTTTGTTAAGCTCTGGGTAGCTCTGTGACGGGGTTTCTCCCATGCTTAGGTGGTTGCCATTCCTTCTCAGGGTGGATCTCTTCCCTGTGCCTGAATTCTGAGCATCATGTGTGTTAGGCTTTGCACTGGTTGCCTGATTCTCTTATTCTGCACTGGCAGTCTCCACTCTCCCACACTCACTTGTGATGCACCCCATTCACCCCACGGCTGTGAGTGCTATCTCCTGGTTTGTAACTGCTGCTGCATATAGAGTCCTAAGCCCATTGTGTTGACAGCTGCCCTCTTGTTGTTACCCACAAGCCTTGGGAGTCTCCATCTTAGATAATGGCAACTGAAGCTCCCCAACTTCCCGAGCCTAGACATTGAGCCTTGACAACTCTCTCTCTCCCATCCCGCATCAGCAGATCCAAATGTACACTCTAGAATTAGACTGCTGCTGAATCTGCCCTATTAAACAATTCTAAGAGACTGCTTTGACCCGGGACATGTTGGGATGGTACCTCTGAAAGCTCCAGGTCTGTGAATCAATGTTGCTGGTCTTAACTTAGCACCCTCATCTTCCCAACTGTGTTTGTTTCTGTTTTCAGAGATGGTGTCTTATATGTCCCAGGCTGGCTTCACATTCTTAGGAAGCCAAGAAAGATCTTAAACTACTGGTCCCCCTGCCTCTCCTTCCTAACTGCTGGCATTACAGGTATGGACCATCACATCTGGCTTTTAGTATCATCATCTTGAGCCATGTTGTAAGATGTACTCACAGCTGGTGCCTCTGCCCCCATGTGGCCTGCTCCTGTTTGTTTTCTACGTGTTGCCAAATGCCTCATCCTATAGCTTTCCACTTCAAAACTTCCTCAATCCATTCAAATAGAAGGAAATAGTTCACTGTGAGCTCAAAACTTCATGTGTCGTGGTCTCTGCCCTCACCCTAAGCTGAACACATCCTTCTTCACAATTCTCTATGGAACCTGTGCCCTCTTTGCTTCCCCAGACTGAAATGATATTGCCGCAGGTATAGGCTTCTCCAGCCTGTCTCCTCTTCCCTGTGACTGTCTCTGTTTCACATTCTTTTCCTGACACACATCACAACAAGAGGCTGTGAGAATGGACATCACCCTCAAAACTGTGTCTCTCGACCCCACAGCTTTATGTGATGTTGTGGGCCCAAAGAGTGGAAGAGGCGGGTCCAAAATTCAAGGGGTGGGTGGGTGCAGTCAGCCCCATTATTGTCCCACTGCTAGTGGACTTGGAGATCTTCTGGGTACACTCTGCTCTCTGGTGCCACAGTATAGCAAAGATGAATGTTTACACAAGAAGTTTTGTCTTTACTTTAATAAGCACTTTTGAGCCATTAAAATTATAATGGGAGACAGGAAGATGGCTTGGTGGGTAAGGGTATTTACTGTCAGGCCTAACAGCCTGAGTGGGACCTCAAGAACCCAAAATGTGCAAGAGAGAGCTGAGTGCTCTGACCTTCACGTAAGTATATGCTGTGGTTTGCACACACACACACACACACACACACACACACACACACACACACACACACATGTACCACACACGCTCAAATACACACATACAACACACAAAAAAATGTACAAAATAAAGTAACTATAAGCATTTTAGGGCCATGGCTTGTACACAATGGTACAATGTTTGTCTAGCATGTGCAAGGCAAAGCAAATCAAAAGCAAACAGAATCAATCACAAGTGCCCAGTGCAGGATAAATGCCCTTGTACTCTACTCAGAATCACAGGCATTTCTTCTCCAGGCTCTCTGAAACCCCATTTACCTCCAAAGATGCACATGCTCACATGCCATGTAGAGTTTGGATCAGGAACATAGCAGTTCCCCAAGTGCAGTCTGCAGAATCCTCGGTCATAAGTGAAGCCAAGATCCCCACGGGTGTGCTGTGGGTATGAAGCCAGGCAGGCGTGGAGGTAGTGGTTAAGACATCAGGACTGCGTCCCATTGGGGGCTGTGGGGGGTTGTTGAGGATAGGATAAGCCAGCAACACAACCTGAGCATGCCAGGGTGAACACTTCACATGGACCTGTTCTCAAGACTCCAAGGAGAAGCTACCCAGGGCCTAGCTACGCCCACTGGGAATGGGTGCACACCATGGACAAATCTGAGGTGAGACAAAGTCCTGAGTGTTGGATCCCTTTCCCAGGAAAGATGCTCCTTGTGAGAAACTAGGAGATATGGGCTTTAAAAATGATTGACAAATGTGCAGAGAAAGATGCAATTCCCACAGAAGAGAGGATCCTGACAGGATAAGACACACAGCAAGGTCCCCACTGAAATTCAGAGACTCGCTACATGGCAGGAAGTCTGAACATAAGCCCCTTTAAGTTCCTGGTTCTTCCGTCTTCATCACAGGAAACAAAAGAGAACAGGTATGTAGCAATCCAAAGTGCACCCTCAATATGTACTGCTATGCCTCATGCCAACCATTTGCTGGGCAGACAGCCCACAAATGAAACAACAGGACACCCTTCATTCCACAGAGGACCCAGGCTGGAAATACTAGGAGCACAGTCTAGCAAGCTTCTCCCCAGCCACTGAGATACTCACTAAATGTATCCACATTTGTTTACTCTCTTGTAGCTAAATAAATTTTTTGTTTTGTTTTGTTTTGTTTCGAGATAGGGTTTCTCTGTGTCGCCTTAGCTATCCTGGACTCGCTTAGTAGACCAGGCTGGCCTCGAACTCACAGCGATCCCCCTGCCTTTGCCTCCCAAGTGCTGGGTTTAAAGGCGTGCACCACCACCGCCCAGCTAGCTAAATAAATTTAAATCCTGTCCTGACTCCCCATTTCTAGCCGTTCATCTAAACATAGAACAAAGAACTCTCTAGAACTCTGCGCTCCTTTTGCAGTTCTGCACGAGAAGCTGAAAGACACGGCACAGAACGTGTTTGCATCTTTTTTTTTTTTTCTTCCAGAAGGCAATGCAAGATTGAGGAGAATGTAGGCTGTGGCCAGTGGGCCTTCTTTACAGAGAGGGACGAACTGTAGGAGCGGAGCTTATTCTGCATGCACTAGAAAGAATATGTTTGGCTTGGAATTTGATGGAATGGAAGAATGCCCAATTACAACTTCATGTGCAAGAAGCAGCAATATGTTTCTTAGCTTTAACAATTGGCTTGACACAACTTACAATCAATTGGCAAGAGACCCTCAGTGAGAGCTTGTCTGGACCAGGCTGCCCTGTGCACATGTTTTGGGGAGGAGGGTGCTTTTGACTGTTAATTGATATAGGAAGACCTAGCCCATTATGAGTGGCACCATTCCCCTGGTCTGAACAGTCAGGAATGGAAGTTGACCAAGCCAGAGGGACCGCTAGCTGACAGATGTTGAACCGTCTGTATATGTGACATATGGGCACATGGGTTCAATATATCTCAAAAGGATTGTGGCTGGCCAGGCCTGTAATTCAAATGGCTTGGGAGACTGAGATGAAGAGTCAAAACTTCAAGGTTACGGAGGCTGGAAAGATGGCTCAGTGGTTTAGAGTATTTGTTGCTCTTCTTGAGGACTGAAGTTTGGTTCCTAGCACTCATGCTGGGCAGCTCACAGTTGCCTGAAACTCCAGCTCCAGGGAATCCAGCACCCTCTTCTTACCTCCTCAGGTACCTGCGTGTGCACGTGCACATGTGCGCGCGCACGCGCGCGCGCGCACACACACACACACATGCATGAATGAACTCACACACGCATGCACAAATCCATGTGCACACCTGCATACTTAAATAATGTTGTTTTTTTAAATGCAAGGTCTGTCTGGAATACAATATGTAGCCCTGTCTCAAAGAACAAGCTAGAAAAAGTATGGCAGGAGTTGGGAATGTAGCTTCTCTGGTAGGGTGCTTACCCAGAATGCCTGGCACCCTGCTTTTAATCCCTAGCACACATGGGTATGACAGTGCACACTTGCAAACTCAGCATTTGGGATGGGGAGGACCAAGGGTTCGAGCTCATCCTTAGCTACATGGAAAATTCAAGGCTAGGCTGAGTCACACGAAATCTTGTCTCAAAACCTGCTTGCAATATAGCTCAGGGATTCAGCGGCCAGCATGTGTGCCTCACCGAGGTTCAATGCCATGAAACATACCATTTCCAACCTTCATATGGGAGAGGAGAGAATGAGTCAGGACCTCAGTGCTTTGGTGTCAGTCGTAGGTAAGGGGAATTCACAAACTAGAGCTAACTCACGGTGAGATCAAATGGAAATTCCTGTGAAATGAGTATCCTGGCCAGACTTCAGACAATGATGCAGTCTAATTCAGAAGACCAGCTGATGCAGAGATGGATGATGTCAGCCCTAGCCGGCACAGCTGTCAGGAAATCTGTTATCCAATGTCCTGCCTGTGTTGAGGAAACAGAGCTTGGGAGAGGGAGCTTCTGCCTTCTCCTCATAGCTCAAGGATGCAGAGGAACCCAACAGAAGAGCATGGAAACCATGCGCTCAGGGCAGGCAAAGGGTCTTGCTTTCAAAGATCGGACAGAGTGACCAGAGGCAAGGGAGTCTGGGTATTAGGAACGGGTGAGGCGAGTTGAGTCTCAACCCACATCAAAATCCATTATGATAGCCGTCAGCAGATAGACACAAGCCAGATGAAAACCACGAAGTCAGATATGTTTTGTTGGGGTACAAGAGGCTGATATTCCAGGTACTCTGTGGGTCCCCTGCATCAACTGCAGCCTTTCCTAGCTGGACTCTCCTGTGCCCGTGGGATGGTGGGTTACCCTGACAACCCAGTAAGCCAGAGGTATTGGCAGTGGGAATCTACAATGAGTCTTGGCACCAACCACAGCAGTGAGCTTGCAAGTCTGTCCCTTCAGCCTGTAGCACCCTCCCCAACCCCCCAGTTGCCCTTCCTTAGGTGCCTCATCAGGGCCTCCTCTGCCTGGCTGTTTGACACCATGCGTCCCTCTACTTTTCAGCACCCAAAAGCTCTCACTCTGCTCTTCTTTACCTCTCAGCAGCATGACTTCCTTTAAACACATGAAATAACCTGCTGATTATGCCTAGTGCTTATTTTCTGTCTCCCTGTCCCAAACTAACTCCCACAAAGGTGTAGGTGCTCCCTATTTTCTCGATGCATGCACTCCACAAGCCAGAGCCACATGGACACTCAAAACACTTACTGAAAAAATTAAGAAAATTGTTCATTAACTAATTAGCAATTAGCCAGCCACTAATTGGCTAGATAGATGGCCTGGTTTTTATATCTTACTATTAATAACACACATCCAGCTTTTTGCATGGGTGCTTTGGATCCAAACGTAGGTCCCTAGGCTTGCACAGCACGCACTTTCTCCTGAACCATCTCCCCAGATCCCTGCTTCTTGTGTTTATCAGTGTGGGACAAATATAGCAACCTGCAAAGGCTGGAAAACCAGTGAGTGTTTTGTAGAACTTTAGATTCAGAAAAAGAACATAAATATGTATCTCAACACTTTTCAACAAAAGGAGTAAGATGTCATACAGAAGGTTCTGTGCCCCATGAGTCCCGGGGACCCAGGTTTTCAGTGTAAAGTGGTCAGATAAGTTCGGCTCTGGGCACTCCAGCCAGCTGAGGCTGGCCAGGCCTCGCCCCAGGAAAGCATGGCAGGGCTTCAGAAGTGCACACACAATATAGGATCCCTAGATTGTAATGAGTTCAGCTTTTAATTATAAGATCAGTAAAACTTATCTAATGCTTTAAAAAAAAATCCGAGAACCCTATAGCCCAAAGTTATTCTTATTTGTTCATGGCCATTGGTATGTGTGTTTTATATAGTTATAGCCAGTGTAAACCCAAACTTTTATGGAAGGACTTTTAGCTTAATATATATTACAATATTGTTTTGTTACTACATAGACTTTCGTGTGGTCTGTTTTTATTTTTATTTTCTTATTTTTTTTTAAATCCACAAGTTTGTAGGTTTTCTCTTTTTTAAAAAAAATTTTTAAATTTGTGTGTATGGGTGTTTTTGCCTGCATGTATGTGTGTGTCTGGTGTCCTAAGAGGCCCGAAGAAGGCATCAAATTCCCTGAGACTGGAGTTACAGATAGTTGTAAACTACCATATGGCTCCTGTGACTTGAACTTGGGTCCTCTGGAAGAGCAGCCAGGGCTCTTGACTGCGGAGCTATCTCATCAGCCCACTATGTTCCATTCTTAAATAACTACATGATATCACATCAAGTAAATATCTTGTATTTAATCATCCTTCAGCCACCAGATTGAGTTTGTTGTCAAATATTTACTGAAAATTTCTATAGTGACTTTTTTTTTTTTTTTTACAGTAACACATGTGTTGAAAACAATTTTTAGCACTGGACTAAATATTTTCACACATTCTAAAACTCCCGGCCCGGCTAATATTCTCATGGTTCTTTGGTCCTTTTATTTTTGTTTTTTAAAGCAGACGAATGAAGGATGCAAATGTAACACAGAAGTTGCAAAATCTCTGTGCAAATTTGACATCAAAATCCTAAAGCAAATAAATTTCCTAAACCAGATGGTGGCGCGTGCCTTTAATCTCAGCACTCGAGAGGCTGAGGCAGGTGGATCACTGTGAGTTTGAGGCCAACCTGGACTACAAAGCAAGTCTAGGACAACCAAGCCTACACAGAAAAACCCTGTCTCAGAAAACCAAATAAATAAATAAATAAACTTCCTAAAGCGTTCTTTTAAGTTTCCTATTATTAGAAATAAAGGCTGAGCTGAACAGCCCTCGGGCACCTGACCATAGAGCATGATCCTGCTGTGTCTGTTTGGCCTGCAAGGTATTTGTGACTTTTGAGGAATGACATCTGAAGTTAGAGAAGATGTCATCAAGCTAGTCAGAGCACACACACACGTGTGTGTGAGTGTGTGTGTGTGTGTTTTGTGCACACACAAAACCTTATGCCTTTCTATAATCTACTTGACCTGCAAAGGTGTCTGAGTTTGTGTTGCCTCTGTTAATCAATCAAGTGTAAAGAAATGGAGAACCACTGCAGTGCCTCTGTGGTACATACACAAAATGAGTAAATTTAGAAGCTAACGCTATCCATAGCAGCAAACAGTTCACTGTAAAAATTATCATATAGACTCAGAAATGTGCATATTTTGAATGTGTAAAAATCATATTTTATTTTTTCCGTTCCAAAAATTACGTCTTTTGAGATGTTCTAAGACTAGGGGGAGAAAAAGAATCTGGCAGAATTATTATGTTAGACTTAGGAGGACAGCTTCAGCTTTTTAAGTATTTCACGTTTGTGGTATGTGGCTCTAGGGTGAAACTAAGAACAACTCAAATAATGTACAAAGACAATCAAAGCTGAGATGATATATTCAAAAGTTAATAATGAAGCATCAAAGAAAGAAACATTCTTAAAGAGAATCTTATCGTTACTGCTCAGCTTGAGTTCCCAGAAGCCCCTTCCTGGCACTGTCTAACCTGTAGAATTCCACCTTTGTTTCTTGGTGACAAAGGAGTCGTAACCCTTGAGTTAGTGTGTCTTTCAGAGATGTAGCACTCAGAGCAGCCACCAAGCCACTGCAGTTCATTATGCTGCCTGTAGCCTCTGGAACTTGGGAAACAGTAGAGCTTTGAAACAGTTTTAGAACTTTACAAGGTTAGCCAGAAAACTCTAGCCAAAGCTCATTGTGGATCTATAGATAATTTTGAAGTGTTGGTTAAAAAACTACTTACGTTTAGCTGGGCATGGTGGCGCACGCCTGTAATGCCAGCGCTTGGGAGGCAGAGGCAGGGGGCTCTACAAAGACAGTCTAGGACAGCCGAGGCTATCTCAAGAAAAAAACCAAAAACTAAAAACCCCTTACATTCACCATATAAAAATTAGCATTGTGATAATCCAATATTTATATAAGTTCATATCTAACATCTATGCTGATCATAAGTTCATCTTTTTAAAATATTAAATTAGTAATCATTCAGAAACTTCAATACATAATAATTTTAGGAAAAATGAATACATGAATAATTCAACAAGAAGTGAATGGGTTTTGTGCACATTACTTTATTTTCCTTTTAAAAATGTTTTTATTTGTGTAGCTGTCTGCCTGCATGTGTGTATATGCACTGTGCGTGTGCCTAGTACCCACAGAGGTCAAGGGTGTCAGTTCCCCTGGAACAGGAGATACAGATGGTTGTGAGCCACTATATGAGTGCTAGAAATTAAACCTAGGACCTCTGGGAAAGCAGCCACTGCTCTTACCTGCTGAGCCATCTTCCAGGCCTGAACTCTATGCTTGCAGAGATGTGGCAGGAGGGAGCTAAGTGGTTGGAACACTTGCTTGGCTTGCCCAGCCCAAGCCCCATCTTAATGATAGACAAATGTCCCAAAGCAGACCAGAGGCCACAGAGCCATGTCATTCAGTCAGTGGGGAGGAAGAAGACAGAATGGACAAGGCCAGGCATGTCTAACTTGTTTCCCTGTAAGGGAGGAGACTTCCCAAAGATGCTGGTTGGCAATCAGTTGCCTTCGGTTCTTCAGAAGAGAATCTAGGAAAAGCTGTGTGTCTAGAGAGTATTCTGACCAAAATATGGTTTCTTCCACCAAGGCCCAGGGGTTTTGCACAGTGTACGAGCACCCTGGGCAGTCAGAATACACCCTATCCCTTAGACACATTGGTAAAGAGATAACTTCTTGGTTGTTTTGTTTCATTTTCTTTTGGTACAGGGACTCACTATGTAGCCCAGGCTGCTATCAAACCTTACAGTGACCCTCATGCCTCAGCCTTCTGAGTAATCCCAAATATATTAATGAAGGGGGTTGATTGTCTCCCAACATTTATATTAATGAAAGTGGTCAGCTGTCTCCCAATATTCGGTATGCTGTTTCTCAACAATACCTCGGATGTTCGCTGGGCTTCAAGCCCAGCACACTCTCAGTCCAAGCGGTCTAGTTGCAAACCCATCTCTATCCCTTCCCAGCCTTTTGGCTAAGATCGAACACAGACCAGTCCTCAAGGCTACAGAGTTAGAGCACAGAAAGGTACCCAGACCACCCACATCAGCACTTTGTATCTCACAGACCAGGTGATTGGGTCAGAATATTTTTTTTTTTTAACCAGTCTGTATAATTATCAAAAGTACTTGGAGCTAGGGAGATAACTCAGTAAAGTCTTTGCCATGTATGCTTGAGGACCTCAGTTCTTCCTCAAGAGCTCACATTAAAAGGCTGGGTGTAGAGGAATTTCAATTCAGAACATAGCTGCTCTGGCAAGACCTTCTATGTCTGTGTAATCCTACTGTAATATAGACGACAAGACTTTAGTTCCAGGAGACAAAGGCAAGCAGCTTCCTGAGTTCAAGGCCAGCCACATATAGAGCAAGTTTCAGATAAAGAAAAGCTTAGGTTCAGGCATGGTGGTACACATCTTTAATCCCAGCACCTAGGAGACAGACGCATGCAGATCACTTGAGTTCTAGCCAGTTCTGTTCAGACAGTTCAGTTGAG
Source organism: Acomys russatus (assembly GCF_903995435.1). Classification (NCBI taxonomy): domain Eukaryota; kingdom Metazoa; phylum Chordata; class Mammalia; order Rodentia; family Muridae; genus Acomys; species Acomys russatus. The sequence continues at coordinate 15,706,663 of NC_067151.1, forward strand.
TCAGTGAGTTGAGAGGCGGTGCACTGGAGTTGAGTTAGTGGCAGTTCAGTTTGTAGAATTCAGAGGCAGTTTCACCAGGAGAGTTTTACAGAGAGAGGTTGAAGAGAGAACAAGCCAGACACAGGAAAAGACAGAATGAGCCAGAGAATGAGAAGGAGCCAGAAGATTAGAACAGATCAATAGAGTTAATCTGAGGCCAAGCAGAGTAATTCAGTGAGAAATTGAGAGAAGCCAGACTGAATCAGTCAGCTCAGGGAGGAGTCTGAGCCAGAACAGCTGAGTTGAAGCAGCTTGCCAGAGTTCAGAAAGAACTAGAAAGGTTGAGCTTATTTAGCAGTAAGTCTTAGAGGCTGAAGGCATTCTAGATTAGATTGTATGGGGGCTGGAAGCTTCCAGGACTAGGCCCTGGGGTAGCAGCTGGATGCAGTAAACTGCCAAGACAGCAATTACCTCAGGCAATTAAAAGCTACTTTTACAGCTGGTCTCGGTGTTGTCATCATCTCAGTGCTAGGAAGGTAGAGGCAGGTGAATCCTGGACTCACTGGAGAGCCAGTCTAGTCTACTCAATAAGTTCACATCAGTGAGAGACACGACTGAAGAACAGTATCCCAGGTTGATTTTCGACCTCCACATGCACGCACATGTTTTCTCACAAATACGTAGGTATTCGAGTATGTGTACACTCGCATGAACAGAGAGAGAGAAAGAGGGGGGGGGAGAGAGAGAGAGAGAGAGAGAGAGAGAGAGAGAGAGAGAGAGAAAGAGAGAAAGAGAGAGAGAGGAGACAGAGAGAGAGAGGAGACAGAATGAGAGAGAGAGGAGACAGAGAGAGAGACAGAGAGAGAGAGGGGAGAGAGAGAGAGAGAGAGAGAGAGAGAGAGAGAGAGAGAGAGAGGAGAAGAGAGGCTTCACGTGCCTGTTTACACTGTATTCTAGGCAGTGCCTGGAACAAAGCAGGTGTTCAGTAAATGTGACTAAGGGAGGGTCAAACACCTAAAGCAAAGCTGGGATATGACCTGAGAGGAAAACTGGATTTTGAAGACATTTGAGTCTATCTATGCATTCCTTTGAGGTTTAGATTCAGATAATACTTCATTCTGTAAAACACAATAATGCTCCAGTGTGCTGAATAGACTGGCTGGTTCTTTGAACAGAAGAGAACTCAAAGGGAACAGAAACAAACAAACTAAACAAAAACAAAAGGGACATTGGCCGTTTCAAAATTACCCTGCTTGTCATGCAGAGACGATGAGATGAGAGATGGGAACACAGAAAAATAACTGATTAGCTAACATCGGAGATTTTGTGTTGTTTCTTTTCTGCATGGATCAAGACACACAGAGAGAACATCTTTACTGTTCTGATTTGAATCGGCCTTCTGGAGAGACATGGCTGCTGTCTTGCCAAATCAAATGCGTGGCTCGTTTCAGCATGGTGGTGTAAGAGGTTTATTGCGGGAGAGACAAGCGAAAGATGTCTTGGAATGGGGGCATGAAGGAGAGATAAAGGCAGACACTCAGACAGGCAGACAAGACGGCACAGAGAGATGGGAGCCAGGGAGCCAGGGAAGGGGTGGCTAGGGGCCCTTTTATCGGCAGCACACTTCTGCAGATGATGACCTAACGCAGCAGATGATGACGTAAACAGCTGCTAGGTCCCTTAAGGCAGGCCAGTGGAATCGCCTGTTTGCTAACTCTGCTTCTAGACTTTGACCTTGGATAAGGTTTGTAGTCTCTCTGCCTTGAGTGAGTTTCTTCATCAGCAAAACAGCAGTAGCAGTGGTGACACGGATGGGTGTGAGCTTTACCAAGTGTGTCTAAGCTGGGGTCAGAGGCAAGCGCCACTCTGTCCGGCTCATAATTTTATTTAGGCCTCCGTGCCTTAACTGAATCTGCCTCTGGGTCTTTCCTTGAGCAGGTCAATACATTTCCCTTTAGTTGTCGTACCAGTTTGAGTCTGAACTTTTCATCGGCAACCCAGTAGTAACTAGGAAGCAGGTCTCAGCCTGGAGTGGACAGCGGGATGGAGAATTGAAGCCAGAAAGGGCTTAGATAGTTAACAGCTTCAAAACATGACCATCGTTTCTGTTAAGCAAGAGAACTGTAAACAAAGCTGAGCATGGAGGCGCATGCCTGAAGTTCTAGCCCTGGAGGGCGTGGGGAGAGGGATGTGTAGAGGCAAATCAGAATTCCAGGGTGATTCTTGACTGGGTGGTTAAGTTTGAGGCAAGCCTGGCCTACGTCAGACGAGAAAGACAGAGACAGAGGGACAGAACAAGTTAATAGCAATTTAAAGGATGAAGAGATATAGACTTGCTTTTTAAAATGCATTTAATTTTTATGTGCGTTGGTGTTTTGTCTGCATTCGTGTCTCTTGTGATGGTGTCGGATCCCCTGGAACTGGAGTTACAGACAGTTGTGAGCCGCCATGTGGGTGCTGTGATTGAATCCGGGTCCTCTGAAAGAACATCCAGTGCTCTTAACCACTAAGCCCCTCTCCAGCCCCAGATTTACTTTTTGTTTTGTCTTGTTTTGTTTTTTCGAGACAGGGTTTCTCTGTGTAGCCTTGGCTGTCCTGGAGTCACTTTGTAGACCAGGCTGGCCTCGAACTCATAGCAATCTGCCTGCATCTGCCTCTGCCTCCTGAGTGCTGGGATTAAAGGCATACGCCACTACCGCCTGGCTCCAGATTTACTTTTTGATGGCATATTTTGTTTTGGAAATTCAATGAGTCTTTTCAATAAATGGCACTGGAATAAATGAACATCCACATTCAAAACTAGAAAAAAAATCTGGCTTCCTGCTTCATACTTTTCATAAAACTTAACTCAAAATAGATTACAGACCTAAACAAAAAGTACAGATAAAATCCTCCAAGATAACTTAGGAGATAATATAGATAATCTTGAATTTGACAATGATTCCTGGGTGCAATATCAAAATCATGATCTACAAGAGGAAAAATGTGACAATTGGGGTCCATCAAAGTGGCAAACTTTACCAAAAGACACTGTAAAGAAAATGAAAAGACAAATGTGGGTGGTGAAGCAGGAATACTCACAAATCACCAGTTTGATAAAGGCTATAATATATAAAGAACTCAAATTTTACATTAAGAAAACAGTCAAATTTAAAATGGGCAAAAAGGCAGAGGCAAGCTGATCACTGTGAGTTCAAGGACAGCTTGGTCTACACAGCGAGTCCAGGACAGGCAAGGTTACACAGACAAATCTTGTCTCAAAAAAACAAAAAGCAAAACTAAAAACAAATAAAATGGGCAAAAGGTCTAAAGATAAACCCAAGCAAGGAAGATAAGCAGATGTCACATAAGCACGTGGGGTGATGCTCAGCGTCATATGCTGCCAGGCAGCTGCAGATTAGAGCAATGGCACACTTCTGCACACCTGTTTAACTATCAGAAATAGAAAGCACTGGAGGCTGGTGAGATGGCTCACTGGTTAAAGGCACGACCAATCTGATGACCCGAGTTTAATCCCTAAGACCCACAAGGTGGAAGGAGAAGACTGGCTCCTACAAGTTATCCTGTGACTTCCCCGCGTGCACTGTGCCGTGCACGCCGCCACCTTGCCCACAAAAGAGACCAGTAACTATGTAAACATATACAGAAAGTTCCAGTGACAGTGGATACTGGTGAAGATGTTCCCACAGCAGAGGACTTGGAACTCGTGTTGGAAAGGCTAGGCAGCCATTTTAGAAAACTAAAGATAGTCTTACCACACACACCCACGGTCTTGCTTCATTTGCCTAAAAGTTTTGTCACTCAGTAACTTATACGGAAAAGTTTCCAGGGGATTTATTCATAACTGCAAAACTTGGAAGAAAGCAAGGTGTCCTGCAGTGGGTGAATGAACAAAGTTTAGTAGAGTCATACATTGAAATACAAGTCAAAGATAAGAAGCTTGAATGCATGTTGCTGATTGAAAACAGCTGTCTGAAAAACGCTGCAGCATACCTGATTACGACTTCGAGACTCTCTGAAAGGAGAAAACCAGAGACAGTAAACTGATTAGCGGGTGCCTGGGGCTTCAGGAGGGAGGAAGATGGAAAGAGATGGAGCACTGATTTTGTGGGCAGGGAAATGTCTTTAGGATGTAGTAATGGCAATACATGTCACATCAACTTATCAAAACAGACGCAACCACAAGGCAGAGTCGGTCTCGATGTAAGCCGTGTGGACACCAGTTAACATCTGCGTAACAACGCCGGCAAAGCAGTTGTCATCCAGCAATGAGCTCCAGGTGTTTAACCCACAGAAATGTAAAGCTTACCTCCACACAGAATATGACACCCTAATACAGGACCTTAAAAATAATAGGGGAGACTGTGTTCCTCGGGGAAGGGGACATGTTTAAAGAATAAATAAAGCCAGTTGTTGGTGGCGCACACCTTTAGTCCCAGCACTCTGGTGGCAGAGGCAGGTGGATCTCTGTGGGTTCCAGGCCAGCCTGGTCTACAGAGTGAATTACAGGACTGCCAAAGCTACACAGAGAAACCCTGTCTCAAAAACAAACAAACAAAACAACAACAACAACAACAACAACAACAAAAAAACAGAAAGAAAGAGAGATAAAGAGATCAAGAAAGGAAAGGAAAGGCAGAAGAGATAGCTTAATGGTTAAAAGCACAGTCTGCTCTCCCAGAAGTCCTGAGTTCAGTTCCCAGCAACCACATGACTCACGACCATCTATACTGGAAACTGATGCCCTCTTCTGGCATGCAGGTGTACATGCAGATAGAGCAGTACATGCATAAAATAAATATTTTTTAAAAGAAAGAATAAATTAAAATAAAAATAATTTTAAAATGAGAGAAAATTTTGCTCCCTTTACTTTTACAAATTCAACTTTTTTCTATTGCAAAGTTTCACAGAATGCATGTACCCAGAAATGCCACCATCTAGTGTTGTATTCTGTAGCCATATGTCCTTCAATCTTAGATTTATCTCAAAGAGTTATGTGGTATTACTAGTAATGGCAAAAGCAAACTGCATGTACATTATAAAAGCGTTGGGGGGGGGGGCTGGAGAGATGGCTCAGTGGTTAAGAGCACTGACTGCTTTTCCAGAGGGCCCGGGTTCAATTCCCAGCAACCACATGGCAGCTCACAACTGTCTGTAACTCCAAGGTCAAGAAGTGCGTACATGCAGGCAAAACACCAATGCACATAAAATTAAAATAAATAAGTAATTTTTTAAAAGAAAGTGTTGGTTGAGCAAATGGCTCTCTTACACGGATTACTATAAAACCATTACAAAGAGGCAGAGCCACATGTGTACAATATAAACAGACCCTCATGAGAAAAGAACTGTTGTCTTTTTTTTGTTTATGAATCAAGTCTACAGTTATGTCTAGGTCTTCAGTAAATATTGATTAAATAAATAAATATGAAATATTTGGTGCATTTTTTAAAAAGTAAAGTGCAAAATATGTATATAGTTTGCCATTTAGATTTTTTTTATTTTTTATTTATTTATTTATTTTTGCCATTTGGATCTTAAAATGTAAATATATACATGAATATATAGATACATATTTCACATCGAAGGGGGTAGATAACAATTTGGCAGTCCTGCAGGACATGGTGGTTCATCCCTATAACCCCAGCACTCAGGAAGCTAAGGCAGGAGAGTGAAGCAGGAGGATTGCTATGAGTCTAAGGCCAGCCTAGGCTACAGACTGAGGCCATATTTTTGTTTGTTGGTTGGATTTTGGTTTTGGATTTTTTTTTTTTTTTTTTTTTTGAGGAGGGACAGAGTATCTCTGTGTAGCCTTAGCTGTCCTCGGCCCACTTTGTAAACCAGGCTGGCCTTGAACTCACAGAGGTTGGCTTGCTTCTGCCTTCCTGAGTGCTGGGATTACAAGTACACACCACCACGCCCAGCTGCTGAGATTCCATCTTACACCCATCAGAATGGCTAAGATAAAAAATTCAAGTGACACCACATGCTGGTGAGAATGTGGAGAAAGAGGAACACTCCTTCATTGCTGATGGGAATGCAAACTTGTCCAACCACTTTGGAAATCTATCTGGCGCTTTCTCAGAAAACTGGGAAAAGGGCTTCCTCAAGACCCAGCTATTCCACTCCTTGGAATATACCCAGAAAATGCTCCACCACACAACAAGGACATATGTTCGACTATGTTCATAGCAGCCTTATTCATAATAGCCAGAACCTGGAAACAGCCTAAATGTCCCTTGGTTGAAGAATAGATAAAGAAACTGTGGTAGATTTACGCTATGTTATACTACCCAACTATTAAAAACAAGGAAATCCCAAAATTTGTGGACAAATGGATGGAACTAGAAATGATCATCCTGAGTGAGTTAACCCAGAAGCAGAAAGACTCACATGGTATGTACTCACTTATAAGTAGGCACTAGCCCAAAAAGCATGCCTCATGAAAGTCCTCACTTACCAGGAGATTGGGACAGATGTGAGGACATTCCACTGGGACTCTAGGTAAGACAAATATAGGAGATGGAGAAATAGAAGGACCCAGAGGATTCTAGAAACCTACAAGAAGAACATCATGATGGGTGGATCTGGGCCCAGGGGGTTCTGCTTAAACTATTGCACTAACCAAGGACAATACAAGTAGTAAACATTGAGCCCCTACTCTGATCTAGCCAATGGACAGGACATTCTCCATAGTTATGTGGAGAGCAGAGACTGACTCTGACATGAACTCTGGTGCCTCATATTTGACCACCTCCTCTGGGTGGGGAGGCCTGAGGGCACTCAAAGAAAGAATAAGCAGGCTACCAAGATGAGACTTGATAGCCTATGACCATATAGTGGGGGAGGAGGTCCCTCTTGGTCATAGACGTAGGGGAGGGGAATAGGGTGAAAGCAGGAGGGAGGGAGGAACGGGAGGATACAAGTGATGGGATAACAACTGAGTTGTAATCTGAATAAATTAATAAAAAAAAGAAGAAAGAGTTATTTATTTATTATGTAGACAATGTTCTGCCTGCATGTGTGCCTGCCTGCCAGAAGAGGTCACTAGATCTCATTATAGATGGTGCAAGCTGCTATGTGGCTCCTGGGAATTGAACTCAGGACCTCTGGAAGAGCAGACAGTGCTTTTAACCTTTGAGCCATCTCTCCAGCTCCCCGAGACCATTTCTTAAAACAAACAAACAAACAAACAATAAACAAAACGCCACCACCAACAGCAACAACAGAATCTGATCTCTGTGATGAAGAAATTTAATGGGACTTAGGGATGGGAGAAAATTTTAATCTTATTGTGCTCCTGTTTATAAAGACAACTCTGTGACAGACAGGGAGAAAGTATCACTAGAGGACCAATGAAGAACTAAAGGATGCTGCGATGGAAAAGTGGGCAGCTGATGAAAGAACACAGAGAAATTGCCAATGCTCAAACTGAAATGTGTTCAATGCCAGTAACAGCAAAAACATCCCTCAATAGATGATGCTTGTAGGTGAAAAGATCCCCAAAGTGCAAAGTTGGCATAGGTAGAGAGATGGACACACTTGCTCTGTTCATGGAAACATAAAAATGTATACCCTTCCTGGATACCATTCAATCCTCAGTCACTTTTATAGACAGTCAGTTAAGCTTCTGCATGGATCTTTACCTCCACCTGCCCACTTCATCCAATGAAAGTGAGACCATACAGACTCGAAGCCGTGTAGCTGATGCGGACCTGGGGACCCCTACCCATAAACAGACTGGATAAACGAAGTTTACCATGTAGACCCAGTGAAACACAGTGCAGACGCTTTCATCACTGAGCTCCCACTTCAGGACTTAGAAGCCGCTCACCCCGCAACCAGCAGTAAAGGGGGTATGTCTGCTTTGCCATGACTGACAGACAGTCAGGCACCCTTCTTGACCAAGAGATGGCCCAGATCAGGACTCAGATTTAAACAAAGGAAGCCCTAGCCTCCACTGGAGTTCTCTTATGGTTTTGTATATTTCAAAGTATTCAAGCTTACCAATGTGCACTGCCAGCCTTGAACCAGGAGCTCAGACTAATAATTCCATTCCTAATATTTATACTGAATGGTAAGACTGACTGAAACATTGGCCTTTGGAGGTCCCTGTGGGACAGAAAAGATGTTGATGATGGTGACCCAGTGGGAAAAGTAAAGTGTGTTCAGTAAATAAAGAAGGAGTGGGAGAGAAGAGAGAATAGAGGAGGGGAGGAATGAGAAGAGGAGAAATTTTGAGGAAATCTGGTTTATTTGTATGGAAAGGGAAAAACATTCTTTAGCACATACCATATACGAAGCTCAATTCAAGATGAGTAATGGACTGGTAAAAGTGTAGAAGAAAGCAGAGCCGACTACTTTTGGTAACCAGGGTGAGGGCAGGGTAGGCAAATGTCTCCTAAAGAGGACATGGAAAGCACTGAACAAAAAGTGGATAAGTTTAAAACTTCAAAAGTAAAAAATACCTTTAAAAACACTTCCAACTAAATCTGTAGATTAACCACAGGTGAGAGAAAGACTGTATGAGAAAGGAATCGGTCTGGAACATTCTCCTCATCCCTACAACTCAGTACAACAAGCCACACAGGGAACTTGGAGACACCACACTTTACTCATAACTTTGAACAATGTTTCTGAAAGATAATATTCATTGGCATATAAACGTGTCTATTAAAAAGAAAATCTGATAAGAAAATCAACATTTCTTTCTATTTATTAATCATATTCCAATCGATACAACAAAGTTTGGGTAATAACAAGTTACTGAAAATCACACACACACACACACAAAAAAAAACCCTGAGCTACATGTAATTGTTATTTTATATATTACAACATTAAAAAATATAAAGCATTAGGTAGTTTGTAAAACATGCACAGAATGATACTTTGGCACTTACAATGCTAAAAAGTGAAATAAAGTGCATAAGACAAAACGACCTATGTCAAGGACAGACTGGGATGGGGGTGGGGGGGAGATGTGGTGAATCAACACTGCCATTTTTTGTCCATGATCACTCAGTACTAAAACCTACCCCACATGGTACAAGAAGAGTGCAATATGTAGATGCTAACATTTTCAAGTTAGTTCTAACATACTAACTTTCTCTTTCTTCAAGGAGAAAATCTCAGCACAAGAAGAGCAGTGAAGGCCAGGGGATGTGGAGCACATGGCTAGCTGCCACCTCCGTGCTTTACTCTAACACACGTGTGTGTGCGCGCGCGTACACACACACACACACAGACACACACAAGAGAAGGGTATGAACTGTACATACAAAAGCCACCAGCCCCATGTGACTGTCTCAGGTGAAATGAAATAAATTGTAAGCCCCGCTAGCCATATTTCAGTGTTTACTAGACACATGTGGCTGGTAGTTGCCGTCTTGGGCACCACAGATAGATATAGAACAGTTTCATATCACAGAAAGTTCTTTTGCACAGCTCTGGGTGTGGGAAGTGTTTCTTCTCCCTCTGCTTGGCCAGTACGTAGGCTGTGAGTAGAAGCAGCTCGCGAGGCGATCTCCCAGGATATTCCTGGATTGAGGGTGGAGTCGCAGAAGGAAGAGAGGTAGCCTTTCTGAGCACAGAGTGCCTTCCACTGCCTGTGGAAGGGGTGGCCTTTATGGGGATCAAATACACCACCAAAATTTAACCAACAGGAAAATGATGATGGAGGGGACGAAAAAGGAAAACCACCTACACTGATCCTACACTACAGCTCTAGCCGGACGGTGGTGGCGCACGCCTTTAATCCCAGTACTTGGGAGGTAGAGGCAGGAGGATCACTGTGAGTTCGAGGCCAGCCTGGACTATCTACAGAGTGAGTCCAGGATAGTCAAGGCTACACAGAGAAACCCTGTCTCGAAAAACCAAAACAAACAAACAAACAAACAAACTACACCAAAGCTCCAGGAAGAGGTTATGAAGACCGCCTCAGACCCTGCCCACCCAACCCCACGCCCCCCATGCCTCCACGTCCCCCCGCCCCCCCGCCGCCACCATCCTATCACCCCCCCACCCCCGCCCTCCACACAACCGCCACACAAATGTGCAGGCTTCCAGGGTACTCGCTTAGAAAATCCTGAAGAAAGTCAGTCCTGACAAACATTTCCTGAGAACTAGGGACGTTTTCACTCGGCTCAGCCACATCCCTTGGGACTGTGAGGGGACCAGAAGGTGTGAGGGAACCACAAGGTTCTTCTTTCTTGAACACTATGCTTTCTGCACAACGGTGCTTTGTCACCAGGGCATAGACTTCCGGCTGTACACCCAAGAACCACCACCATTGTCCGTATCTAGAGAGCTCAAGTTTTGGTTGAAGGCAACAGCATCCATATTATTAAAGGACAGTGACCAGTTGACATAATTCTTGCCCTTGAGATACGAATCTGGCCACCGAGAAGCTCTTCAGAAGGAGTGGACTCAGATCAGCAGGCTCTGTTTTTCCTCCTGGCTTCCTTCTTCTTGCGGGGAGCCATGGAGACCATACGACCATCTGAAAAACAAATACCACCTCATATGAAGCGCGACATTACTTGAGAGATAACAAGAGCCCTAATGTGTTCAGGCGCCTGTTTAATAACTCCATTGAGATAACGATCCCTCTTGATTCTCAACCGGAGAGTAAAATTTCTTCCTACAGTACAGCAATCTTGCCTAAGCAGCCTGGACTGTGCAACAAATTCAAGCAGCTTCATAGAGCTAACGCCAGCAGAACAAAGGCTGGCTGTAGAGATTTTTAAGTTGGACCCATCTACTTCTAGATCTGTATAAAAGGACAAGAACGCCAGAGATGGGCGGGGTCATTAAAAAAAAAAAGAATCGGCTATTGCAAATAAATAAATAATTAAAGGGGGGGGAACGAGGCAGCTTGATCCAGGAGGAGGGTTTTGGGTTTTTTCCCCCTTAGAGTTTGTTCATTATCATTAATTTCCAGACATAGGCTGAGGCGTGGGTGGTGGCGCACGCCTTTAATCCCAGCACTTGGGAGGCAGAGGCAGGTGGACCGTGTGAGTTCAAGGCCAGCCTGGTCTACAAAGTGAGTCCAGGACAGGCAAGGCTACGCAGAGAAACCCTGTCTCAAAAAAACTAAAAAAAACAAAAAAAAAACAAAAAAAACAAAAAACAAAACAAAACAAAAAACCAGAGATAGGCTGCCTTTCTCATTCCTCAGCTTCCTATTTGGTAAAATGCTTATTATTCAGACAACTAGGTTAGCATTTGTTTGTGAAAACAAAATAACAAATCGATGTTTGAAGAATTTGTGTAACTGATTCAAGCAAACACAACCCATTACATCAACAACCCAGTTTTGTTTTTTTTTTGGTTGGTTGGTTGGTTGGTTGATTTGGGTTTGTTTGTTTGTTTGTTTTGTTTTGTTGGGGTTTTTTGGTTTTTTGAGACAGGGTTCCTCTGTGTAGCTGAGGATGTCCTGGACTTGCCTTATAGACCAGTCTGGCCTCAAACTCACAGCAATCTGCCTGCCTCTGCCGAGAGCCACCACGCCTGGCCCAACAACTCAGTGCTTAACCTACCCTGATATATAATTCAGGTACCTGACTACTTTAAGTGGTCGTGGACTTTATTTGCAGATTCAGCTTAAACAAGCAGAAGTAGCACAGACTAGCTGCAGGAGCTATTTTAAACTTTTCAGACACTATCTTCATTCCTCATTAGTATAACTAGAATTCTAAAAGTCTCCAGATCATATGATTTGGGGGGGGGAACCATTTCCCACTCTCCTTAAATGGCTGAACCATTCACAATGTTCAAAATGCTCATTGCTTATAATTGAATTCTAGTGTGCTTAGTCTGAAACTAGGGAAAATTGGGAACATAGAATGTCACATTAAAAATAGGGTGTTGCGTGTTTTTTTGCATACCTTGTTCCAAGTTTCCACCTCTGCAATGAACCAAAAACAAATCCTTCCCTCCCCAGAAGCCCATTCTGGGCATGATCTGGGTAAATCCTTGCCCTCCCCCCACCCCCACCCCAGCTGCACCAGATGGCATCAGGCCCTCAGCTACACCTGTCTCTGTAAGGGAAACGCAGGCATAGGAACCTACTTTATCAAACGTTTTAGATTTTGCAAATTTGTAAATTCAACTTAGAATATGATCTTCTCTAGTCAGAACTATGGATTCATTGTGACTACAAGTTTGGAAACAATCTTGAACAATCAAGGTTGTCCTAATAAGATGTGAAGCCTAAAATATATACCTAATTATTAAGTAGCAACATTTGAAATAAAATACTGATGATGCATTTTATCACTATGGTCCATTTCCTTATAATGTAGGGCGTTTGTCTTCTAATGTTTCTGAAGTCTTTTTGAAAGATGAAACAATAATATTTTATAATAAATTACACTTACAAAATGAGCAGTTCTTTTAAGTGTTACTGACTTACCAAATGCTTTAATGCCTAAAAATTCATACTTATCTCATCTTTCAAAATATGGGCAGGCATGGTGGTCCTCCTCATCAGGAGGATGAACCAGGCAGATGGTGAGTTCTAGGGCAGCCTGGACTCCCTAGTGAGCCCCTGTTTTATTTATACATGTATGAGAATTGACAGGGCTATCAAGACCAGGGTGTGGTCAATACATGGGTGTGGTCAATACATGGAAGTGGTATGGTGGATGCCGGCTCTTTAGATTGAATTTAAATGTAAGTTTTGTTGTTGTTGTTTGGTTTGCTTTTGGTTTTTCAAGATAGGGTTTCTCTGTCCTAGACTCACTTTATAGACCAGGCTAGCCTCGAACTCACAGAGATGCACCTGTCTCTGCCTCCCAAGTGCTGGGATTAAATGCGTCCACCACCACAAGTGGCTCAAACATTAGTTTTTTGAGTCAAGCATAATAGCACACTCCTGTAATACCGGAACACAGATTGATCACCTCAAGTCCAAGGTCAATCTGGCCTCTAAAAAAAGTTCCAGACTAGCTGAGGCAACATAACAGGACTCTGTCTCAAGAAAACAAACGAACCAAGAGCGGCTCTACTTTAGAGGGTCAGCCTTGTGCTGGGTCTTGGGAAATGGTGACTGTGTAAAATAATCAGAAAAGACATTTCTTCTACAGATGTCAGAATTTCAAAGGCAGAATTACTAACTAAATGGCAGAGTTGGAGATGCCGGCAATGCATCATGTGGGCAGCTGTGAAGAATTCTAGTTCCTGTGTTTTAGAAATGTTCTAGGTAGAAGTCATATGAGAAGAATAAATATCCTTGGGCAAAGCTACATAGATGAAAACTTAGTAATTAACAAATTAGTTAGTGTGGTGGTAATAGAATGGCCCTGAACCCAAAATGGAATGGCAGCTGCCTCTTTCTTAGTAACTTTTCTATAAAACTGCAGAGAGATGATGCGCTTAGTACTGAGATGCCCACTTTTTCCTGATCTCTCCAGTCAGTGAAGAGTTGGGGCAGACTGGACTCCTGGACCCCAGAACCCCAGGACTCTGGGACCCCGGGACTGCCAGGAAGATGCAAAGATTACAAGGTCAAGAAGCCAACCTGGTAGTTAAGATAACTTATATCCTGATTATTTACAAAGTGTGAAATGATTATTTTCTGTCCTTATAAACAGCCACGGCTGCTTATTAATCACCCCCACGTGTATCATCTGTGTTCATACAAACCTCGCAGGCCTGTACAGAAACATCCCTGCAGAGCTATCAGCTAATTAGAGGACCGTTGTTCAAATCACAATGCAGACTCGTGCCTGCTAAGTTTGGAATTCAGACTGCAATCAAAATCAAGCCTTACTGTAGCTCTGATAAAGACGTGATAAGAGAGTTTACTCAAAGACATAATAGCTAGGCTAAACCATTGTCTTCATGTAAAACCAGCTTTATTGTGCCAGAATGGAATAGAACACGTAGGAAATCAACTTACTGTCTCAGGCCCAGATTATTCCGAACAGTTACTCGTCTAATGGATGCGTTTGTTTTCCTCCTTGCTTAGATGGCCATCCTAGGCAAAATGTAGTGTTATGGGTTTTAACTCTCTATAGTCTCCCCTTCCCCGTGTGTGTGTGTGTGTGTGTGTGTGTGTGTGTGTGTGTGTGTGTGTGAAATTAGTGTTTCCGCGGCAAAATCTGTCCTAGCCTGAGAAAATTAACCCCAACCCCTCCCTCCTGAAGGGACAGAATACTAAAGGCAAACGATATTCTCACCTCTGGACTCTTTTCAAACAAGAGGGAGGTGCCTATTACATTTCCAAAAGCTCCGGGCTGGTCTGTCTCATTCTCACAACCCGAGTAACCCGAGTCTTCTCGGTGACTTTTGCAAAGCCTCGGAAATTGTCCTGGCTTCTTGGTCCCGGTGGAAGCTCTCCAGTGCAGAGGAAGTGGAAGCCCTTACGTTCCTGGCACCTGTTCCTTGCATTCTGACCCCTCTCTTTAAGAGGCCCTGGATCTTGAGACATTAAGAGGCCCCCAACATACCTTTTGCAAGAGGATTTCCAGCATCCCAGTTTCACTGGGCTTGCCAGGCTGTGATAGGAGTTTTGGTCCTGGGAGCCACCAGTCAAGGACTTCAGCCTGAGTCCAGATGACGTAGATCTAGGAAAAGCGATCGAGAAATGATGTCTCAAACTAACATCATCTGACCCTATTCAGGGTGCACAGGTGAGCTTTCCGCCTGCCAGTCAGCCATTTCCGGGAGGTCTGACACATTAACGGCGAACAGGCCTCTCCCTTCACACCAGCTTTCTGCTCCATCCTACATTATGCAAAGTAGCCCTTTCTGCCTGCCCTCCACGCTGTTCTCAAAAGGTCATTTTTCCCCCAGCGAATCCTTCTTATAGTCGCCCTCTGCTGCTCCAGAGTCTAAGCCTATCTTTGACAACCCCGCGCCCCTCTAGACTAGGAGTAGCAATCAAAAACAGGTGACCCGCGGGAGAGCACTGAATCGTTTCAGTGGCATCACCACCGGAACTCCCCTCAAAGCAAAGCTCACACTCTTTAGTATTTAGTTCATTTTGTTGGAACTGGCTGAACGGAGTTGACTGAATAATGGAATTGTCCTCCCTTAGATACAAGTGAAGTTGGTCTGGGAAGAAGAGTTCGCAGGTGCGCGCACCGTTCTCGCCCCTAAAGCTGCCCTCTCCTGCTGAGTCTCCTCTCACGGAGTCAGCCTTGCTCTAGAAGAACTCGGTTCCAGGACTAGACTCCTGTCCCCTTGATTCCCTGCTCAGGAGCGGATCCAGAGACCCGAAAGGAACAGAGAGCGTGTCGCCCTGCCGTCACTCTCAAGGGGTGTACCTGGATCCCCGCGGAACTGAGACCCCCCGCCAGCCGGGTCACACGGCTTGCTCGTTGTTGAAACCCCAAGGCTCCCGGTGCAGCGACAGGCGCCCGGGCTGCAGCGTCCCGGCTGTGTTGGCCACCGAGTTCTTCAGCTGCTTGATGACCACGAAGAGCAGGAGGAAGAGGAGGAAGAGCAGGAAGAAGAAGAGCGCCAGGTACAGCAACAGATTCAGCTCCCACTCCATGCTGGGCGCCGCCCGGGCGGTGCGTTTCGCCTGGAAAGGCTCCGCACGCTCGCCCCCGGCTTCCCAGCTCAGCTGCGATCCGCCTAGTCTCCGCAGGTCCCTAGGAGCGCCTGGAACCGGGACCAGAACTGCGAGCGCTGTGAATCTTCTGTATAGATTCGAGCTAGCTTCTCCAGCGCTAACTTGAGCGGGTGGAGACGACGGCCCAGCGTCTCGCGGTGTCGACAGCTGGCTTCCTGCAGGTGTCTTTAAGATTCCCATTGGGGACAGACAGTGCAACCTCTGCCCCCTCCCTTCATAATTAATGTAGTTCGTAATTTGCCCTGCTTGCACCTTTCCAAAAAGAGACACAGAAGAATAAAAGGTTGCTGTATGTGCCTCCCGAAGGGTTGGGAGATGCTCCTTGATGTGAGCTAAACTACGGATGCGTCGACGCCTAGTACCACTTCAAGCTGCCTTGACCCTTAGAATTGCCGAGGCCATGCATTGACAGAGTACTGTTTTCCCCGCTCTGTGCTGTAGGTCTTTACGGAGCGCTAACAGTTAAATGCGCTTCAAATGCCATACTTTACAAAACCTTTCTGTTGTTGGCTTGAAATTCAACTTTATTTATTCGGTGAAATAAGGAACAAAGCTCCACGTTTGAAATTACCCATACCTCAGACGATGACGCTCTCTGTCAGAAATGAAGTTCTTCGTTATTGAGTGTGCCGGTCAGTTTTTCATACATGTGACAAGATGCATAAGAGAAATCGGCTTTAAGGAGGACAGGGTTATTTTGGTTCCTCTTTTCAGGAGTTTGGGTCCTAGTCAGCTGGCTCCGCTGTTTTGTGGCTTGTGAAAAATGGAAGCACCACGCAAGAACCCCAGGACAGATTGCTCCGTTCAGACAGCCAAGGAGAAAACAGCGGAAGTGGAAGGGTCCAGGGACAAGTGCACTCTACAAAGCCCCCCCCCACACACACACACACTGCCCAGTGGTGTAGTGCCTCCAACCAGGCCCCACTTCTGGAGAGCCCATTCTGGCCTGGATTTATCAATGGATTCACTTACCCATCAATGAAGTTTGTGTTCTCATGACTCACCTCTCAATCGCTGCTACCATCTGGGGACCACTCCCTTGGCACAGTGAAACTTTTGAAGGACACTTTGTATCCAAATCATAACACTGTGTGACTAGTTATCCCAAACTCCGTGGCTAAACACAGCAACATTGTTGTTGACTTCTCCAAATATCTATGAGTCAAGAATTTGAGAGTAATTTTAGCCAGCTGTGGTGGCACACACCTGTAATCCCAGCATTGCGGGCTGAGGCAGGAGGATCATGAGTTTGAGTTTAGCTGGGACTACAAAGCAAATTTTAGGCCAATTTCACACAATAGTGAAATCTCTCTCTCTCTCTTTCTCTCTCTCTCTCTCTCTCTCTCTCTCTCTCTCTCTCTCTCTCTCTTTCTTTCTCCCCTCCCTCCCTCCCTCCCTTCCCCCACCCCACCCCCTCTGTTTGTATGTGATACTTAATCTGGGTGATTCTAGTTTGGAGATTGTCAGGTCCTGCAGCCTGGGTTCCCCAACTGCGAAGACAAATAAGACTCAGTTTTGAGGAGCAATGCTGAGTGTTGTTGAGAGGCCTCAGTCCCTTCAAAATGGACTTTTCCATAGGCTTCCCTGGGCACCAGCATCTTGCAGAACAGGTGAGGCAGCAGAGCTGAGCAGAGGCCTGCCCACTAGCTGCACAAGTCACAAGCCATCACTTCTGCAAAGTCCTAATGGTTAACCAGCCCAGATCCCTAGGGTCCACGCACATGAACACCAGAGCAACGCTTCCTGGAGTCCTCAAGTCTGTGACGATATGAGAGCTGGGGGATGAGGCCTGACAGACATAGCCCAGATTATATAACAGCCTGCACATAGTAAGCGGCTAATCCAGTGATGTCAAAAGTCATACAGACAGGATGGTACGAGTAAACTAAAGGTCTCAGAACTCACGTCTAGTCTCAGCTCTGCATCAATGGCTACTGCTTCCCAGTCTCTCTGTCCCCTTTGCTTACCTTTCCTTTGGATTTGCTATGAGGCTCAAAATGATTGGGATGGTAACAATTTGTTTTTCTCTATATATGCCAGGTACTAATAGTCTGTTTTTAAGATTTCCAGTATTACAGGTTAATGTTAAGATTTTACAAGTCTTTTCTTCAAGCATCTTACTGGGTACAAAGTCAGTTGATAGGGGATAGATAGATAATTGTAATCTACAACTATCTCTCTCCTCATTATCTTTCTGCTTCTACCTCTATCTCTATTTCTCTGTCTGCCTCTCTGTCTCTTGTTGGAGGTTGGGCTCATGTATTTTGATGCTAATCACTGCTTGCTGTCTGTGATCCACCTTGCCTGAGAGCCTAACCTGTTTGACCAATAAAAGGCCCTCACACCTGGGTAGGGTAAATGGGAAGAAAGACCCAAGGAGAGGAGAGAAGAAGATTGAATCACCATGAGTTAAGCGGAGAAGAAGCATGTGCCAGCATGGATGGACACTTGGCTCAGATGATAATTAGCAAGTATTTGGGATTATGGATGGGAGGTAGCTTGATAGAAATTACTAGAAGCAGATGGCATGGGATTGGGGCAGGGATTCCATACCTGCCCCACTATGGGAAGTAGTTAGGGGATTAATATCTGCCCAGGTTAACTAAGGCTATTTTAAAATATAACAGGTGTCTGTGTCTTGATTGATTGGTAATGGGTTAGAAATTACTGCCATAATAAAAATTACAGGCCTAATAATAAACATTATTAGGACATACTGGTAAAATAATAGCAGCAGTCTCCACACATACATTATCTATATTGATCTGCTTCATAGGCAAGGCTACGTTGGAGCTAGCTCCTAGAAATTACTGTTAAATGTTTCAAGAAAATTGCTAAAAATATAGCTATTATTAGAAATTACATCATCTACATTGATAAGGTTAACACTAAATGACTACATAGTCAAGGTTCACCCTCCCATTGGTTTTTCTATGCATCTCCATTATTAATGTACTTGTGAAGTGTCTGTCAGTGCTGGCAGGTGGGTATGCCACATGCTCTTCCTTCCTTCTTCCTCCCCACGCTTGCTCACTCAGGGTTTCTATTGCTGCGATGAAACGCCGTGACCAAAAGCAGCAACTTGGGGAGGAAAAGGGTTATTTGGCTTACAGTTCCATATCACTGTTCGTCACTGGAGGAAGTCAGGACAGGAACTCAAACAGGGCAGAGAGAGAGAGAGAGAGAGAGGGAGGGAGGGAGGGAGGGAGGGAAAGAGAGAGAGAGTTTGCCCTCAGAAAATAGGCCAGTGCTACAAATCAGGACCTGTGCTAGTGTGATCTAATGAGCCGCTGTCCCGAGGCTACTGAGTAGAGTCTAAATTCTTATCTGCATTTAAGAGTTCCGACTTTCCAGAATCCCAGAGCTCTGCTGGAAACACCACATGTTCCTCTGGGTAGATTTCTCCGTTTTATGTAATCTTGGCAAGAGAACAGATCCCTAAGCTAGGCTTCCGTCTCTTCATCCTGTTATGGAAACCTGGGTATCAGATATAGTTTCTACCCTACTCTGAGAAGGTGCACAGAGAAGAACATGAAGAGTCATTCCAGAAACGTGACTGACTTGGGAAAAGGCAGATTGAGGGTGATGAGGGGGGAGGTTCATATGTCTTCCCTGTGGCATTCTGAGAATGAAAACAGTTTCAG
Organism: Acomys russatus; assembly: GCF_903995435.1. NCBI lineage: Eukaryota > Metazoa > Chordata > Mammalia > Rodentia > Muridae > Acomys > Acomys russatus. The sequence continues at coordinate 15,725,866 of NC_067151.1, forward strand.
GGTGAGGAGGACCGGGTCCCTGCTGGCCATCTCCACAACAGCCTGAATGCCTGGCCCTTCCCAAACTGGCACCTCTGCCTGGTTTCCGCTATGTAAACTGCCACTGGTACCCCCAGGAGATCTCACTCCTGCAGCTAGGCGACGTGACTGAAGACAGCATGCTGACTAACAAGATAATCGCCGTAATCAATACAGTGTGTGATAGAAAAATCATATGCCTGCTAGATAGCTAATGGCTTGAAGGTTGGACATTGAAGCATGGAAAGAGATTCCATGGCCTGATTATCTGTTCCTCGTGTTTCCTCGGATGTGGTTAATGTTTAGTTTGGAGCTGACCTTCTTGTACCTTCTATAGAGCTGCATTGTAGATAGATATTGCCTAAATTTTATTTTGTCATTGAATGTCGTGTTTTCTTTATCTGCTACGATTAAATGTTTTGATGGGTATAGGTAGTCTTAGTTGGCATCTGTGGTCTCTTAGAATTTGTAGAACATCTGTCCAGGCACTTCTGGCTTTTAGCATCTCCACTGAGAAGTCAGGTATAATTCTAATAGATCTGCTTTTATATGTCACTTGGTCTTTTTCTCTTGCATCTTTTAATATGTATTCTTTGTTCTGTATGTTTAGTGTTTTGATTATTATGTGCCAAGGGAACTTTTTTAATCCAATCTACTTGGTGTTCTGTGTGCTTCTTGAACCTTTATAAGCATCTTCTTTTTCTTTTCTTTTCTTTTTTCTTTTTTTTTTTTTCTTTTTTTCTTTCTTCTTCTTTTTTTTTTTTGGTCTTTTTTTAGACAGGGTTTCTCTGTAGCCTTGGCTACCATGGACTCACTTGGTAGACTACACTGGCCTCGAACTCACAGAGATCTGCCTGCCTCTGCCTCCTGAGCGCTAGGTAAAGGCATGCACCACCATGCCCAGCTGGCATCTTCTTCTTTAGGTTAGGGAAATTTTCCTCTATAATTTTATTCGAAATACTATTTGTGCCTTTGACCTGCATTTTCCTCCTTCCTCTATTCCTATTATTCTTAGATTTGGTCTTTTCATAGTGTCCCAGATTTTCTGCCTGGACTTTTTTAGGTTTTACAGTGTTTAAATGAGTTATCTATTTCTTCTACCGTGTCTTCAACATCTGAGATTCTTTCTCTCCATGTCTTCTAAACTCTTGGTGAGGCTGACCTAAGGTTTTTGTTTGACCTTTTAGTTCTTTATTTTAATGTTTACCTTAGTTTGAAATTTCCTTAGAGACTCTATTTCTATCTTTATATCTTAAAGTATTTTCATTATTTAATTCAATTGTTTGTGTTTTCATGGTCTTCATTAAAGCATTTTGTCATTTCTTCTTTAAGGTCCTTGAACCTACTCATAATGGTTACTTGTGGCATCCTTGTTCCATGATGCAGCTACCTTGCATTTCTCAGGGCCTATTGTAATGGGGTTACCAGGTTCTTAAGAAGGCAGATTGTCAGCCAGGCGTGGTGGCGCACGCCTTTAATCCCAGCACTCTGGAAACAGAGGCAGGCGGATCACTGTGAGTTCGAGGCCAGCCTGGTCTACAGAGTGAGTCCAGGACAGCGACAGCCAAGGCTACACAGAGAAACCCTGTCTCTGGAAAAAAAAAAAAAAAAAAGGAAGAAGAAGAAGAAGAAGAAGGCAGATTGTCTTGGCTGTTTGGGTCTGTGTTTTTCTGCTGGGATCGAAGCATCTGGAGTTCCGGCGTTTGAAATGGTCCTTGGTGTAAATATCTGTCTCTGTTGGGAGGTGGGGAGGTTGTCTCATTCCCTGGTTGCCGTTACCCACTCTGAACCCCAGGGAATTATGGTGGCCACGGGCTCCCTGGCACATGGTGCTTGTGTCGCTCAGCAAGTAGCACAAAGGGGTGGAGTTGTGCTAGGAGGAAAGGATGAGAAAGACAGAGGGAAAGAGCTGGGGGGACTGGCATTCGCATGGAGAGGCTGAGTCCTCAGTGTGTGGAGGTCAGTAGTGTAGGGGCAAAGTTAATGCCGTATCCTATATGTAATGTATATTCTATAATTAACGCTGTGGTCTGTGAGAAGTTGTCCTCCAGGTGTTTCACTACTTCCTGTGTTCCGGGAAAGACCACGCAGTGCCATAAACTAGACCTGCCACCAGAACAATTAGACGCAATTAACGCCCAATGATGCTCTGAGATAAAACAGCTTCCCTGGAGATCCAGCCTCCTGGACCCAACCTGCCTGAAGGTCAGCATCCCTGAGACTCATGACCCCCGCTTATGGTTTTTTCCTTACTTCCCTGTGACCCCAACCCCTAATTACAGTTTTTCCTTATAAACTCGTTACCCTTGAAGCTCCAGTATCATTCTCCTATCCTGTTGCATCAGGAAGGATGGTGATCCGAAGCTCTGGGCCCGTAAACACAGGACCCTGTGTATATTGCATTGGTATTGAGTCCTGGTGGTCTTTTTTGGGGGGTCTCACAATCTGAGTAGGAGGATTAACGGGGGGGGGGGGGTTGGAGAGAGAGAGAGAGAGAGAGAGAGAGAGAGAGAGAGAGAGAGAGAGCGCTTGCCCTCAGAAAATAGGCCAGTGCTACAAATCAGGACCTGTGCTAGTGTGATCTAATGCGCCACTGTCCCGAGGCTACTGAGTAGAGTCTATGAAAATTAAGGTGCCAGGCAATAGGTATGATTGTGGGGAAGTGTATTGTAGCAGCGTGGGAGAGCAGGAAAGGGGAGGGGTGCCCCAAGGGTGGGGGGGAGAGAGAGGGAGTGAGAGAGAGAGAGAGAGAGAGAGAGAGAGAGAGAGAGAGAGAAGAGAAGGAGGAGGAGGAGGAGAAGGGGGAAACAAGGTGAGAAGGTGCATTTGCCCTTTTTATATCCTGAGCAGCTGGCATACCTAGTAGTGGGCAGATGATGACATCATAGGTTTCTAGGCAGACTGAGGGCAGGTGTGCTTACAAGGAGGCCTAAGAAGAATTCTGGAGAGACCAGAATGGAGGGCAGGAAGGATAGTGAAAATTGCTTACCTGCATCCCAGCCCAATGTGGCCATTGGGGGGTCCCATGTAGAAAGTGCTTCTGCCGATCAGCAGCTGACTCAACGGAGTGAAGATGAGCTAGAAGGGAAGGCTGAAAGTGCTTGGCAAGAAGGAGCTAAGGGGACTCTGGGTCTGCACCAAGAGCTGGAGTCCCCAGGGAGTAGAGGCAGGGTAGGAGGAGGGGTTCCTAAAGGCAGGTTGCAATAGAACAAATAAGAAGTCTGGCAAGACCAGGATGAAATGGCAGGGGGACCCTTTCCTGGAAATCTTAAAGGTTGACTTGGATATGGTGGTGCACACTTGTGATCCCAGAATTTGAGAATGGAGCCAGAGGCTCAGGAATTCAAAGGCAGTCTAGATTGCATGAGACCCTGCCTCAGGGGGGAAAAAAACCAAACAAGCAAACCTCAAAGGTCAAAATATCAAGGAGACCAGTATCAGCGCAAAGAATGTTCTGGAAAGAGGCTAAAGGATAGAGATTTTATTTCTGCAGTGTTCAGGTTCACTTTAACCTTCCTAAACATAACTCCTTAAGTTACCTATTATCCCAGAAGTTTAAATGAATTTATAAATATTAATAAATATCTATTTCCATTCGCATTTAACCTTTGCTGTCACAGAATAGCATTTCATGTATCCCATGTTCCCAGTATGGTTTAGCTGTGATAGAGTTTTCTACCATATGAGATCATCTGACTTTTGGGTTCCATGATATAGATGCCTCAAAACAACAAATTTTTCTCTCCCTAGATATACATATTAGTGGGAACCCATGGGAGGAAATAGAGAAGCTCAGCACTGGTTAAAGTTGTGCACATCCCTCAGCTACAAAGAGCCCTTGTCATGCATAGGTAGGAATGCTGGCATCCATGCCACCACCCACAAAGGGACCCACAAAGTGGCTTAATGCTCCTACTTGTTCCCCTCTGCATCAGAATGTGCGCATTTTCCAGCCTTTTGTCTCCTCTCCACAGGAATGCTGCTGGGGACCCCACAATCCTGCCCTATGCCATCTGTGGCACTTGGGTAAGAGCTATTTGACTTCCTGGCTCCTCCCTACCCTCCCTTTGACTTGGAGGGCATACTCCGTCATAACGGACACCACGGACGTTTACAAAAACCAGAGCTAAGAGCAGAGGCACAGGAGCCTGTCTTATAAGTGTGTGTCAGATCTAGAAGGGCGGCTGGAATAGAAGGTGGACTCTTCTAGTCCCTAAGCTTACCCACTGGGGTGCCTACAGGATGGAGGCAGCTTTGCAGGGGGCAGGGAGGGGCAGGAGACTTCCAGGACCTTTATAAGGCTGGCTTACTTCGGGCTGAGATGAACCCAGGAGAAACAAAGGAAACATTCTGCCCATGCTCTGGTCTGGAGAGGTGGTTCGGCCATGACTGACAGGACTGGATTCTTCCGCATACTTGCCCAGGTGCTGTGCACCATGAAACTGAGTTCGACATATGCTTTTTTAGATAAGGGAGCTTTCAGAGCACTTCATTATGTTCTGGGGATGTCTCCAGGCCCAGGATGCACTGTCCTAGCTAGTTAAGGCCTAACTTAGCCCCAGTGATCATGGTGACCAATAATGTCTCAGAAGCATTATAGCCATGCTATGCACAATGTTGTGATAAGCGCATTCACCAGGTGAGGGTTGGGAAAGCTGTGAGAACATCCTGTCGGATAGAGAGAGGCAGAACCTTCTAGCTGAAGATGTGTGAAGTTTCACCACTGGCAGCATTCGTTCCCCATACCTTCTCTTCTCCCACTCTATCTCATGGGAATCGCTGAGGTGGTTACGCGATGCTTTTTACAATGAGATACTCTTGAGGAAACAAGATATCTGTGATGTGTGATGGTCTCGGGTAACCAGCCAGGGATGCCAATGAGGAGGGACAAGGGAGAATGGGAAAGAAGCAGGGACACCTGGGAAGAGATTCTGTGAAGGGTCTGTTTTAGTCAGGGTGACTATTGCTGTGATGAAAAAAAAAAAAAAAAAAAAAAAAAAAAAAAAAAAACCATGACCAAAATCAAGTTAGGGAGGAAGGGGTTTATTTAGCTTACATTTCCACATCATGATCCATCATTGAAGAAAGTCAAGACAGGAACTCACACGGGGTAGAAACCTGGAGGCAAGAGCTTATGCAGAGGCCATGGAAGGGGGCTGCTTACTGGCTTGCTCATTATAACCTATTCAACCTGCTTTCTTATAGAACCCAGGACCACCAGCCCAGGGATAGCACCACTCACAACGGACAGGACTTTCCCATATCAATGACTAATTAAGACAATGCCCAGGCTGGAGAGAAGGCTTAGAGGTTAAGAGCACTGGCTGTTCTTCCAAAGGTCCTGAGTTTAATTCCCAGCAACCACATGGTGGCTCATAACCATCTATATTGAGATCTGGTGCCCTCTTCTGGTGTGTAGGTACACATGCAGGCAGAACACTGTATGCATAATAAATATTTTAAAAAAAGAAAGAATGAATGAATGAAAGAAAGAAAGAAAGAAAGAAAAGAAAATATTCTGCAGGCTTGTCTGCCTTTAGCACTATCTTATGGAGGTATTTTCCCAACTGAGTTTCCCTCTTCCCAGATGACTCAGGTTGGCATAAAACTAGGCATCACAGGGCCTATAGGCTGATCCCAGAATTTACCACTGGGGAAAAAAATTTAGATTTTGTTCTTGGCTTAGACAGTCTTAAACACAACAGATGACATACCAAATCTATCCATCACTGAAGTAAAAAAAGTTAAAGGGCAAGTTGTAATCATTGGAGTCTTTCTGGTAAGTTACCAGGAACGTTGGAGTCAATATGACTGTGCTTGGCCTGACACTTGGATCAATATTGTCATGGGGCAAAAGAAAGAATCTTAACATTATTGAGCAACAAATCTTTGTTCAAGCCAGTTTTAATAACAGTGGTGAGGCTTCTGACATTAGCAAGGTCTACAAATGTTAGAGGAACTGATAGTGTCAGGACCTGCACGCACTTGCGCGCACACGCACAGACACAGGAACAACACAGCTCAGGTGGGCTGCCCACAAGGAAAGGGAATGGAAGGGAAACGGCACTTTGTTTATAGCCCCGCCCCCTTGGTGAGTCACCAGCTTGTCAGATCTGGCTACTCTTAGAGCCAGCCACAGCCTGAGATCTCACATCTGGTGCTCCAAGCTGTTCTCCACACATCCACAGCGAGCACTAAGACAGCCAGACTTGGATCCCAGCCCTGGCCCCAGCGCTCCATCCTTCTCTGTGCTATGCAGTGCTGTGAGTTGCCCTGGGTATCCCACATGCTGTTAACTTGGGCATCTCTCCTGCCAGATGGATGTCCTGAACACTTTTGGTTATCCACCAAGACGCAAAGCTTTATTTCTTTCTTAATCAGAATTCTGATTTTATTCAGGGAATATCCCTCTTCCCTTATGGCACAGATGAAAATGTTTTGGAGAAGTGGGTCCTGAATGGTCTAAAACTGCACTCAGAGAATAGAACAGTTTCTTATTTTTGGTTCACAAGAGAGCCTGTGGCCTACATGGGCTTAATCTGATGGAAGTATGTGAGTAAGCGCATCCCAAAGCAGAGCAACGCGTCTGTGGCATCAGCTGGCTAAGGCTGTCGAGCGGGGAGCAATGTAAAACAGTGAAGTCTAGATACCATGAAATCACAGCCCAGGGCTGCAGGCAAAAGACAGATCGGTTCTACAGAGGCTGCTGTCACTGCATTGAGAAGGCTGCCAAAGCATTCACTGTGCTAGGCACTGGAGGAGTTGAATCTCTCTGCAAGATCCAAAGGCCACACAGTGGTGGGTAACCACCACTTCCTAAGGCACCACCAGAAGCCAGGAGGCAGAGAAGTTTCCTCCAGAGCACGCAGTCCAGGTGTTTTCTATGGGAGAGAAGAAAGAAAGGCCATAGAGAGGCCAAGGGAGGGTCTGCCCAGGTTAATGTGATCCTGTAATCTCTCTCTCTCTCTCTCTCTCTCTCTCTCTCTCTCTCTCTCTCTCTCTCTCTCTCTCTCTCTCTCTCTCTCCCTCCCTCCCTCCCTCCCTCCCCTCTCCCTCTTTCCTCTCCCCTCCCCCTCCCATTCTTCTCCTTCCCCCCTCCCCTCCCCCACCCCTCCCCTTCCTCCCCTTTCTCCCTCTCTTCTCTTTCTTCCTGTCCTTTTTCTCCCTCTCTTGTTCTCTCATATAGAAGCAAATCAGAATGGTATCCAAGTTTCTGCTGCCAGCCAACATTCTCCAGAAACAGCCACAGGGTAAGTTCACTTGAGAAAGCCATGGCAAAGCAAGCAAAGCCTGTATCCCTGATGGGCTAGCAATCCAACCGGTACTGAAGGCTTGTTTTTGTCCTATGTTTGTCCTATTTTCTGTCATTTTTAAATTTGGTATTTCTGAGAGCACTTTGCTGGTTATTCAGAACCATGACTTTTTTTTTTTTTTTTTTTTTTTCCTTGAGATAGGGTTTCTCTGTGTAGCCTTGGCTGTTCTGGACTCACTTTGTAAACCAGGCTGGCCTTGAACTCACAGCGATCTGCCTGCCTCTTCCTCCTGAGTGCTGGGATTAAAGGCGTGGGCACTGCCTGGCAACCATAACTTTTCTTATCTGTCAAATGAGGCCAAAATATTTTAAAGACATCTAGTATTTGAACTGTAACTAAGTGAGGTGTGAAGCAAGCAAAGGAAATACACACACACATACATGCATACACACAGACACACACACACACACACCATTGATTTTCTCCTGGAGTTCTCAACAAGTGCATTTTTGAATGTCTGTATTTATGCACACTTCGATCATGTGTGCTGCCTTTAGCTTAATTAATATCAACACCTAAACAAGAAGTCCAGCATCAGAGGTGTCGTGGACTTTAAACCTGTTTCCATTTTCAGAAGTTCAAAAGCCATGAGTTATAAGTTTAATGACGAGACTGTCCTATTAGTTTCTTTATGACCTGTAAGACTGAGACCTCTAGCGAGATCTCTAGTCTATCCCCGGAGTCCCCACTAAGAGACGGAGTCCATTGTCGATGCAAATGCATAGGAATAGGAATTTATTGAGCCATCGCGATGGGGTCTGTCCACTCTTTCAAGCTGCAGACCCCGAGAAACAGAGGCACAGGCCTTTTATAGGTTTTAGACAAAGAAATGAGTTTTACAGTATGTGAATGGTTGGCATTTGGGCAGAAAAGCTGCAAGCAGGGAGTTACAAGTCTTGGCGTTTGGTGGTTGGATAGTGGGTGGAGGGGCAAGCTGACCTATGGGAAAGATTGGTTGAAGCAGTCACAGGGGGTGTTTAGGAACTTTTTTAGTTGGGGAGGGGTAGTGGAAATTTTAAAACACAGCTGGTTGTCCTTGAGTCCAGCTGGACTCTGAGCACAGACTGAGACCTTGAGTCAAGTTGGACTCTTCAAGGTTTTTCCTGTCCCTGCCACACACATACAGTGATCTGATATCTGTCTGTCCTTGGTTCAAGCTGGACCCCCTAAAAATGTACATGCTTTGGCCTTAATGGGGGTCCTTACGGGGGCTGGTTCCTTCAACCCACAAAGCACAGAAAAAGAAGGCGTTCGGGGCACTGGTAAACCGGATGGCACTTGACTACCAACACTCTCTTGTGGCTCTCACTCTGCCTGAAATCTGTTGGTTGGACTTCACATAACCATTTCAGCGTTACTCAGTAATGAAAGTGAGGATCTGTGATACCGGGAGGAAACGCACACTCCTCCACCGGCACCATCTGTGCTCTTTCTAGTCAGTGTCTCCCAGGGTTGTAGCACAGAGCTGCCGGCTCTAAACTAAACTATACATCAAGCATTATGGTTCTCCACGGATCCCAGCTGCACCCCAGCCACTCCTCACAGCTCAGCACCCGGCACCTCCCTATCTCACAGTTCTCCCTCTTTTCTCCCGTATTTGTCGCCCAGAAGGGTTGTTTGGAGAAGGAAACCAGGCAGATATCTGTTCTGTTGTGTTGTTGATGCCTTGGTTATTTACCGTGTGTCTCTCCTTCTGCTGATGTCCCTTAGATTTTCAGGTATTGTAGAAAAAAAAAATGGGTGGAAATGTAACGTTAGGAGCTGACTCCTCATTTCTGCCCTCACTATTGATTTTAATATGGGTAAAACAACAACAGGGCCACCATTCTCTCTACTGGTCAGCTTCCAGACTCGTTTCTAACGACTTGGTGTTTATCGGGTAAACTGAACTGTGCGTTCCTATTGTGTAGACAGTTTTTCAAACCAACAGACCACAAAGACTTCCTGAGAACCAGGTGGACTTGACATGAAAACTTGAAAACCGAGGCTTTCCGAAACTGGCCGACCACAGCGACATTAAAAACTTGTAACACTGTGTTTATGCTAAATGCTAATCGTAAAAGTTTCGCTTCTATTAAGCTTTGCTTGTTTGCAAAGGTCATGAGAGATTCTCCCTGCTGCAGCTGGGGGTCACTTGCTTACTCCTGATCCCGAGGAGTGCAGGTGGCCTGGCCTTTAATTAAGATTTCCCAGCCTGGCACATTTATGGTCCCTTGTGAGAGCTTGGCTCTCTCGACCCCAACACTACAACACTTATGGGGCCAGTGTTCTGGTCAGGCTTTGCTGGCACAGATCCTGAACTCTGGGCACAGCGGTAGCTTCTCTGTGTCTCTGCCCCCTAAATTAGGGCCATACACACAATTATCTCTGCATCCTTCTAGTTCCAAAACTCAAATGGCTTACATTCTTTCTGCCAAAACCAGGGGTGGTGGAAGAGGGAGATTATCCGGGTGATTGCTCCCCAGCTGCTATGATGACAGACAAGGTTTGGAAGCCCAAGTGCCTTTTCTTTTTTTTTTGAGAGCAGTCTGCTTTTCACAGACCCTTGACCCACAACAGAGACTTCAACTGCTCTCCCCAACCGGGACATTATTGCTTTTGCTTTTAAGTAGTTATTCAGTGTAACGAGCAGGTTGGCTGTTTCTAACCAGGCACCTCATCACTACAAACCACGACTCAAGGCAGAGTACAACATGGCAGTTCCCCAGAGAAAACCATCAAGACCACAGGGCAGGCCAAGCTTGCCTTTTAACTCATTCTTCCCTGGTGAAACAACCAAATCTTTCTCCTATGCTTTCTTTGCTTTGTAGGAAACAGCCAGCCTGGCCTAGCTGCTAGCTGTGAGTGTATGGGAAATTCTTTTAAGTCAAATGGAATCTGCCCACAGGAAGCCTCCTCCTGACTATTGACATTGACCTCCTGCAATTCCTCCATCATCAAGCCCCAAGCATTTCCTACTTGGAAAGGGTGTGAGAAAGACAGCCATGTTAATAAGACACTCCATCTGGCTGCTGCGAGCAGTGCTGCCTGCCTGTGTCGTGTCATTTGTTTGTTTGAGGTTGTATGTTCTTTTGCTTTCTACTTTTGATTTTTCTCCCTTTTCTGTTCTTTGTTTCATAATTTATATAACAAATTTCAGTCAGTTTCACCCCCATTCCTTTTCTCACCCCCTCCCTCTCCTATTGAAACCCTTTTTTCCCCTCCTAGATTTCTCTCTCTCTCTTTTTTTTTTTTCTGTGTGAGACCCACTGAGTTGCTTGTAAGAGTGTCATTTTGAGGTTATCTCCTGGAGCATGAGCAACTTATCAGTAGTTTACATCACTGAAGAACGGCAGCCCCTTTCCCAGGATCTACAGTCTCTGTGGGAGGCATGGGGCCTCACGGGCCCGCCCTTGTAGCTGTAGACCTTGCACCTCCAAGCAATTCCTTTGGTATCTTCATCAGGTCAGCTGTGCCTGCTTGCAAGGTGTCCAGCATCGTCAGGCTTGTCCACCTTTGACATTTTGACATGACCTCATAGAAAGAGGGGTTGGGAGAGTTACTGGCCCCCTTAGCTGAGATTCCAAGCCTCCTCTGAGGCATTGGTCTGCAATTCTTCCCTAGGGGTCTCAGTAGGTGCTGGAAAACATAAACTAAGGGAGGTTAACGGAATGGAAAACGGGGGTGGGGGCTGAGGGGGAGACAAGGAGCACTGCTGTTGCAGGCAACTCTTCACCCCTAAGATAGTGAGTATCTTCAATAAAACAGTTGGTTACCTGGAGCAAACTTTGGTGTAATTGTACTTTGGGTTGTCCTTGGGAACTTAAGAAGAAGGAGTAGACAGTTTCTGTTTCCCCAGGGAAGGAATTCTTACCTCACTCATCCACCATGGACCATAGATGGGTTTGTTCTCATCCTGATCTGGTACAGACAAGCACGGCTGTGGCGAGTTCATTGCCTGTGGCTTTAGGCCACATACAAGTGTATTGTCTGGGTGTAGGACAGGAGAACCCTGCAATTTCACCACCCCAAGGAAATTTTGAGCTAATTCTGAGCTATTTTTGAGCTCAGCTAATTTTGAGCATAAATTCATCTCGTTTTATATTATTTCTTTAGGAACAGTGAATAATGCTTGAGGAAAATTTGTTACCAAGCAGTTACCAAGCAATCTGTGATTTGTGTCTTCTTTTATGTCACAATAATAATTTTACAGAAGAATTAGAGAGCTGGTATACTTTAGAGGTTATCCATAAACTTGTATTTTTGATGGATTTTACAAATTCACTTTACCATGGAAAAGTAACATCTGCACGCAGCTTACATACAAACAGAATATTAACAAAAGAATGATGATCTTGCCTCCCATTCTGAAATATACTATTGATAAATATTTGTAAAAACTATCTCACTCTCAATGACATTTAAAGCTATTCTTCACACTGATTTGTTTAATTATATAAAATTAAACTGTGAGATAAGTTTTGCATTAATGTTGATTGTACTCTCCAGTTATGAAATGCATATAAAAATCAAACAATTTTATATTTTTAGTATATTATTAATGTAGGCCATCTTTCTTCTAGAGGCTTTTCTAATGGAAATATGAAATTTCTTTAAACTTGTCACTATAGATACAATTTTTGGAACTTAATATAATGTGGCGAGGCGGTATCATTGGTGGCTTGTGCCAAGGTATACCCCTGAGAAATTATGCCATGCAAAAGATCTGGTGTAAGAGAGGGTTATAGAGACAGACAAATGGCCATTTTAGACAGGTAGACAGAGAGGGAGCAAAAGAGAGCCATGAGGGCAGAGAGGGGGCGAGTGCAGAGAGCCTAAAGCTGGGTGGCTGCTGGTCCTGTTTATCCCCAGCACACTGGTGGCAGCGGCAGGTGATGATGTAAGCAGTTGCTAGGGCCCTGATGTGGTGAGCCTAGAAGCCTTTGCTTCATTCCTAATGGGCAGAGGCTTCAACTCTATCCACTCGGTTGCCAGGCTGCAAAACAGACAAGCCACAAGTCAATCTTTCCCTCTTTTTAAAAAAGATGTATTAATTTATTTATGAAGTAGAGTTCTGCCTGCATGTATGCCTGCAGGCCAGAAGAGGGCAGCAAATCTTATTATAGATGTTTGTGAGCCTCCATGTGGCTGCTGGGAATTGAACTCTTAACCTCTGAGCCATCTCTCCAGTCCAATCTTTCCTCCTTTTAAGTCTCAGGTATTTACCAGTGACACACACACACACACACACACACACACACACACACGCACACACACACACACATACACACACAAAACAAAAATAAAACAACAAAACCCTGAAATATCAGTTTTTGCAAAGAAAGTTTTATTTTGGCTCTGACTTTGTCGACAGCTCAGTTGCTTGGCCTCATTGCTTTGGGGCCCGTGGTGTGGCAGTATGTTGCAGAGAGGCATCCATAGCGGAACAAAGCTCTCATATCGCAGCTGGGATGTAAACACAGAGGGGACCAGGGTCCTCAGCCGCCTTCAACAGTTTGTCCTCAAAAGCCTAAACCTCCTCTGGTGTCTGCCTCTCAACAGAGCCAAGCTGGAGCCACGTAAGGAATGTTTTCCCCTGAAGATCAGGTGCGTAACAGTGTGCCTGGCCCAAAGGCTGTAAGCACTCACCGCCTCCCCTTTCTTGTCTTTCTTTTTTTTTTTTTTTTTTTTTGTTTTTCAAATCAGAGTTTCTCTGTGTTAGCCTTGGCCAACCAAGCTGGCCCTTGAACTCAAAGCAATCCACGTGCCTCCTGAGAGCCTGGATTAAAAGGCGTGCTGCGCCATGCCTGGCTCCGCCTCCCCTTTCTAACAGGATTACCAACCTCTGCAAGCAAGTGGAGTTCCTTCCATTCTCAGATTTGCATAAGTAGATAAACATCCCTCCTGTGGGCTGAGCTGAGAGAGGCCAGGTGCTTGGGCTCCAGTGCCACCTCTTAGATCTGACTTCCTGGGAGTGTGGCATAATGTTTCCCCTTGTTATCCATGCCATTTAACAGTCATCATGACATGATGGGCAGATCTGGACCCAGGAGGGTCTGCTCAAACTACTGCACCAACCAAGGACAATACATGCAGTAAGCATTGAATCCCTATTCAGCTCTAGCCAATGGACAGGACATTCTCCACAGTTGTGTGGAGAGCAGGGACTGACTCGGACATGAACTCTGGCGCCCTCTATTTGACTACCTCCTCTTGGTGGGGAGGCCTGGTGGAACTCAGAGAAAGGATAAACAGGAGGAGACCTGATAGGCTGTGATCATATGGTGGGGGAGGTTGTCCCCTTCTATCACAGACCTAGGGGAGGGGAGTAGGGTGAAAGAGGGAGGGAGGGAGGAACGGGAGGATACAAGAGAGGGGATAACAATTCAGATGCAATCTGAATAAACCAATTAAATTTAAAAAGTCATCATGATTGTTTGTTGAGATTATAGTTTGTGCTATGTTAAGCAAATGTGGGTTACTGGCACTTGTAACAGAAAGTCAGTATAATAGAGGTTGTTTTGCAGCTGTATTCGCAGGATATGATCATAATGAACTAGGATAAAATTAACTAATAAGATATTTTCAACATAGGTATATTTCATTAGAATAAAACACTAAGGGAAAATGGGAAGATAGTAATAGAAACAGAAGAAGAAATACAAGCTTATTGAAGTTTTGAATAAATAATTATGGGCTTTAAACTGTGTGGTATTTAAGTCTTCACTGAGAAGGCATAAAATTACTTTTTAAGGGTGGGCATGGTGGCACACACCTTTAATCCCAGCACTCAGGAGGCAGAGGCAGGTGGATCACTGTGAGTTCAAGGTTAGCTTAGACTACAAAGCAAGTCTCAAAGACAGCCAAGGCTACACAGAGAACCCCTGTCTCAAAAAAGTAATAAAATAAATAAATAAATAAATAATAAAAATAAATAACTTTTTAAAAATACAACTGGGGCTGGAGAGATGGCTTAGAGGGTTAAGAGCACTGACTGTTCTTCCAAAGGTCCTGAGTTCAATTCCCAGCAACCACATGGTGGCTCACAACCATCTATAATGAGATCTGGTGCCCCCTTCTGGCGTGCGGTTGTACATGCAGGCAGAACTCTATACATAATAAATAAATCTTAAAAATAAGTAAATAAAATAAAAATACAACTGATTGCAGTGTTATGCGCCTATACTATCAGGACTGGGGAGACTGAGGCAGGAAGAGTGCACATTTGAGGCTATATGAGAGACTGTCTCCACAGCCCACTCCAGATATCACTCTCCCCTCCTCCCAAATTCAGAAGAGTCTCAGCCAACACAGAATTCTGGGTAGGATCAGGATAGATCTCTCAGGCTGGTCTGTTCCTAGTGCAGAGTGAGCAGACGCTTTTCCTGTCTCCGAAGAATTACCTGCCATCGTGCAGAGCTCTTCCACTGAGCTCTTGGTTGCGGGGGCAGGACGGGGATGGGGGGCGCGGGGGAGGAGGGGGCGGGTGTCCTGCTGTGCGAGGAAGTACAGGGTGGGAAGGGCCGCCCCTGGCCTGGTTCCCTGATTTCCTCAGGAAAATGGGTGGTCTCCTCTGTTTCATATAGCTCTCACTTGTCCTTAAGAACCTTTACACCTTTTTTATTTTCTGGACTGGTGAGATTTCCAGCTCAGCCACAAAGAGCACTTACCACTCTTGCAGAGGCCAGTTGCTTACTAGAAAATACTGTTCTGTCGCTAAGGCACTGGCAGCCCTCCCTCCTTCTCTCTCCCAACTGTCTTGGAGTCACTGGACGCTCCTCTCGTCTTCTTGGGGAGCAGCTGTTCAGACCTGAAGCCAGTCTTCTGCCTTCACTCACTGCAGATCTGCAGATCGCGCCCTCCACCCAAAGCCATCAATAATTGGGTCTCATCTTCAGAGGCATTGTCTCTTTGTTTATTTCCCACTCATGTTCAAAGATGGGCGAATGGTGTTCTTTTTGCCTCTGTGCTCCTACCCACCCACACTTGTTCTTTCTTGGCAGCTTAAAAAAAAAAATCTTGGCACTCCTCACACGGTGACCAATAGACACTCCTCGCCAAAAGGGTTCTGACGTTAAGTCTGTTGCCAATGGCCCTAACTCCCTCCAGCTGTTTCTGGCTTCTTCCTGCGCAGTATGATGCCCACAGAGAGAGTGGGATGAGCTCAACCCCACGAAGCATCCCTCTGTGCTTCTGAGCTCCCTGAGGCTCTTTGGTAACCAGTGTGAGCACATGGCTGCACTGCTAAGCACAGGGCTTCACAGTGTAAGCTAACCAACCATTACAGTTTTCTGGGTGCCTTGGAATGGAACCGAGTCTCGCGAGCCAATGCTGTAAGTCTACAGTGAAAAGAGACATCTCAGTGAAATGCTGATCTTACAAGCAGAAGGACTGAGCTCAACCTCCAGCCCTTACTTTTAAAAACTAGGTGTGATGGTATGATTGTAATTCTAATGCTGGGGCAGTGAAGACCAGAAGACCCCTGGAGCTCACTAGTCCCTAGCCTACTCAGGGAGTCCCAGGCCAGGAAGAGACCAAGTCTCAACATGGACCACACACACACACACACACGCACGCACGCACGCACGCACGCACGCACGCACGCATGCACGCACTCACACACGCACGCGCATGCGTGCATCCTCATATACACAAGCATACGTATGCGCCCTCCCTCCACACAAAGAATATGTAAGCCCCAAAGGAACAACCACAAAGTGAAGCCGCCCATCTACAATTCCCAGAGCTGTTGAGTTGACTTAGACATGAGCCGAACGTTCTTTCCAAATCCCGTTTAGGAAGGTCTTACTAAGTAGATCTGTGCATTCCTGATTTTTATCTACATTGGGTACAATGTCGAAAGCAAACAAGTGTCACCACTCTTATGCATTCGCTGGCTTGGATTTTCTGCGGAAGTCTTCTCAGTAATCATCGCTGTGCATCTAGTTTACACAATGATAACTCACCAGCATGTATGTCTTTCAGGATAAAATCTGAACGTTAAACCAGTGGTGGTGGCACACGCCTTTAATCCCAGCACTGGAGAGGCAGAGGCAGGCGGATCTCTGTGAGTTCGAGGCCAGCCTGGCCTACAAAGAGTTCCAGGACAGCTAAGGCTATTACACAGAGTAAATCCTGTCTCAAAAAACAAATCAACAACAACAACAACAAAACCAAACCTAAACACTTCCATTTAAAACCACTTCCGCAGCCGATACACACTGGTCCCCTTCTTTGTGGAGAGCGTTTTTGAGGTGCTTTGGGGAAACCTGCTTATCAAAATATTGACTACTATGTCAAGACAACTTGTTGTTGAGAAGAGTTTGAGAAACACGTTTTGGATGGTTAGATATCTTAGGAGGATTTGGATTGTGTGAACCTTCTCAGTTCTGAACAATTTTTTACTAGTCTAAAATCACCAGTCTGGCTCTCAGTGGTTTAATGAGAAAAGGGGAGCTGGTGAGGGTTGAACTGTTAAAAACTGGTTTCTGGGGGTGTTGCCAGTCATAGGAGGGGACACAAAGAATGACATGTTTGTGGAGAAGATATCAAAGTTCATGTGGATGGAGTGAATTAGAAATACCCACAGGACATCTGGAAACATCCAGGGTTTAGCTAAGAGGTCAACTGTATTGCAAGCTGGTCACTTTGTGGAGAAGAAAATGCCCAAAGGAAGCAGAAAAGAGATGGTAAAAAAAAAAAAAAAGGCGGTGGTGGGGCACGCCTTTAATCCCAGCACGTGGGAGGCAGAGGCAGGCAGATTGCTGTGAGTTCGAGGCCAGCCTGGTCTACAAAGTGAGTCTAGGACAGCCAAGGCTACACAGAGAAACCCTGTCTTGAAAAACCAAAAAACAAACAAACAAAAAAAGGTAGGAAAAAAGCAAGAGAAATTATAAGTCTCCAGAATCAAGGAGAAAAAGTATCTTTAAAGGCAAATGGTACAGAAAAAAAAATCAACTAAGAGACTGGGTTTTCATGAACTTGACACCAAGAGGTAAAGGTCAGTCTAAGCTCTAGAAACAGGGAGGGCAGCAGCACGGTGTGCGAGCATTGCCTCGGGATCCCAGAGTTGTGCTTTGCTTTTCCTCTGGTGTTCCACCATTTGTAGCTGTTCTGTGACTCAGCTAAGACCTTTCCACACTCTCAAAGTAGAAAAGGGAAGAGAACAGAGTGTGGGGTGCAACTCACAGCTCTGTAAACAAAGTTGCTCCCCTCCCAGTGGTTCCCAGTTCCCCGCTGGTGACTGGAACTCCCCAGTGGAAGCATTTTAAGCTACAGAATCATTTTTAAAGATGTTGTCTCTGGCCGAGCGCAGTGGCGCACGCCTGTAGTCCCAGCTACTTGGGAGGCTGAGACAGGAGGATCGCTTGAGTCCCGGAGTTCTGGGCTGTAGTGCGCTATGCCGATCGGGTGTCCGCACTAAGTTCGGCATCAATATGGTGACCTCCCGTGAGCCAGGAACCACCAGGTTGCCTAAGGAGGGGTGAACCGGCCCAGGTCGGAAACGGAGCAGGTTAAAACTCCCGTGCTGATCAGTAGTGGGATCGCGCTGTGAATAGCCACTGCACTCCAGCCTGGGCAACATAGCAAGACCCTGTCTCTTTAAAAAAAAAAAAAAAAAAAAAGATGTCTCTGCGAACTGCTAGCTTGACCAGCTGGCGTTATGGAATTTAATCCTTACGTCCTAACAACTATATTGGTAGTTGTTAGGTTGAGAAGGGAGGGATTCACGTTTGAATATTTTGTATATTGTAGCCTTTAATACTAGCCTTCACGTCGGACCATATTAAACATAAACAATAACAACAACACAATAAAAGGAAAACACATGTGGCTTAAAATGATCTCAAATTACTTGTGAAGAAACCACATATAGTTGCAAAGGCTTCTACAAGGATGATGGCTGACTTATTCTCAAAGTCCAATACCCTGAGATGGTCAAATGTGTAAGAGGTTTAGAAGCCGATGGGTTAGGCGTGTAACCCTCCTTCTAAACATATGGCTTAGTTAAATAGGATTTACTTATAGGGCCGAAGAATGTCACATTATATGACTCATGTCCTACCTACATTTTCCTGTTGGAACTTTTCTGTTAACAGATGAGTGGTCTAATTTTGTGTTGGACCAGCCCCACAGCTTCATCGGAGCTGTGCTTTCAAATGGGCATCAGTTGACTGTTGTATATTTAAATGTTCTTTAGGGCAATGCAACCATTGTGTTCCTTTTAGAAAAGGTTTAGTTATGAGGAAAATGTCTAATGACCTCATTATTTATGCATATACATCTATTTTATCTGGAGGCAAAACAGAAGTCCCCAAATACCCAGAAGTGTCAAAACTGTAAACTGAAAGGGAAAAGGAGTGTCACTGTTTTCAGGCAGTATCCTAAAACAGGTTCCCAGCAGCTTTCTGGTGAGGCAGGCTTGTGGCCTCTACAAGGTCTCTGAGATACCTCCCTTTGAGCATTGAGGGCTTTACTATCATCTGTCCTTGGATAACTGTCTTCATCCTTCTGAGGTTGTTTTCTTCTGTCAGCTGAGCAGAGACAAGGTGACTTTCCCAAGTGTGCCCAGCTATCTGAGTGACAGTCAGGATTTCAATGCAGGCTCTCCTGTTTCGTGTCTGTGCTCTGAAGCCCTCTCTCCTAGGGCTCTTGCTAAAAAGGCTTTCTGTTTCACAAATAAGTATGTATCACAAGGAGGGCACCTGAGCCCACGGTACAGCACAAGACACAAAAATGAGGGCTCAATAAATATTTGTTGAACGTTTGACTTTCCAAAAGTATATCCTTAAGAAGTAAAATACTTGTTTGTTTCATTATGACTAAATAAGTGTTTATAATAACTAGTTTCTTAGGGTTTTAGATTCCCTAAGAGTATTACATCAGCTTTGCAAATTATTTTTTTTTTAAATAATGTTATTTGACTTGGACATTGGATTATGTGGCAAATTTTGTTTGGACTGAGCCCATGCTGGCTCCTCCTCCCCCTGTAAGAGCAGACAGACTACGCTGGTGTCTTAGTGGGGTTACTATTGCTGTGATCCTGTGTTACTGTTGCTTCCTCCCTAACCAAAGTTAAGCAAGGGAGGAGAGATTTGTCATAGTCCATCATCCAAGGAAATCAGGACAGAAACTCCAACAGGACAGGAGCCTAGAGCAAGAGTTGATGCAGAGGCCGTGGAGGGGCACCAGCTTACTGCCTTGCTTGCTCCTCCTGGCTGGCTCAGCCTGCTTTTTGTTTGTTTGTTGTTGTTTTAATTTATACCGTATTCTGCCCACATGTGTGCCTGCAGGCCAGAAGAGGACATAAGATCTCATTATAGATGGTTGTGAGCCACTATGTGGTTGCTGGGAATTGAACTCAGGTGCTTTGGAAGAAGACAGTGCTCGTAACCTCTGAGCCATCTCTCCAGCCCCAGCCTGTTTTTTTTTTTTTTTTTTTTTTTTTTTTTTAATAGAACTCAGGACCATCAGCCCAGACATAGCTCCACCCACACTGGGCTGGGCCCTCCACCATAAATCACCAATTAAGTAAATGCCCTACAGGCTTGCCTACAGCTGCACTTTATCTAGGCATTTTCTCAATTGAGGCTCCTTCTTCTCAGATGATTCTAGTTTTCCACAAGTTGACATAAAACTACCCAGTACAGATAGGAAGTAACATGGTTTGATATTAAAGGTATAGATAACACACTTGGCAGAAAGTGGACTTCCCATTTTAAAGATGGACCATGGGTGTGCGAATAGAGCTGGCCATGCATCTGGCCATGTTATGAATTTTGGTTCTACATTTACTAGCTTCTTAAATGGGAAAAATTACTCAAGTTTTCTCTTTTGTACAGCACATTCCTGTAAAGTAGGTAACAAATGCAGTTTGTTATAATCAATACAGCACTGAAGGAGATGTTGGGCATGAGGAAAGCCTACGGCAGGGAAGAAAGAGAATGTACTTTCCAGTTAAGACCTAAGATTCTCTTAACTCTCAACATTTAAGATACAATGTAGAACTGTAACATGGCTGCCCGGGCTGGACACAGACACACCCTTAGCACACACGTTTAATCTCTCTGGGTGGAATTACACACACATCTTAGCACATGCCTTTAATCCCTCCGGGTGGAATTACACACACACATTTTAGCACACGCCTTTAATCTCTCTGGGTGGAATTACACACACACATTTTAGCACATGCCTTTAATCTCTCTGGGTGGAATTACACACACATTTTAGCACATGCCTTTAATCCCTCTGGGTGGAATTACACACACACATCTTAGCACATGCCTTTAATCCCTCTGGGTGGAATTACACACACACACATCTTAGCACACGCCTTTAATCCCTCTCGATGGAATTACACACACATTTTAGCACACGCCTTTAATCCAAAGCAGTGAAAATAAAGTTAGTTTGGAGAAGGAGGCACCCATGTTTGAAAATGATGTCTGATTGAGAGGCAGACAAAGTGAGAGAAATGGGAGAAAGATCTGACAGAATAGGATACAACCAACCCTTGCAGAATGGCAGTGGAAAGACAGATGACTTGAAGTAGAGCAGGAAGAGGAAGAGGAAGAGGAGGTAGTTTTACCAGGTCAGTTACAGAGACAGATTTCAGAAAGGGAATAAGCTAGACACAGGAAAAGACAGAATGAGCCAGAGAAGGAGAAGGATTCAGAAGATTAGAACAGATGGCTAGAGTTAGTCTGAGGTCAAGCAGAGCAAAAAAGTCAGAAGCGGAGAGAAGCCATATTGAATCACTCAGCTTACAGAGGAGTTTGAGCCAGAACAGCTGAGTTGAACCAGCCAGCTGGAGTTTAGAAAGAGCTAGAAAGGGTGAGATGTATTCAGCATTAAGTCTCAGAGGCTGAAAACATTCTAGGCCTAGATTAGATTGTACAGAGGCTGGAAGACCAAACCAATCCCATTTTGTGGTCAGGGCCTGAGAACTTGACACCCCCACCCCCCCCCCCAGACTTTCCAGGGAGAGCCACAAACATACAGCTAACCATACCAGTAACCATTCCTAGGAGCTGGCACCCTGGGCCAACCAATCAGAGCTACAAATCACAGTGACAAGAGCAAACAAAAAAAATCCCCACTGCGGTCTGGCCCTGGCCCCCTCACTCCCTGTACCTCTCTAACCTATCATGTAACAGCAAGGCTTGAAAACACCCCTCCACCCCCCACCCCCCCCCTGCCTGCAGTTTTTTCCTTTAAAAACCCTGTTCCCCTAGCACTAGGGGGCACCATCTTCCCTCCTCACGAGGGGGCTGACTGTCCAGGCTCTGAGCTTGAAATAAATGAAACCTTGTGTGATTTGCATCCGGCTGATTCCTGGTGGTCTTTGGGGGTTTCACAACTTGGGCATTACACCAAGACTAGGCCTAGGTTAGCAAATGGAGGCAGAAAACCTCCCAGACAACAGTTACTTCAGGTGAATGAAAGTTACATTTAACAAAATACAATGTTAAGTGTGTTTCAAAATTAAGTTCTAGGGCTGGACAGATTGCTCAGTGGTTAAGGGCACTAGCTGCTCTTACTAAAGACCCGGGTTCAATTCCCGGCACCGACGTGGCAGCTCACAACTGTCTGTAACTCCAGTTCTAGGGGATCTGACACCCTCACACCAATTCACATAAAATTAAATTAATTTAATTTAAAAATACATTGTAGCTGAAGATCTCAAAATGTGAATGAAGAGCAAACTGCAAACATTTTAATCAAAGTTTTTTGTTTTTGATAATTACTCCCTCTGCCACACCATAGGGACTTCATCCTGTTTTTTATAATTACCCTGCCTACCACACAGCAGGAATTTCATCTTGATTTTCTGATTCCATCCAATTCTGGGATTCTGCATGTAGTTAACAGTCCCCACTGGGAAAAAGAAGAGGTCCTGACATCGGCCTTCATTTTGTCCAAAGTAGACAGGGTGCTGAGAGCTACATAAGGTTGGCTGTATCTTTACTCCAAGAAATTTAGAATATAAGTTCTGATTTAGAATGGAGAGAATATTTAGAATAGAATATATTTAATACATTTATTCTAATATTTTTATACTATATTATTTTATATAATTATACAACACATATATAATATATTATACATATATAATTACATAATGTTATAATATATAACATTGCATATTATATATAATAATTATAATAAATAGGATATTTTTAGAATAAATTGAGAGTTGACTGCAGGGGCTAGGACATTCAGACTGCTGAGTTCCACTCTCAGAATTTCTGAT
This sequence comes from Acomys russatus, assembly GCF_903995435.1. Lineage (NCBI taxonomy): Eukaryota > Metazoa > Chordata > Mammalia > Rodentia > Muridae > Acomys > Acomys russatus. The sequence goes on from NC_067151.1 coordinate 15,748,432, forward strand.
TCAGCTCTGTCTGCAATGGGGGTTATTCTTTTTACCTAGATCACTGCCAATACTGATGCTGCCAAAGAGAAGAGCACAGCAAGAAGTGGCAGAAGTTTGTTTTAAAAGATGGATTCTATTCATTAGAAGTTCTAGAATTTATAAATAGGAAGATCTTGGGATCAGAAATCTGACTAAAGGATCAAAAAACTTTTTTTTTTTTTTTTAAAGCAGATTGATTGTGTTTGAATGGGTTGAGGTGATAGGGATTATGTTAAGAAAGACAAATGAACCAGCAGCCTATGTTTTGTTTTGTTATAATTTGATCCTTTAGACCCATCATTTATTGTGGAGTGCCACAGTCCCCACACAGTCCTATTGTCCTACATATGCCCACCAGCTTCATTAATTCATAATCTGCTTGGGCCCCAAAGCCATCAAAATTGTAATCTGTGCTCTAAGTATTTTTAAAAAACTCATTTCCCACACCCTTTCTTTTGTTTGTTTGTTTTTTTTAAGTTTGTTTTGGTTTTGGTTTTGGTTTTGGTTTGTTTTGACAGGGTTTCTCTGTGTAGCCTTGCCTGTCCTGGACTCACTTTGTAGACCAGGCTGGCCTCGAACTCACAGAGATCTCCCTGCCCCTGCCTCCTTAGTGCTGGGATTAAAGGCATGCACCACCATGCCTGGCTAAAACTCACAGCTTTAACACTATCAGACAGTAGACAATTTCCCTTTTATGCCAAGGAAAGAATTGCTACCAACATGTGAAAGATCTCTTCTCCCTCATTGTTTTTAGCTATTATAACCTTACATGGTAATAAAAAATTATCAGGTAAAAGTCTCTTCATAGATACTATATATCCCCCCAAAATGAAAGTGTTAATGAATATAAATATGCTCTTATGGGCTGGAGAGGTGGCTCAGAGGTTAAGAGCAATAACTGCTCTTCCAGAGGTCCTGAGTTCAATTCCCGCAACCACATGGTGGCTCACACCCATATAGAATGTGATATGATGCTCTCTTCTGGCCTGCAGGTGTACATAGTCACACAGGCATACATGCAGGCAGAGCACTGTATACATAATAAATAAATAAATCTTAAAAAAAAAAAAAAAGAAGGCTTTGTGCCACCATACTTCGTTATATTCATTTTTGGGCGGTGGGTGGGGTTGGTTTTTCGATCTCCAGTTTCTCTGTGTAGCCTTGACTGTCCTGGACTCACCTTTGATCAGGCTGGACTGGAATTCACAGAGATCCACCTGCTTCTGCCTCCCAAGTGCTGGGAGTAAAGGTGTGTGCCAGCAGGCCAGCTATCTTAAGACAAGAAAAACTTCCAAATATTTTTAGTAAGTAAGTACATTCTGGAAGTTTTACAAATGGAAACTACAATGTATCACTGATAGAAAAAACAAGTGGGAAAAGAAACCTTTTGGGGTCAATGTGAGCACAGCGTACAACTTCTAAAGCAAAAAGAAACATAGTAACATGAAGCTTTTTTTCTCAGTATTTCCTCCCGCACCAGGTGTTGTTCTAAGTTTTCTATGCATACCAATTCATCTTTATTCCTCATAGGTTGCAGCCTTATTGCGAAGCATATAGTTAGGGTTTTTCTTGTTACAACGACATACCGTGACCAAAAAGCAAGTTGGGGAGGAAAGGATTTATTTGGCTTACACTTCCATGTTGCTGTTCACCACTGAAGGAAGTCAGGATAGGCATTCAAGCAGGGCAGGAACTTAGAGGCAGTAGCTGATGCAGAGACCATGGAGGAGTGCTGCCTACTGGCTTGCTCACTATGGCTTGCTCAGTCTGCTTTCTTATAGGACCTAGGACCACCAGCCCAGGGGTGGCATCACCCACAATGGGCTAGGTCCTCCCTCATTAGTAACTAATTAAGAAAATATCTTATAGATCTTACCGGGCATTTTCTCAATTGAGGTCCCCTTCTTTCAGATAACTCTAGTTTGTGTGTCAAGTTGATATTAGATTAGCCAGCACATCTGATGCCTTGCCAACTCGACACAGAAAAACATCATTATTAAGCCATGCCTTTCCTTTCCCATAGTCACCACTTTCTAGAACCTACTGAAGACTAAGCAGTGATGAGTGTGTGAAGTTATTAATTTGTTTAGGATGTTATTCTCTCTTTCAAAGAAACTTTAAATTCTTTGAGCTGAGGGATTTTTTTCCACACACTATTCTAGCAAAGACTTATTTTTTCTCTTTCTCCCTTTTCTTTAGACAGGGTCTCACAATGTGGTGTTTGGTACCCCCAATTCCCCAAGATCTCACATCGAAAAATGTAAGTAGCTTTAAAAGTCTTACAGTCTTTACAAATTCAAACACATTAGAATTTTAGTCTCTTTAAAATATCCAATCTCTCTAAAAATCCAAAACTTCTTTTAAAAATTATTTATTATATCTACAGTGCTCTGTCTGCAGGCCAGAAGATGACATTAGTTCTCATTATAGATGGCTGTGAGCCACCATATGGTTGCTGGGACTTGAACTCAGGACCTCTGGAAGAGCAGTCAGTGCTCTTAACCTCTGAGCCATCGTTCCAGCCCCCAAAACCTCTTTTAAAAGTTTAAGGCCTTTCAGCTGTGGTCTCCTGTAAAAATCAAAATTACATACCTTCTTCAAAGGGGATGAGCCCTCTGAGCAGTCACAATCTGAACCAAGCAAAACAAATAAATTCCAACTATATAAATAACTCAATGTTTAATTATCTGGGATTCACTTGAGGTCTTGTCTCCTCAAAAAGTTTGGGTCACTTCTCCAGCTCTGCCCTCTGCAGCACACAGTTTGTCTTCTGGATCCACTTCCTTGCATAGCCCCTTCAGTCCTGGGCCTTCAACTGCCACTGAGGCTGCACTTCCACCAGTGGCCTCTCCTGGCCTCTCACAGTGCCAAGACTCAGCTGCTCTCCATGACTCCTTCATGACTTCAAAACTAGTCCCTCCTGGGTGACTCTTTCATTTTACCAAGTTCTGCTGCCAACATGAGATACATGGCTGCCTTTGGAACATAGCTACTCTGTGCTCTAGGAAATACTTCCCAGAAGATTTCATCACAGTAATGCTGGTCTGTTCTTAGTCAGCACTAACTTCTTAGCTCCAGCTAACCAGCATCAATTGTCCCAGTAATGCGAAAGTTTCACTTAAGTAGTCCTGGTCTCTTGTTAATTGCAGCTGACTTATCACAGCCAGCTGACCAGGACAACAGAAGAGGGCTGGAGAGATGGCTCAGAGGTTAAGAGCACTGACTGCTCCTCCATATGTCTTGAGTTTAATTCCAAGCAACCACATGGTGGTTCATAACCATCTATAATGGGATCTGATACCCTCTTCTGGCATGCAGGTGTACATGCAGGCAGAACATTATATACATAATGATAAATAAATCTTTTAAAAATTAATTCAAAATAGCAATAATCCTGATAGAGTCTTTTAAAAAATATTTATTTATTATTATATATACAGTATTTTGCCCTCATGTACACCTGCATGACTAGAAGAGGGCACCAGATCTCACTATAGATGGTTGTGAGCCACCATGTGGTTGCTGGGAATTGAACTCAGGACCTTTGGAAAAACAGACAGTGCTCTTAACCTCTCTCCAGCCCTTGATAGAGTCTTTAATCTTCCCTCTGAAGCTTCCCAAGCCAGGCTTGCATACTCTGCACTGCTCTCAACATTCTTATCTTCCAAGCTCCTAAAGTACATCTCACTGAGCTCTCAACACTCCATAGCTTTTCTAGCCCAAGGTTCCAAAGTCCTTCCACAATCCTCCAGAAAAAAAACAAATGAACAAACAACAACAACAATAAAAATGGTTAGGTCTGTCACAGCAATATCCCACTATGCTGACACCCACTTGACTTAGTTAGGGTTTCTATTGCCGCAACAAAACACCATGACCAAAACCAAGTTGGGGAAGAGAGAGTTTATTTGGCTTACACTTCCATATAGCAATATCATCACCAAAGGAAGTCAGGACAGGAACTCAAACAGGGCAGGAACCTGGAAGCAGGAGCTGATGCAGAGGCCACAGAAGGGTGCTCTTTACTGGTTTGCTTCCCATAGATTGCTTAGTGGTCTTCAAACACTTCAGAGATCTACAGAATATGGCATTTAATATGTTTTAATAATACAAGCTTTCTGACAGAGAAACATATCTGCTCCTGGCAGCACCCCCAATCTACTTCAAAGAAGACGATAGGCACTGAAGAATCTCCCCTTGGAGTTTGATTCAAACCTGCCAAGGCTGGCCACTGGGGAAAAAACTGCCTTTACCTTGATTGTTGACATCAGGCTGCCCAAACTATGGACAAGTAGGACACTGGAAAGTCAATTGGTCAACTTGGCAGAGATAGCATAGGCTAATCCTTCAAAATTCCTACTTCACATATAAATCTCTCAGATATTCTGAGCACATTGGCTAAAGATTGAATGCCCCAATGATACAGAGGAACCTGGGGTGGTGACTGTCCAGGCATCCAGCAGTCTCTGTCATTTCTATAGTTCTGGAAGCTGCTTGCTCTAAACTACTTTATCTTTCACAGGTCTCTGATGGGGTTGGAGACTACACAGTTATAGTCTTACAGTTTTCCTTATTAAAGGTTAAATACATAAAAGCTTACGTTGTTTACGATCTAAGAAAATGTTTTAGCACCTACAAAGATGTTTTTAGGTTGGTAAATGCAAGTTAGGATAAGAAATTGATTTAGGTACAGAACTTTGGACTTCCCAGGACAGAATAGATAATGGAGTATTTTCTCCAAAGTTGCTATATATATATATGGACTGGACATTGTAAATATAATTTTTACTTGATAATTATCATAACTGTCTTTATTTTATATAGTTTATTAATGTTAGGGGAAAGCCTTTTTTTATTAAATGGTAAAATATAGTGAGAATTCTGGTTTCTTAAAAAACACAGTTATGTTATATGACTATGTTTTTTGTTTTAATCCCAGGGGTGGGGTATGGGGCTGCTTCAGATTTGTCCACAGTCATTAACCATGACTTGTCTTGTGCTCTAGGAGGGTTGTGATTTTTGCTAGCTGCATATAGTTTAATTATGGGGACTCAGAAGAGGGTATAAACGGGAGAGTCCTGAGAGGGCCTGTGGCAGCTGCCTCTCTCTCCATCATGCCCCGCCCCCTACCTTCCCAGCTGCTGCTGGTTCCTGCTGCTGCACTTGCTATTGCTGGTTTGCTGGTTATTCTGACAAAGAAGATTGGACTTGTCCCCTAGGAATCCGGTGCTACTAATCAACAGGAAGTAGTCTAGAAAGATCTATGCCTCCTAACCTTCATTCTTGTTTGCCTAGTGTTGATGCTTTAGGGAATGTGAGTTGGAAGGGTGGTAGATACAAGAATGCAGTAAAATAGCTAAGAAAGTCCACCTACACTTGTTCGTGTCTCTGTGTTTTTACGTATGGGGGCCAGGAGACCAACTAGGACCCAGATGTTGGAAATATAGATGGTTGTGCAGTGCGCCCACGTGGGTACTGGATTTGGGAACTCAGATTCTCGGGAAGACCAACTGTTCTTAACTCTAAGCCATGTCTCCAGCCTATAAACCAAACATTTTAGCACAATATAATTCAAAGATATGCCGATTTAGTACATGTGGGAGAATAGTGATAAAGGAACATTAAATGCATTGTTTTCCATAATCAAACAATAAAAGACGCAAGCTCAGGATCACTTAGTGAGTTGCCTGGAAGACACTTATCTTGTACTGTCTTCTCTGGTTTTGGAGCATCTGATCTGACCCAATAAAAATTTTCTCAAGTCATCTTTTTTTTTTTTTTTTTTCTATTCTGTGAACTGAGGGGGGCAACCTAAAGTAGGCTGGGACAGCAGAACACTGGTGTTGGCAGATGCAGCTGTGCAGTCTGGAGCCCAAGAGGAGAGGAGGACAAGGCCGCTGGCAGCTAGACAGCTGAGAGCGCAACAGGCCAGCAATGCAAACGCAGCTGGACTGGAAGAAAGGCAGGGTACAATGACAGCTGGAGAGGACAGAGAACAAGACCAGAAACTGCGGTCCTGACAGCTGTAATGCTTCAGAGTTGTCAAATCTTTGGGGCCAAGGTCTGAGACCTGGACCCAAGAGCTGCAGCATTGGTTGCTGTGAAGGGCAGAAGGATGCCAACATCTGGGTCAGCCTGGAATCAGCAGGCAGCCACAGCAAGAGCGAGGTGGGGGGCGGCGGGGGCGGGGAAATCCCTGCTTCTAGGTCTGTAGATAGGTGGATCTCTGTTAGTTCCAGGACAACCAGTGAGACACAGTAAGTCTCTCCCTCTCCCTCCCTCCCCCCCTCTCTCTGCTTCTCTCCTTCCCTCCCTCCCCCCTCCTCTCAAGGTAGGAACAGGACCACTCTAGAAGGTCACCTACTGCTGCCTCGCTGTTGTCCAAGCTGCCAAATATCCTCTCTTGATGTGGGTAGACCAGGACACCAGGCAGCAGATGGAGGACACGTCTCCATCTGTAAAAATAAGCCTGCCGACATGAGATGAGATATAAGCAGGAAACGAGGTTTCAGTCCACGGGGACTGAAAATGATGCTTCATTTCTTTTTCCGTCCTCAGGTCCCACGTGAACCACCTGCAGCCTGCTACATTCTCCCAGCCTGGTTGGGCCGTCCCAAGCCGACCCGCCTGCACCACTCTTCAAGCTCCCTCTGACAAAGGCTAGCATCCTCTGCAGACTTTCTGCTGTGAAGTGCCAAGAAATTCTGACACTTAGGTCAGCCTGGAAGCTGATAGACATCCAGAGCCAAGAGCTGGGTAACTCTCTGCTTCCTGCCCCCGAAAGAAGAATTGTTACGACTTGTAGGGATGGGAGAATCTCTGTTCAGTTCCAGGACAGCCAGAGATAGATACAGAGTGAGATTCTGTCTCAATAAAAAGCAGGTAAAGGACTACGCTGCAGACGCTAATTTCGGAGATCCACTCGGGAACTTCTCCAAGATTAGCTACACAGCCCGTCCGCTCTGCAGCAGTCCCCGCCCTCTAGCCCCACCCACACTGCGGCCCCACCCTCAGCCCGCACGCCGGCGCTGGGATGACGTTAGTTTTCTGCGCCAAGAAGAAGCCGGCGTGCGAAGTTGTTTCGGTGCGGTTCTATACCTGCGTGGCCCAACGCTATGAAGGAGACGCCGCTCTCCAACTGCGAGCGCCGCTTCCTGCTCCGCGCCATTGAGGAGAAGAAGGTGCGGGGCCTGCGGTGTGGGCTCGGTGGCTTTGTGTGTAGACTCGGGTTGCCCGCGGGGTGGACTTGGGTGGCCGGTGGATTCATTGTCAGTTCGGCCTGTGGTGCAGTCGTGGTGTGGACTCGGGTGGTTCCCGGTGTGGACTCTGCCCATTCCCCAGCCTCAGGCCAGTATTTTACCCTGGCCAGTACCTTTGAGCCTCATACCGCGAGCATTCAGTGCTAGGGGGCGTTGGGGCCCAGGATCTGACAGACACAGTTGCTGCTCGTAAATATGTTAAAGGAATAAACGATGTTTGCTTACAGCGGCTGGATGGCAGACAAACCTATGATTACAGGAACATCAAGATTTCATTCGGAACGGATTATGGGTGCTGTATTGTAGAGCTGGGGAAAACAAGGTAACAGGATTCAAGTCAGATAATGCAACAGAAGGTGTGAAAATTACAACCTACTGACTCGGTCGTTTACTGAGCAGCTTTAAAGTCCAAATGATGAGAAATATGTGTCTTATTGCCAACCCTTTAGTTTTGTGGTCACGCTTAACTTTTAACCACGAGTGTGCTTTCCGCTATATGACTGTCGTTGTTTCTCATGACCTTTATAAGTCCTGTAGGCAGCTAACATTAATCGCACAGTTATCTGCATGTCTCGCATCCTAATATGAGGAGTGTGGCTATCTTGTCATCAATGAGCCAGTTTCCCTTTTATTCTCGAATGATGTAAGAAAAAAGATTTCCTTTCTGTCATTCTTTTAGGTATATCAATAGTTTTATTTCTGCATGAAATCTACTTGCATTTAAAACTTTTATATATTTATTAGTGTGTTTGTGCATGAGTGTGTGTTTGGATGCAGCTTTGTTCTCTGGCCACGGTCTACTACATTGTGTATGTAATGCCTGCCTGTTAAGTCACAGTGTGTTGTTATTTAGAACTAGTTTTTGTTTGAGACTTTGCCACTTTTTAATTGAAAAGCAAGTGTTTAGTTGACTGCTTTGTCCTTTTATTTTTACAGAGTTCTTGGTCAGGTTTCCTGTGAACTTGTTTCTCCAAAACTCAATAGGGCAACAGAAGGTATTCTGTTTTTTAACCTTGAACTTTCTCAGATGGCTGCTCCAGCTTTTGAACCTGGCAGGTATCTCGCTCTTTTTAAAGCTACTTTCAGACATAGAGGAATTTATTGGCAGTGAACTGTTGGTTTACTGCTCACAGCTGTAGTTAATGACATTAATTTGTTCTTGCTTCCATAGGCAGTCGGATCTCTTGGTGAAGCTGAATCGACTCCTGGAAAGGTGTCTGAGAAATTCAAAGTGTATAGATACTGAGTCTCTCTGTGTTGTTGCTGGTGAAAAGGTGGGGAGACATTTTAACAATGAATACTGTTGATTCATACACAATTAAAGCATGATCATGGAGAGATTGCAGAGAATCGGGGTTCAGCACCCAGCACTTATGTGGCAGCTCACAACCGTCTGTAACTCTAGTTCCACAGGACCCAGCACTGAAGGTCTGTTGGGGCCACCAGGCATGAATATGGTGCATATCTGCACGCAGGCACATGTGCATACATGTAGAATAAAAACAAACTTTTAAAGAACATAACTAGGTTTCAGCTGTTGGAATGGTTCCATTCATTCACATGCTTTCATGTTCCCAAATGGCTCACATAGCAAAGTTAACTGCTATTATTTCCAGGTTGTTTGCTTTTCTTAACATGAAGTGCGTTTTTACTGGATAAACTGGAAGATTTAACTGCATGCTTTAGTTTACTTGCCCAGTGGCCCCTGGTTATGACCCGGTAGGATTTATTTTTGTCTTAAATTCACTTTCAGGTTTGGCAGGTTCGTGTGGACCTACATTTATTAAATCATGATGGGAATATTATTGATGCTGCCAGCATTGCCGCAATTGTAGCCTTGTGTCACTTCCGCAGGCCTGACGTCTCCGTCCAGGGAGAGGAAGTGACCCTGGTAAGCTTCCAGGCTTCCGAGCGGCACTGTTCCTATGAGGAGACGGGTATCTTGGGTGGGCAGGTGGGCGGGCAGCAATGGAGGCATGGCAGATGGAGTTTAGATCTACTCTAATGTTTGCTCATAACACAAAAACTGCAAATGGTCAAAATTGCCCTCGAAATCTCAAGTTTGCTTACAGAAATGTCGGTCAGTAATAACATAACCCAGCTAGGCTTTCTGAAACAGAACTGTGACTCTTTCTTTGGATTGACTATTAGAGGAAGTGGTGAGTTTCTGTTTAGGGTCAGCATGAGAGGCCTACAGAACCTGAGAAGGCCTGAGGCTCACCGGGTTTACGCTCTTCTTCAGGCCCTTTGTTCACTAAGCAGAGTAGATGCCACAAGTTCATCAGAAACACCTGGACGGGTTGTTAACCACATGCTGCTGGGCTCTGCTTGTAGAGGAGGGTAGAGGTAGAACCTGGAGTGCCCAGGTGTCCTGACTCTGGGCCAGGGGTCACTGTGAGAGCCAGTGCTCCGTGCTGGCCTTCTCTTTTTGTCAGGCAGGCCAGTTTTCTTTCATGCACCTTACATGCTAGAGTAATGAAAGTGCTGCTTGAACCCTGAGTTGCAGAGGGAACCATCAAATGCCTAAGTTTTCTGAGTGGCCATCAATAATGCTCTTTTTGAGACACTTTGCCAGAGCAGAATTTGAAGTCTTGGAGGCAAGAACAGTGCACAGGGCTATAGGAAGAGCATAAGGAAGTTGAAAAAAGAAAAAAGAAAGAAGAAAAAGGTAGAATGTGATTAGTTTTACATGGAGGAAGACCCTTTATCCTGATAAGTTCAAGGGCCCCTACGTAGGAGGTGTCTATACCTCACTAAAAAGGTAGCTGGATAGAAACTCTGGATAGAAGGTTAGACATAAGATCGGTGTTTCATCATCATAAGAATTAAGTAGGAACATAGTTGTCAGAGTCATAAGGTAATTATAAAAGACATTTATCCACTCACTATTAAGAATTTTATATCATGGCTGGGCACAGTGGCACACACTTGTAGTCCCAGCATTTGGGAGGCAGAGACAGGCGTATCTCTGTGAGTTTGGGGCCAGCCTGGTCTACAAAGCAAGTCCAGGACAGCCAAGGTTGCACAGAGAAACTCTGCCTCAAAAAGATTAAAAAAAAAAAAAAATTTCATATCTTGGTGTTTGCTCTCAGGGTGCTTTTGTTTGGTGTTTTTCTCATGTGCTGACTGCATTTGTCCTTCCTTCTGAAACAGTACACTCCTGAGGAGCGCGATCCTGTGCCGTTGAGCATCCACCACATGCCGATCTGTGTCAGTTTTGCTTTCTTCCAGCAAGGGTAAGTGTCACCCAGTCATGGGCTGAAAATATAAGTACCCCTGAGAATTGGATTTTATTTATTTGACACAAGATCTTGTCCTCATCTCTCTATATAGCTGAGATAACCTTGAGCTTCTGATGTGCCAGCCTCCACTTCCCAAGTGCTGCGGTTACAGGCATGTGCTACTGCACCGGGTTTACATGGTGCTGGGCATAGACTTAGGACTTTGTGCATGTGTGTAAAAGTCTGCCAGCTGAGCTGCATCAGCCCCAAGCTAGGAACTTTATTGCTTTGTTCAGATGTGCAGAGACGTGTTTAACACTAGAGCACCTGCTGGTTTCTTCCTGTCTTTGTAAGGATCTTCTTAATAGAGTGACAGAATTCAGCTGTTATGGATATACTCTCATCATTTTCCTGCTCACAGCATATTTAGAAAGTAAGACTTTGCCAGACCTGGTGGTGCACACCTATAATCCCAGCCCTCGGGAGGCAGAAGTAGGCAGATCTCTGTGAGTTCGAGGCCAGCCTGGTCTACAAAGCTAGTCTAGGACAGCTAAAGCTACACAGAGAAACCCTGTCTTGAAAAAAACAAGAAACAAAAAACAAGCAAAAAAACAAAGGAAAAAAAAAAAAGACTTTAATGTGGCCTGGTAGCATCTACCCTTCCCTGAGCTAGACAGATGCCCTGAGAGTTGTATGTGGGCTCTCATTTGAGACAGTGGGTTAAGAGGTACCTGGGTTAATAAACATAGGTATTGTGAAGCATATTAGAGGGGTAGTTCCAGGAGCACTTAGCAAGGGAAATGACTCACAACCAGAAAACGTGTTCCCTTCAGCTGTCTAGCCTTTTCTACCCAACTCTCTGTTGAACTCTCCTAGTATAAAATATGGACGCAGCCGGGCATGGTGGTGCACACCTTTAATCCCAGCACTCGGGGAGGTAGAGGCAGTCAGTTCTCTGTGAGTTCGAGGCCACCGTGGACTACAAAGTGAGGCCAGGACAGCCAAAGCTGTTACAGAGAAACCCTGTCTAGAAAACAACAACAATAAAAATTGGAGGCTTATACATTCATGTAACATGCTTCTAAGTGAGGCTTGATTCTTGGAAAGAGGAGACTTGTATGCACAAGAGCTAGAGAAAAGATTTCAACTTTAGTCCTTGTAGCTGATTATCAGGAAAGTGGATAAGCCTTATCTAGTAAAATAAGATGTATATGCCATAAAAATAACTTAAATTTTTCAATAGTCAGATTAACAGGTAAAAGAAGCAGATAGCAAATGTGAAAACCAGAAATGGGGAGGCTGACACAGGAAGAGCTCAGTGGCTTTCAGGCCAGCCCAGGCTCCTTAGCAGGCTCTAAGCAAAGCTCAGAAACATGGTCGATCCTGTCTAAAAACAAAATAAAAACAAACAAGTTAAAAACTGTTTATATTCCACTTAACCATTCAGATGTAAAGTATTTTCATCTTACTATATACTACTAGTATTTTTACAATTATTCAAGGTTTTGTTTGTTTTTTCATGACAGGATTTCTCTCTGTAGCTATGGCTGTCCTGGAACTCACTCTGTAGACCAAGCTGGCCTCGAACTCACAGAGATCCTCCTGCCTCTTTCTCCTGAGTGCTGGGATTAAAGGCATGCGCCACCAGTACCTGGCTTATTCAATCAAGATTTTACATTCTTTGATTTGCACTGAGTATCTTTACACGGCAGTTGGAGTAACTCAGTAGGCATGTGTGCCTGCTAGTGAGAGGACACTGCAGAGAACGGCAGTCCCTTTCTGTGCCAGCAGCAACAGACTCGAGAACGTAGAGGGCAGGGCCTCGGTGCCACTTTAAAATGAACCAAATTCATGTTATTTAAGTCTTTATTAATAGAAGTCATTTAATCAAAGAGATGTCTAAGTATTAGGTCATATGTTATTAAAATTTCAATCTGAACTTAATGTGTCTTCATTGTAATGGCCAGAGAGGCATACATCTCATGTAACTGAAGTTATTGAGTTAAAGTGACTCAGATCCTTCAGTGTTGACTTTGAATGCTACCTTAAAAAACAAAAGCAAAAACCATTGTCCTGGAAAGAGCTTCAGACGTGTTTAGGACCGTTTAACATTTGTTTCAGAACGTATTTACTGGTGGACCCCAGTGAGCGAGAAGAGCGAGTAATGGACGGCTTGCTGGTGATCGCCATGAATAAGCATCGGGAGCTCTGTGCTGTTCAGTCCAGTGGTGGGACCATGCTGCTCAAAGAGCAGGTTAGCGCTTGGCTAGCTTCCCTCTTCACAAGTTTCATGCGGTTTCTTCTGTTTTGTAAAATTATCTTCTAACCAAAAGCCACAAGAGTGCTTAGATGACTGAGTCTAGTTAAGCTAGAATCTGGTTTCTGTCCTTTTTCCCTTGCTCTTCCCTGTAGCTGTCTGTGGAGGACTCTGCTTCTCAGCCTTCCTAATGCCGAGACCCCTTCAATAACAGATTCTCAGGTTGTGATGACCCTTAACCAAAAAATTATTTCTTTGCTACTTCATAACTGTCATTTTGCAGCTGTTATGAATTGTAATATAAATATCTGATATGCAGAATATCTGATATGCAACCCTCCCAAACAGATTGCTATCCCAGCACTCGGGAGGCAGAGGCAGGCAGATCTCTGTGAGTTCGAGGCCAGCCTGGTCTACAAAGCGAGTCCAGGACGGCCAAGGCTACACAGAAACCCTGTCTCAAACCCTCTCCCCCCAAAAGAGTCGTACTATTTTTTTTAAGCATTAATTAAGTGTAGAAATTAAGAGAAAATTAAGTTTTACTTTTGGAATTTGGATACAACCACTAGTGATGCTGAAGCCCAGTCACATATCACATCCACATGCAGGCTGTTAGAACCTAGAGTGCCCTGTCCCACTGCGGTAAGCAGAAAGTGCTAGGGAGCAGCTTTAGTTCATATTTGAATCGAACTTGATAGCCTTGGGCAAATGGCTTATCTCCAAGTCTCAGTGCCTCCATCCGTGCATCAGGGGATGGTTCTGTTGCTGGCAGATGTGTAGGCTGATTATAGGTGTCTGCCATGCAAGTGCTCAGAGGACTTATTTCCATTATTGTTACCAGCACCATCGGCACTAGGATTGTTGATTTCCTATTTCTGTTGGGTTACTGACATAGAAAGGAAGTCTGCATTCCTGAGCACACAGTACCTGTGGTCTCTAGCATTTGCTACTTTGTCTTAATTGTATCTCATAACTGGTAAAGAAATGCTTAAATTGTAATGGTAGAAAATTCACAGCGTGGTTTTGGGTTCATTAGCAAAGCTGTTTGGTTTGTTGTCTAACAGCCCACATTTACACACAGGTTTTGAGATGCAGTAAAATAGCTGGTGTGAAAGTAGCAGAGATTACAGAGTTAATACAGAGAGCATTGGAAAATGACCAGAAAGTTAGGTAAGTTTAATTTCTCAAAATTATATGCTGTTTAAATTCATGTTTTCTAAGAGTGTTCATATGACCTCATATTTGGACTTTCCTTACTTAATCTCAGTTGTGTATACTATTATTTAGTTGAAATTTTATTTTAAAAAGTCACAGAAAAATATAATATCTTAAATTAATAGAACAGACATGCTGGCTCACAGCTCTCCTTCTTTTTACCTTAAGCAACAAGTACCCAGCACTCCAGTGTTCTTTCTTGTCCTGTGGGAGGCTAGTGCCTTTGGCTGACTTGAGGATTAGACAGTGTCCTTCAAGGACCTGTGCAGCAGAGGCTCACTCAATAACTGTGATGACCTCTATGTTGGCAACTATGGCAGTGTTCTAGTTTGACTCCTGTTGCTGTGATAACACACTGACTGAAAGCAAGCTAGGGGAGGTAAGGACTTAACTTGGTTTACACTTCCGGATCATAGTCTGCCAGTGAGGAGCGGGGAGCAGCGCCTCCTCGCTAGTCCATGTAGTGTTACGTCTATTCAGGGAGTTCACTCAGCTGAGGACGTACAGCCGATCAGAGGAATGTTGACTGTTGGCTCACAAGCTCAGGCCGAGCTATATTTCCTCTATAGCCCAGGACCACCTGCCCAGGGAATGGTGCCCCTCATAGTGGGCTGAGTCCAGTTTCATAATTAACCATCAAGAGACTCCTCCATAGTTATGCCATTGTGGTCTGACCTGGGCCTCCCTTCTCAAGTGACTTTAGGCTGTGTCAAGTTAAAGTTTACAAGAGCTAGTAGCAAAGTAAGTCTATTTCTTATCTACCAAAGGCAAAATAGTAAAAATTTTCTCTTGTCTTTTCTTACTGGTCTTCTCCAAAAACAATCACTACCAAAATCCACTCACAGGAAAGAAGGTGGAAAGTTTGGCTTTGCAGAATCTATAGCAAATCAAAGGATCACAGCGTTTAAAATGGAGACAGCCCCTGTTGATACCTCCAGCGTAGAGGAGAAAGCAGAAGAAATTATTGCCGAAGCCGAACCTCCTCCAGAAGTGTATCTTTATTGGGTGGTTTTTATAGTAACAAGACGCATAACTTTTTTTTTTCTTTATTAAGGCTATAATGTGCATATTGAAATTTGTTTTAGGGAAAATCATGTAAGAGAAGCTATGACATTAAGTTGATAATGTAAGATCTAGCTTCTCTTAGTTACCTCTAAAAAACATATATTTTCCTTTTTAAAGAACCAATTTAGGGGCCAGGCATGGTGGCACACACTTTAATCCCAGCACTGGGGAGGCAGAGGCAGACAGATCACTGTGAGTTCGAGGCCAGCCTGGTCTACAAATTGAGTCCAGGACAACCAAGGCTACATAGAGAAACCCTGTGTCGACAAACAAAACAAAACAAGAACCAACTTAGGAGGGACTGGAGAGATGGCTTAGTGGTTAAGAACATTGTCTGCTCTTTCAGAGGACCAGGGTTCAATTCCCAGCACTCACATAGCAGCTCACAACTGTCTGGTCTGTAACTCAAATTCCAGTGGATCCAACTCCTTCACACAGATATTTATGTATACCAAAAACCAAATGTACATTAAAAAACAACAAAAACAGCAACAAACTTAGAGCTGGGGGATGTAGCTCACTGGTACCCTCATTTTTCTAGCTATATGGAAGGCCCTGGGTTCCATTCCAGCACTGTAAGAAAATACACACAAAACTCCAGCATTCATTTCCCTTGGAAGAACTGTACTTGAGTATTAATGACATAGCCATGCTCTTTATGCAATGTTATGTAGTCTTGAAATCATTCATTACCAGATTGCTGTAAAGTTGGTAACTGGTGATGTCCAGTTACGTTATTCAGCATACCACAGTGTAGTTTTATATTTATTCCTAATGGAAGCAGCCTTAGAGGGGAACTTGACTTTTTTTTTTTCAATAGCTCATTAAATAGCACTGGTTTGGATTTCCTTAACTTGTTAAGTGTTTCTAAACCTGTGCTGTGGACTCCTGGAACTGCCCAGATTGGAGATGGAATAGAAGACTCCTGGGGTGACCTTGAAGATTCTGAGAAGGAAGAGGAGGAGGAAGGTGGCATTGATGAGGCTGTCGTTCTTGATGATACAAAGATGGACATTGGAGAAGTTTCTGATATTGGGAGCCAAGGTAGGTAATGTTTTTTGGCTTTTAATGTGTATTACAGACACCTACAATTGAGATATCTAAAATATAGATAAAACTTGTATGTATGTGAAGTCATGTCTATCTGGAGGTTATAGATCATACATAGGAATGTTTCCTGTTTTGGAAGGCTAAATGCCTTGGTATTTAAACTAAAATTTAACTGATTGAGGCTATATTAGTACCAGCTCTAAAAGAATGATTGTTTTTGTGAAGTGGTGATAAGCAAACCATGATACATACAGTACTGCTCAGGATTTTCTGTGGTAAGAAATGTTATTTAAGTCTAAGTTAATATGAACAGCCACATTGGTATCAGTGACTAACATTTTAGGGCACAGTATTAGAACATGGGCCCTCTTGTTTTTTAAAAGCTGTAGAGATCTTTAACATTTTTACACATGTGCATATGTATGCCAGAGCATGCATGTGGAGGCTAGGAACTGAACTCTGGTTCTCTGGAGCAGTACATGCCCTTTATGTAATGTGTGCTGCAGTGTCCGGATGCCCTTGAAGGCTAGGATCAGGCACCACACCTCGAACTGGAGTATGTGTGGGCGCTGGGCCTGACCTCAGGTTACTAGAGCAGTGTGCATTATGGTAGAGAACAAGGGTAATTTTTAAATTTTTCTTTTTTTGGTTTTTTTGAGACAGAGTTTCTGTATAACAGCTCTAGCTGTCCTGGAACTCACTCTGACCAGGCTGGCCTCCAACTCAGATCCTCCTGACTGCCTCTGCCTTGCAAGTGCTAGGATTAAAGGCGTGCGCCACCACGGCCTGGTGGTTAACATCAGTTCTTTTAAGAACTAACACACATTCTGTCTGCCTTCATAGAAGGGAATTGTTACTTAGAGCCTGTTGTTGGCTTTTGTTTTTACAGGGAACAATGTTGGTTTAATTAGACCTGTTTTTACTTTTTTTTTTTTTTTTATAAATCCTAATATATAGGATCCTTTACCATTCGTTGTATCCAGTTGGTTTAACCATCAGTAATGTTATCATCTCGTGTAACTGTGCTAGTATCTTTAGTGAAGTAGAAAACTAGGATGGAGAAGGTAGAGCTTCCTAAAGCATGTGAGCAAAGAATGTTGAGACAATACATACCCAGCCAGATAATGGGCACGGGGTCAATTTGCACACTTTATTTACACACACACACACACACACACAATGTTCAAGACGAAAATGGGCAAACAAAACAGTTTTCCACATTTCTCATGGTCGGCCATGGTAGTAAAAGCTACATCATTCTGGCCTACATGAGTCTTTGGAAAAAAGAAAAAGCTTACAGAAAACAATTCTTAGAATTTTTCAGAGCTGCAAGGAGCTACTTTGGAATAGGGTAAGATTTTGAAAGAGGCAGCATAGTTTGAGCTGCATTAGGTTGGAAACGAGATCATTATACTTTTTTGATATTTTCTTAAAGGTGCCCCTATAGTGCTGTCAGACAGTGAAGAGGAAGAAATGATCATATTGGAACCAAACAAAAGTCCAAAGAAAATAAGGTAACAGATTTCTGGTTTCTTTCATATATACATTGAAGAACAGGACCTAGTTCTATAAAACGGGGCGTTGCAGAGTTCCATTGATTGGGCACAGTGAGCTGTTATATTACTTTATTCACAGAGCTCAGACCACCAGTGCAAAAGAAAAGGCACCAAGTAAAAGTCAAGTGAAAAAGAGGAAAAAGAAGAGAACTGCTAACTAAAACTAAAATGGTATATTTTTATATTTGTATGTATATATAACTACTAAATGTGTATTTATTCAGCTCTGGGTATTTTTATTTGAAAATCCATTATAAAAGCTGAACTTTTTGATAAAAAGTTGATGAATAAAATACTTCCCATAAACTACTGCAGCAGATTGAGAATGGAGATTTCTGCTGTCCTGAAACAGGTGGTCTACTTTTGCTTAGTTTATGATCAAGTCAGCAATTTGGTTCAGTTGTTTAGAATAATCAAAATCAGTGTTATTCAGTTTTCAAAAGCTTTTTCATTGGACAATAAATAGTAATTAATTATTCTTATTTTTATCATCATTCTTGTTTTTATCTCAAATTAACTTTGACTTGCAAAGATTTCCAAATCAATTTATTATTATCCTCCTGACAGTTGGCAGCACCAGTGTTAACAAACCAATTAAAATTAGCCAAATATCTAAGATAGACACATGTACAAAAGATATACAAATTAAAACCATTTAAAAAGCAATGGATACCATAATTTGTCTGTGGATATACCATCTACATTGAGAAATGATTATGAAATTAAAACAAGATAAAACTGTACAGCGTGAATTGAGTAACTTCCATTTTAAACAAATGTAGTCTTTTCACTCTCAGACATTTAGTGTCTCTGGTGGGTTGAGAAGAGATACGCCATGATACCTGTTAAGTAGAGAAAGAAAACTTTTAGTAAACATCCAAGGAACAATTCATGTACCCCGGACTGGAGCAATGCTATTTCTATTTGATTAGACTGATGAGGTAGTCACACCCCTTAACACAAAGAATGTGATTCTTACTTTGAGTGTTTGTACTTTTCCCTTATGGACTGTTGGGCATGCTGTGGTGCTTTGAGGTAGGTCTGGTGAAGGTCCATGAGACAAGGCTTCAGACTTTCCAGGGTATATCCAGTCTTCTGTGCCAATGACTCCGGCTACAGAGAAGAGACAACACTGACCAGCGAGCTCAGTTGCTTTAACATGTTTACCTCACTCCATCTTTTGATGGTTTGACTACTTCCCATGCTAGCAGCAGGTGGATGGCCCAGATTCTTGAAGCAGAGCTTTCAAATGCAAGTTTATGGCTCAGCTTTCTGCCCAAACCAAAGCAGCACCAATCCTTATGAAGGCAACTGTATATACATACCCAGCTTTGTCCTGTGACTGTATAGAGTGCTAAGTGAAAGGCAGCTCCAGCAATAAGTGACGGCAAATACTTTAGGTAGGGGTCAGCATCTATCAAACTCAATTCTCCCAAAAACTGGAATAAAAAAACACAACTTTATAATCACAAGATCTCTTAAGACTCAAATTTCAAGTCCTTGCCTCCTGAGCTGTTTTAACCATCTCTGATACTCACGTGTTTGTATCAGCCCTATGTTTTTGCTCTATTCTCATCTTACCCTAATAACTTTTAAAATAGTGCTAGGATATATTCTCTCCCTCCCTCCCTCTCCCCCCCCCCCCCCCTCTCAGGACAGGGCTTCTCTGTGTAGCCCTGGCTGTCCTGGAGTCACTTTGTAGACCAGGCTGGCCTTGAACTCACATTGATCTACCTGCCTCTGCCTTCTGAGTGCAGGGATTAAAGGCGTGCATACACTACCACACACCTGGCTTAGGATGCTCTCTTTAAACCACTAGTTAATGCTTTTCTGATAGCCATCTTTGAGTATCCTTTGGGAAATTCTCTCCTGTAAAGAGAATTTTTCTGTCCCCATGGACATCAGATACTTGAGTTCCTTAAATATAAAAGATGTACCATTTTCACACAAGCTACTTAGAATATCACTGAATTACTTGTAATACCCAATAAATACTCAATACATACACAGTGGCACTGTGAGATTATCCAGTACACGCAGGTAGTTATTTCTAATACACATTGGTTGATTCCATAAACACAAAACCCACAATGTGTACTATCTTTTGCTAGCTATAGGTTTTTCTGTGTAATGGAACATTAACTGTCCCAAAATACTTTCTCTGTTTTTGGACAAGGCTCCTCTGTATAGTGTTGGTTGCTCTGGACACAACTTGTAGACCAGGCTAGCTAGCCTTGAACTCAGACATCTGCCCCTCTGCTGGAAACACAGGCATGCATGCCTAGCAAATCTCTTAAGCAGTGTTATACAATGAAACCAGGGCTTACCCCCTATTTTTATAACCTTAAAGAAAACCCATAAAATAAGCTTACCATCGCTAGGCTTTCAACTTTGCAGTTTGCAGGCTGCTGGTGCAGAAAGTATTGTGTAAGGAACTGATTTACTGTTGGTGCAGCTAAGTCGAAAGCAAGGACTTTTAAGACGAGGTGCTCCATTCTCAGAACCTGCTTCTTGGAATAGGTATCGTCTGTAATATACACAAACTCTGCTACTTCTGGCGGGTATATTTCTTCAAATTTTCTGTAACAAAAGAAGTTGTAAGCACGTTTTTCAAAAGGTTTTGTCTTAATCTAAACCATTTAGACTACAGACTTAAGACTCACTTCCACCAGCCACGTTTCCCCTGCCAGTGGACCACCATCTCTGTTGAGGTCATTAACAGCCAATTATAAGGCCCAAATCAGTAAGGGGCTTCTGATCTGTCTCCTACATAGAGTCAAAGGAAATGATGGCAGCAATGACAGAGTAGCTGAACATTTAGATAGTCTCAGGAAAATAAATGTGTCACTTTAAAATGTCACTTTTATGTCCTGCTGCAGGGAAGATACTCCAGAAAGCACTTTATTGTAGAAGAGCCACATTTGAACTCTGGGATCTAGTCTGCTAAAATGTGGCTAGTCTATGCTCATTCAAAGAATGCAAAATCCAGATGGAGAAAGCTTTATGTCAGAGTTGCAAATCAATCCATTCCTTTCATATAAAATAGTAAGTGGGGATTGGAGAGATGGCACAATGGTTAGAGCACTGGCTGAACTGACCAGAACACCAAACTCAGTGGACCAGATGCCCTCTTCTGGCTTCAGCAGGGCACTGCACACATGCACTACAGATAAACCTGCCGGCAAATCACCCAGTAAAATACAAATGGGGGTGGGGTAGAGAGTGATGCCTTTGAACTTACGAGGCTAGCAGCATAGCAGCAGTGCCCACGAGCTGAAGCTTTCCTCGTAACACAGACATGGAGGAGAGGAAGCGATCGATGTAGTTCACGGCCAGATGCAGGGTCTCGTTCTGCAGCTTGTACTCTTCTCCCACTTCAACTAGCCAGTCCACGAGGATGGCGCGCATGCTGTTGGTGATGTCCGGCTGCTTCTTCATGTAACCCACTTTAGGTTTACATTTAATCTAAAGAAAGCTTAGTAGTGTTAACGTGTAACTCGCAAGGATGCTGTCAATACATACTGTAAACTTAGGGTTAGCATTAGAGTGACCCACTAGGAAGTCAACACTGCCCTCTATTAGTGAACAGAGCCTTACCTCCATTTCCCTGAGGTACGTGTGAATATCTTCATGATAATCGGGCACTTCATTAACACTCACTGGCTTTTCGTCTTCTAAGACGATAGACATATCCATAGCATGTGGTGAATCTGTGAATGCCGTTAAAGGGAAAGTGCTTATCTCTTCCAACTAAAAAGATCCTAATGGCAAAGTAACATAGATTATCTTACTCTGGTTTTAGTACTTACTTCTGCCCACATAGCTTTAGGATAATCTTAATCCTAAAAGAGAAATACATATACATATGTGCATGTATATCCAGAAGTTGAGGACTGAGAACTGCCCTACGGCACCATCTGCCACAAGAGATGAGTGGGCTCCTGTGAGTGGCGGTTAGCAGAGTACTTGACATCAAAGTTTGGAAATAATCATTTTTGTCTTAAGAGATTGCAGATCTCACAGGCTGACATACTTAAATCACAACAGCTTGTATTAACAAACGTGGTAAAGGTCCGAAGTCTGTTACACCATGTTCAAACACAGTAGTCTGTGAGGGACTGCACGGACTGGTGTTTGTTACAACAGGGTCTTATTCTGTAGCCTAGGCTGGCAATCCTGCCTCAGCTTCCTGAGTGCTATTTAAAGGCAGGGACATGCTCAGCTCTAGTTTTACCATTCAAATTAAGCCCCCCACACCCCATAGGGTTTCTCTATGTGCAGCCTGTAGACCAGGCTGCCCCCTCACTCGCCCTGCTGGGATTACCGGCACGTGCCACCATACCCAGCTTCAGACTATCAATGAGATAAAGAGTTTCCATTTTTTTCAGAGTACCTTGAGATTTTTTTTTTTAAAGATTTATTTATTATTTTTACAGTATTCTGCCCAATAATAAGTTATTTATCTACCCTCCCCTTCTTCCTTGTAGAACTCAGGGGCCAGGGTGATGGCTTGGTGCAGTGCTTGCTGCACAAACATTCCCAGCACCACATAGAAGCTGCAAGCTCCATCTGTAACCCTAGGGCTGGGAGAGGAGAGGGGGCGGGGGAGAAGAGTCAGGTCCCTGCAGCTTGATGGCCAGCCACTCAAGCCAAACCAGCGAACTCCAACGAGACCTTCTGTCAAGAGATGAGATGAAGATATCCCAAAGTCCAATGTACGTCTGGTGTCCATGGGCACCAGCACACGCACACCCCATCCCCTGGCACACACACAGCACAGGGTGGAGAGCGACAGATTCCAACACCTCTGGTCTCCACACAGTGAGACCCTAGCAAGGGCACAGGCGTCTACAGCAGCTACTCTGACTTGTATCTGGGCTAGTGTCTGATGAGCATTCAAATTGACTTTAAAAGGACTAGAAGATCCCATAATGCTTAAATCTGGCAACGTTAAGGAGTCATTCATAGGACTGAAATCTAGTTTCCAAGGCAAACATCTGTAAAGTCAAGACAGACTTAAAACTAAAAAAAAACAAACAAAGAAACAAAACAACCAAGCCAACTAACCAAAAACAAAACAGAAACAAACAAAAACCCCACTAACCCAATCAAATAGGGTATGGTGTCACAGGCCTATAATCAAGAATTTGGGGGGCTGGAGAGATGGCTCTTCCAGAGGACCCAGGTTCATTCCTGGCATCCACATGTCAGCTCACCACTGTCCATAACTCCAAGATCTGACATCCAGACATACACAGGCAAAATACCAATGCACATAAAAGAAAAGTAAATAATTAATAAAAAAGAATTTGGAAGCTGAGGAAGGGTGGTGTGAGCTCAAGATTAGTCTGAGCTACAGATTGTGATCCTGTCTCCAAAAAAAAAAAAAAGCAGCCGGGTGTGGCAGCCCACGCCTGTAATCCCAGCACTTGGGAGAGGTCAAGGCCACCCTGATCTATGGAGTGAGTTCCAGGGCAGCCAAGGCTACACAGAGGAAACCCTGGGGTTGTGTGAAAAGTAAAGGGAACAGGTAAAATAAAAAGCAAAAACCTTACCAAAACTACCATCCATTGGATAATCGAGAGGTACCAGTGGTTTTCTCGCTCCTGGTAAAGAGACAGCTGTATTAAAAGCCAGGGCATCTTCGCACTGTGTTGCTTTATGCTCAGCTGGCGGCTTCTTAGTCTCATCGGCTTCATCATCCACGTGAATGGTGAAGGCTGGCTGTTTACTGTTTGCTTTCCACGAAGGAACCGCAGCGACATGATCATCGTTTATAGAAAGGTCCTTAAGAGGCGCAACCTAAAGAGGAAATTTTAAAATAGAATTTTGCTTCTTGCCCTGTGGGTCTCAGCTTTTATTTATAAATATTCTATTCGGAAAAACAAAGTTCCCGAGGCAAAGCCTAGCCAGACAGATAAACTTGAGTAATCCAAGTAAACCAACCAACTTGTCACAGACATTTCTACAAAGCCTATAAATAAAACTGTTTGGAATTACAGACTAATCAAGTCTAAAGTTTAGGGGAAAGAATTGATTGACAACTTTAACCCCAGGGTGGGGCAAAAACAAACCAAAACAAATAAAGCCAAGTCTGGCTAAAATGGCGGAATTTACCAAGCTGAAAACTGCTTTATACCCTTCCCTGAAGCAGAGGTAATCGGTGAAGCAGATGGTGAGGGGGAAGGGATGTGGATCCTACGGCAGTGCCTGGCTTGAAAAGTGGAGGGAAAGGCACACAGCTGGGCCAAGCGGGCACGCGGGTGACACCGCTGGGCATGACCCCGGGCATTTTTAGGGACGAGGCCGCCAGTGGTGCTGGAGGGGCAGCATACTCGCGTCGGAAGGGCTGGTGGATCTATTTGGTACTAGAGACCCCGGAACCACGCAGACTGCAGCCGGACTCCCCTTGAAAGGGTAGCGTGCTTCCCGGCCCTCTCGGTGGCTAAACCCGGCCCGCTCCCGCCCTGCCCTTCCCACCGACCCTCGCGCTCTTTTACCCGCCGAGTCTTGAGTCTCTGCTGCGGCGCGGATCCCCGCGCGTTCCCGGCCTTCATCGCTGCCTGCGCCCGCGGCTGCTGGGCTGGCGCCACCTTCTCCGGGTTGACATTCTCCTGGTCTTCCTGCTGCAGCGAGAGCAGGGCCGAGCCGGCCTCCCGACCGGACTGTCTCGAGCTGCCCGGCATCGCGGCTGCGGTCCGGATCCGGCGGCGGCAGAGCGTGCACTGCGCCCGCAGCTCCCGGGCTGCGCGGGACCCAGGCGGCCGACGCGCGGAGCAGGCGCAGCGGGCGGGAGCAGCGCAGAGCCCAGGTGCTGCTCGCAGCGCGCCGGCCCCGGGCTGTTCAAGCAGTTCAAGTAGCCCGCGACTATTGAAATGGACCAATGAGGGCGCCCGGGGGCCGTGACGTCACCAGGAGCGCCGGTCGCCGCGAGCGAAGGCCCGACGGGAACCTGGCAGGGCGGGCCCCTGAGGTCGCGCCTGCGCAGGGTAAGGGCGGGTGGGCGGCAGCCGCCGGCGACTTTCCGGGGCTCTGCACGCCGTAACCCCGCGGCGCGGAGGAACCCGCCAGAGCAGCTGGGCGGAGCGGACAAGCCCTCAGGGTCCCCAAATGTCAGCGCCCCCGTGGGATCCCGGGACTGACAACTTCCCCAGTCGTGGGGTGGCGCTTAGGGAGAAGGTCGTGTTGTCCCAGCTGACTAGCTGCTCACTTCTGAGGCACCCTACCAGAACACTCCTTTCTTTCTCAGTCTCTCTGGTGCCGCCTGTACCTTGTTTACTATTGCGTCACCTCTTCGGCATGTATTTTTTGTTTATTTTTGAAGCAGCGTTTCATAAATGCCGATTGTCCTGCAACTCACAGACATCCGCCCGCCTCCCCCTCACGAGTTCTGGGATTAAAGGTGCCTGGCATTCCAGTAAGATTTTAGCCCCCTCTAATAAAGACGTGATCAATTTAAAACGCCAACTTGAGCTATTGTTGACATATTTGAAGTGGTGTATTACAAGAAATTCAAATGTCCATTAATTTTGCTTATCCTTGGTTGTGACATCTAACAAGTAGTACACTAAGTCCCACTGACCCAAACAGATGACACATTTGGAAATGAAGTGCATGGTGATGCATACGTTTAACCCAGAGCTCCAGATCTCTGTGTTCAAGGCCGCCTACAGCTACATAGCTAGTTCCAAGCTAGCTACATACTGAGATGCTGTCTCAAAAAAATAAACAAAAAGTGTTTATATAAGAAAAACAGCCAGCCGGGCGGTGGTGTCCACGCCTTTAATTCCAGCAACTCCGGAGGCAGAGCCAGGTGGATTTCTGTGAATTTGACGCCACCCTGGTCTAGAGAGCTAACCCACGACAGCCAAGGCTTGCACAAAGAAATTCTGTCTTGGAAAACCAAAACCAAAGACAGATAGACAGACAGACAGAGGCCCGGATGTCCCAAGAAAATATCAGGGGAAAAAAAAAACTTACTACAATAAGGACCCAAATGTTTACATTTAATATTTAAGAATTGCACATAAAATACAACATGTAATTATTTTCTAAAAAATTCATTACCTTTTGACAACAAAAGATAGCTTATTTTCTATTATTTTTATAGTATTTTAAAACTGTCAATACAATATTACACTGAAATGAATGACTAAAACTTCTGTTGCTTCAAAGTCTTCTTTTCCCCCAGCATACATAATTAAAAGGACTAGTACAGGAAAACTGTAGAAGCCATCACTCTTCTGGTTACATATAGGACATCTGTTTGAGGTCCCTCCGGTCTGACCAAGCTCTTCTTGCTTCTTTGGCCAATCTACAACACTAAACCAAGTATTTCACAGTTTGCAGGAGGATCATGTCACCAAGTAAGTGAGGCTGGGTGCCAGTCCATTCCAAATCCTAGGGAAAAAATTGGTTATTTCTACCTTATGATAAGGTGGTGGAACAGGGTACAGATGCAAGCTAGCCCTAGCCTCATAAAATGCCAGCATGGTGTGTTGATCATACCAGCTTCACATAAGTAGCTGATGAGTTTGCAGAACGGTCAGGAGAGCAAGTAATGTACATATAAAGTTTAAATATATTATGATGCAGGAAGTCTGTACACTTTCATATATCTTATGAAAACTGCATATATTTTATGTTCCAATTCTCAACTTAGAAATTAAAATAATACTTGCAGAAAGTCATTAATGGCTCTTATAATCACTCTGCATATGTTGGTCTGTTTGAAGTTTTGAGACAGGGTCTTCTGCTGTAGCCCAGGCTGGCTGGGCCTTACTATGTTGCACGGGCTGTCCTTGATCTCACAGTCACCCTCCCTCCTCAGCTTTCTAAGTGCCAAGAATTCAGGCATTAGCCATCACACCCAGCTCCACTTGTATTTTAAAAATAATTTGTCTTCATTGTTGAAGAATTCCAATAAGTAGGAGTGTCACAGTTATTATATCACAGATATTTTATGTATTAAGAATGTGATTCTTAGGGTGGCACGTGCCTTTAAATCCCACCATTTAGAAGGCAGAGGCAGCTGGATCTCTGTGAGTTTGAGGCCAGCCTGGTCTACAAAGTAAATTCCAGGACAACCACAGCTACACAGAGAAACCCTGCCTCAAAAACCAAACAAATTCTTTGTTGGACATGATGGTGCACGCCTTTAATCCTAGCACTCTGGGAGGCAGAGGCAGGTGGATCACTGTGAGTTCAGGCCAGCCTGGTCTACAAAGTGAGTCCAGGACAGTCAGGGCTACACAGAGAAACCCTGTCTCAAAAAACCAAAGAGAAAAAAAAAAGAATATTAACCCAATGGTTAATATTCTTTACGATTCTTCTTTACCTTGTTGTTAAGCAGACTGCTCTGCTGGTCCTACCTTGTTTATCTTTCATGCTGCGTCAAAGAAAGCGATCAATGCATTCTCGTCGTAGCTGTCAAGAATCTCCAGTAGAGCAGGTACTTTGGTTTTTACATTAGTGCCTTTGAATTTAAATTTATCTATGAAAAGATCAGTAATCATACCTATAAAGAAAAATGTTATTTCCTGTCACTGATTAGTTCTTTTAGCAATGCAGTTAATATTCTTTCACCACCTGAAATTCCATTACTCAACATATATAAGTGTAGAAAATGCTAGTGCTTTTAAAAAGGAGTGTGAGGGCTGGAGAGATGTTCAGTGGCTAAGAGCATTGGCAGCCGCACGGCAGCTCACAACTGTCTGTAACTCCTGTTCCAGGGGATCGGACCCCCTCACACATGCAGACAAAACACCAATGTACAAAGTATAAAAATAGGTGAAAAAAGTAATGTGTATATGGGGAGGGTTTGCACCAGCTTTCAAGACATGAATATTTACTAACTGTCCTAACCACTGCTTATAACTGCTGATCCAGAGGCGTCACTGCCAGCCGGAAGTTCAACAGAACTAAAACGCTCCACCCATGGGTTTACTGGGTGCATAGGTCTGGAGAAAATTACCTCACTGTTGAGTTTTCCAGATATGAAACAGGGATAATTGTCAATTGTTTATACAGGACCCTCAAGGTAAGTATATTTTAGGAAGAGAGAGAGAGACACAGAGAGAGAGACAGAGAGAGAGACACACACACACACACACACACACACAGAGAGAGAGAGAGAGAGAGAGAGAGAGAGAGAGAGACACACACACACACACACACACACACACAGAGAGAGAGAGAGGAGAGAGAAAAGAGAGAGGACACACACACACACACACACCCACAGAGAGCGAGAGAGATGGGAGAGAGGAGAGGACAACCACACACCACACACACACACAGCCAGAGAGGGAGAGAGAGAGAGAGAGAGAGAGAGAGAGACACACACACACACACACACACAGAGAGAGAGAGAGAGAGAGAGAGACACACACACACACACACACAGAGAGAGAGAGAGAGAGAGAGAGAGAGAGAGAGAGAGACACACACACACACACACACACACACACACAGAGAGAGAGAGAGAGAGAGAGAGAGAGAGAGAGAGAGAGAGAGAGAGAGAGAGAGAGAGAGATATCATGGGTGGTATTGACGCAATGGGACCAAGTGGCAATATCTGATAACAAAATCATAATGCTTTACGATAAAATAATACAAGTGAATATTTGCACTAAGTGGAATATAAAATGATTAGAAATAACCTCATGTCAGTTTAAATCAGGTTTTATCATGAAGTCAATTAGATTAAGACAGACTGTGCTGGTAAATGATTTACAAAAGTAAAACTTTGGTTTTCAAAGCTGCTTTCTGGTTTGGGGATCACAGATAAGAGATGGTGGACCCGCAACACCATCACTTAAGAGTAGTGTATTATATAATTCCTGATTGTGTCATGGTTCTTCTTGCCATAGGTAATCTACTGTATATATGTGTAATAATATAAATGTATATGTACAAAAATACAATAATTATTAAAAAAGAGTACTGTAAAAAAGTCCTGTGCTTGCCATCTAGTGACCACTCAGAATATCAGTGTTATTCACTTGTGAGAAGTCTTGGGTGGATGAGCGTCTGTCGGCAGGCTAACGGGTCAGTACAGACTGATGATGGTGCACAGGGCAGAAGGCATGTGTTTCCGGGAGAGACGGTCCTAATGAAGGCTTTGCCACTAACTAGGTGTGAAAGCAAACTTTTGAGAGCTGTTACAACAGTTAAACATCGCATGAAAGATGCTGTGGTGTGCTCACACAATAGCTCACAGAGAGACTGACGACAAACCTCTTCCCTAATCTGTTCCTCCCTCATCCCTCCATCTCTGCCTTCACTTCCCTTGATCCTTTTTTTCTTTCATACAAACTGTAACATACCCAACCTCTTACCACCAAAGAAAAACAAGTTTTAAACTGTAAACTTAAGCATCACATAAATATCCCTATTAAATTTTGCTTAAATAGATTAAATGCTGAATTTTTACAAGAGCAACAGAACGTGAAAATTGTCTGTGCTTTTGCACAGTGCGGACGCCTGAGTCGGGCGGGCTGGGCTGCTTCTTCACTCTGCACACGTGTTCACAGGGAAATTCCACTTTCACACTGACTTGCATCGTAAAAGTAAAACAGGTTAAGATGTAAGGCTTCATTGGCAAAATACGGAAATATTTTGTACAGTAAACAGGTTGCCATGGGCTCATGACTGCTGTGACCTCTGCCTAGTTCTTTTTACAACTCTTTGGCAAAAAACAAAACAAAACAAAACAACAATAATCGCAAAGCCAGACGACAACAAACTGCTAAAAAGAAGTGCAGCAGGCTATGCTGGAAAGGCCCACTCACCATAGAGCCTCTCAAGGTGTGCAGGCTGCTTTTTGTGTTCCTCTCGTAGGTGGTCTGCCTCTTCCAGAATACAGCGGTACTCTGGAATCAGAAAGTTTGTATTTCCCTCATGAACCTGCAATTCCTATTTACAATTAAAAAAAAAAAGAAAAAAGAAGCACCTTAATGGTCAAATTTTAATCTAGTATAACGAAGTATTTATAACTTTAGAAAGTCCAGGGCTACCAATACTGCTCAGGGTCCCGCTGACACACCCCCTTACCTTCAAGGCCTCAATTAACTGCACTTTCTTAGCCAGCAGCAGCTGGTACTCCAGCTTCGGGTGGATCAGCTTTAACGTATGCTTGACTGACACTTCATTTATCTCTAGAAAACGTTGCCAGGCACAGTTAGTTACGTCACTTTTCGTGAAAACACTGCTTTTATAACTGTAAAAAATTGGAAGGAAGGAATGGCTTTTCTTTCCTTACCATATGATATGTTGAGATTAATTTTCCTTTTGGTGGCTTCTTTAGAAAGCACATCTTTTAGGATGGATATCGTAGAAATGTTGTCAGACTTAAAAACCCCTTCTCCTTTTCTACAAAACCGACATATGTTTAAAGGAAAGATGTAGAAGCAAATGGCCCTACACACACATGTTTTTAGCTAGGGTTTAGATTCCATTTGATCTTATGTGATCTGTGTGTATCACCAAGATAAAGCATAAAGATGCATTCTGTGCTCTACCGTACCAAGTCAGCTTCTAAACTCAAAACTAAAGATCTGCTTACACATATTCCTCTTAAGATGAGAAATTTTAAGTACTTCATTTAAAACCTTTTTCTTGGTGGACATTAATATTGCCAACATCTAATCTCATATAAAAATGTACTTAGAATTGCTTATTTAGACATACATACAGAGCATCAGGGAAAAAAAAAATAGACACATCTTAAATTGCATAATAGATTTAATGGGTTTGCAGACATCTTTAGAACATTCCATCTAAAACATGTATGCAATTATATTTATAATTCAAATATTACTACAGATTTTATATAGACATTATTATAAAATATTAATCTTTGCATACTAATTTTTACTAATTCTATTTGTTTGATAGCTTCTGTTTAACATTATAGATTTTCAATTACATTATTTAGAAATCATCCCTGTCTTAAAACAGATTAAAACTTAGGTGTTATATATGACAATTTGTTTAAAAAATAATAATTAATTTGACTTACCTGTATACACACTCAAGCTGTGTATCCAGAAAAGTATTCTGAAAGTAAAATGTTGTGCATTCTCCTGCTGGAGGCTTTTCAGGAACTTCAGGCAGGCAGAACACCACCCAGGAGTGGACTTCAGCAAAGCTGAACTGGCCTGTTAGAGTCAATGTGTTCATGGGTCTGCAATTGACAGCAGAGGCCTGCATTGTGTGTGTGTTCATGAAAATACTATGTACACTTGTAGGCAGAGTCTCAAATACAGCTAAACACTTCATTTTATTAATTTTTAAACAATTATTCAGGGCTCTCTGTGTAGCCCGTAAACTCACTACATACACCAATGTAACCTCAAATGCGTGCCAGTCTTCCTGCCTGAGTCTCCCAAGAGCTAGAATTACAGGCATGAGCTACCACTCTCACCTTTAAATAAATACCTTTAAAAAGA
Source organism: Acomys russatus (assembly GCF_903995435.1). NCBI lineage: Eukaryota > Metazoa > Chordata > Mammalia > Rodentia > Muridae > Acomys > Acomys russatus. The sequence continues at coordinate 15,779,527 of NC_067151.1, forward strand.
AGTTTTCTGAAATTAATCTTATACACCAAATGAACATTATAACTTTATAGATAAAAATCTGGGTGCTTATTTACACCTACACTTGCTGGGCGAGGCGTCTTACAGCTGGGTGATGTAATTAGCTTCTCTGTTCATCAGAACAAGCATAACATCGATTCAACTGAGGCCATTCAGGTAGATATGCTTGTCTGAAACTGCGTCTGCTATCTGTAATTACACAGACTACAAGGCGCAGAGGAGTCAGCACAGGGGAGTAACCAATAGGAAAGCCCACAGCTGGGCTTCAGGAAGGGCAGGCACAAATTTCAGTCCTCTATTCTTTTTTTGTTGTTGTTATTGTTTTGTTTTTCAAGACAGGGTTTCTCTGTGTAATACCCTTGGCTGTCCTGAATTCACTGTGTAGACCAGGCTGGCCTCAAACTCACAGAGCTCTGCCTCCTGAGTGCTGGGATTACAGGCGTGATCAACCACTACCCGCCCGAATCTACTGTTTTCTGCTAAGGAAACAGCAATAAAACAACACCTGGTGACATTCCCTTCCATCAGTACACTGTCAACCTTTATCAGAGAGGCTTCTTCTTGCAGTAGCTGGTAATTAACACAAAAACCACACCTGGTCATTATGAAGAGAATAAAGGACTTTGGGGAGGCAGGTGGTGGTGGTGCAGGCCTTTAATCCCTGCATTCAAAGAGGAGGCAGGCAGATCTCTGAGTTCTAGGCCAGCCTGGTCTACAGAGTGAGTTCCAGGACAGCCAAGGCTACACAGAGAAACCCTGTCTAGAAAAACAGAGAGAGAGAGACAGAGAGAGAAAGAGACAGAGGCACAGACAGACAGACAGACCGACGGACTGACTTTGGAATGCTCAGTCCTAAATAGGATATTTATATCACATGCAACTCCTTAAGGCTCAAGAAACTTTGTGGAAGAAGTAGCAGAAAGACTTCAAGAACCAAAGGTGATGGTAGGTAACTTCGAAATGGCTTTTCCAGACACAGGGAGGATGCACATCTGAGCTCACAGAAATTAAGTCAACATGCATAAGACCTGCACAAGCTCAAACCAGACAAAATCCTAGCACAGAGGAGGGGAAGTGGGCATGAATCCCACCCCCAGCCAAGAAGCTATCTTAAAATGAGAGCTGCTGTGACAGAGAAAAATCACTCTTCAATGGAGTGGCACCCGGTAAACCCATCACACTAGGGAAGCCCTCCATGCCAAGGAGCTGTCCAAGACAAACTGCTTCTTGTTGTTTTAAGACAAAGCACATGAAGTTGAGTGGATAGGGAGGTGGGAGAGGATTTGAGGGGAGTTGGGATGGGAAAAATATGACCAAAGTATATTGTATACAATTCTCAAAGAGCCGGGAGGGGTGGTGCACACCTTTAATCCCAGCACTCGGGAGGCAGAGGCAGGATCTCTGTGAGTTCCAGGCCAGCCTAGTCTACAAAATGAGTCCAGGGCAGTCAGGGCTTCACAGAGAAATCCTGTCTCAAAAAACAAAACAAACAAAAAAATCTCACAGTCGGGTGTGGTGGTGCATGCCTTTAATCCTAGCACACAAGGACAGTCAGGACTACAAGAGAAATCCTGTCTTGAAAACAAAACAAAACAAAAACCCTCAAAGAATAAAATAAACATCATCTAAATAGGAAAAAAGAAAATATTAAATTTTGTAAAAAAGTCTTAAAAATATAAACAATAAGTAAACAAATAAACAAAAGCACATACAAGTTGGCGCGATGGCTCAGCAGGTAGAAACACTTCCTGCCAAGCCTGACTACCTGAGTTCAATCCCTGAGACTCACACAGTGGAGAGAAAAGTTGTCAGTAGACCTCCACATATGACCATGGCACCTGCATACCCACATACAACACATATAAACACACACACACACACACACACAGAGTTAATAAGATGGAATAACAGATAAAAATAAGATCCGGCTTGTCTGAATAATATAGTATCTTAAACACACACCGCTCCTTCCCATGCCCTACCTGTCATGGTCAATATAGTGAGTTCTTTGGTGGAGTGATAGGGGTTTGATGTGGTACTGGCGGACCTGACAGGTTTTTGGTTCAATTCTTGGAGTCACATATGCCTGAAGTGTGCCATACTGGCCTTCAATTGAGCGAATCTGATAATACAAAAGGACAATGTGAAAGTTAGCAGCATAGCAGCATAAATATATTTTCAGATGTTCATGTAGGTATCCAATCTTCCCTGGAAGATTCTGAAGGATACAAAACATCTACCAAGTACTTTGCCGGGGGAGGATAGGAAAACTTTAAACGGTCTTGGCAGTCTTTAACAAAATTTATCATCCTCCAAGTTATTCCAGTCATATACTTTGTTACTGTTCCACATTCACCACTCTAATGCATTCTAAGACAAGATGTTCATTGTCAAATAGTGCCTGTGCATCTGCAGGGACAGTGCACACTATACTTAAAGAGTCACAAGAAAAGTGGTTAAACAAAGCAAACCCCCCAAACTGGGCATTTCTGCCAAATAGAAAAATAAGAAGAGTAAATTCTCGAAATAACTCAAACTAAATTAGAATACTTCAATTTTCTCAGAATTGTTTCTGTTCACAGAAACAAATGTTTCCAGGAAGTGAACTGGAGAAGCATATTATAATCCAGTTACACCTGGACCAGAATATTCTTCCAGGGTATTTGGAATATGGCTGGTTGGATATGGAGAGAGTTGAAGCTTTAATTTTGGAGGGATGCTGGAGGTATACAGCCTTCTTCACCTGCCCTCCAGCTTGCTCTCGTACCACAAAAGTAACTTCTGTAGCAGATCTTAGTTCATATCTTGCCAGTACATGAAGAAAAAAAAAATGTATATATATATATTTTACCTAAATGTTAAATATATAAATCAATGTTTAAAACAAAATTCTTTGCAAATGTGGAAAGGAGAAAGGTAAAATGTTAACAAAGATAATGAATAAGAATACAGAAAGAGCCTGGTGGCGGTGGCGCACTCCTTTAATCCCGGCACTTGGGAGGCAGAGGCAGGTGGATCTCTGAGTTCGAGGCCAGCCTGGTCTACAAAGCGAGTCCAGGGTAGTCAAGCCTACACAGAGAACCCTGCCCTGGGGGAAAAATGCTTCTTTCAGATATCCTGTTGTGGTAATGAAAAACTAACCAGCAGAGACAGAGCAATGTATCCGTTATAACAGCTGCAACTTCCAATGCAATACAAGCGAGTGATCCCTGTTTCTACCATAATCCCTCCACAAACACTGCTTCAGTTTACTACGTACACATCTGTGTGTGTGCTACTGTGACTTTATTGCTATTACATAGATCCTCCTAAACGTCACCATTGTCTGTTCTTCAAAATGGCTGTAACTATTATTTTTCCACTAGTTCTAGTGCCCTTATTCTTGTTACCCACTGATACTGTTTCTTAATCATTTTTGACAGACTGTTACTCAAGTAGAAATTGTTCCTTATAATTACTTAATGAGGCCGACTTTTTTGTTAGTTATTTTGATTCCTTCTTGTATGTGTGGCCTATGTATATCCCTTATTCAGTGGTCTTCATAACAATTCAGATATATTTGATTGATATCTATTATCTGGAAGACAATTACATTTTCTTATTTTTCATTAACTAGGTACATATTTATTTACTACATATGTCACAAAATAAACATATACTATGGTGAGGCCCAGTGGCTCAGCCCTGAAATCCCACTACTCAGGAAGCTTAAGAAGACTTAAGATCTCAAGTCACAAGCTAGCCTGTAGTACAGGTGAATTCCAGGCTGGCCTGGTCAACCTCGGCTCCAAGCAAAAACAAAACACGGTCTGGAGGGCACTCTCCTTGCATATACGTGGTCCTGCATTCCATCCCCAATATTAAAAAAAAAAAATCCATTTAATTTTTTTCTAGATGGAACCAGTTGTGCCAACACCAATAAATAAGTTAATGAATGTTTGTAATGGGCTGACTTCACCTTAGAGATGCTGCCCACTGCTTCCCTACGCTGCTTGACTGTGTCCTTTACCATATGGAATGACAAGTCCCGTCTTGCCTTCCTCCTTCCTCTTCCTTTCTTTTCTTCCTTCCTTCCCTCCCTTTATCTCTCCTTCTTCCTCCCCATTCTTTGATCCAGGATCTCACTGTGTAACCCAAGATGGCCTTGAACTCACCTGGCTTCCGTTTTTCTTTTTCATAGTTTTCCTGGGGCTCTTTCCAGGCATCGTTCTTTCCTTTTTGAGTTTAATATTATTACGTTCAACTTTTTAAAAGGAACACTGCTTTTCAATGTACTGCTACAATCTTTCTTGGTGCTATGTGATACTGTTTAATTAGGACACCAGCAGAGTATGTCTACATATACTCTTCTATAAATAATTTATTTTTCAAATTTTCATTCAGAATTTCTAAGTGGTAACTTATGCATACCACAATAAAATGTTCAGAGGGAAAAGGAACGCCCAAGAGTTGTGGGAGGACTGTGCAGGGGCTCCCAAGAACTGTGGGAGGACTGTGCAGGAGCTCCCGAGAACTGTGGGAGGACTGTGCAGGGGCTCCCGAGAACTGTGGGAGGACTGTGCAGGAGCTCCCGAGAACTGTGGGAGGACTGTGCAGGAGCTCCCGAGAACTGTGGGAGGACTGTGCAGGGGCTCCCGAGAACTGTGGGGAGGGCTGTGCAGGAGCTCCCGAGAACTGTGGGGAGGACTGTGCAGGAGTTCCCGAGACCTGTGGGGAGGACTATGCAGGAGTTCCCGAGAACTGTGGGGAAGACTGTGCAGGAGCTCCCGAGAACTGTGGGAGGACTGTGCAGGAGCTCCCGAGAACTGTGGGAGGACTGTACAGGGGCTCCCGAGAACTGTGGGGAGGACTATGCACAGCTTCTTTTGTCAAAACAACTCCGAGCTTCAGGACTGTGGGAACACCAGGAACAGGAGTTTACAGACCTTAATTCAGATCTTAGGCAGTGTGACAAAAGTAAAAATAAAAATATATCTAAGCCTCACACTTTAAAAAATAATCAAGCCGGGGGTGGTAGTGGCACACACCTTTAATCCCAGCACTTGGGAGGGAGATGCAGGAAGATCTCTGAGTTTGAGGCCAGCCTGGTCTACAAAGCGAGTCCAGGACAGCCAGGACAAGAGAAAACCTGTCTCCAAAAACTAAAAAAAAACCAAACCAAACCAAAAAACAAAAACAAAACAAAACAAGTAATCACGTGTGTGCTACCCTCAATATTTAATTGTTAAAATGAGTATACCGTTATATTGCTCAAGAAGACTTGCACAGCTGCAGATGTAGTTCAGGGGGTAAAGCAGCTGCCTACTATGCATGAAGGTCTAAGTTCTGATGCGGACACTATACAACACAACAAAAACGTTAAAGTCTTCTTCAGAATAAAAGGTAATAACTGTCCACTTTTATTTGTCTGTTTTTGTTGTTGTTTTGTTTTTATATAAGTTCTCTTTTATGTGGTCCTGGCTATTCTGGAACCCACTCTGGAGATGAGATCCCACAGAGAACCTTCTGCCTCGGCCTCCCAAGCACTAGGGTTAAAGGTGTGTGTCACTGTGCCTGGATAAAGGTTATAATTAAATGACTAGAATTCAATCAGCAAAATCTAAGCAGTAGGAAAATATACACACACAAACACACATACATACACAAACACAAATACACATAGTTAAAAACCAAAACTAAGGGAGATTTCTAACAGTCTTACCTTGAGCTCCAGCCTGGTGGTGTTTGCCTGGCACCGGTAAGTGGCAAGAAGAAAGTTGTCGCTTGACTGAAAAAATTAAAATCGAGAAACAACAAAACATCATTAATAATACTGTTTGCTATTTACTTGACTAACAATTGCTTAAAAAATAAAATATTAGGAGCAGCAAAGAAGATGGTGAGGAGGACGCCAAATGTTGAAAGTGATGGATAAGTAAAGATAGCTATGTTTGCCTTTCTACTTTTAAAAATATTTCAAATCCCACAATAAGCATTATTTCTTAAGAAGCCACAGTCCAGGAAACAAGTTTTAAATTATCATAAAATAATTTTTCAAATAATTCCACATTGGTGTAAATAAAACAGGTCAATAGCTTTTTAAGATGGTGTCATGGATCCTAGATTTGCCTAGCTGTGGAACCAAGCATAACTGAGAATGTCTGAGCTGCCTGTTTCCTCCTGAGCTATGAGCTCATAAGCCTGAACAGCCATGCCAGGTTTAGGAGGTGCAGGGTGTGGAACTGTGGGCTTTGTTCATGCTAAGCAAGCACTTTAGCAACTGAGCTACATTCCAGCCCCCCTCCCACCCACGTTACTCTAGCAGAGCAAATTCAGAATAAAATAAGAATTATACATATTGTTTCAGTGGGGAGGGGTGATACAGGGTAACTGCTACATAGCGAAGCCTGGCCTTGAACTTCTGCCACCTCCAAGTGCTGGGATTGTAGATGTGAGCCACCATGACCAGTTAATTGGATTTGTTTTCATATAAGCAGCCTTTTATGTTTACTCATGGACAATATACGATAAAGCTTACCTCAATGACATGAATGATTTAAAGTTTTTTCTCTTAACAAAAAGAAAATGTTTATTATGGGATTATATTTTAAAAAACTCATCTGCTGGGTGTGGTAGTGCACACCTTTAATCCCAACACCTGGGAGGCAGAGGGAGATGACCTCTGAGTTTGAGGCCAGCCTGGGCTACACAGAGGGTTTCAGGCCAGCCAGCCCCAACAGTAAGTAGATAAACAAAATAAGACCCCCATACTTCATGTAGCTTTCAACTTTTTCTTAACCTTTGTTTTAAATGTCTTTTCTTGTTTTCCTGTGGTGGTTCTGGGGGTCATTTCCAGGACCTCACTCTAAGAATGCTAAGCAAGCATTCTACCATGAATACACCCTACCTCCATTGCTCCCTTTAAAAATCTGCCTCACACTGAGCTCGAGGTTTCACAGAGTGAGGGCTCAACAGAAGTCTGCTGAATGAAGGCTTTCTGTAAGCATCTGAGAAACCCAGAATGTACTAGAAAGAACAGGGAAAGGAAGAGATACGTGCTAGTGCAAAACTATAGCATCATCAGAAAAAGCTCTGAAGGACTTCTTCGGCAGGACAGCTGTGCACGCAGGGAGAGGCAGGGCCTGCCTGGGGTGAGCTGGAGAGGGTTAGGACTGAAAGAGAGAGAGTGTGGGTGATGACGAGCTAGACTTCCACACAGCAGGAAACAGGAACCTTTAAAAGGTTTTCAGAAACAACTCAGTGACATTTGTGCTTTACAGACCCCTCCGGTGGCAGCACACAGCAGTCCTGAGCTGAGTGCCAGGGCTAGAAGCAGAGCAGCTAAGGGGTAAGTCAGCTGTGCAGCAGGACATGAGAGCGCCTAGAGCGAGCCAGCAGAGAACAAGGAAGGACCTGGGGGCGGGGCTGGGGGCGGGGCTGGGGGGGGGGGGTGGGGTGTCTAGGGCAGGGCCTCAGGGTCAGGACATCCGAGGACAGGGAGAGGACAGTAGCAGATTCTGAGAGAAAGGCCAGGGTGGGACGGAGGGAAGCAGGAGCTTCAGACTCTGGCAGCACTTACAGCCTTCACTCAAACGCTACAAGAAAAACCAAGACTTGAAGGCTTTTAGGCTTTTCGTTCCTTTTTTTTTTTTTTTAAACTCACCTCTGTGTCACAGCTGCTAAAGCTAACGACAGCAGAATTCTTGTCCACGTCCAGCAGATCTATTGGAACGTCACTCTATAGCAAATATTTACAAACAAAAGTGCTCAGAAGAAGAACCTCTAAGTATGCACAAAACATTTCCTCTAAGGATTCTCCTTAGTTCTGGTTCCTATATGTCTACAAACTTGAGAGTGCAAATACTTTTAACTTACTTATAATCTTCCTCCTCTGTTTCGTGTTGTTTGGACATGTTCTCACCATGTACCCCTAGCTGGTCTTGAACTCTCTATACAGACCAAGCTGACTGGCCTTGGGATCACAGAGATCTGCCCACCTCCGCCTCTCCATTTCTGGGATGACAGGTGTGCCTCACTCCTGGCTCTCCATTTGTTTTTTGAAAAAGGGTCTCCCCAGGGGCTCTGGGCTTACTGGGGACCCTCCTTAGACTTCCGAGTGCACTACCATGCTCAGCTAATGGTTTATATTTCTAGAAAGGAAGTTCAATAAAGAATACATTTTATAATCACCTATTCTTTTAGTATTTAGGTTATCAGAAATCATAGAACACACTCTAATCTCCTTAAGGAATGATCTTCCTGTTTTTGTTTTTATTAGTAAAAACAGGTGATCACAGGCTTTAATCATGGGTTATTCTGATTACACAGCTACATGTGTGTGCTGTGTGGGTACATGAGTGTGTGCTTGTGGATGCATGTGTGGGTGTCTTCCTTGGTCATTTTCGATCTTAGTTTTTGAGGCAGGGTCTCTCACAAAACCAGTTAGCTAGACTAGCTGACCAGAAAGCTCCAGGGGTTTACCTGCTGTCTCTGTCTAGTGAGGGGGCTAAACATGCAGAGCCACCCATGGAGTGAACCCCAAGTCCTAATGCTCACACAGCAAACAGTTTAACAACTGAGCCATCTCCCTCGCTGACAGCTCATTTTAAATTAACCTGTATGTCATCTGTCACACAGACAGCATGTGACCTCCTCAGCAGAGCCGTTCCTAAGAGAAAGCTGCTGTCCTGTGCTGGGTGAGGCTGGAGATCCTGAAAGGGTTCAGTGTGACAGCCTTCGAACTAACACAACAAAGAAGGTTTCTCCCATTTAATTAATAGTCTGATTTCTTTTCCTCTCTTCCAATTTTTTTTCCAAGACAGGGTTTCTCTGTGTGGCCTTGGCTGCCCTGAACTCGATTTGTAAACCAGGATAGCCTCGAACTTAGAGATCTGCCGGCCTCTGCCTCCTGCAAGTGCTGTGATTACAGGCATGCGCCACTGTGCCTGACATAATCTGATTTCTTTCTTTCTTTTCTTCCGTTCTTTCTTTCTTTTTTGGTTTTGTGAGACAGGGTTTCTCTGTGTAGCCTTGGCTGTCCTGGACTCACTCTGTAGTCCAGGCTGGCTTGGAACTCATGGAAATCCACCTGCCTCTGCTTCCCAGAGTGCTGGGATTAAAGGCGTATGCCACCACCACATGGCCATCTGATTTCTTCTTCTTCCTCTTCTTTTTTTTTTTTTTCTGATTTCTTTATTGCATCTTTTAGATAGATACATTTTCTTCTTCCAGTTTGAAACCCTCCATTTTCATGGGTTCCTCATCTGTCCTTTTCTATTTCATGGGTATAGTCCAACTTAAATAAAACCAAAAATGGTTGTGACTCACCCACTAGTATCCCTAAATTGCATCCTTTGAGATTATTTTGCCTACTGGCCTACCTGGAATCTACTGGATTAATATAAGCCACCATCTTAGTATCTGGAGATTCAGGAAACATTTTAACAAAGGCATTGAATATTAAGCCTTCCCTGCTTTGTTTGTTTTCTAAGGCAAGGTCTCACACTACAGCTCGGGCTGCTTCAGACTTCAGCAGTCCTTCTGCCTCGCCCAGCCTTGTGAGTGCTGCAGTCACAGGCTAAGCCACCACACCAGGCAGATGCTGGAGTTTCAGGCTCTGCTGCTCGTGGTGGGACATGCCTTTAATCCCAGCACTCTGTAGGCAGAGGCAGCCTACTTTACAGAGTGAGTTCCAGGACAGCCAGAGTTGCATAGAGAAAAACACTGTCTCAAGGAAACAGACAAACAAAAAACCAAAAAGATTCTCCTAGAAAGTAGTCAAAGAAGGAAATCCTGATGTCCTTTCTATTTCTCCTGGAAGCTGAGGTTCACACATCTTTTGGCGTGCGCCTTTTAATATTTACAGTAAATATTACAAGGTAAAGATATAACTTAATAATCTATAAGCAAACTGACTACCTAACTGAAGATTTATAACATTTAAAATTACTGTCAAGAACTCAAAGTGTTTATAAATAATAGATGCATGTGACTGTTTTGCAAAAGTAAAAACAAAACAAAGCAAAACAAAACAAAAGCCAGCTCTAGCCTAGAACTGAGAGCCGAGGCAGCCTGCTCACCTGTATTAAGACGTGATCTATTGCAGTCCGCACCTCCAGGATGAGGCTGTAGCTGGCATCATCTTTATTCAGCATGAACTTGTCATTTATACTGAACGGAGGAACTGCTGACTTTGCTTTGCTTGACTGTGAAGACTGTTGGTAGTTTTCTCTCTCTTGCAGTACCTTAAACTGCAGGTGTTCTAACTCATTCCTGCAGGAAACACACACATTCTTATCACACACCGACATTTGAGATCCCTACAGTGTGCACAAAAAAAAAAAAAAAAAAAAAAAAGAGAGAGATTTCGTTTTGAGAAGCCAGGTTTAGAGGCTGAGCTAGAAGAACTATTTCACACCAATGGGAAATTTTTGCTTCTTGACTGACCAAACGATTCCACATCCTTAATTGTTGATCCAAAAACTAAGACATCTGCTTGGTCTAATAACAGTGTTGCTGTTGTTGTTAATTAGGTTTTTTGAGACTGAGTTTCTCTTGTAGTCCTGGCTGTCTTGGACTTGCTTTGCAGACCAGGCTGGCCTTGAACTCACATAGATCCGCCTGCCTCTGCCTCCCAAGTGCTGGGATTAAAGGCGTGCGCCACCACGCCCGGCTAACATATTAATAGAGCTGTATCAAGGCAAATGACCAAGTCCAACACATTACCACGGCGGCAGCTGCATACAGCACTGATCATAGAGAAACTAATACAAAAACTACACAGTATACCTAATGACAAAAACAAAAGCACGAAGCTAGAAAACATAACTTCCTACAGGCCCTTAAGGTATACATACAAAATAGGAGGAGGTTACAGAATATTAACATTTTGAAATTGGTAAGGGTGATGAACCATTAAAATTCCATCAAATGTTGCCAAGGAGTATTTTATACTTGGGACAACCAGAAGGTTAGCTAGCCCAAATTTAGGGAGAAAACTCTGAGAAGGGGATTGAATGGGATGTATGTAAGAAACAAAGGAAAATATTAATTTATTCAATATTACTTATTTATCCCAGCATTCCATATGCTGAATGAACAAAAGAATATAAGTCTGTAACACTGCTTATATTCCAGCATGACCAAGACGGGGAAGACTAGTTACAAAGGCATTGAGGGCTGGAGAGATGGCTCAGTTGTTAAGATCACTGGAAGCGCACAACGCTGACTCCAGTCCCAAGGAACCCTACAGTCTCTTCTAGCTATTACACTGAGTGCCACACAGAGGAGTCAGGCACGAAGTCTACTTGGTATTGTTCAAAAGTATGTGTGTACACATGTTCACATGCATGTGATGCACTGCATATGAGTACATAAGTGTGTGTGCATATGTAAGGGGGTCAGAAATTGATGTAGGGCTTTCCTTGGTCACTACTGAGAGAGACAGGGTTTCTCACTGAACCTGGATTTGTAAGCTGCAGCTAGTCTTGCTATCTAGCTAGCAGCCCCAAGAACTCCCCATCTCTGCCTCCTGAGTGTTGAGGTTACAGGTAGGCTGCCACCCTGCCCAGCTCTTTATGTGGGTTCTGGGGACCCGAACTCTGAACTTCAGTTTCCAGGCAAGTGCTTGTCTACCGAGCCATCTCCCTATTTCCTACTGTAGGAGCTAGGGTGCCCTGAAAGTACTTGGCATGCGGTTTGTATAGTGATTTCCCAGAGGTCTTAAGAAATAAGAGCATGCTGGTACTTGTGGCATCTGTTGCCTTAAAAGTTCCTATAGCCTTCAACTACCACTGGAAAAAAAAAATAAGCTCTCACTTCCCTAAGAAGTTAGCAAGGGCTACAAGGGTGCCCAGTCAATGAAAGTTTTATCAACTTCCATTTCCTTACTGTATGTGAGCACAGGGCCACCTTTTCACAGAACACATCAAGTTGAAAACAATCTCAGCACTGAGGGGGTCAGCATGATTCAGGTCCAGAGGGAGAAGGTTACAGATCACAAGGGCTGGATCTTACAGATCAGAACAGTTGGCGTCAGAGTCAATGAAGAACTCTAGTCACGTCTGCTCATTTATTTGTCATGCTTTGGGAAGACAGAAGCAAAATACTAACTCCCAACAGCTAAGCAAACGAAAACATGCAGCTCTGGATCAGCAAGAGAGGCTAATGCACCAGATGGTGTGCTAGAGCGCACCTGAATCCAGCACCTCAGAGGCAGAGGCAAGGGGTCAGGAGTTCGAGGGAATCCTCAGCTACAGACTGAGTTAGAGAACAGCCTGGGCTATTTGAGACCTTGTCACACAAAACAAAGACAAAAAGAATAATACACAGGGAAGGTTGCATATGAATGCAAATTTCAAACTCAAAAAATATCAATCAGCACTTATTGCTAATTTTCTCAAGTCTATAAACTTTTATGAGCTGCATAATTCCTACCAATAAAATAGAGCAAGTGGTCCTACGATTAACAAGAAGGGAAGGGCAAGTACAAATGTTACCGTAAAGAAGAAATTTTATTCTGCATTTCCTGGTTAAGCTTTAGTTCTTCTCCTGGTCCACTTTCCTTATGAGTGGGCTCTGTAGTCAGCCCGGTCACCCAGCCTGGAAAGACAAGTTACCATCACATGGGACTTAGTACTGAGGGTCAGAGCAGGTAGCAGAACCCGTAATTATACTCCCTTTGTCCACCACAGATGACCTAACAGCCCAAGGTTTCTTAGAAAGTGGAACAAAAAATTCAAGCCGACAAACATTCACACCAGAAAGGAAGTATTTAAGCATTTCGTGACACTACTTTTTCCTTGAAGTGCTACAATCCTTCAATTCTTAAAATGTCAGTTTTCAAGTATAGTATAAGTCAGCACATCTTAGTAAATTCAGAAGGAGCTGACGAATCAGGACTGGCTGTTACTAACCATTGTCATGGAAATGTGCACTCACATGACTACTGTGAGAATTTTTTAAACTCTAAGGTTTTTTTTATATATGAAATGCATTAGGTCAAAACATAGTCTTGGTTTTAGTAAATATTTCTCTTTAAATCAAGAATATACTTTTATTTTAAAGGTACTAGAGACAGGCTAAGTTCTCTTCAAAATATTATTCAAATTTTAGATCTAGTATGGGGTCCTATACATTTGAGGCAATAAAACTACTTTTCCCTATTTTTTTTTTTAATATGACATTCATATGGACGGGGAGCAGGGAGTAAGGGGCAAATATGCCCGGGCACATGTGTGAAAGATGTCAGACAACATTCAGGAACTGGTTCTCTCCCTGCCCGGCGTGGATCTGGGGATGCGGCTTAGCTGTCAGGCCTGCCACGCATGTATCTCATATACCTCTCTCTCTCTGCACATATACACACGCACACACATGCACGCACACACACACATGCACACACGCACACACACAAATGCACAAACGTGATAAAATTAGTCAAAAGAACTTTACTAAACCTAGATTTTTGTTTGTTGCTTGTCTTCAACCACTCATTAGCATTACCTTACCTGAATATGTGGCCAGCACGATTTCATCATAGCCATCCTTCCCTACACAGCCACCCTGGATCGATGTGATGCTTTCAGACAACATCTAAAATAAGTGTAAATCCACTTCATTAATATTTAAACATTTCAGACATGTTAAAAGAAGTCACAAAGCCTCTTCTTGTCTCCAGATGCTCAACACATATGTAGCGTGTGTTCATCATGTGCAGACACTGAGACCGGGAGAGAAAAATTTGAACCAATACTAGAAAACTCCAGCATTTTTAAATATAGGAAAGAAGATTCATAATAACTAGTATATTTGTAAAAAACTATTTATATAAAGAAGAGCGGTTTGGTAAATTATATAAATAAAACAGCTAGCAAATATTAGTCTAGTCTATACAATATTTTTCCCTAATGAAAAAAGCTATGCTTTCATTGAATGTTTTTAAGTTAACTTCTAAAATTTTCATCACAACCTTATGGAAGATGTAAATATTTTAAAATAAAACCATCATGACATTTAAAAATCATACCAGTGAATCTAAATACCAGGAAAAATTTATATACACAATCATTGACACTGAAATTAAGAAACATCAGTAAAAATAACTGAAAGTAAGGGAAATGTTACATTGTTCCTTTTTCCCTTCAAGCTTTGAAAGTGTGTGAGCATGCTGGCTCCAGTGTGAGTGTGGAGGTCAGAAGACAGCCCTGCGGAGTCATTCCTCGCTTTCTTCTCTTTCTGCGGCTATAGGGACTGAAACCAGTCTGCTTGTGTGGCACCTTGTCAGCTCCTCCTCTTAAAAATCGAAACTATTTTTTAGTTTCTCTCTGTGTGTGTGTGTGTGTGTGTGTGTGTGTGTGTGTGCATGTGCGTGCACATGTGTATGTGTGCATGATGTGTTCAACTTTTATTTTTATTCCACTTTTCCCACATCTTCCACGTTAATATAACACACTCATGATTTTAACATAATTAGATGGACTTCATTTAGCATGTGTTTATTATTTGTATGTGTCTGGGTGGTGGGGATTGTGCACATGAGTGCAAATACCCAAGGAAGCCTGAAGCCTCAGAGCCATCATATGCTGGGAATAAATCTCGGGTCCTCTGTTCACACGTGCTCTTAACCACTGAGCAATCTCTCCAGGCCAGGATAGAATTGTTTTACATTTATCTACAATGAAAAACTATGCATTGAAATTACCATCTGTAAAGCCCTTATCTGGCACCATTATTGGGCCAAGCTGTGGCTAGACAGGTCACAGAGCTATTACACTTGCTTAAGTGGGACACACATTAAACTGACTCCCAGGGACTTATCGCACAGGGCAGTACATCTCTCAACCCTCATCTGAGGAGCTTCCGTTTCCAGCGGATGGTGACTCACAGGGGCCCACAACTGGCCAAGGTGCCAAGGATAAGACACTGTGGGATGCTTGGGCACAAACCACCGCCAAGACTCCGTGAACATTTCAGAAGAAGCAGCCAAAAGTACCGAAGAGCCAGAGGCAAGGACACATCTACTAGACACAGCAGCGCAGCTGCAGTTGAGAACTCAGGTGGCTGTGATAATACGTCCCAAACCTGTGCAAGCCAAGACAGACCCAACCTCAGCATGGAGGGGGAGCTGGGCACACAACCCCACCGCTGGCCATGGAGCCACTGCCAACTGTTGGCTGCTGGGAGAGACGGTTTTCTCTATGAGTGCAGGCCCTGGCAAGCTAAGCAGACTCCAGTGGATGACCACACACCCACAAATGTCTGGGCAGCATAGAATGATCTTGAGGGATTAAAAAAACAACAAAAGAACACTTCATGAAGTTGGGAGGCTAGAGACAGGATGGATCTGGGAGGAGCTGGAGAGGGCGAATAGGATTAAAACATATACAAAACTATCAAAGAATTTCTTCAAAATGCCTTCTGCGGTCATGAAGCACTAGGGAGGAGAGATGTCTGTGCTGTGGGTATCAGAAGTGTCTATCACTATTAGTATTGTGTAACTGACCAACCTAACAAAGGGGATGTAGAGATGGCTCAGTGTGTGACAGTGTGCACGTGCACACACACACACACACTTAAAAATAACAGAATAAATGGGTCATAAAATATTGTATTTCTTTCCAAATTATAAATTGACTTCAATATTGGTTGTAGTCTTGGAGTTTTTTGTTTGTTTGTTTTCATTTTTATTGACACAAGCTCCGAGATCAGTCCCCTTGTCATTAGAAAAATAGAAGAAAGCACTTGGGAGACAGGAGCTTTTAGTTGCAGACACGAGTGTGCAAGCGAATGGTGTTACTTACTGAGCTACAGGACAGAAGGTAGAAAAGACCTGAGGTCTACCAGGAAACATTTCTCAGGGATGGGTGAGAAAAAGCGCACTATCAGTTACCGTGATATACTTGAAGCCTGAGCCATTCCTTGACTCTTAGCAAGTTGGCTTTTACAGCAAGATGAACACATTTGAACTAAGTCTGTAAAATGCTTAACTACGTAACGTCTTAATTTCAACAGCATCCCATCTGTAACACACTTTGTGAACACGGTTATTGGAGCATTGCCAGTGTCGCCTCCTTGAGGCAGCCTGGGGAAGCCCTGAAGGAATCACACAGCTAGGATTTGAACGCCCAACCCAAACATGTGCACACCCAGGAGGACTTCAATGTGTCAATGGACTAATCCAACTGAGGGCTTAGGGGAGGGGCTTTTGGAAAAGAATTTAACAGAAAAGTCTTTAGGCAGAGCCTTAGGATTGGGTCCTGAGGCCTTTGTGAGAAAGAAAAAGCAAACACAGACTGCCCTGGCGTTTGTGGCACTCTGCTGTGCTGTGCTGGGATCTGACAGCAGGACACTGTGACCACATGAAGGCCATACTCCTTTCACTAAGAACCAAGGACAAACTGGACCCTCCAAAGCAGCCCGCCCTCTTGGATTTCAGAATAGTAATCAAAGACAGTAGTACTAACGTCAGTCTACAAAACAGGATACTACAGAGCCACCAAAGGAATAAAATCCTGTATTTGGAAACAACACAGATGGAATTGGAAATCATAAGAATTGAAACAAATCAGACATAGTACACACGCTCTCACTCATACGTGCAACACCAAGTGTGGGCCTCATCTCCTAGGAGTTAAGAACAGAACAGAATGGTGGGCACTGTGGCTGCTGAAGAGCAGAGAAGGGAAGAGTAAGGAAAAGCTGATGAACAAGCATCAATATAGTTATGTTATGAAGTTCTGATATTTGATTTATTTAATTTTACTTATTTGTTGAAGGTCTGATAGTGAATCATGACAGAAAAAGGAAAAGAGTCCTTGCCAATGTATAGGGCGACTGTAGATAGCAATTCTGTACCATGTATTTCAAAGGGTTACAAGAAACGATTTTGAGTATTTTTTCCAAAGAAATATGTTTAACACGATTTAAACATTATATTCAGCGACTAGCAGCATAGCTCAGTGGGTAAAGATGCCTGCTGCCAAGCTGACAACCTGAGTGGGACCCACATGATGGAAAGAGAGAACCAACACCCAAAAGCTATGCCCTGCCTGCCACATGCATGCAGTGGTGTGTGCTACAAACCACATGAGGGGACTCTCCCCCAGGGACCCCAGACCCCTCAAAGACCTCAGTTTGCTTGACTAGACCAACTCCATGACAGGCTTCAGGTTTTCACTCTGACTAACTAAGCCAAGTTTCTAACAAATCCTGGAAAAGCCACAGCTCATGGGCAGCTCAAGGACAGTTAATCAGCTTATAGAGGTCAAAATGACCAGATACCATGTTTTTATTACTTTATGGCCTTGATAAAGAACACAGCTGGCCCCATCCAGTCAACTTAAAGGCCGACTCCTGAGCAGGAGCCAGAACCTCAACGACTCAAAAGTCCCCAGTAACCAAACAAGCAGCCAATCCTGTGTCCCCTTGTATACTCTGGCTCAATTCTGACCAATCAGTTCAAGTTTGTCACAAATCCCTCTGTCTATAAATTGAGCCTCTGTGCTCATTTCAAGGTTATCCTCTAAAGGAGAGAGGCGATCCCAGCATGCTGGAATAAAACGCTCTTTGCTTTTGCATACTGCTTTGGGGTCTTTCTTCAGCAGATCACCTAGACCTTAACACACAAACACTGCTCTACAAACATAAATATATAAATTCATAAATAAATGTAATTTAGAATATTTAAAAGAAAAATATTTAGCATATATGTATCAAAACATCATATGATTCCACCATTTATATGTAGTTTTTGTTTTTATATATCAGAAAAATAATTAATAAAAAATAAATACAAGCCAGGTGTAGTGGTACATGCCTGTAATCCCAGCACTCAGAGAGCAGAGGTGGGTAGATCTCTGAGAGTTCGAGACCAGCTTGGTCTACAAAATGAGCCTAGAACAGCCAACACTACACAGAGAAACCCTGTCTCAAAACACCAAAAAAAAAAAAAAAAAAAAAAAAAAAAAAAAAAAAAAAAAAAGAAAGAAAGAAGATCCCATGTATGCCAGAATAATTACAGTTCAATTTTTGAACTAAAATTACTTTGCCTAGTACTTCTTCTTTGCTAAGAAAGCTGGTCCCTAAATGTTGAGAAGCAAGATATTATGCCTCCCCTGCTTCGAGGCAATTCCTATGGCATTCTAACAATGTGACATTCATGTCTACGCTCTTATCTTAAAACAGCAATCTCATCAGTAAAAGCAAAACATGTTTCCCTTATACTGTGTTGTTATGGCTTATAGAAACTAGAATAAAATATTTAATACCTAAGAAATTAAACATGGTTTGTCTTGTTTTGTTTTGTGTTTTCTTTTTCAAGGCAGGGTTTCTCTGTGTAGCCTTGGGTGTCCTGGAATCACTTTGCAGACCAGGCTGGCCTCGAACTCACAGGGATCCACTTGCCTCTGCCTCCTGAGTGCTAGGATTACAGGTGTGTTCCACCACCCTCGGCTTAAATATGCTATTTAAGAGTGATAATGAAAAAGGAATTTATCCTGACCCTTCTTAGTTTCTGCTCTGGGACAGAGTCACTGAAGTTATTTACTCTTCAAGGCAAGCCTTAAATTTGTCTCTTGAGTTGCTGGGATTTAGAGGCCTCACCACCAGATCAGGATAGAATAACAACATTTTGTTTTAAAAACAACAATATTGTAATATATTTTTTATTTACTAAAATTCAAACCATCAACCATCTCTACAATAACTGACAAATAGTAAGTACACAGCTTTGCTTTACATCTGGTTTATGGTCTTAGGCATAGAGCCGGGGCTTGGTACCCAGTTCTCAAGGCCTCCATCCCCGAGCCGCAACCCTAGCCCTACACAAAGCTTTCTAGATTAACTCACCTGATCAAATCGTAGCACAGGCTCATTTGCATTCTCAAGACTATACACTTCCACCATTCCATCATCTCTCCCAACAAGTAAATCTTTAACCCCATCACCCATGATATCAAAGCTGTCAATACACAAGATACCTATAAGATAGGGAGAGTTAGAAGAACGAGTGGGGCGTTAGAAAACCAACAGACACCGTAGAATATACATATATAGTTATGAAAACTTTATATAGTATCTCAGAATTGGGTAAAGAAAAAGAACAACTTTGCACATAATTGGGTCTCTCTCTCTCTCTCTCTCTCTCTCTCTCTCTCTCTCTCTCTCTCTCCTCCATTCCTCCCTCTCCCTCTCCCCCCCCTCTCTTTCTCTCTCCCAACCCCAAGTCAGGGTTTCTCTGTGTAGCCTTGGCTGTCCTGGAATCACTTTGTGGACCAGGCTGGCCTCGAACTCAGAGATCCACCTGCCTCTGCCTACCAAGTGCTGGGATAAAAGGCGTGTGCCACCAAGCCCAGCCTAGTGTCTTTGTCAAAGCTTTGAACATAATTTACACAGCAATGCACCCACGTTTGCAACTCCCTTTCGCTCTGACCCCTCACTAAGGCCCAGGCTCTTATGTTCAATTTGGCACCTGCCTGTACACATGGGCACCTCAAACTGTTCATTCCCCAAGCTCAGCTCTTCAGTATTCTTTACTCCACTGCATCACGACTGTTCACCCTCTTCTTCCTCCATTTTTAGTAAATACGCCACTCAGCCACACAGACTAAACAACTCTAGGCTACACCTCTGATACCATTCGCTTTGCTCTGTGAATCAAGCCCACTGCCTCCACATATATACTGAGTTTCTCTTCTTTGTGCCTCCATTACAGCAGGGATGAACCAGGACATGAGAGCTATCACAAACCACGGTAACTATAACAACTTTCAAAGTGGCCTCTATGTTTCTAATGTGAATATTCCTTCCCAAACCTATGCAAATTGATCTTGCTTCTTTTTAGTGAATTTGACCTTGTCACACCTTCCGGATACAGTTCCCCCAGGACTACCCACTGCATTCTAATTAATCTCACTCTTGCAAGGCTTCAGGGACCTGCAGTTTGGCCCTCCTCCTCCCGTGTCTCCTCAGGCCACGTAACTGCTCAGCCACACAGGTCTTTCCACTGTCCTCCAAAGCCTCAAGCTCGCCTCTGTCTCAAGGACTTGGCAATGCTTTTTTCCTCCTCTGTAATATGCTTTCCCCAAATCTTCTTAGCCCACACATGCCTTTTCTAAAGCACTTTCTTTCTCTGATCATTGAGTCTAAGCCGGGTGATTCCATCAGCACTCTACCATACCCTAAGTCACTGTATTCTCTTCAGATGCCAGGTGAAGGATCACACACAGTCACTCATTTGGTCTTTGTCTCCCCCAGCAAGTATTTGTTATTGAATAAATGAACAAATGAGCAAATATTCTGTACATATGAATAGCCATCTCACCAGCTACCAAGTTGGGTGTAAATTCCTGGAAATTTATAAACTCTTTAAAAAATAGGAATGTTTTCTTAGCTAGTACTGTGTGCTTTCTATCCCCAATTTCAGTTAATTCTCTATCCCAGTTAAAGTGGGATTACCTGGGATAATGGACATTAACCTATATGTCTATCCCAAACTATAAGTAGCATTTCTTTTCTTTTTCTTTTTCCTTTTTTTGAGACAGGGTTCTTCTGTGTAGCCCTGGCTGTTCTAGATTCCACTTTGTAGACCAGGCTGGTCTCAAACTCACAGAGATCCACCTGCCTCCACCTCTCAAGTGCTGGGATTACAGGCCTGTGCCACCATGCCTGGCTAGCATTTATTTTAAAATTTACATTTATAGTATAACATATGCCATAAACAAACAGCAGGTAAGTCAGAGATGGCTCTGTGAATCACCAAGCTAAATAATATAACAAGATAAAACAAAATAAATTGCATATTCTATTTGATTAAATAATTACTGAAATTTCATAACCTGAACTGTACTGAAAACCTACCTCCCCGCTTTTTGTCATTTCGAATTTCCCATTTGTGTATTGGTTTCGCTGTGGTTATCTGAATAAGCCCGAGTTTTCCATCTGATGTGCCGAACAGAAGGCCTTCTCCGGAGTCACCTAGTTAAAATTCACAGTGAGCATTACAAACACAAAAGCAAAACATACTAACATCTTTAAAAAAACATTTTAATGTAAAAGATCTCATTTTTCAAATATTACATAAAGACAAGAAACTTAATTTGGGGCAATTTTTAAAAGGAAAAATATTTGGTATGTGTATATATATATATATATACACACACACACATATATATCTCAAAACGTCATATGACACCACCACTCATATGTACCTTTTCTTTTTATAGATCAGAAGAATAAATTAATAAAAAAAACATAGGAAAAAAGATCCCATGTATACCATGATGCATGTCTGTGTTGACTCTGTACCTTTTAATTCATTTAAGATTCCTGAACTAAAATTACTTTCTCTAGCATTTCTTTTTTTTTCTAAGAAAGCTAGTCCTTATGTGTCTAGAAGCAAGATACATGACTCCTCTGCTTTGAGGCAGTATCTACGGGATCCTAAAACTATAACGACAGATGCGCGTGTCTACGTACTCACTATCTTGAAAGAACGATCTCATCAGTGAAGACCAGACACGTTTCCTCTATACTGTGTTGTTTTGAGTATACAAACTAGAATAAAATGGTCACCATGTAGTCACAAAGTAAAACGTATTGCCTACAACCGTTTCAAATGGGGAAATTCACTAGTTCATCACCGAGCAGGATCACACGCTCAATCCTGCTCCCTGTTTTTACTTAATCTTTACATGCACAGCCAGCTGGGAAGACTGAAATGCCATTACCGCCATCTCGATTATGTAGGGCTAGGACAGTGGGTGGACCAGGAACTTCAATTTCATACATCACAGTAGATCCCTGAAGGAAAAGAAGAATCTTAAAAACTGAAACTGAAAAAAAAAAAATCAAAAGGACATAGGAAATCAAGGGAAACATCAATATCTGAATATAGAGTTCATAAAAACATTGAAAATAAAAGTGCTTTAAGAAAGTAGGCTAAAGCCGGGCGTGGTGGCGCACGCCTTTAATCCCAGCACTTGGGAGGCAGAGGCAGGTAGATCGCTGTGGTCTACAAAGTGAGTCCGGGACAGTCAAGGCTACACAGAGAAACCCTATCTCAAAAAACCATAAAATAAAAAAAGAAAGAAAGTAGGCTATGGATATAAATGTTTGTCAATAATCTCACATCTCTAACACACTGAAAATGAAATACACATACAACAAGGAAAATAATGCATAATATATTCTCTATTTTCCTAATCGGTTTCTTTTTTTTAACTTTGAACTTTATTAGAAAAAAGCCATGATTAACCAGATTCAAAGACCAAACAGCTCAGTGGGCTTCTAGACAGTGGAGTTTCATTTTTACTGTGTGGCTTATCTGAAAACTGGTGAACGCCTTTCAAAGCTTTCCAGGACCAAGTGTGACTTCTTCTGTCTTCTGTAATGTTAACTGGACGACTCACCATAAAATACCGTCAATAGTCTGAGCACCCTAAAAGCTACTTCCTAAAGAAAATTCTGGCTTTGCCTTTTGGTATTCCCCAAACTCACTCCAGCTAAGAGGCAGAATCATCTATCACTTAGACAGAAAGCTGGAGCTAGGTATGGTGGCACCCACCTTTAATCCTAGCACTTAGGTAAGTAGAGGCAGGCAGATCGCTGTGAGTTCAAGGCCAGCCTGGTCTACAAAGGGAGTCCAGGGCAGCCAAGGCTACACTAAGAATCCCTGTCTCAGAAAAAGAAAAAAAAGAAAGAAAAAAAAAAGAAAGGAAAGAAAGGAAGAAAGAGCAAAATAGAAGAGAAAAAAAAAAGAAAACAAGCTGGATCCTTTTGTCTTCTTTTTGTTTGTTTTTTAAATTCAGTGGATATACCACTTACAAGACTTTAGTGTAGATTTGGAACATGGAAAAGAGCCATATGCTTATCCTTTATTAATCATTTAAAATAATATCTACAAATAAAAAAAGAATACCCACAAGCTGGAAAAAAAAAAAGGCAACCTCAGGGGATAGAGTGTTCTCAAAGGCAGGAAAAGGAGAAATGAGCAAGGGCAGAAGGACAACACTGCATTTTCTCCTTTCCCAGGTCCTTGCTGACTTATTTTCAACAACAGGCAGCCATAATAGCACAAACCTTTGATCCTAGCACTTGGGAAGCAGAGACTTGTGGGTCTCTGTGAGTTTGAGGCTATCCTGGTCTACACAGTTCTGGTCCATACAGAAGCTATATGGTAATAGCCTGTCTAGAAAAAATTAATTGCTAAATAAATAAGGATACAGATAGCCCTTTATGAGGCCAAGGAGAACAGAGAGACCAGCGAGGTAATGCCAGGCTGAACGCTAGCCCATGCCTGCCTTGTGCTTCTGAAATAGGATCTCAAACATCCTGGGCTGGTATCAAGCTCCCAACAAAGCTAAGGATGGTCTTGACTTTGATTCTCCTGCCTCCACCCCCTGAGGGCTGAGACGATGGCAGGCCTGTACCACAGCCTCGGGTCTATGCTATGCTGGGTGTCAAGCATCTTAGGCAAACACTCTACCTGTTATTTATGCAATGAATTATTTACTGAGCACTTTATTCTACATACTGTGATTAAATGATTGATTGATTGAAATTATTTGTTACCTCATCTACGCAATTTCTCCTTTTAACTTTTGAGGACTAGAAAAGCAACGAAGGAACAACGTGGGGCAAGTGTTGACAATAGTGCTGTGTATCACATTCAGGATTGGGGACAGGGAAGCAGAAGGTGGCTTCCCTATATATTTTCTAAAAACTTTCAAAACATCTCAATACACTTGCCTGAATGAATAAATAAGTCGGCAAATGTAAACATATTTTCTCACATTCGACTTTACACAGGATACTTAAAGTAGGATTCATTTAAAGTAACCTTAAGTATGTGGAACTCATTATGATTAACTGAATAACGGAAAGTTATAAAAACCCAAAGGGCGTCACCTGTAAGACTCGGAGCACCCTGTCCTGGCAGGCCAACACCGGTGTAACGCGAGATAGCCTTTCCACGGGAAGGCAGATGACATCATTGATTTTGTCCCCAGAAAGGTAATAATGTTGGTCCTTGCAGTCACAGTAATGATTGTAGGTGTAAGTTGCACTGAGAAAGAGGTCCGAGCCAGAGATGCACCTGAGGACATGCAAATTTAGACATTCACACTTTGTTAATGGATCTGTCTCAGGAGATGAAAACGGTTTACTTATATTTTACATAGATACCTGTTTTTCACTTCCCCCACTTATTTTCTTACACACACACACACACACACACACACACACACACCCTGTTAAAGACAGGCTCTGGCGTCATTCTAGGCTGTCCTTGATCTCACTCTCACAGCCTGGAATCAGGATCCTCTGCCTGTCCCTCCCAAGGGTAGGATCACAGGCACAAAGCAACACTTCTGATTCTAAAAGATGCAAATAAGGACTCTAAGTTAGGCTTCTCAATAAAAAGCTCAGAAAAATAAAAAAAACTAAGGAGTGTATGTTAATTCGTCTATTATTTATTTTTTTTAAAAAGATTTATTTATTTATTATATATACAGCATTCTGCCTGCATGTGTGCCTGCCCCTCAGAAGAGGGAAACATCTCATTACAGATGGTTGTGAGCCACCATGTGGTTGCTGGGAATTGAACTCAGGACCTCTGGAAGAGCACACAGTACTCTCAACCTCTGAGCCATCTCTCCAGCCCCTAATTTGTCTATTAAAAAAAAAAAAAGTATCAAAAGAGAAACCTTCTAATGTGCACCACCTGCCAAGCCCCGTTCTAACTGTATACGCAAATCAGCACGCCAAAACTCACAACCCTACACAGAATGTTGTTAACCCTTTTCTAACTGAATAGCAAATGTTACCAGGACTAATGGCTCATATTGTACATGACAGACGGCAGCTCCACAGTCAGCTTCGCATGAATAAAGTAATGAGGAATGGTGAGAATGTTTTCATTAGAACGTTATCTTGAAAATCAGTCCATTTACAATTGTTTTTTTAAAACAAAGTTTAGCTAATAATCACACAAGTCTCTAACCCTTCATCTATGAGGGCATTTCAAACACATTATACATTTTTAAAAAACAACTTGAGATGGCTTTCCCTTGTGGCTGTTGAACTCTTGTCTCACCAAGACAGAGTTTTAAAAGGCCTCACAAGTCAAGAGAAGTGCTATGCATCGCACAGAACACCACACAAACACCGTCTACCGTAAAGAGAGATGGTGTGAGCTGGCAGCTTCCTACCCGGGCCTCTGGCTACTTGTACAACGTGGCTGTATCACAGCGGAGGAAGCAATTTAAAAGCCACTCTTAGTTACTCTGCTTACCAAGTGTGAGGCAGGCTGTCTACCGCTAGGCTTCCCAAGAGCGTTTGGGTTAGCAGGGTGGAGACTGGACTATATGAACTTTAAAGTCTCTCTAGCCTCTGTGGCTCAAAAACTAAAATTTCAGGGCTGACAAAATGGCTCAGAAGGTAAAGAGCTCGCCATCCTGATGACCTGAATTTTCTCCCCAGAACTGACATAAAAGTGAGAGAGTCACTCTACAAAGTTGCCCTCTGACCTCTACCCATAAATCAATGCACACTTATCTCTTTCTCTTTCCCTCTTCCCCACCACTCAATAGGGGGAAAAAATCTAAATTTTTAATTGTGAATATTCACATGCCAGGAAGTCCTTCGTTTTTTTCACTTAGTTTTACTCAATTCACTGGAACTTTAAAGGCCAGGCTTTTGGTTTGAAGATCAGGTCTCACTCTGTAGCCTGAACTGATCTTGAACTTGTCATGCAGCCCAGATTGGCCTCAAACTCATGACAGGCCTTCTGTCTCAGTCTCCCAGGTGTGGGGTTACAGGCATGAGCCACCACATTCAGGCACTGGTCAGCCCTTTAACATAAGATTGCTACCCCCAAACCAGAACTGCCAAAGACACGTGACGGACAGGAACCAGTGTATCTAAAGAGGTGTGTGTGTGTGTGTGTGTGTGTGTGTGTGTGTGTGTATAAAGACTTTTTACATACACCTTGATAGTGATCAGAATCATAACTAAACCAGACAGTGAAAACTGAATGTATACAACTTATACTTGAGAACAGTTAGTAGAGAGGCCTTAGATTGTTCCCAACGTAAGTTGTGTGAGAGGTGATGAACATGCTAATGACTCGGATCTGACATCACACACCATGCACGTGTACTGAATATCACTCTGTGACTTATAAAGGCGCATGATTACTATGTATCTATGAAAAATAAAAAAATGTGTATTGGGTCTAGGTTCTGACTAATGGCATACCTGTAGCCAGTTTTATTTCCAGAAAGCCTACTAATGTATACTAATTTAATCAGATGGCTTACAACAACCCAATGTGTTATAAGTAGAAGCATATATAAACATAAAAGAATAAAACATACATAGCTTTAATGCTTTCCGTGAGGTTTGTTTCGAAAGAGAGAAATTGTTTTCCTCTCTTTGTGAAGCCTCTAATCTCGGACCCTGCAGCAACAAAAATTTTCTCCTGAGGTGTGTTAAGAGCCCCTCCCAGTTCCAGCCTCGAAATCTTCTGCCCCGGTAAAGTCTTGAACACTGGCTGCAAAAATCAATTAGGGGGAAAGTTAAGTGGATAAGCTATTTTACTGCAAACATCTTCCTTTACTATAAAAGCTATGATTTTAAACTTATAAAATGTTACAATTTATTTTCCACTTCGCTATTTTAACAAGACTCTAATGCAGGAGTGTCCAGCAGGTAGTGCAAGTCTTCCAGAAAAGCTACTGCCCCAGACCGCTTCACTCACCACTGCCTCTCCTTTCTTCATGCCAAAGCATAGCACGACTCCATCTTGATCTCCAACGACCACCTGCAATAGATCGATTCCGAGGCTAACTGCACTGCTGTGGTTAAGAGTCACCATGCCTTCAGATCACACACCACAAGAACACCCAAAAACCTCATCAAACTTAATGACACACCAAAGCTTACAGTTATCTGGAAAAGCTAATTAAATATTGTCCTCTATTTTCAACTATATATCCATGTAAACTGATTTCATGAGGTTCCCCCCCCCCCATGTATTACAAAACATCACACCAAACTGAATGAAGAAAAGAGTAAAGAAAACACCTACCTTTGCTTATGACACACATTTAAGAACTTGCAAAAATATATCATTATATCACTCTTACTCCTAAGTTATTCTAGTCTGAAAATATATTAAAAATAAGGTTTTCATGTAAACATGATGAGTTTGATTTACTATTATTTCTTAGATTCATTTTAGTAGAGTAAGTACTGGTATCACATAAATAAGTTCTTTCAGATCCTCAACAATTTAATGACTAAAAATTTTAGGAAGTGCTATTATATCTAGGGAATAATAACTAACAATCAGAATCAATGATTCTCTTGAAATTCTGCTTAAAACATCAAATTTTTCTCACATATTTAAACGCCTTATTTGTAAGAACTGTCCTTACTCAAATCACTTCAAAAATGCAGCCAAAGGTCAAATAATGTATTTAAGAAGGCTTTATAAAGAAAAAAAAACTCTTAATTTATCTTAATAAATGTTAATATATCAAGATAATACACTTACTTTACAATTCTTAAAATATCCTGCTATCTTACAAAATAATTGGTTTATGTCCATAAGAAGTCAAGTTAATACAAAGGTAACATTAAAAACAATGATTTAGTAAGAGAAGTTTTAAACCAGGCATGACTGCACATGCCTATAATCCCTGAACTTTTGATGCTGACGCAGAAAGATCAAGAGTTCAAGGCCAGCCTCATCTACATAAAAACCTGTCTCAAAAATAAAATAAATAAGCAAAAGTAAAACAACAAAATAGAAAATTAAAAAAAAAATTACTCTATCAATATTCTGTTGTAGTTTGTACTTCTTTTTCCATGCCCATACACAATCTGGCACACGGAGCAAATTGCCAAAAATGGAGTGTTTTGCTTTGTTTCTGCAGTGCTAGGGGCTGACCTCAAGGTCCTGAACATGGTAACTAAGTCTCTACCACTGAACTGCAGCTGAAACTCAAGGTGTGTGAGTTTGATCAAGTTTTCTGGCACAGCTTACTAACTGTATGTAACTTCAATGGCCAAGAGCTGACTTATCTGTGTTTGTTCCTACTTCAACTTTGTACTCAAATTAAAAACGCCCAATTCCATCTTAACATTAGCACTTTTTGCTCACTAAGTTACCAAAAAGGATGTCAATACGAGCCTGTCCTGTCAGAGGCAGAAGGTGGAAAAGTCAATGTCCACAGCACCTTTTGTGTAGCTCTCCGTTTTGAGGCAGGAAGCAACTTCATAGTCTCCTGAGAGGTCACGCCTACCTAAGGAAACAGACCAGCCAACTGGTCAATCTTTTCGCACAACCGTAATGTGAAGTTTTTAACACCAGAAATTAAAAACAAAAACAAAAACAGCAAACTGGATCGTGATGAGTTTTAGCCTTTTTCACGGAAATGTCTATTTTTGTCAGTTAATTTATAGTCTAATGAAATATGTCAAAGAAAATCAGAATACAGGAAACAACCCGAAATGTATCATACTAAGTAAAACACAATTTTGTAACACTACTGGTAAGGAGTTTCAGAAAAATATTTTCAGGAGCCCTTTCCAATTATTAGTGATTGAAGGGGGACTTTTGCTGATGTTATAAAAATCCAGTGTAACGGACAATGACTGTTTTACAGGGCATGAAAGCATCATGGTGTGTTAAACAGAGGTGTGGCACCCGAGCTGGGCCAGAACGTAAAACAACAACAACAAAACAAAACAAAAAACAGCCAATCATGGGAATGCTGCCTATAGGTACAGGCATGACTTTATTCTGAATTTTTAGGCATAGTCTTAAAGTTTTAAACAATCGCTTAGCTTGACATTTTCAAGGGATTTGAGCTATAAGTTGGGGGAAGCAGAACGTGGAGACTGTATGCAAGGTAAAGGTGAGACCCCAGACTGGGTATCACGGAGATGGTGGCTAACTGGATAGATCCAGGAGATATTAACGGGCTGTGACAATAAGCTTGCATAAGACACTAACGTGGAAGGATCTGCCCTCCCTCCCCCCCCCCCCCCCCCCGCTCCCCCCGGAAATTAAGCGAAGAACTTTTTTTTTTTTTTTTTTTTTTGCTTGTTTGTTTTTCCAGACAGGGTTTCTCTTGTCGTCCTGGCTGTCCTAGACTCATTTTGTAGACCAGGCTGGCCTCCAACTCAGAGAGATCCACCTGCCTCTGCCTCCCGAGTGCTAGGATTATAGGCGTGCGCCATCATGCCTGACCCAGGAAGAACTCTTTAGGAGGTTGATCCTAGGGATGGAAGAAGTCATGCAACAATGGGATACCGGCTCTGGAGGCACTTTGATTCAAATAGCAACTGCCGGATTTGTAACAACCGCGCAAACGATTTGCCTCCTCTGGGCCCTGGACTCCTCACCTGCACTACCTAGTGGTGAATTTTTGTGATGATCTATCAAGCTCAATAGGGCTGTGATGGTTTACCGAAACATGGCTGGTGTGGTTAGCCCCAGGGGCAGTGACAGGGCAGTCGAGGCCACTGGGGGGCGGCGGGGACACCCCCAGAACCCGGCGGGGCCGCTGCTTCCCAAGGCCTGCGGACAGCAACCCCGCGTCCACCCAAGAGGGCGCCCGCCGACCGGTTTACCTGGAGATAATCGGCCCGGCTTAGAGTCAGCTCCATGGCGGCCACTCCGGGGGGTCGGACCCTCTCGGAGGGGTCTGGAAGCCTTCCCCTCCGGGAACCCACCACTTAGCGGGCAACGGGGCCTGCGCCAGGGCAGCGGCGCCCAGCAACGCCAGCTCGACACGTGATCAGTCTCAGGCTCGCTGTGAAGCCCCGCCCTCTCCCTGATTGCTGCAAGGAGGGAGCGGTCCTCGGGGCCGGTTTCCAGGGCAACGAGGGCGCGCTCTCCTCTTCTGAGTTCTGAGCCGCAGATTCTTCAGCTCTGCTTGGAGAAGCGCAGATTTTGTACCTTGTTCCACACGTGGTTCTTCATTTAAGGTTTCGGCACACAGACTTTCTCCCCCCACCCCATGTATTTTCACTTTGTGTGTACATGAGTATTGCCTGCGTGTATTTATGTGCGCTACACGCTTATTGCCTTCCAAGGAGGCCAGAACCTGGGACTCCCAAGTGCTTGCTGAGAAACAAAATCTTGGGTCCCTTCCGTGCAGGCAGCAAATGCTCTTAACCACTGAGCCACCTCTCCAACCAGGCACACAAACTTTGAAACACCAACAACAACCCCGCGCCCCCGCTCAACTTTATTTATGTATTTATTTCCTGTGTGGTGGTGGGGTATGAATGTCGAAGTCTGGAACAACTTTCAGCAGTTGATTCTCTCCTTCCCCCCTGAGGGCCTGGAAATAAAAATCAGGTCCTTGGCCTTGGTGGCAAATGCCTCTAACTGCTGGACCGTCTTGCCTGTTCCCTTCTACCCATCCCCCACCTACCCACCCACAGGGCCACAGTGCAAGACTCTGTAAAGACTGAGTAAAACAAATCAAATCAAAATATAATACTAAGCCGGGCGTGGTGGCGCACGCCTTTAATCCTAGCACTCGGGAGGCAGAGGCAGGCAGATCACTTTGAGTTCGAGGCCAGCCTGGTCTACAAAGCGAGTCCAGTACAGCCAAGGCTACACAGAGAAACCCTGTCTCAAAAAAAACCAAAAAAATTAAAAAATTAAAAAATATAATACTAATACTAAAGAAATGAGTTTGAAACAGTAGAATAAGTGGAGGACACACACACACAGAGAGACACACACGAAACCGGATTCTTATCTCCAACCCTATACAAAATGCAATCGAAAACAGAGATATAAATGTAATGCCGAAAACTATAAAACTATAAAACATGGTGGCCCAGCTTTTAGCCCCAGCACTCAGAGGTAGAAGCAGGCAAACCTGTGAGTTCAAGGCCAGCTTGTCTACACAAAGAGCTCAAGGGTGGCCAAGTATACACAGAGAAATCCAATCTCAAAACAAACAGGTGGAAAACTACAAGGGAAAAGCTAAGGGAAATACATCAGGACTTTGATGTAAGTGATGATGTTTTGGACAAAAATCCCAAAAGCACAGGAAACAAATGCAAAATAGACAAATAGGATTGCACAGGGCTAAGAACATTCTGGCCGCAAAGGAAACACAAGAATAAAGGAACAATTTACAGAATGGCAGGATTAATCGATAAACCGATAAAAGGTTAATATACAGAGTATATTGCGAACTGAAATTCTTAGAGAGGTACAAAGCCTCAGCTATGCAT
Organism: Acomys russatus; assembly: GCF_903995435.1. Classification (NCBI taxonomy): domain Eukaryota; kingdom Metazoa; phylum Chordata; class Mammalia; order Rodentia; family Muridae; genus Acomys; species Acomys russatus. Next base: position 15,810,787 of record NC_067151.1, read on the forward strand.
GTAGAGAAATTTTAATATTTTAATCCAGAAACATGGCTGTTGTGGCAAGAGATCACAAGCAAGACCTAAGTCTGTGTGATCCGGATGGAATGCAGACATGCCACACACGGTTAATCTCTCTGCCTGGAATACAGGCATGCCCTAAATACACACCTTTAATCCCAAACTATGAAGGTAAAGTCAGTTTGTAGAGGGAAGCACGTGTTCGAAAGTGACATCTAATTGAGAGGCAGACAAAGCTGACAAATCAGAGAAAGACTTGACAGAATGAGGCAGGAAAAAGAGGCCTTAGGAGAACAGTGCAGAGAAAGAGAGAGAGAGGAGGCAGTTGTACCAAGACAGTTGTACAGAGAACAAACTATACCCAGGTGAAGACAAACCAAGCCAGAGAAGGAGAAGCATCCCGAAGATCAGAACAGATGGCTAGAGTTAGTTTGAGGCCAAGCAGAGCAAAAAGTCAGAAGCTGAGAGAAGCCAGATCAAATCATTCAGCTTGGAGAGGAGTTTGAGCCAGAACCGCTGAGTGAACCAGCCAGCTGGAGTTCAGAAAGAACTAGAAAGGGTGAGCTTATTCAGCAGTAAGTCTCAGAGGCTGAAAACATTCTAGGCCTACGTTAGATTGTAGAGAAGCTGGAAGCTTCCAGGACAAGGCCTAGGTTACCTCCGAGACAACAATTAAGTCAGGCAAATAAAAGCATGTGACATATGCTCCTGCAAGGACAACTGATTAGAAGGATTGTAGAGAATTACAGGTCCATGGCCAAAATCACTCAAGGTCATTTTTAGTCCCTTCAACAGCTGTTTCTTCCCACATCTGTATCTGACCTCATTTCTTTTCAACTACCAGTTGAAATACTTTCAAATGTATCAACATAGCAGCATTATCTCCCACCACCCCACATCTAAGGATGTCATCAGATTGTACATAGAAGCTGCATTTCCAATTCCCTGCCAATGTACTCGGCAAACACCTTGACTTGTAGTATGACTTTCATTAGTTCATTAGTCTCTTGGCATCTCTTCCATGTTAGAACAGCTCAGACCAATCAACCCGAATCCATGTTCCTGGGCCATGTTTTCTCTGCGGTGAAAGCATCAATGATGTAACACACACACACCACCACCACCACCACCAACACCACCACCACCAACACCACCACCAACAACAACAAACAACAATAAAAAAGAATCCTCTCAAGAAAAAAAACCCTAGTAATGTATTTTAAAACGGGAAAACAATCTGAATAGAAATTTCTCAAAGCAAGGCTTACACAACATTTCTTTACAAACTATCAAATTTGTTAAATATGTGATTTAAACCATGATCTGCATGTTATATTTATCTTGTTTTTGACCTAAAAAGGAACAAGGAACAGAGGAAAAGTAAAAAGAAAACAAACAAACCAAAAACAACAACAACAACAAAAAAAAAAAACCCAAACAAACAAACAAAAACCCCCACACAAAAAAAACCAAGAGCTGTCAGAGGAAGCTGTCAGTCCATGACAACCCTCTGACTTTAAGCATCTAAATGTCATTTCTGGACAGGGTGGTTTGGGTCATGTTACTATGTCCCCTTTCTGAACTCTGTTAGCATATCATTGCGGCCTGCTTTCCAGAGTTCTCCACAATAGATGGTAGGACAAGAACTTGCTGACTCATAGCTCTCTCTAACCCCCAAAGAAATATTAATTCTGACAGTAATCCTTTAACTAACCCTCACAGTGACATATGCCTTAGGGTGTATTTCCAGTAGCAAACCCTAGTAAGACTCGGGTGCAGTGCTTCCTGTGGGAGCCTACCAAACAAAATGGAGTAAGAAAAGGCAGGGTGGAAAGTTCAAGATTTCTGTCAGTTTGAGTCTGGCTTCTCTTCATCCCTTTGGGAGCTCTCCTAGGTCAAGGACTGTGCCAAAGGGTTAGCCTTTAATTGATGTGAGGATAAGCCTTTTGTGTCCACTGCCAGGCAGTCATTAGCCACAGGGAAAGCTACTTCCTTTTGGCAGCAGATAGTTCTTTTTAGAGTGACTGGCTGGGAACTGCTCAGGAGTATCAGGGAGTTGGGTGTGCAAGGCCAGCACAGGGGAGCCAGGGAAGGCAAAACCAGTGTCCGCCAAGCCTACTGTTTTACCTCTGTTCTCTACTAATAACTTAAAACTATGAAGAAGGGAAAATGAAATACCTCACAGCATGCTGGGAGAAGAAAAGAAGTCACCCAGAACAGAGCAGGGGCCATGCTGGAGGGCAGTGAGCAGAACAAAGTATAATGGCATAAATACAAAAATGGAACAATGAAGCCCATTGCTGACCTAAGCAATAACAATAAGAGAGGCAACTGGAAAACAACAGGGTGCCAGTTTTATACAAGTGAAGCAAACAAATGAAAATTTTATGTCAAGAGCTCTGTAGCTGCATGGGAGGCAGGACAAGAAGAACAAATGGCATGGACATAAACGGTATGAAAGTCTTTATTTTCATTTTTCTGTAATTTCCAGATTCTGAGAATCTTTTCAGCTTTGTTAACTATGTGTTCTGTTCTCTAGTTATAAGCAAAACTTTTTTTTTTTTTTAACCTTAAACAATGGTTTGAAAAAGAGAGCATCATTCACCGCAGAAAGTCCTTGTCAGCCAGGTGTGGTGGTGCACGCCTTTAATCCCAGCACTCGGGAGGCAGAAGCAGGTGGCTCTCTGTGAGTTTAAGGGCAGCCTGGTTTACAAAGCAAGCCCAGGACAGGCAAGGCTACACAGAGAAACCTGATCTCAAAAAACAAAACAAAACAAAACAAAATCCAACAACAACAACAACAAAAAATCATTGCTATCATTGTTTCAATACAAAATAACTTGTCACAATGGTGAAAATTCAGTCTTGTTTTGTTCAGAGGCATGACATAAAATGCATTTGTGACATGTGTTATTTGATTAGAAATAATTCCACAATAGTAGCAAAATATCCTTAACTCTTATTCTTAACCCCTCTAAATTAGGAATTAAGAAATCTATTAGCGCTCTAGGAAGCCGCATTTGGTGTTCACTTTTGTCTTCATGTCTTGTAAGTCTTTCTGTGTTGAAAGCAGCAGTCTCTTTGCTTGTTTAGTTGGTTTGTAGGACCAGTAACACATGTGATCGCAATTTAAGTCCCAGGGAGATTTGACAAGGAAGAACTGAAGATATCTATTTGAATGCTTAGTCCCCAGGGAGTGGCACTATTTGAAAGGATTGGGAGGTGTAGCCTTGTTGGAGGAGGTGTGGCTTTGTTGGAGTGCAGTGTGTCCCTGCCAGTGGACTTCCAGGTTTCAAATGCCCACATCAGGCCCAGTGTCCCTCCTTGCTGCCTGCGGACCAGGATGTTGAACTCTCAGCTACTTCTCTAGAACCATGTCTGCCTTGTACTGCCCTGTTCGTGACAATAGTGGACTGTCTTTGAAACTGTAAGCAAGACCCTAAATGCTTCCTTTGATAAAAGGTGCCTTGTCATGGAGTCTCTTCATAGCAATAGAACAGTGACTAAGTCACGCCCATGGGTCTAACACTCTAAAGGAGCAGAAGGCAAGGCAAGCAGTCAGTTGTTGGTCCTATTTAGCATTAAAACACCAGAGGTACACATTAGAAGGTTACAATAAAATGACAGGCTACTGTAACCCCCACCTTAAAAAAACAAACACTTCTTTATTGACTAAATTCACATCATAAAACCACAAATACAAAGAGAAAGGACACAAGCATTTATTTTAGAAAAATCTTTAATGATTGTTTTTGAACAATCCTATGAAACTTAAATATGTAGTGTAACTGCATGTTCAATTAGCTCATTTCATTGTTAAATTCTTCACTTGCATTTCAAAGGTTCTAGAATTGTCAGTGATGTCTAAAAGTCTAAGAAAAATCTCGACAAGTCATAGCTGGTCGTAAAACGTCTTCAGTTTCTATTTTAAAAAAAAATCACTTCAGCATTTGGATGAGAAGGTATGCTACTAGCGATGGTCTTCTGTCTCTTCTCGGATGCTATTTTTCGGGTCAGTTGGTTTCGACATTCACCAAGCACCTACTCTGTATCAGCCACTGCACTAAATATTGGAGATATAAAGATGAGATTGCTGTGGACCCTGTTCCTCAATGCGCTCTTGGATGCCAACAGGTAATATAAAGATGAAAATGACAAAAAAACATTAGTGGCATTAATACTGGGCTTCTAAATATAATAGCATGTCACTGCTTATAATGTTGAGGTCGACTGCTGAACTTATTTTCACGTAATGGAAATCGTTACCACCTAGCTTAATCATAAAGTTCCGCATGACACAGGCAGTTAACACTAGCGCTTTACACCTTGGTTTTTCAAGTATTTCATACTTAGGAATAGTTATTGCCCACATTTGTGCTATAGTCAGAGCTGGCCCGCAGGTTGCTGCCTCATTCACATCTCTGCACACTGGGGCTCAGTTTCTCACTGAGTTTATGAATCAAGATGGCTAATTCCTCCGTTGCTTGGCTCTTGTCTTCCAGAAGCTCATAACGAAGGCTGGAGATATCCTGCTTGATTTCTTTCAGTTCACCTAGAGTATTGTATCAAAAAAATATGTGTAAGTGGTGATTTGCTCTTCATATTTAGACAAAAAAGACAAAGAGAAATTAATTCAATCTGAATATGTTTTTTTTCACAAAGTCTCCAAGGTTGGTATTTCAAAACTCTCCTTTAAAGTGTTTAAGAAAAGCCGGCCTTTAAAGGCATACTGACCTTTGAAGACAGTCTAAAGATATTCCACCTGTGTCTGTAATTGCTTCAAGCAGCATATTTTTTTTTTGTGTAAGACCAAACCCTGTGTAGGTCAGGCAAGTGCCCTGCCACTGGGTGTGGCCCAGCCTCTCCTAGCACGGGGTTGGCCTTCTATAGCACTGCTCATAATGTCCAAGCAACCAGTTAAGATGCATTTTATAGTGATGAAACAGTAAAATCACACTTCTGTAGTGCATGGTGGCGCACGCTTTTGATCCCAACACTCCGGAGGCAGAGGTAGGTGGAACTCTGTGAGGCTGCTATGGAGACCAGCCCGGTCTACATAGCAAGTACCAGGGCAGCAAGAGCTATGCAGAGAAACCCCATATCCAAAAACAAACCACAAACAACCCTCCACTGCCACCCCCAAACAATCACACCGTCCCCTTGCTAGACACAGGAGTCCTTTCGTTCCCTTCTGGTGGGGGGGGGGGGCTGACAGCTACATGTTATCTCCATTGCTTTACTGAAAATGAACTGATTGAAGGTGCAAATCCGCAGGAGTAAAATTTAAGTCAAATTGGATGAAGGGGAAGAAGGAATGTAAAGGGAGCTTGCTCATGAGACCGTGGCACGAACATGGGGCTGGCGCTGTGTGGTCCAGAGTGCCCGAGTGTAAGGGGTGGGGGAAACCGGTGGAGATGCACCCCTGCAGTGTGCAGACACCCCCCCCCACCTCTCCAGGAGAAACAGCATATAGAGGTTAAAACAACTGCTCCAGGATCTCAGCTTGGCAGCACCCCTGGGCACACAGACTGCAATGGGAAACGGAACTGTTCTGGGAGTTAGTTAACTGTGCTGCCGAGAGGCACCGAGAGTAAAAGTAAATTTAGAGGCAGAACATTAACCAGACTCTAAGAATAAATTCTGAATTAGTGCTCTCAGACTTCATCTTTAAAAAAAAAAAAAAAAATAGAATCTTTGAGGCTATTTCCCTTTAATAATAATATTTTAAAATTGGTATATAGCAATTATACATACTTATGGGGTACAATGTAGGGTGACCTCTTATCATGATACCTTTATGACTTTTTTTTTTTTTTTTTTTTTTTTTGAGACAGGGTTTCGCTGTGTAGTCCTGGCCTCACTTTGTAGACCAGGCTGATCTTGAACTCACAGATCTACCTGCTTCTGCCTCTTGAGAGCTGGGATTAAAGGCACATGCCACCACACCCAGTCCTTTATGACATTTTAAAAGCATAATTTGTATGATTTATAATTACAGCTATTAAGACAGAGTCTCACGTAACCCGGGCCTCAACATCACTGTGTAGCTAAGGCTGCCCTTGAACTCCTGACACCCCTGTGTCCACCACCTGAGCGTGGGATTACAGGCATGCGTCACCATGCTCCAGAACACATGTGCTTTTAGCATATAAAAATCAGTTGAGCTGGGATGTCGCTCAGTGGTAGAGCATGTGCTTAGCATGTATGGAACCTGCGCTCAATTCTTAGCAACACACACCTCTCCCCAAAGACACCATGAAAATGTTTTCATTTTAAGAAAGTCTGAATTCTTCAAGAATACATACCAGCTGGGTATAGTGTCACACACCTTTAATCCCAGCACTCAGGAGGCAGAGGCAGGTGGGTCTCTGTGAGTTCGAGGTCAGCCTGGTCTACATAGTGAGTTCCAGGATAGCCAGGGCTATTACACAGAGAAACCATGTCTTATACACACACACACACACACACACACACACACACACACACACGCACACGCACATGCACACACAATTACACAATTTGTGGACTCATTTTGTGGCAAAAAAAAAGTGCTTCCTGTTGCATATGGGAAATAAAGTGGTCTAACTTGAAACAGGTCTACCTTTGGTTTTAGGTTTGTTTTTCTCTTTTGGTTTGGGGGTTAAGCATGGGGTCTGCTCGACGCATGTTGTACCACTAAGTTACCCTAGCCTGAGTTAGGGTTCTCCCACAGTGATGCCTCATCCCTAGTTCTTCTTTCCTTGTTCTAAATCCCATGACTACAGACAACACAGGAGTTGACCTTGGGCTTTGGCTCCCAGGTACAGAAGGATTATCTCATCTAATTAATATGCTTGCATGCTATAGGGTCAACTTTTGTATTAAGCACTTATTTCAAACTAGGTTCTCACGAACTTCCCTCTTTGGGGCAAGAGCTCAAATGCTGATCACCTTGGGCACAATTATGGCCACACGATTCCTCTCACAAACAGTAGCCAGCTCTGGACTCCCAAGGAGATTACGCAACAACTGATAAGATTTCTGCTCCTACACTGTAACTCCATTCCAATACCATTTTCTTGAGCCTATTTATAGGCCGGTGTAATAGGACCTTTTCTTGGTCCTTCATTATATATTAATAGATTTTTTTTCCCCCTATGCACACATACCACTGAGCTGACCCAGATCTGACAGGGACTCACCCATGTGTTCACCAGGAATTCACCGACAGCATTTGCTAGGTTAGCCTTTCTCTTTTCAGGACAGACAGAGCTAGAGGCAGCTTATCTGTGCTGGAAAGGAGCCTCCGTTTACTTTTAATTATATATCTCTCTGTGTGTATATGTTGGAATGCGTGTGCGGGTGAGTGTGCATGTGCACGTGTTGTTGCTGTTGTTGTCTGCACGTGAGTACAGGTGCCTGCAGTGGTCAGAGGCATCGGATTTCCTGGAGCTGGAGTTACAGGCAGTTGTGAGCGGCCGACCAGGGATGAAAGGAATCCAGCTCAGGTCCTCTCGCTCTTAACCTCTGAGCTACCTCTCCAGCCCCAGCTGACTTCTTTCTGACTCGAGATCCCTGCTGTGGTGTTACACCCCCCCCCACCCCCAATCTTTATTTACTTATACAGTGTGGGGCTTAGAAACCTTTTTCTGAACAGCATTTTTGCTATGTAGTTCTGGCTGGCCTAGTGCTCACTTTGTAGCCTACGGCAGCCTTGAGCTTCCAGCAAGAATCCTGCCTCAGTTTCCCAAGCTCATTACATCAGCTACGAGGAAAGGCGTTTCTCAGCTGAAGACGCTTACCTTCATTCACCTCGTCGTTTTCTTTGTCTACTTGTGCTTTCAAAACATACCGTTTTATGAGTCTTTTCATTATCTGCTGTTGGGCAAAAAGAAATGAGTAAAATCAGCAATGATGTACGTGAGCCTGCTCGGCCTACCCTTCAGGGAGCCTTCCCTGCCTGTGACGCAGACAGCACAGGGAGCAGAGCTCCACTTGACTGCCTGCAAAGAGTGAGCCAAGCTGTGGAACTTAGCTCCCTTCTGTTTCCTGCTGGAACCAACAGCTAACATACACCTTCTCTTCTTTTTTAATCTCCAGAATGAAAAAGTTTTCCTTAAGAGTTGGGTTAGAAGATGCCAATGATTGATTGTCTTTAAACTGATGGTTTCTCTTTAAGGTCCTTTGAGCTACATTACCACCACAGACACATCATTTCTCTCCATGTGAAAAAAAAAAAAATGAGTGACTATAGGTCAGGGTAGAGCATTTGGAAAATAGAACAACAAAATAAATAAGCAAAATCGCTGATTTCATATAATCTTGTGTTACATGTTTGCCCCCATAGTAAATTTATTGTGACTATTTTTCCAAGCCAAATAAATGTTCTTACAGAATAATCGTTTATTCATAAGAAAAAAACTTAATCTGGATGCCAACCTCATGCTATGAATAAATTAATCCCAGTTGGCCTTTCATGTGAAAGATGAAAGTAGCAGAATATAGTTATTTCAGGTTGTATTTTTAAAAACAAGATAAAAATTCTAGTTAGAATATAAAAATAAATTGAACTTCATTATGATTTAAGAACTTCTACTTATAAAGATAAAATTCAAGACATAATAAAATTATCAGTATTTTTAAACAGGAAAAATACACCCAGCTATTTCACAAAAATTTTTGTGGGTAACAACTTACAGGACAATCTTAAAGTCTGTTGCTGAGGACACACATATTATAACAGACATATAAAACAAAGTTGAGGTGCAGGCTGGCATGCACTAAAGAAAATGACCAAGACATAAATTTGATATAATGACAACTGCTAGAAAAGCCATGGACCAATGGAGACTGTTATGCTTTCCTGGCTTGAGACCAAGGAGACAAGACACTTTGGAGACATTTTGGTGTTACCTTCTAAAGTTCAACACTGATAGACATTTCACTCCCTCCACAGCCCCCAAAACTACACGTGCGGCCAAGAGTCTGGACAACAGAGTTAGAAGCAATGCTGAGTTCCAGGGCTGCACAGTGAGACCATGCCTCAAAAGAAAGCAACAAAGCAAAACCTAAAACAAACACACAGTATGACGCTGAATGAACGGGTCCAGTTGCTAAGGACTTGACAAAATATACAGCTGCCTTGTGGAGCTAGGCCATATGGATCGCTGGAATATTCGTACATATGATAAACCTACATCTGAGAGGATGAGCAAGACAATTAGGGACCCACACTTGAGGGTAGCAATTACTTCATAGATGCTGGCAGGGACGTGAGGTAAGAAGTGCCAACAGGACACAACAAACCCATAGTTCTGTCGCACGGGTGGGCATGGCTTTGTATGTTCATAATTCAGTATTGCTGTAATATTATTGTGTATACATACATATCTCACTTAAAAGATAATTCACCAGGAAAGAGATGGTGGAAGAGCCTGAACTAAAAGGTAGTCATAGTGAGAATAGAAAAAACACTCATTTAAAAAAAAAAAAAAAAAAACGTTTGAAGCTAAGTGATCTGTGTGAGATGTTAAAGTGAGCAGTAGGAGTCCCAGGGCTAATCTGAAATGCCACTGTCAGAGAAAAACCACAGCTATGTGACAATGGAGAGCCCCACCCATGCTATTAAAAAGCCTGTTTCCTCCGTCACACTCCTATCCAAACCTGCAGGAAAAAAAGCATCTGAAACTGCAAGGTGGGAGGATTGGGGGAGAGAAAATCTAGAAGACAGAGAGGTGGGACCAGGAAGTCTTGCGTAATCTGAGGGTTTGTGTCAAGCAAGCTTATCAAGAGGTGCAGCATCACACATACTAAGGGGGAGAGTGGAGAATGGGAGGAGTCTGCACAAAGCAAAATCAGTGCTGGCCAAGAGAGCAGCTCAGGCACAGCTGCCTTAAGATTGGTACCCACAGGCTTCATTGGGAAAAGCTGGGTTCCCAGAAGCTGAAACCTTAACTCCTTTGGAGCCCTGGCCCTGGCCCCAGCCTCAACCTTGCCAACTGTGTCCCCAGGCAAGGACACAGAACTAGGGGGTCACTTTGTCCTGTCTTCGTAGCCTCTGAGAAAGCCTTGGATCAGCCTGGCTCTCCGCTCAAAGGAAAACAGACCAGAAAAGACAGACCTTAAGCTCACAGATTCATTTACCAACTGTCTACTGAGAGCCAATTTTGTACAGTAGCATGTTTACACGAGACGCATAGGCACACAGACACAGACAGACAGACACAGACACACACACACACACACACACACACACACACACACACACACACACATTAATGGGGTGGAGAGATGGCTCAACAATCAAGAACACTGGTTGCTCTCGCAGAGCACCCAGCACCCATATAGCACCTCTCAGCTGTCCGTAGCACCAGTGCCAGAGTCCTTGACACCTTTTTCTGAACTCCGTAGGGCATTCAGGCAAGCATGTGGTGCACAGACATCCATGCAGGCAAAATAGCCATACACATAAAATAAAATGATGATTAATAATGATCATTATAAAGAAAACAATAAATAATTTTTAAAGAGGTGGGGGAGAAAGGTTATTATGAAGCAGTGTGAAGGTGCGGCCTATCCCACAGGGAAGCCAAAAACAGTGTTTAACAAATGAGGCAAGAGGATTGAAGACATAAATGTATGGATTAAAACTTGCTAGGAAAACATTCTCAATGCTCTAGAAGATATCAGGGATATGCAATGCAGAATCAAATGAGACTTCTCTCCTGTTGTTCCTGGATTGATGATAAGATCTGGACTGGTTACAAAGTACTCCCCAGCTTAAGGGCAAATTTTCACTACGGTCTGGGTCAGTGCCCCTCCCCCAGGTCTCACCGAGATTCAAATCAGTACTGGGTTTACCTCCCCCTCTCTGTGTACCCACAGGGAAAAACGCCTGAGAAAAAAGAGCTCCTGGGTCCTAGAACTTCTTTATCCTCTAAGTGTTCCATGTGATAGGGAGGGGGTGTTCCCTCTTTCCCTAGAAGCTAAGGGAAGGGACCTGAAGCCACACTTGTCTCTGAGAAAGGGAGCCCACTGGCCTAGTCTCTACTAGCTGTACAGGCCTGTGGACTTGCAAGCTCCCTTCAGGTGACCCAAGAGATAGGCAGGCGTGAGTATGAACCGACGTATGCTCCTATTATCTGACAAACATCTAATCTCACCGTGGAAATCAGGGCAGAAGGTCATCGAGAAATTAAAAGAGAACTAACATGTGACTTGGCTCTACCATTCTTGGGGTGGTATGTGAGGGCCCTCGGTCAGCGCAGCGGAGAGACACCTAAATACACATTCAGGCTTACGGCTGTACTCTTCCGCTGTCAACAGGGAATGGACCCAGCCGAAATGCCCATCAACAGATGAATGGAGGAAGAAAACGCGTACGGACAGAATGCAACCTTGGTCTGCTCTAGGGAAGAATGAAGTCCTGACATTTGCAGAAGGGACTAGAACTGAAGATGCCTGTGGGAACGTAAACATTTCTCTCATGTGCGGAAGCCGGATTTAAACTTACATAGAGACAATGTTCTTTTTGGACACCATGCAACATTTACTTGTTTACTAATTAATTAACAAATTAGTCTGCGTGTGTGTGTGTGTGTGTGTGTGTGTGTGTGTGTGTGTGTGTGTGTGTGTGTGAGATGTGCGCATGTCTGTGAGAAGTGGTTGCGTGTACCTGTGACAGCATGCTCGAGGAAGCCAGAGGGCATGGTCCTTGCCTTCTGCCCTGTGTGAGGAGGTTTTCTGGTTGCCACTGCATACACCAGGGCAGCAGGGAAGTCTCCTCTCCGCCTCTCATCTCACTGCAGGAGACTGGGATTACCTACGGGCAAGCACTGCTGTGTTCAGTTTCCTCTCCGCCCTCAGGATGCAAACTCAATTAAGAGTTCCTGCTTGTGTGGCGAGTGCTTTAGCCAGTGAGTCATTTCCCCAGCCCAGTGTTGACTCCAGAAAAGTGTCACGCTGTGCCCCTGGCTGTTCTCACGTTCATGAAATCTTAAAAAATAAAACTTAGCCTGGCGGTGGTGGTGCACGCCCTTAATCCCAGCACTCGGGAGGCAGAGGCAGGTGGAGCCCTGTGAGTTAGAGGCCAGCCTGGTCTACAAAAGCGAGTCAGGACAGCCAAGGCTACACAGAGAAACCCGGTCTCGAAAAAACAAACAAACAAACAAACAAACAAAACCAAAACAACAACAACAAAAAAGAAAACAAAAAAGAAAGGAAAACTTATTTTCATATCTATATCTATATGTACATATCTGCGAGTGCCTGTGCATGTGAGCAGCCAGAAGAGGAAGTCAGATTCCCTGCATTTGTAATTATAGATAGTTGCGAGCTACCTTACTGCTGGAGACTGACCTCATGTCCTCTCAGAGAGCAGTGTGCACTAATGAACCATCTTGCTAGCCCCTCCTGGCCATCTTCTTGCCTTGGCCTTCTGGGTATTAAGGTCATAGGAGTGTACCATTATGCCTGGCTTTCTTTGGTCTTTCATTATGGAGTATACAGGCCCATTATTTTGTAGTTGGTATTCTTTTTCTTTCTTTCTTTAAAAAAATTGTTTTTATGTGTTTTGTCTGCACTTATGTGAAAGTGTCAAATCTTGGAGTTACAGACAGTTGTGAGCTGCCATGTGGGTGCTAGGATTTGAACCCGGGCCCTCTTGAAGAGCAGTCCCTTAACCGCTAAGCCATCTCTGCAGCTCTTCCCCTTTTAAAAAAAACATTCAAGTGCTTGTGAGGAAGCTAAGAAAGCCTTACATGTACCTGCTGCTGGAAACGGAAATGCAGCCACTCTCAAGCGTGTGATGAGGAAAAACTCTTGTAATGTGAAGAGACATGCCCTAAGATAGTCACCAGAGCACTATTTATAACAGTCAAAATAGGAAATGAACTAAATATTCTTTTAAAAACCGAACGAGATGGCTTGTTGATACAATGGAACATTACATAACAATTAAAAATGAGTACATAAGCCGGGCATGGTGGTGCACGCCTTTAATCCTAGCACTTGGGAGGCAGAGGCAGGAGGATCACTGTGAGTTTGAGGCCAGCCTGGTCTACAAAAGCGAGTCCAGGACAGTCAGGACTGTTACACAGAGAAACCCTGTCTCAAAAAACCTAAAACAAACAAACAAGCAAACCAAAACCCCAAACAAATAAAAATAGAAATAAAAACGAGCCCACGCAGCAATATGGGAAACTCCTGGCAGAAAAAAGAAGTACCTATAACAATTTTATTATGTGATGTACACAGTTAGGAAATACACAAACAAGGGTCTGGAGAAACAGGCCAACAGTTAAGAGTGCATTCTGCTTTCCCAGGGGGACCAGGTTCGATTCCCCATACCCATGCCAGGCAACTCACAGCCACTTGTAACTCTAGCTCCAGGGGACCTGGGGTGTTTCTCTAGTCTCCACAGACTCTGTGCTCAGTGTACACATAGCCACTCCCCCATAATTAAAAATAATAACAAATCTTTACAAACCAATCCAAGCAGACAACGCCTCCATCCACACATACAAAGCTAATGTATAACACTACAGGTATACGTATGTATGTAAGTGGATCACTGAGAGATACGGGGGAAAGTGACTCAAGAAGATGCCTGGCACTGACCTTTGCCCTCCATACTCATACATACCTGCACATACACATACATTTGTAAACATACAACACACATATACAACAGGAATTAAGGAGAGGCAGGTAAGTTGGGAGTAAAAAAAAAAAAAAAAACAACTCTGAATTTGAATGAAGATCCTTATCAGATGAGTCATCCTAAGGTACTCATGAGCATCTGTTTTTTCAACCTCATAGTGGGTCACAAAACTCAGCCCATAAATGATTGTTGAGGTTAAATAATCAAACACATGTGGACTCATAGTCCCTGCTTAGCTACTAATAGAATTATTTAATAAAGTCGGAAAACTAAAATGTTCATACACTCGAATGTAATACTCTGTAAGATATTTACATGTCTTCTGTAACTATGCTTAGAAAAAGTCTGTGTAACTTTACACTTACTGCCAAAAGGGAAAATAGATTGTTTTAAAAATTCATCTGAAGGACTGGAGAGATGGCTCAGAGGTTAAGAGCACTGGCTACTTTTCCAGAGGTCTTGAGTTCAATTCCCAGAAACTATATGGTGCCTCACAACATTCTACGATGAGATCTGGTACCCTCTTCTGGCACGCAGGTACACATAAAGGTAGAATTCCGTATACATAATAAATGAATAAGTAAATCTTAAAAAAACAAAACCAAAAACCCTCGGGAGGCAGAGGCAGGTGAACCTCCATGAGTTCAAGGTCAGCCTGGTCTACAAAGCAAGTCTAGGACAGGCAGTGCTGTTACACAGACAAATTCTATCTTGAAAACTTAAAAACAAAAGCAAAACCAAAAACACCCCCCCAACACACACACAAGTTCAAAAATCCATCTGGAGTTCCAGTTTCCTGAGAAACAATCTGAACAAAGCCTGTCACTAACAAAATTTCACCAAAGGGAAAAGAAGCAAGAACCTTCACTTCCTTTTATTCTCAGGGAAATTATGTATTCAGTCACAAAATTTTCCCCTTCAAAATTTGCTGTGTACAAAGCAAGGCGTGGTGGCCCATGCCCTTGGTTACAGCAACAGCGATACATAGAGAAGGCCTGGTTCTCAGACAATCTCAGCTGCATTCCAGGAGGGCGGGGTGACCTGAACTTTTGAACATGAGAAAGACATATAGTTCTGCCTCCTTTAGCCCTTCTGTAGTTACTACTTGGCAGTTCTGAGAGACCATTAACACACTGAATAAAAAAATGTAACACCAGACACAAGGACTTACACAAATCTAGGTAAGATGGCACACACCTGCACATCCGAACATTTGGAAAGGAGAGGCAACACAGACAGGTGTTTAGGTCAAACTTCTATTTAACTAGCTTAAAGACAACCTGAGCCACAGGAGACCCTATCTCAGATAAACCAAACCAAACGAACATCAGAAAAATCTATCCATCCAATCAGCCAACAAACAAGAAGAAGGAGGAGGAGGAGGAGGAGGAGGAGGAGGAGGAGGAGAAGAAGAAGAAGAAGAAGAAGAAGAAGAAGAAGAAGAAGAAGAAGAAGAAGAAACAGCCAGAAAGAGGTCAAGCCTTAAAACATTAGCCCAATCTTCATAAAAACACTAGCCACAAATTTTGTGAACTAGACAGGCTACAGGCTAACTAAAACTCCAAAAAAAAAAAAAAAAAAAAAAAAGAAAAGAAAAGAAAAAAAAGAATAGTTAGGCATTTTTGCAAAATAAAATTCTTAAAGTAAGGATCATATCAATTTGCATATGGTCTTTGTTTGACTTTGTTTTAAACTATGTATAGTGTATGTATAGATAGATCAATGAAACATAATACAAAAAGCTCTTGGGAGAAATCAATTTGCTAGAGGGATTTAGTAAATGAAAAGCCGACAGAAACCAAAACATCATCTGGCACACTGAGCATAGTGTCATGTAATCAAATGGAAAAATAATCAGGACCTTCACCCATCATTACATTCAAGGATATTCTATATAGATTGGATATTTCATGTGAAAAGTGAATGAACTAAAAACATAAGTTTAAAGATTATTACATAACAGGTCTTTTAAAATAGCACATAAATCCCAGCTTGCCTGCAAGAATTAAAAAAAAGTCCAGGATGGGAAAAATAACAGCTGTAAGTTCAAGGCATCAACATACTGTTAAAAAACTTTCTTAACTCATATCACAGATAAAGGTCAACAATTTTAACTATTAAAATTCCCCTTAATTAGTCACAGAAAGTCATCAAGAAAGATGAGTGAAGATTTTTTCTATTTTCTTTTTCTTTCTTTCTTTCTTTTTTTCTTTTTTTTTTTTTTTATAAATAATTAAATATAACATGGCCAAGTTCATTCTTGGTGAATGCATAGTTAAGGCTATTTCTGTTAGGTTGAAATACATATCCTTGTTTTATTTCTATCAATGAAAGACGGGGAATGAAATAAACTAAGTCCACCATTGAACAGCCTGTAAAGTCATCAAAGAAAGGAAGGCTGCAACAGTCAACGTGTGCCAGGCAGCTTGCCAAGTTTCTCCTCTTCCAAGGAAACTGTACGCGGAGGTGAATTTCACCCAGTAATTAACAGTATAAATGTCTTGATTCCCTCCACACCTTAGACAAAGGTCTGGCAGTCACATGACTAGCCAGATGAAACAAAAAACCATTCGTAGTGTCCTTAGTCTGCGTATAACATCAAAATTCAATAGATATTTTAAAGTTGTACTGACAAGTCAAAAGAGCCTAGCAATCATTTGTAAAAAAAACAGATTTCATGGAAATAAAACCCAGTAAAGCGTATCGGATCTCACACTGAGAGCATCACTCATTCGCATACAATGTATCTTCTATTCCTTTCTCCGAGGCAGATATTTGTCCTTTGGAAAACTATAGCTATGGCCTAGTGGTTAAGAGCACTTGTGGCTCTCCCAGAGGACCAAGGTTCGATTCCCAGCCATCAACGGTGGTTTCCAACCATCTGTAACTCCAGTTCCAGGAGACCACTGCCCTCTTCTGACCTCTGTGGGCACCAGGCATTCATGTTTTGTACAGACACACATATATACAAAACTCTCTCACATAAAATATATACATGTAATTCTAAAAATTATAGGGACACTTGTTTTCAACATTGTAAAAGCAATCCTCTTGCTGAGCCCTGGCGGTACAGGCCTGTACTCCCAGTTCCAGTGGTGGTGATGGGGGACAAGATAGGAGGGCTGAAAATCCAGGTTCTGCCTGGGTAACAGTGAGTTGGAAGTCAAGCCAGGAAACTTAGTGAGACTCTGTCTCAAAACAAAACAAAACAAAACAGACCATGACTGTAGCATGGGCAAGGCCCTGATCTTCAATCTCAAGAAAATAAAATAAGAAATAAAGCTACAACAACAACAAAAAGCCTCTTTTTTAGGGGGAAAAAAGGTGCAAAGGGACAAAGAGGATGAACTCCGGTTTTTGAAGTCCCCAATGCCCTACTCTGCGCTGTATGACTTCACAGCATATACATGAAGAACACACTACTCCACACACACAGAGCCATACCAGGGACCACACACAATAGGGAAGTGGCTGGCGAGCGCTTACCTGGTAGCGTGTTGGCTGATTGAGAATGCTGTTAAAACTGTGTGATTCAAAAACTCTCGAGTTAGACTGAGTGAAGAGGTTTAACTAGGAAAAAATACAATTAACCTAGTAAATTAGAATACATTCATTTGGAATAAGAAATAGAGTTTATTTGATTCTCTTGGATGGCATTCCTGGAGTCAACACTTCTGAGGAACGTTTTGTGGGAGCTGGCTTTTATGAGGGGGTTAGATATTTTCAAAGGCAAACGTTTGCGTGAGAGGCAAGGCGTAATGTAACATAGCTGTTCCTTAGAAACGCGTTTTAGAAGTTGATCCCCACCTAGTGTAAGCTTTCTTGGGGATGTGCAACATTTACCACCCAGAATGCCAAGTGCCTCTGAAGTGATTTGATTGGCTGCTCAGCCTAAGTTCCTCTCTTAAACTGAACGGAGACTCTTTCTACAGGTGTGGGTAGTCTGACACCCATTTTGTAGCCCTACAATATCACCTAAAAAAATTCCTCTTCCTAAACATCTTGCCTTACTCTGAGCAAGAGTATACTCCGATCAGACCTTTGGGGAGAACTGCATTGAAGAGTGCGGTTTCATTCTCTGCCTTATCTATCTATCTATCTATCTATCTATCTATCTATCTATCTATCTCTATCTATGCTCTGTCTATCCCCCCTCTCCATTTCTCTCTCTGTCTCTGCCTCTCTCTGTCTCTGTCTCTGTCTCTGCCTCTCTCTGTCTCTGTCTCTCTCTGTCTCTGTCTGTCTCTCTCTCTCTCTTCCCCCCCCTCTCTCTTCCCCCTCTCCCCCCCCCTCGTTCTGAGTAGGCAGAGGGCAGGGGCAACTGGCTAGTTGAGAGCTTAGCTCTGTCCACGATTCACATAGACAGCAGCAGGGATTTCCCATCATTCAAGGGCAAGCTGCCATGTACATAATTTGAAAGTGCTCCCCACCCCCAAAATTATATTCTTTCTTCCTCCTGAGCCTCCGGTGACAATTCAGGAGGCTGTGGCAGGCCAGGGCAGAGGTAATAAGCCAGGCCAGGCCTCTAGTTGACTATTTTGTTAAAAACCTGCACTTGAGAATGTAAATTTTTCTTCTGCCACTAGGGGTCAATATCAGCCTGCTGACTGAGCAGCAGGAACCGGTTCTTAAAAGTTTTCTAAAACAAAACAGCAAAAACTGGCATTTCTTCAACTTTTTACTGTATTCATTTAGTGAAGAAAGACTGAAAAACTTTTGCTGGGTATAGTGGCACATGCATGGAACCCCAGATGCTGGGGAGAGTGAGGCAGGAGGATCACAAGTTCAAGGCCAGCCTTGGCAATTTAGGAGGTTATGAGAAGACCGGGGAGGCCAAGACGGAACCTCTTGGCTGAGAAAAAGAAGCTCCTTCCTCCTGTCAATGCTGCAACACGGTAGGGTGGATGTCCGGTGGAGAACTAAACATCCGAGAGGTCTAAACACCTGGAGGTGCTCTGCTCACCTAGCTTGGAAGCCCCCCATGATGGTTCAGGTCTAAAGTCCATAAACTCTCTTGCCTACAGAAAGAAAACTTCACAGGTATGCTCTCCGAAGCACACAAGGCTGGGTGCACCCAAGCTTGAGAGGCCTTTAAAAATATATATAATAATAAAAATAAAGACTTAAGTAGCTAAGCTTTCCTAGAAAGACAAAACATTTATTAACACACTGTCAACCTTAACAAACCCAGCGCATGGGAACCAGCTACTCCTCAGTGACTGAAAAGGGCTCAGCCTTGACTCATCTGCTCCGTACTGGCTGCTGGCCAGCTAACCTGGCACAGGGGAGCTAGCTGGATGGCTTCAGTTCTCGCAGCTGTAACACTGGGATAATGGTACCCACGTCACACACTGCACAAGGTCTAAACAACCACAGCAGTGTGGAATCTGACGAGGAAGAGGTGGCGTGGCGTACCGCCCGTGTCATCCCTACAGAAGGCCTGCCCTGTGCCTTGCCTCTTTCAGGTGAGGCAATTCATCTGTGTGAGTTGCTAACAAGCCTTAAGAGGCAGCTCAGACCCGGGTCTAACCCAGAGACTGCCCCTTCCCTCCGTCCCATGGCTTCTCACTGCGTCTGTGGGATGTTATGTGAATAAGGCATGGGCAGCCCGTCAGAGCTGCGGACTCTTAACAGCCATGAGAGAGCACTTAAAAAGTCAACTTTTAAATGTATTTTCCGATGCTGGGGTTCAAACCAAAGGCTTGTACAAGCCAGGAGGTGCCGTGCCACTGAACCACACTCCCAGCAAAACATCACTTTATGTAAGGGTAAGATCCTAGGGCTATTACAAATCCTGGAAACACAGATCTACCTTTAAAAACAAGAAATTAAATTGCATCAATCCTGTCCTTCCCCCATGTTCAATGGAGAAAAAGCCTCTCCCTTTGCACAGGAAAGGCCATGTTTTATTGTTTTCCTGGGCTTCTAGAGTCTTGCAGCTAGAGACCATTGTCATAAAAAAATTTTAAAGACAGAATTACTCTGTCATCCTAGCTGGTCTCAAACTCACAACAGAGCTCAACCTGCTTCAGTCTTGGTACCTTCCTGCCTCAGTCTACCAAGTGCCAGGATTATAGGCCTGTGATATCACCCCAGGCTCCATTTTTTCCAATTTTAGACAGAAACGGTATTTGAATCTCACACATTTGCTCCTGTCTGCTCCTCCTTCCCTGCTATTTTAAATACACCTCTAGTGTTGTGTCTCCTACCTCGATTCTGGATTCTGTATATGGAAATTAAGTTCATATCAATGAAGTGCCACCATGAAACTTACCTTCCTAGGTCAATTCAAGGGCACACCGCTCTTCTTTCTAAAGGGCATTTATTGTTATTTGGGACTAAGCTCGGGCTCGGATCTATGGCACGGTACTAAAGCAAAGATTATCCTGCTGTCTCTCCAAATGTGGCGGTGGAGAACATTGCACACGCCACGGGAGAAGTCTGAAGTTAAAGTTACTTAACTTCACAGTAACCGGTTTGAAGCATGGGGCACACGGATTCAGAACATTTTTTTTTTTTTTTGACAATAACTTTCTTTTTTGCATTTAACAAGCTTTTCGTTTGCTTGTATATATTCTGGCAGTTTCCATGAGAAGCTGACCCCAAATAGCGCATAGACTAAGTGACTATTTGAAGCAATCTGCAGATAGCATTAGTCTATGGAAGGCCACAGCAGCCACACTCAATGTCTTCTAAGTTCACAGGTGGAAATTAATGAACAAACATCGAAAGACTAGGAGAAAAGAGACAAAACATTTATTTTAGGGTCCTGGTTTGGTTTCAGTACCTACCCTGGACTTTGAGTTACCCATGCCCAGTTCCAGGTCTTTCTGAAGTCTTCTCCTCCTGCATTTGGAAAAGTTAGCAATCCGCATGATGAAGTAAACAAACGATTTGGGACTAGGGACCAGACTGAAGGGTGGAGGTAACGTTTTCCCGTCGTCAAAGTAGGACAACCAGAGTTTTGAGCGAGCAAACTTCCATTCCACATCGCTGTCATCCTGCCACAAAGTAAAACTCATTGTTAAAGTAGTTACTACTGTCTGTTTGTTTGTTTTTTCGAGGCAGGGCTTCTCTGTGTAGCCCTGGCTGTCCTGGACTCACTTTGTAGATCAGGCTGGCCTCGAACTCACACAGATCTGCCTGCTTCTGCTTTCCAAGTGTTGGGATTAAAGGTGAGCACTACCATGCCTGGCTAGTTACTACATTCTAAAGATGCTATTTTCACTTTGTGTATGTGTGTGTACTCGTGTATGTATGTGTGTGTTTGTGTATGTGCAAATGTGTGTGTGTTTGTGTGTGCACATACCTGAGGTGGCCAGAAGAGGGGTTCAGATGCTCTGGAGCTGTTATAACTACCTGATGAGGGTGCTGGGAACTAAATTCTGGTCCTTTTCTTTTCTCTTCCTTCCTTCCTTCCTTCCTTCCTCTCTGTCTTCTTTTTTCTTTTCTCTCTTTCTTTCTTTCTTTTTTTTTTTTTTGAGACAAGGTTTCTCTGTGTAGCCTTGGCTATCCTGGACTCACTTTGTAGACCAGGCTAGCTTCGAACTCACAGCAATCTGACTGCCTCTGCCTCCCTGAGTGCTAGGATTACACATATGTGCCACCATACCTGGATAACTCTGGTCCTTTTCAAGAACAGTATTCCCTCTTAATTTCTAAGACATCCCTCTAGTCCCAGAGTTGCTAAATTTTAAGCTAGGCATTCTAGGCCTGATGTTTAGTCTTAAAGCAATTACATTATGCTTTAAACAATTAAGTAATTTATTCACATTTCTCTGCATATAATTCCTACATGTCTATATAATATAGACTCACATATATAACACCCAAAGGCTTTCTCTCCCATATGCCTCTCCCTGTACCCACTGAGAATTAACCAGCATTTCCTGTTCCTCATTCCAAGGTAAAGCAAAAAGGCAAGAAAAATTGAGGGTCAAAGAAGGGTAGAACTATTAATCACTAGGTCCCTCTGTCACCACAGCCATCTCTTCACATCCGTCATCGTTCCTCACTCCCTGCCACACTCACTCTCTTCCACACCCATCTGTACCAGGTTGTAGACGCCGTGTGGCTTACTCTAAAGGCAAATGGGGGAATGGCATTTAGGTACGTTCATTTTTTGCTTCGTGCATCTTAATTTCTTTTGAGGTTTTCACACTAGCACAGACTGGCCTGAAACACACACTGTAGCTTAGGCTAGCCCCCTGTCACTTCTGCCTAAGCGCTGGATAACAGGCTGAAGCCAACGCACTCACTGGATCAATTATGTTTTAAAGTGTGTTTTGTACTACAAGTTCTCAGCTGTCACATAAATCCTCCTGAGGCCAGGAATTGTCTCCATCTTTTTCCACTCCCAATGCCCCCACAGTGACCGGCACAGCCATCCTCACTGACAAGGACATGAAGCGGGGTCACGGGCACAGGAAGTGGCCTCCTTTAGTCCTCACATGTACGCTGATGTCACCACGCAAGCAAGCACAAACAGAACTGTACCTTTGCTCTCTGCAGAATCTACTGCACTCGCTAATACCGATGGGCACTGTGATAGGATAAAGGCTTGCCTAAGAGAGAAACCCCTGGGCATTCTTGTGAGAGAGTTTTTAGAATGAGTTAATTTAGGTAGGATGACCTACCCTAAATGTGGGTAGTGGTGGTTCAGGACTGCATGAGCAGAGGACCAATATTCATTTTCCTTTCTGTCCTGGCCAAGAATGCAGTGTGACTAGCTGCCTCCAGCTCTCGCTGCTGTGAGTCCCACCATGATGGACTGTGCCTCTGAACTGTCAGCCCAAAATAAACTTTCTTCCTTAATTTGCTTCGTCATAGCAACAAGTAAAATAACCAATATGCCCATCTTCCACCTCAAGGACACTATATAAGGACTCCATTACTAAAATGCACATAGGAGCTAGGTGTGGCACTGCACACATGTGGTCCTAGCACCTGGGAACAGGAAGTAGATGGGGCACTAGGAGTTTGAGGCCTGGGCGACATAGTGAGGTCTTGGGGTACCTGATTATAGAGTGAGACTCATGTTCAAAACCCCAGACAAACACAGTTATTTGGTGGAGGTAACACACAGCTAAACAAAGATACTAAGTCCCAAAGCAGAAGACACAGAAAAGTATAAAACAAAGAATAAGGTACCCAAAGAACCAACAAATCCAAAAGCCAAAGCACAGTTGTTTCCAGAGACTGAACATTTTGCCTAAAGTACATAGACATCTCAGCTGCCATAGCCCCAACCAGGGGCAGTGTGTATGGCCTAGGAGACGGTAATCTCCCTGCAGCCAATAGTCTTAAAACTTCTGAGAGATACAAGGGACAAGAAACACTCACCTCAATTTCCTGGTATGAGCTATTAATCATAGCAATTAGCATGTTGAGTAAAACAACCACCATAGTTACATTGTATATTCCATAAAGAACATATCCAATATTCTCTATGAATTTGTGATCATATTTGAGGACAACAGAAGTCACTTCAGACAGTCCAAATATGGACCAAAACAAAGTCTTGAAACTTTCTTCAACACTGTTGAAAAATAAAAACACAGTAACGAATAGTTTCTGGTAATAAAAAGTAAAAACAAGTATCTAATGTTACACAGATGTAAAACATTATTATGAAATGCTATCATCATAAACTCCTAACAATTGCTTTTTTAAAAAAATATTTACTTCACGTGTACGGGTGTTTTGTTTGCATGTGCATCTGTACACCACATTCATGCAGTGTCTGTGGAGGCCAGACAGGGGCGTCAGATACCTGGAACTGGAGTTACAGATGGCTGTAAGCATATGGATACTGGACATTGAACCCAGGTCCTCTGTACGGCCAACCAGAGCTGTTAACTGCTGAGCTATCTCTCTAGCCCCATAATAATTGTTTTTAATATAAAATTTAGGAGTAGAATTATACTGTTATGAAATATATCACATCTCTCTCTATACACACACATATATAAGTAAATGTATATATACACATATGCATATATGTACATACATACATACGTACAGTATTTCACAATGAGTCCTGAGCTGGCCTTGAATTGATCCCCTGCATATAGATTCTAAGTGGTAGGATTCCAGGTACAAGCCACCACATCCGGATTGCTGTGCTACTTAGTGGCAATTATCCCCTGGGGCTTTCAGGAACCAGTGTCAACGCTTAGCCTTTCTGAAGCTACTGTGATAAAAACCCACAGCAGGAGAAAGTAGGTGTTGTAAAGTTCTATCACAACACCCATGCTTTCCTTCTGGAGGGATGGAAGATTGGAGTCTGATTTTGTAGGTGGTTCCAAAATTTAAATCAAACTTCCTAGGTTAAGTTTAAAATTAAACACCCACTTCAAAAAAAGGATGCACAGTTCATCATGATTTGCAATGCACAGAACAAGACCAAACGCAGCAGCCAGGGAACTGCCCAAAGAGTTCTGATGCATCGGATGCTGGAGGGCGGTGCAGCCCCGGGGACAACCCAGCAGATTTATCTCCATACATTTATAATATAGATGATAGCAAAGTTACATTAAGGGAAAAAGAAAATGTAGCAAGTGTGAAATACTTAGTCATCTGAATACAAAAGACAGGGCTATATGGATATTTACAGTTTTCTTTCCGGGATTAAAAAACCAAATCTCTCAAAGTGTTCAAAAGAAACCATGGCTTCCAAGAGTGAAAGACAACCAATAGATTGAGGGCCAGGGTTTGAAGGAGAGGCTTTTCACTGTAAACACCTCCTGTTTGAATTTTGCCCACAAGAACCCACAGTCACCCATGTTATCTGTGGGGAATTAGTTCCTGGGGTCCTCATGGGCATCACCTTCTGAGCATGTGCAGAGGAATCTCAAGTCACGCCATCGCATTTTCAGGTTCCCAGCGCATCACTTCCTGTATTACTTAAACCATCTTTTGGTTCCTTAAAGTATCCAATGTAAAGCAAAGTTATGCAAATAATTGCTATACTACAGGGAATGGCGGCAAGAAAAGCAGTTGCATGTTTAATACAGACATCATTTTTTCAAAAGAATATTTTGATCCATGGTTGGCTGCACATGGGATACAGATTCTGAAAGCTTCCTCCGTGAGGATAGAGTGCTCAGCTGCAAGAGAACGGAGATGACAGAGTAAGAGAGTCCAAGCCCGTTAGCACACGCAGTGTGCCGGCCCTGGCCACAGGCACCACATGTCAACTCCCATATAACCTTTACCCACTGGCCTTATTTTGTCACATGGCCTTCAGATCTGTGAATCGAATAAAGAATCCTTGAACAGTTGTCACACAGGTCACATCCATTGTGAAGCATGAGTGGAAAATAGTCTCCACCCCCTCACCCCCAGAAAATGATTTATGAAAATAGTTCTTTGAAATATTTTTTTTAACAAATTTTAAATGATAATAATGAAGCCTATAGATGTGCAGGTTAAATACTAGTTTAGTTATTTATTCATTTAACCACTCAACCAGTATCACTAGAACATCTAGCATGTTGTTAGCTCCTGGGACAGAGGGTTGAGAATAAAGGATTCTGTTGAGAGAGAGAGAGAGACAGAGAGACAGAGAGAGAGAGAGAGACAGAGAGAGACAGAGAGAGAGAGACAGAGAGACAGACAGAGAGACAGAGACAGAGACACACAGAGAGACAGAGACACAGAGAGAGAGGCACAGAGAGAGACAGAGATAGAGAGACACAGAGAGAGAGACAGACACACACACACACACACACAGAGTGGGGGGGGCAGACAGACAGAGAGAGAGACAGACAGAGACACACCGAGACACACAGAGAGAGACAGAGACAGAGAGACAGACAGAGAGAGAGACAGACACACACACACACACACAGAGAGAGAGAGAGAGAGAGAGAGAGAGAGAGAGAGAGAGAGAGAGAGAGAGAGAGAGAGAGAGAGAACCTTCGAGTGTGAAGCAGGGCACGCGGGGGTAGGAGACTGAGTGCCCCAGCCTCTGTTCCTGCATTTATTCAGCCTGTCACGGCACCACCCTGCTTCTTCCTCCTGGTCCTTTGCAAACCTGCCTGCCTCAACCACGGCATCTGTGGTCCGGGTGCATGTGGGAAAAGAGAGATGTTAGCGTGGAAAGGACACTGCAGTTCTGAGCTCCGACTGTGGGCAAGAGGCTTTATATAACTGGCCTTATGTAATTCTCGCGATGGCCTTATTTAAAATCTATCATGCTTATTTTAAAAATGAGGAAAATGACAGCGAAAAATGTTCAGTAATTTAACCAAAGGGCGCAGTTAGAAAATAGAAGAACTGTGTTAAAATCCTGGCCTGCCAGACATCCCAGCCGATATTTCTTTCCACTATATTGTGTTGCCAGGTCTCTCTTCAAAATAGAGAAGGAAAAAAGTCAGGCACTATTAAAATTACTGAGAGGAAGGGGGCACGGGGACCCTGTGTGGGGCCCTGACCTTTCACCAACAGAATCACAGGACTTTTGTTTTCATTTATTACAATTAAATGAACCTCTGGCCTCCTTTACCTTTAAGACCTGCCTTACAATAACCATTTAAAAATTAACTTTAGAATGGTTCCGATGTCTCTAAGGTCATGATACTAAACTTTATCTACAGGGAACTTACTGTGTTGCTGCTCTGCAGCTATGGCAGTATGGCGAACAAAGGGAAGGTGGTGGGAGTTTGTGGTATTCTTGCCTGCAAGGGTTGAAACTCACAGGGCGATGGGGGGGGGGGGGGCGCGGCGGGGCCCAGCCCCGTGACAACCCGAAGCTCACAGCTGGGGTAGCTCCATGTGGCATGGGGGGACCTTATAGTGACAGTGGCTGTGAGGGTGAGGCAAGAAAGGCTTCAGGAATGACCCGCCTCCTCGGGGTGAGGGGTGGAGCCGGCCTTGTCCCTCCAGGAGCTGCCCTTGTATTTTATTTCTGTACTCACTACTGATGAAAACATTGGAAGCTGAAAGGAGTAATACAGACTTCAAAATGATGAAGCTAAATTTAGCCACCGCTATTAGGCGCTTGCCATCCAATTTTCTTAAAATAGCCCTTTTGGTCCAGTATTTTTCCACATCCTGACCAAATTTGTAGTGAGATCTCACTGAACTCCAAGAGTGACCTGTGTGACCGGCTGCAGACACTGGTTTTACGCACTGTTTTTCTGCTCTTGAGGACAGCTTCGTTATGACAGGCGACAGTCTTTCATGGGCTGGAGCTGCTAGAATTCCTTTTTATTCGTTTCTAGTACAACGTCTTACTTACGTGGTAAAAGCAGGGTTGACTTTGGCCCCAAGGTAGTAAGAGTAAAGTATGAACATGCCGATCATGAACGCCAGGAACACCATAATGAAGAGAACCATGAACTTGAATATGTCCTTCACAGTCCTTCCGAGTGAGATCTGCAAGGGCCCAAAGCTCTCGTTTGCAGGGAGGATGTATGCGATCCGGGAGAAGCTGAGCACCACAGCTATGGCATAGAGGCCTTCGGATATGATCTGAGGGTCAGAAGGGAGCCATTTATCTCTAGCTAGAAGCGGGGGAGAGAGAGATTAAAAACGGCGTTTTAAAAATTTATTCCTAACTATGCAAAAACAAAGGCTGCAAACAGATCTATTATATAGTCAGGCGGTTCTTGCTTCAGTTGAAACTACTGGCGACGTAATTAATTGTCCCAGGTTCTATTTCTTATGTGAAACGAGAGACAACAAACAACATCTACTTTCAATGGATGAAACCTTATTATGAAGACAGTAAGATGGCCTCACATTGCACAGAAACAGAATGAAATATGAGGGAAGGAGGGAAGGAGGGAGGGAGGGAGGGAGGGAGGGAGGGAGGGAGGGAGGGGTGGAGGTTATGTTCTATGGACATGGACTGTGTCCAGGATAAGAGGCAACTCGGATTCACTCTCCCCTTAGTTGTCAGCTCTGGTTGTTTTGCTGTGCTGTAGGCAAAGCCTCACTGAGAATTCTTTTGAAAAAAATCAACTCATCTGTCAATTAACACAAGGAAACTGACACAAGGCAGGAGAATATCACCAAATCATAGCAGTGCTGACTCTGTGAGATCTGAGCCATGGGGCAGGCACCCAGGAAGTGTAAATATGGTAGCTGTAGACCCAGAGTGAGGACCCCAATAGTCTACAGCAGATCTAGCTCCCTGGCAAGCCAATTAAACAATAAATGGTTAATTCTGTGCAAACTAACCATTTTCAAAAGGATGGCTGCACTGTAGGCAACTGCATTACAAGTTTAACATCTGTTGAATGTTTACCATATGTTCGACACTGCTTCCTTCAGTGACCCAGTGTTAGTCCTCTCTTTATAAAAATAGAAACCAAGACTTAGAGAAGTTTAAAAAGATGCATAAAGGAAGTAGGGAAGCCCGTATTAATAAATTCCTCTTCAGCCAACGATTACTAAATATAGGCAAATAAATTTAAACACTGTTTATAGAAACAGTCAAAAATCACATGCCACATAAACCAAGATTAAGATGCTTTAATTAGAAGTGGTATCCATTGGCTCCTTTGAGCCAGTGTCCTTAGTACATTACAACACTTGCTTGTTGATGATGACAGATAATGTGTTTAAATTGCACACACTGCAGTTTGTTTATTTTGGAGACTCCCTAAAATGTTTGAGTATCTGTGCTTTATCACAACGCTGAGCCCTATTCACACTTGTGGGGGCTTCTTTCCAGCTACAATACTTCTGAAGCCAGTATTTTAGGCTTTCTTATCCATAAAATGTGTGTCAGACAATAATTGATTCTATTTAATCAATTTATTGTAGTATTTGGGCCAGGCAAGCACTCTAGGACTATGCAGCTCCTATGCCTTTCTTTGTTTAGTTAATTAATTTTTTTATTTATTCATAAGCAGGATCTCACTAAGCTGCCTTGGCTGCCCCTGAACTGTAGCACCGGCAGGCTTCGAGCTTGTGATCCTTTGGCCTTAGCCTCCTGTGTAGCTGGGATTGCAGGCCTGACTAACATACGATGAAAAATTGCCTGTCACAGCTCCGTAACACTGGCGTGTGCTGGTAAAGCTGGCTTCCGTGTCCTTTCACCTGGATGTCCTTGCCATGAGAAAGATACAACTTCCTCTCCAGTGTCTACAGTTCCCACAGCCAACCTTCTCCTATGTATGAACTTTAGTGCCTACATCCTGCCTCTGCTGAGTTTTCAGGGATCTTATTCCATGCCACTGAGCATCTAATTTCTCAGAGTCTGGAGTTGATGCTTTCCTCCCACTGCCCACAAACACTCTACACATTTCTCATGCTAAGCATGCAATGGTTGCCCGTTAAGCTGAGGTGGTTTGCCATCCCATAATCTCAGTGATTGACGATCAAGTGTGGTCTGAAAATAGCAAATAGCAAATCCTAGAAGCAAACAGTTTATATGTTTTAAACTGCCCAGGCTTCTAAGCATCACAACAGTACACTGGTTCTATCCTTCACAGGGCACCTGTCACCTACTGTCCAGCGTATCCACTGTGTATGGGCTGCCTGTCCCTTAGTGCCTGAGCAGCAGGGTAGCTTATCAGACTGACAGTCTCTGTAGAGAAAGTAGTGATGCTAGAAGCTTTTTATTACAGTATAGTTACAAATTGTGTGTTTTTATCAGTTATTAATCAATTATGATCTCTAATTTACAGATGAAGCTTTATCACAAGCATGCATTTACTTGTAAGAAAGAACACAGCATATATGGAGTTTGGTTCTATCGGTGGTTTCTGGCATCTGTGGGGGCCTTAGAAGACCCCCCCAACTCCGATAGAGGAGCACGTCTTAATGGACACTGCTTTCCAAAAAGGCCCCTCCTGGAACAAGAAAGTACCCTGCAGCTAACAACTCACCGTAGGTGAAGTACTGGACCTCGGGTGGGAGCGTGACCTCGCTTAGGTCGCTCTCCTGCACGTGGCTGTCCACATACTGCTGCGCCTTGGTTGCCTGCAGGAAAGCTAGGAACCTGGCTGTGAATGCAGCGATGAAGATGGAGAGCATGCCGAAGTCAAGCACGTTCCACAACTGCACGATGTATTCCCGGGGTCCTTCCAGCCAGAGCTCCTTGCACTCGGACCACATCATCCCTGCACAGGAAGCCAGAGGCTGTGGGTTAGAACTCACCGCGGAGGCTCAGGAGCCAACTCTGTCCACACCCAGGAACGGTGAAACTGCGGTTCCAGCTGAGTGTGCCAGGGCCCTGGTGCAGCTGAGCAAAGGAAGCTTCCACTTGGGAACTAATGGACTCCACCAAAACAGGATTTAAAGAAACACACGTGACACCGGCATCGCTGCTCATGTAACCCCGTGTGTGCTGACAACACAGGAAACGGGGCAGGAAAGAAGCAAGCGGACTTCTGCTAGTCCGAGGCTTTGTTCCGTGAGGCTTTTGGAGGAGGAGAGAAAAGGGAGCCTATGAAATCAGAGGCTAATTAAGTCAGATCACTGGCATGTAGGAGCACAAGGAAACCCCGGGTGAGAAAGTCCCTGTAGACATTTAAGAGGAACCAAGCCCCTGTCCTGAAGGAACACTCCTGACCCTCGCCCCCAACCTCTCTTCCCATTTCCACTGGTTCTTGGGGAGCCGGGAACATCATCCGGAAAAAAAAAAAGGAATTCTAGAGGAAAATGTCATGAGTAAAAAAGGATGAAGCACTCAGTTTAACAGATTGTGTCCAGCCTTTCAGTATTGTGACATGAGGTCATTTACAGATGTGTTGGGCTACACTCACAGCCCGACGTGTGGGAGGCAGGCACCCAAGGGCCGCAGCTGGACACGGTGTAACATTTTAAAAAGAAATAGAAAGATCACAATAACATTGAGGCTGAGGCTGGGAGGGGACCGAGTGCAGAACTAACCTACCCACTCAACACAGCAGGGAACACACAGGTGGGGGCAGGGCCCAGAAAGACTCAATGTACATAGGAGGTCCATTTTCTGAGATGGAGCAGAAGTTTTTTTTTTTTTTTTTTCTCATGCTACTTCAAAATTTTCCTTTAACACAGCTGCTCAAAATGCACAATCAGAAGTAAAGTTGCAAACGTCCTGGCAACAGGAACACTCCTAAAATCCCCAAAACTAAAGCAATATGTAAGGAAGCCCTTTCAGTTGTAAGTATTTCAATTAAATAATTAGGCCCAGGCGAATGATCTAGTGTCAGCATATACCTTTTTAGCATTATCTACTATTGAATCATTTAGTTATTTTCTGATTTGTATAGGACACAACAGTTTTAGTAGAAAACGGCAATCATTTCAGGGACTATTTTTGGGGGGGGGATGGAAATTAGGGAACTTAAAAGGCTTACCGAGAACCCAGACCATAATCAGCATTTCCGTCCACGTGAACTGGGTGGTCTTCACCCTGAAGATCTGTTTGGGGTAGTCGATGACCGTGATGTTTGGCAGCGTGGTGATGCCTTCAAACCTGTCGGAGGCATTGAACACGAGCAGTCCCAGAAAGATAATGAAGGAGGCTGCATGTGCCACGAACTTCATGAAAGGGCTCCGAAGAATTTTCCCCAGCTGTAAAATGACAGAGGGAGGTGGGGAGAAGGAAGGGAGGAGGAGAAAAGTGGGATGAGGAGATGTTCTAGAAAATTCGACCTTTACTTGCGACAATCACCATAAAGGACAAAAATGAATGGAAAAGGGAAGTCAGAACACTTTCTGTTTGCTTCAGAAGACTGTTCAGGGTTGTCCAACCCACAACGTTTGGGCCAAGTTTCCCAGGATAGTTATAAGTGTTGGCCCATGAATTTGTAGACATCAAGTGACAGGGTCAAAACGTTGGACTCCCTGACTGGCATGCCCTGTGGAAACTATTCTTTTTAGGGAGATTATCCTCTAAATAATAATTTCAAAAGTCTTGGAAATTCCATTTCTAACTTCTACTCTGCTGCACACCGTGCTGAGGGACTGGCACCCTTCTGGAAACTCCGGTGTGTGAGATGGCTCTGATTTTTGCATGAAAGCCAAGGTTCTTTGGTCTGGAAAGGAAACTTGAGCGTGTAGGCTCATATCCGGCATTAAAGCTTTTCTAAAGATTAAAAAAAAAATTACTACAATGTAAACACATTTTAGTTCTTATTTCCAAGTAGTCCAGAATCATGCCATGCATCATATTTTAAAAGAAAGAAATTATTAGAATCAGGATAAATATCTTATCAGTTACTACCTACATTATAGAGATATAATAATTGAAACTTCTAAGTAAGGCTGACTTGATTAAAAACACTAATGTATGAGTTCTGAAAATGATACACGTACTGAAGACACTTCTAAAGGTCATCTTATAACTATTTGAAAGTGGTTCCTTAAAAATATCCTGTGACCTACTGCCCTTAAAAGTCTCATGTTCTAATAGAAATAGGAAGCAGTTTCTTTTGTCCCTGGGGCAGCCACAGCCCAAGGACGAGGGACAATGGATACATTTGTCAAATACCTTCTCTAGCCTGCATGTGCAGAGCCCAATTTTTGCCCTCGGTCTGCGACCTTAAAAAAAGACTTGAGCCACATTTAGAAGACTGACTTTAAACAAATGTTCAGAACCTTAATATTCTATCAACAAATGACTAAAGAATGTCAAGCATTTCAACATTTGAACGTTCATGCACACAGACAGCTGTGCTCTCCCGTACTGGACACAGAGAAACAAGCTACAATACAACCACACAACTTGGTGCTGGGGCAGCGGCAGAGGCTATGCCTGGGCTATGTTTGGCATTACTGCAGAGGTCCGTGCTGTCGTTTTGGGAGTCGCGAAGTCTGCGTTCCTGATTGATCTTTAAAACTTTAAATAAGATGAAAATAAAGCAGCCACACTCATATTTAAAATGGGTTATATGTGGAGATTTGTTTTCTTA
Organism: Acomys russatus; assembly: GCF_903995435.1. Classification (NCBI taxonomy): domain Eukaryota; kingdom Metazoa; phylum Chordata; class Mammalia; order Rodentia; family Muridae; genus Acomys; species Acomys russatus. The sequence goes on from NC_067151.1 coordinate 15,843,283, forward strand.
CAGTATGGGAGCCAGGGCTTCATGCACACAGGGTAAATGCTCTAATGCTGACCTTTGTCCCCAGCCTAAGAACTGCCCACAGAGGCTGGAGGCCGGCACCAAGTGCTATTCTTCTGCATTTCCCACTTTGGGTTTTGGACCTAGAGTTCACCAGTTAGATAGACTGGCTAGCCAGCTAGTCAGGGGCCTTTCAGGCTCTCACTCTCCAGCGCTGAGACTGCAGGCACACACCTTCATACCTAGCTCTGTATACAGATTCTAGGGATAGAACTTGGGATGTGGACGCAAGGCAAGTACCTCATCAACTAAGGTACCCCCAACCTGCAAAACTCAAGTTATCTCTTTACTCTGTGTAATAGGCACAGCTATGAACGGCACCAGGAATGGCCAAATTCCTACGTTTTTCTTCTTCTTCCTGTGATAGAACATCCTTAGGGAGTCAGCTATCATTTCATAAGAGGTAAAACGTGCACCCCAAGATGCCCACTGCAGCCCTAACCTGCTCCAATTGACCAAGATACCCAAAGAGACAGACTACTGGGTACCAGAACTTTGTGAGGCATTTCCTCTGGGAAGGAAACTGGTTGGGATGTAAATTTCTGCTCATCGCAGGCTCTTATGTGATGCAGTTCTAGGCATTAGTGTTTATATATTTAAAAGAAGTGTAGCGTAACTTCTCCAAGATACATCACAGAATCCAGCAGTCATCAAACTTGGTCAGAATGAGTAACTTTCTACCTTTTACGGGGTAGCTCAAAAAGGGAGTGAGATGGACAAACGTTCTCACACATGTATAGGTCCGCCAGCCTGGAGGAGACAGCTGAGCCAAGGGGCAACGTTAGACTTACAGGGCCATTTGTAAGTGACCTTGACTCATTTCGCCTGAAACAGATTCTGATTGAAATAAAACCAGACTTGAGAATATAAACTCGAGATTAAAGGATGGAGGGCAGCTCCTTCTCAGCAAAGTGCCTCTCACTAGCAGAATGGGTTCTGTTAGCGTGACTCATAGTCTCTTCCACATCTTGTGTAGGGGATTTCTAAATCACAAATTAGCTCTGCTTGGGCAGGTTGAGAGAAGAAAGGCACGAGAGTGATCAAAGCAAAATTAAGCAGTGTAAAAAATAAAAAAAAAAAGAAAAAAAGAAAAAAAAGAAAAGAAGAGAAAGGAAAGCACACTGCCCCAATTCTATACACATTGGAAGTTTCTGGAAGAAGAAAGGACTTAAGAACCCACCATGGACATGACTGAAGGTTAAATAACACCACTGATATCCGTGTGCTTAATACTCAGCCCCATGCGCCTTTAAGTGGCTCCAGATGAGATCCCTGACAACAGTTAGCTATCTTGCGGGCCACCGAGTACAGATGGGTACTACCCTTCTAGCCAGCACCTCAAGCTCTCCTTATGCCGTCAGTAGCAACTGCACAGATGCTACTCCACTCCGGCCATTTATTCTTTCCTGTCTACCATGAGGATTTTTACCTAAAAGCCCTTATATGTCATTCCTGTCCATGCCTCTTGCTAGTTCCAAACCATTTGGGTTCTATCGTTGGGTTGATCCACACACTAAAGAGCAGAACCTGTGTTCCAGAGTCACTTAAAATGCTTAGCCAAAGAGTAAGGGCATCCGAAAGGTGCCTTGCATTTTCCTAACAGAGATACACCTCACACCAACCACAGAGGGAAGGCGGGAGAGGCCAGTACCCTGCTGCAAGGTGCGATCCAGTAGCCGATGGCGAGGAGAGGGAGTCCCAAGGCCACGACCAGCACGACCAGACACTTGATAGCGATGGTTTGCTCCCGAAGGCCAGAGAGGTTCTCGTACCAGATCGTCAGAAGCTGCTGCTGGCAGTTGGGGTGAGCCACAAACTGTTGGGAGTAGAGGGAGAGAGATGTTGGCATGCCCTGCCCACAGCTGGCGTCCCAACGTGCACATCTGTCTGGAACACAGCCTGCTCAGACCTCCTCTGCCTTCCCTTCACTATTTGAACTTGCTTCCCTTTGGAAATATGGTGGACACCAGAGTAGAAGGCTGATGCTGCCTCACTCACAGTCGTTTCTGGTCACTGACTCCTCTCTGGCAGTGGGCGACATTTGAATTCTTTTGGGAAAGCATGTCCCCACCACGCTACTTGTCAGCTTCCTTGCATTCATTTCAAAAGGAAAAAGGAAATCGGTTATTACGCTTATTGCTGACTAGGAGTAAGAGGAAATGTTACTACATTTTATGACTTCCTCCTAAAATACCTTCAGGTATGAAAAATATATAAACGGCACACATATGAGCTGTATGTGCTATGCCTGAATATGACAAAATCTGCAGAGTGCTTACTGAGCCAGTGGGTGCTCTGCAGGGCCCACACCAGCACCGCTGACTTCTCTCTCTAGCCCTGCTTTTATTCTCTTTAAAACCTTGTACATTTAGTTTCTACGTGCTTGCATCTTGACTCGAAAACGTTTTTGGTTTTTCTGACACAGGGTTTCATACTGTAGCCCGGGCTGGCCTAGCAATTACTTTCCTTGCTGGATGACTTAGTGTGAAAACAGTATTGGTTTGGGTCAAATGCAGTGTGTCTCCTCCAAATTCCCATTTTGAACTCCTAAGTCCCAATGTGCTGGCCATAGGAGGCGGGGCTTCGGGGCACGCTTGGGGCCTGGGGATGGATCCTGAGATGACGGTGTTGGTGCCGTTGCATAATACCACCCCTCTGGTTTTTGCCACATGCAGTACAAAGATAAGTCAGTGGTGGGCGGCTTAATACGTGGGCCTGGCCTGGAACAGCTCTGCTGCCATCTTGACCTCAAATTTCAAGCCTCAGTGCTCTAAGAAGTGAGTTTCTGTTGTCTATAAGTCACCCTAACTATGGTGCCTTGCAACAGCACCCAAACTGCTTATCCCATCACTGCTGGTTGCCAAGTGTACGTTAGGTCTTCTTTCCAAACTACGTACTTAACTGCCTTCCCCTCTCTCCTCTTTTTTCTTTTAAGACAGGGTCTCACAAATATGTCAGTCAGATATATTGGGCCAGAAGGCTAAAGAAGATGCTCCAATGTTATAGAGAGTTTTGGGTGACTATTCAGGTAGCAACTGTCTCTGTCATCTTCTCATTTGGAAAGCTACTAACCTGCACTCCCAGCATACTCAGACAATCAAGTTTACTCCTTCTCAAGTCCCTGAGGGGGTTGAAGACCAGGTAGCTTAGTTGTACAATGAAGCTTAATTTTTTTTAGGGGTTAAGATGCTTTTAGGTCTAGATAGGTGTTCTTAGTTGATAATGACAATATGTGATAGAAATTGATTTACATTCATAAATTTAAATGCACCAAGATAGGAAAGATGTCTTCTTCAGGACTGTCAAATACAAATAGCCAAAACACTAAGAATGTAACATTTATATAATTCCTGATTGTGTCACAGTTCTTCTTGCCATAAGTAATCTATTGTATGTATGTGCAATAATATAAATGTATATGTATAAAAATAAAATAATTTTAAAAAAAGACATGGTCTCACTCACTATGAGCCTAACTGGTCTCAAACTTGGGATCCTGTGTAGGCTCTTAAATCCTGGGATTGAAGGTGTAAGCCACCACAGCCTTCACAGTTTTGAAACTGTGTCACACACTAATGTAGTCATTAGGTGACCTCTTGGGAAATGCTGTAGGCACAATCTAAACGGAAGGATCCCAGCTCTGTGTGAAGCGCCCCCTGATTCTGTAAAGAGCCCCAAATCTCCACTTCTGCCTTGTGCTATATGCAGGCCATTTCTTTCCTGCTTCACTCCTCCCTCCACAGCCCTGAAATGTCTATTATGTTTATTCATTCACTGTTCAGAATGCTGTACACACTAACTAAACCAGCTACTGCACTGGGCACTTGGCACAAGACAAAACTAGGAGAATTGGTACCACTTTAAGTCATAAACACTCATTTCTTTAGAGCACACAGTAGGCTGTCAATAAACACACCAAAACCCCATTATAACAACTCTCTGAACTCCACACCCTTGTCAAGACAACAAAACACCACCACTTTATGAATGTTAGTGGAAATGTCTCCATGTTAGTGAGAAGCTGCATGGCTCCACTCGGAAGACGGCAGCCAGCCAGGCTGAGGGCAAGGGGCTGGTCATACTAGGAGAGCCACAGGTTGAGCATAGAGTGCCATCCTCTCAGATTATGGTTTGAGGAGTCAAGTATGCACTTTTCTGGGGAAGGAGGCAACCCAAAGGCTTCTACAAGGTACAGAGTATCCACATGGCTAAGAGGAAAATGCACGCATTAATCCAAAAGATGCTCCACCATACAACAAGAACACTTGCTCAACCATGTTCATAGCAGCTTTATTTGTAGCAGCCAGAAACTGAAAACAACTAGATGTTCCTCAAGCAAAGAATGGATAAAGAAACTGTGGTACGTTTACTACTCAGCTATTAAAAACAGTGACATCATGAATTTTGCAGGCAAATGGATGGATCTAGAAAAGATCATCTGAATGAGGTAACCCAGACCTAGAAAGACAAACATAGCATGTACTCACTCATAAGTGGATATCATCCATAAAGTACAGGGTAACCGTGCTATAAACCACAGACCTAAAGAAGCTAAGTAGTAAAGAGGGCCCAAAGGGGAACATTTGCATCTCACTGAGAAGGGGAAATAGATTAGACGTGTGGAGGGTGGGTGGGAGGGGATTGCACAGGGGACCCTCATAGATTTCTAGGTATTTCTATTGTCCTAGTTTTCTAGATCTTTCCATAGATAACCCCCCCCCCCAATCCAGTTCTCTCTCCCAATACTCTCTCCCTCTGTCCTCTCCCCACCTGATCCTTCCTGTTCCCATCCCCACCCCGTCCCCTGTGCACATCTTGTAGGCAGGACAAATTGTGGCTCTGAGGTTTTGTGGCTGGCTTGGTGTCCCCAGTCCCTCCATTGGAAGTCTTACCTGGTTACAGGAGATGGCTGGTTAAGACACCATAACCAAAAGGAACTTACAACTCTCAGGTCACTCTCCCTCACTGAGGGAAGGCAGGGCATCGGGACCATCTGTCTACGGGCTGGTCGGAGGCTGGGCCCTCCTACATCCCCACAGACTCACCACAGGCAATCTGATGGGGCCAGTTTCTCAACTGAGGTTCCTCTTCCCAGATAACTGTAGCTTGCATCAAGTTGATAAGCCAACCAGGACACAGGGGATTGAGTTTAGGTTGCCAAGCGTTCACAGCAAGTACCTTTACTCACTGAGCCATCCCACCAGCTTGCTTTTGTTTGTTTTTTATTTTGAGACAGGGTCTTAACTCAATAGTCCAAGCTGGCCTAGCACAGAAAACAATCCTCCTTCCTCAGCCTCACTCATGTTGGGATTATAAGTTTGAGCCACTCAGAAATAATGTTTTGGTTTGGACCTTTCCCTCCCCCTCCCCCCAATAGTGTCATCTTTGAATCTGAAGATGTGCACTAGGGCAGTGATTGACTACCCTTTCCACATAGTGTATGAGACAACCCACACCGACCCTTGTGGCTTACACCACACACCAACAACACATATACGTTAAGCCCTAACATTTTACGTGTTATAAAATGCAGCCTAACTGGCCTATTTTCTATAAATAGGAACACAACCTATGTTCTTCTTGAGATATATAAAACCATATCTACTGAATCCATACAAATAGAGTTCCCCCAACTATTTAGAACTTCTAATACAAATACATAAGGCACATATTAACAAATATTAGCAAGTGAGAGCAGAAAATCCCAATCTATCAAGGAAAAATTTCTTTCTTTTCAACAACTTCAAAATAGGGCAGTGACCTTTATCTCTTAAATCACTCTATTTCCTGGGAAATTATCCCATGATCCCACACTGCCACAGCTGGCCGCATCAGGTTTGTATGCTGTTTCCCAACTTCAGTGGACCAGCAAATTGAAGTCATTACAAAAATAATACCCCGATTTGAGGTTTTCTGGTTCGGAGAGAGAATGATTGACACATAAGAACATTTCAATCTTTCAATGGAACAAAAATTTTAACAGCATTACAGAACACACACACACATACACACACACACACACACACACACACACACACAGAGCTACTAGGATGTAAGCTGAACCACAGATCAGTGCAGGAGATGGAAAACAACTGAATAAATTTATATTTAAAAGCGGCCATGTTAGACCATCTTTTTGAACTATCCTGAAGCGGGTACTGTTGTGCAAAACTCTTGGGGGAGCCCCCTCTTGCCTTTAATGACATTGTTAAGTTAGCCACACTTCCATTCCTCATTCTTCCTCTGCCCTGCTCAGGGTTGGGCCACCTCACACATTCTGCAGAGAAACACCCTGTGGACAACTGAATGTGTCCATATCGCAGCAGGTCTAATTTTTAGACTACTGTTCTGTTAAGGACAAAGTTGGAGCACCGGCGAGAACTCCGGAAATGATTCTTCTCTTGAGCCTAGTTTTACAGACTAAATAGTCTACCACATCCCATCAACAAATTTCCTAGAATAAGCGTTGCTCACCACGAGGAAGGTATAGATTGAGGTGTGGGGCAGGGGGAGACCAAGCTCAGCTTTCACATCACAGAACAGTCCCGGGCTAGGATCGGAATCAGAGCTCAAAGGGAACAAATCATATCCACGGCAGAAAAGACACAGCATAGAACTACTGATGACACCAACGTCACCAAGCGCTCTAACTGTTCTCTGGGAACAGGAAAATAGGTTTGTATACTAGCACTTACTGATTTTGGGAGAGGGTTGAAACGTGTTTCAATATGGACCCTAAGCTAGCCAGGGCCTGTTGGTCCTCCTACCTCAGCCTCTTCAGTGTTGTTTTAGATTTACGTACTTGCTGTGTATGGGTCTTTTGCCTGAATGTATGTATGTATACCATGTGCGTGGTTGTAAGCCATCATGTAGGTGAAAGACTAGCAAATTCTCACAACCACTGAGGAATCTCCCCAGGCCCTTTCCTTTAGTTTCTGTTGATGATTTTTCTACTGTGCAGAAGTTCCAAATGATACATTGTCAAGTGAACTATAGTTTTCTTTTAGGAATTATTTTTTTAAACAATTTTAAAAAATGGCATGCACATGGGCGTTTTGTCTGCATGTATGCATGTGTACCACATGTGTGCCTAATGCCCACAGTGACCAGAAGAGATGTGTTGGTCCCCTGGAACTGGAGCTATGCAGAGTTGTGAACCATCATGTCAGTAATGGTGACCAAACCTGGGTTCTCTGCAAGAACAGCAGATGCCCTTAACCTCTGAGTCATCTCTCCAGTCCCTCGAGATTTCTAATATTATTATAGTCTATCAAATTCCTTTCCTAATAAATGTTAACTTTAAAGTCATATATGTTGATTGGTGACACATTTATGGCTGATGACACCACATGCATCATAACCTAAACATCAACAAGGTTAAAACTGAGTAAGGCATTCACTCTGCACGGTGGGCCGGCTAACAGAAGCACCTGCGCAGAGGGGCTGCTTCTGATAATATGACACTTTCAATGCAATGATAAAAAGCCTGTGACAACTGAAATCAATTCTCCCCTCTCAGGTGCCAAAAAAAAAAGAGATTCGTATTGCAAGATTCTTGACTCTGTCTGGACACTTTTCTAAAAATGGCTTGTCATCAGTCTTGTTCAAAATCATCAGGGAGACCTCACAGGAAGAATGCTCAAAGCAGCGATTCAATTATCTTAGAACCGATCGGTTCCTTGACAAGTTGTTTTATTTCAATTTCTAGTGAAAATCTTCACATGTCATTAATGACTGGCCCAGATCCCCTGAATATCACACACAAACATTCTCTATATTGTGGTGGAAGTGTGCGTGTGCGTGTGTGCATGTGCACTTGTGCATGCGTGCACGTGCACACACGTGCACACATGTTAACACTTAGAAGCTTGCCCCTTTGCTCTCCTTGTGATTCTGTGAGCTTCCAAGGATTCTTTGCTAAAGTCTTTTCTGATAAATCCGTCAGCCACTCAGGGCGGGGCTTAGAACAAGGAAGGAAACATTGTCCTTGATCCTTCAACGTGCTTGAGAGCCATCGCTCTGCTACGAATTCTTGTCACAGAAATGCTGTGAGCTAGTATTTTGTAACCATCACAAAGCAGTTCCTTGTGATAATTACATGCATCATCTCGCATAATCTCAAACAACTGCGATTTCCCCACTTCGCTGGAGTAGCCCACGGCCAGTCAGACCTTGAACCCGTGCAGCTTGAATCTACTGCCTGTCCTCGTAAACGTACTAAAGGAAGAACGTAAGGCATGGTTGCCCACTGATAATCAGGTCATACTCTAGTTTCCTTACCACAGTGGCTGCTTTGCAATTTGTCAGCTTCTCCTCCTCCTCCTCCTCCTTCTTTTGTTGTTGTTGGGTTTTTTTTTTTTTTTTTTTTTTTTGAGACAGGGTTTCTCTGTGTAGCCTTGACTGGCCTGGATTCACTTTGTAGACCAGGCTGGCCTCGAACTCACAGCAACCCGCCTGCCTCTGCCTCCCGAGTGCTAGGATTAAAGGCGTGTGACACCACCGCCCAGCTCCTTTTTTTTTTTTAAATGATTTATCTTATTTTAAAGTCATGTGCATGCGTGTGCTGGGGTAGGGGTATTAGCCAGCGGTGGATCCCCTGGGGATGGAGTTACAAGGAGTCATGACACCGTCAACATGGTTGTTAGGAACCAAACTCGAGTCATCTAGAACATTGGTACATGCTGCTAACCACAAAGACATCAGTTCCACTAAGTACAAAAAAAAAAAAAAAAAAAAAAAAAAAAAAAAACCTTCTCTGTTACATAACATACTTAAACCATCCAATTCCAGGAACCGAGATCTTTTTCACCATACGCAATATTTTAACTATAATTTTCATGAATTATTTAACAGGTCAATGAAAACTAGTGAATAAGAACACAGAAGAGTTTTTCTGCAGTAACCGTAATAAAAATAATTGTAGTTTAAATGTTTGGTCCTGGCATGACTACCTCCATATGCACATTACATCATCAGACATGTCATTTAAGCTTGGTACCTCTTACTTTCCTTCTACACAGAATCTTAGCATCTACCTTACCTGGTTTACAGGGAAAATGCTTGTAGTCAGGATCAACACAAGAACATATGTTATGGTATGTTACAATGCATACAAGCAGCAGCATTGTCATCATTTTATTTTATTTGTTTTGTTTTGTTTCTGTGACTGGGTCTCATATACCCCAGGGTGGCTCCAGACTTGCTAGGCAGCCGAGGCTGGTTTTGAACTCCTGATTCTCCTGCCTCTTCTTCCCAAGTGCCGGGATCACAGATGTGTGCCACCATGCTGTTATCATTCAGGGTACGGAAATTCACAGTTGGCAGTATACTTGGCTATCCTACTCCACTTAAATTATACTAAACCCGAGAAACATAAAAGATAGAGGGCTCTTGTGTGAGGGGACTGAAATGCAGAGAAGGCTTGCCCTTGATATCAGGAAGTCTCCGGTCCTACACCGGGCGCCCTCAGAAAGACCAGAACCTATTGGCATTAACTTCGCCTCGATGCTCCCCCACCTTGCCACCTGTTCTGATGGTTTTCCAAGCGTCCCTCTGGACTGCAGTGTCACCCGTTCATGTCTGCAGATGAGTGGCCCACTCACTTTTTTGGATTTTTGTTTGTTTTGTTTTGTTTTAATTTTATTAATTTATTCAGATTACATCTCAATTGTTATCCCATCACTTGCATCCTCCCGTTCCTCCCTCCCTCCCACTTTTGCCCTATTCCCTTCCCCTAGGTCTATGACCCAGGGGGACCTCCTCCTCCATTATATGGTCATAGGCTATCAAGTCTCATCTTGGTATCCTGCTTATTCTTTCTTTGAGTGCCACCAGGGTGCCACCAAGGGGAGGTGGTCAAATATGGAGCACCAGAGTTCATGTCAGAGTCAGTCCCCGCTCTCCACATAACTGTGGAGAACGTCCTGTCAAACTCTTGCACTAACCAAGGACAACACAGGTAGTAAACATCGAACCCCTACTCTGCTCACTCACCTTTTTGACCTCATACTTAATGGCCAGTCTGACGCGACTCAGCGAGGCTTTGTGGCCGTGTCTCTCCAGAGGCTCGACTGACTCCAGATCCCCGTTCAGGATGGCTTCTACCTCTTCGGAGTCCCGACACAGGTCCAGCACGCCCACCACAAAGTCCTTGCATTGCATGGAGAGCTTCCTGTAGTCATTCTAAAACGAGAGGGTTGGCGTTCAGTGCCAAGAGTTTCTCTAACTCAGTGGCAAGTGCTTGGAGACAGGGGTGGGGGCGGGGGCGGGTAACGGGGTCCCTGCCTCTGGGCAGGAAGATGCAGCCTCTTGCCGGGCACAAGGCTGGCTAAGGCAGACACAGGCGGATTCTTCTGTCCTCGCTACATTTTCTTGTGTGCAGTGATCTGAGAGCTCTGAAAGTTATGTGCACGTGATCTCACTCGTATGTGGAATCTTGAAAAGTGGAGCTAATAGACAGGAGGACGCGAAGGTGCCAGGCAGAGGCCAGGAGGTACAGAGAAATGGTCAAAGGCACACTACGCTCATCTGCTTGATCGAGCCATTCAGTGCTGTAAACTCATATCAGCACACTCCGTGCTGTGCCATAACAGGGCCAATTATTATTTATCAATTCCAGATTTTAGCTAGGCTGTGGCTCAGTGGTGCAGGGCTTGCCTAGTATGCATTTGGCTCTGAGGTTTTGTAGAGGAATCTGTGTCTTAGATAGGGCCCCGCAATGTAGTTCAGACTGGCCTGCAACTCTCCATGTAGCCACAGCGGGTCTTAAATGAGAAACTTCTAAGTTCTACCCACCTAGTACTGTGATATCAGCTGTGCACCATCACGCCGGCTTATAAAAATAAAACGGTCCCCAAAAAGGCAGCCTTGATAGTTCACAAGACAATGGCTACCATGGGTTTGAGGCAAGCTTGGGCTAGGAAGTGAATCTGAGGTCAGCCTGGGCTACTGTGTAAAACCCTGTCTCAAAACAAAACAAAACAAAACAAAACAAAAACAAACAAAAGAATTAGCTCCAACAAAAATGTGGCATGCACGCAAATCACTGGGTTAAAGTAAAAAAAAAAACAATGGCAGCATAATGGAACGTCTTAATGCTACAAATGTTCCTGTTGCCTGTGGCATCTGCAGAAATACCAGGATCGCAGCCCTAAAGAGCAGCAAAGGCGCTACTCACAGGACAGTGGAGATTTCTGTCAAAGTGCTACAAGTTCGCAAGCTGATTAGAAACACTGGGATTTTGCCCTCTTCTGTGTTTTTATTTCCTTTCCTTTTCTCCCTATTTTCTTCCTCTTTTGTAAGAGCAATTAACTAGACCCAGGAAAGACCCTTTGGTTATATAAAATTTTGTTTCATGAAGAAAAAGAGAGAATGGCTTACTGCCAATGCTGAACACTAAAAGTCAAAACAAGTTTTATCTCTTTGTACAAAAATAGTTACTTTGAAGCGAAAGCAGGGGCCACTTCTATGACGGAAACTTTCAGAAGCAGGAGAGAAGCACAGAGAAGCGGCCTCCCAACCCTGTGTCCAGGTTTTTACCCACAGCCTTTCGGGAAACACAGCTTTTCAAATACAGGTCTAATACCAACAGCATCTGTGGTGACAAGAACCTGCTAGAAACAAGTCTGTAGGCCGTGCCCAGAACTAGCACCTAAGGAAACCCAACAACCTAACGACACAAGTCAGAGTTTGCAAATGACTGATCCTAACTGTGAGGAGGCCTGGGCCCATCCCAACAGAGAGAAACATCTGGTTTGCCTGAGGGTCATGTTATCTTTCCTTGCAGAAACGAAAGGAGAGAAATGGCTGATGAGATGGAATTGGATTCTCCAGGGTTACAGGCCATCAATACCTGAGAGAAAAGTTTCCAGGCCACTGGAATTAACACTTGGCTAAAAATAATCTGTGAATCTTTAATTCGTTTGCATATTTATTTGGTGTGATGGATGGTTGGCAGGCTCCCTGTTACCTTCGGAACGGAGCTCTATTTTCAGCCCATTGGATCCAGCTAAGGTGCCACTGACCGTCTCCTGGGGAACTGCCTCACTTCTGGAGACCCCATTTCTACCTTGATGGCTTTGACTAAAATTCACCCTATAGGGAAAGTTCAACCTCTAAGTGCAGCATTTAGGAAAACCGAAGCAAGAGGCTTCAGTTGGAAACTAGTCTGGAAGCCAGATCCTGTCTGCAAAAAAAATTAAAGTTAGCCACATACTAATTTAATTGATGCAGTTGAAGAAAACAGAATTCCTTATTTTAATGTGTTTCAAGTCGCCATGTCTTGATAACCAAGTGATACTTCATCCAGCAGACTTCTAGGCTTCACGAAATCCTACTTTAAAGTAGTGGATCCCAGTCTCTGGGTAGCAGCCCTTTGGGGTTGCATATCAGATGTTTACATAACAATTCACAACAGCAGTAAAATTACAGTTATGACGTAGCAATGAAATAATCTTATGGTTGGGGGGTCACCACAACATGAGAAACTGTATGAAAGGGTCGCAGCATTAAGGCTGAGAGGCTTTGAAGCAAGACATGAGGAATTCCAATTTTCTTCCCTTAAATAATTTGATTTGGTAGGCAAAAACCACACCACCGACTGAAATAAACAAGGAGAGAGACTGTTTAAAGGCTGCACAGACTGGGATAGTTTCCACTTCAGATATCAGTAATCTAGACAAAGGCCATAACAGTCAGTCCGCATTCCTTCCTGAGTGAACAGATGAAATCAAGAAGACCCCAATCTCTATTCACGCTGGCACGGTGCACCCCATAGCACTAATAAAACACTCAGTCTCGGGTTTCTATGGGGAGTGGGTGTCAGTCAAACATCCATCTGCCTTCCATCCCTGAAAGCTTATGCAATATTTTATTATAGCTTACAGAAGTATTAAATTCATGATGTTTCCAAATAAAGCTCCTCACTTTATACAGTGCTGTGGATGACATTTCCTGGTTCCGAGTGTTCTGTGAGATTGGCTGTGACAGAGGCAGGCCATTTCTCTATCAATCAAAAGTCAGATGGCGTTTCCGTGCTTTGAAGGAAACCTCAGTAGCGTTGCATCAGCACTGGCAGTGCCTCATCAACTCTTAAACTTACAGCCTGGAAGTTGTTCAGCTTTAAAGAAATCTGTGGGCCTTTCCCATGACCTGACAAATCAGTCAGGAGAGAAGTGAACAAAACACCTCAGTGATCATGCATGTTGTAGGGTAGTGGGTTGTTTGTGTAGAAGAAACATTTACTGCTGGAAAGTGTCACTGCCCAAGTATAGAAAGCAACCAGAGGAGCAGATAATGATGATTAAAAAACAAACAAACAAACAAACAAAACCACAGGATGGCTCCCAGTTCGAGGCCCCAGGGATCCTCTTTCTCACTCTCCTTAGCATGCAGCACCTCACTAGGCTAATGGCTTTTAGATCTACCCAGAGTGCTCAGGGAAGGATGGAGAACCTTGGCCGATGACACCCTTCCATCTCCTGCTAATGTCTGTGTTGTCTGCCAGGCCACCCTGAGCTCCTCCCTGCCTCCCATGGCTTCACCTCAGATCACACAGAGACACCAACCTGCCCTCGACCTGGTTGTGTTGAATCGTCTTTATGGCACTTTCCCAGCACAAGGGCCCTCTTTACAAAGCTAGTAGGTGACCGGAGCAGAAGCCCAAAACTCCAAGACCTGATAAACCTGAGGCAGAGCACTGTGTTCCAGATCCATCACAGCCTCTCCATACTCCCACTAACGTGTCTGGTTCAATCTCCACCCCGATCCCTTTTCATGTGAAGGAGAAACACTGACATTCAATGCGAAGCAAGCACACAGCTGCCACGCCGCTCACAGTCACAGGGAAAGCCGAATCTAGGGCCCCGCCATCCTGGGCTCAGCCGAAGCTTCTATCCTTACCAGCTGTGTAGTCTTGGGATTTCCTCAACCTTCCCCCTTAGGAGAATCCTCCCTCCTTTTTGTCCTGAGAGGGCTAAATGCTGAGAGAGCGCATGTTTAGTGTGCATTAGGAGGCTTAGCCGTGCTTCTGTGTCAGAAGGTTTCTTATTTCGGACATAAAACCCAAAATGGGCTGGAGAGATGATGGCTCAGTGGTTTTGAGCAAAGGCGGCTCTTCCAGAGACCCTGAGTTTGGTTTGCAGCATGTACACCAAACCCTACCACACCAGGGGATCCAACACTCTCCTCAGGCCTCCAAAGGCAGTAGGTACACACGTGGTGCACCTACATGCACGTGCAGGCAAAACACTCATACACATAAAGTAAAAATATAAATCTTACACAAATAAAACCTAGGACAGGGATCCAAGACGCTCGGGCCTAGCTTAATCAGCGTGTCCTTGGCCTGTTTTCCCACTTGTCATACGAGAGGTCTATATGACTAGATGACTCCCAGCATCTCTTCCTGCAGTGAAAAAGGCTTTCTAACCTTGGGTCCTGTTCATTTTCCGTTTCCCCGCTAGCTCTTCTATGATAGAACTGAAACCGCTTTTTACTGAGGCACAGGGAAGGCAGATTGCTTTTTGCTTCTTCTTCTTCTTTTTTTTAATCAAAAGATGCATCACCAGCTGAATTAGAATCTAAGAATTTCAATTTGTATTCTTGTATCTTAATAAACGATCGGCTTCCTGGCCGTTGATGGGTGGATGATTAAGCCCAAGTCTTCGTTTCTCAGGACAGCTGTAGACATCATTTGCACATCCACACTGTTTCTTTAATAACATGTCACTAGGCCGTCCTCCATCAATTTATTTACATCTGAGTCCTCGGGTGCTCAGCCTCCTGAGGCAGTGAGCTTCACATGTTCTCTGTAACCCTAAGGGATATGGCAAGTGTGCAGAGGCTGACAGGGTCCACCTGTATTCCAGGTCATCAATAAGATGCTATGAAGAGGTGCTGAGAGGGGAAACACTCTCTGTGTTTCAGGAGGGAGAACACAGCCTCTGTTTCCTCGTTTTCAGGCCAGGGCTCTGACCTAAACATCCCTCTGCGGAAGACTATAGTGAACAGCACAGAACAGGGCAAATTAGGTCACCTGCTTTCCTCAGCACGGGCCTTGTCCTGTCCTGTTGGAGCACAGGGGAGCAGGGTTAGGGCTCTGACTGTGTAAAGCCTGGCAGATGGACAGGGTGTGGGATGGGAGCTCGAAGGTGGGATGGGATTAGAAAGGACCAAGGAGGGTAGCAAAGGATGGGAGAGAGAGGCATGAAGTGAGGCGGAGTGACTCTGGGTCCCCAGAGACAGAGTTCTGAGCTAGCCTCCCTGCTCTGGCCCACAGGGAGCTCTGCTGCCCTCCAGCTTGCCCTGTCAGCTGAAGAGGCCAACACCTAGACACAGCCGGTCTTGCCTGTCCTTGGCTATGGTATCTAACCTTGAGGGCTCAGGTGTGCTCTCTCTTCTTTTGCTTTCTTACTTGTGATATTTTTCCATCCCTGGAAGGTTCTCGCAGTAAAGGAGATTCTGATCTAGGCATTACTAACACGGATTTAGCTGGCTTCCGAGGGAAACTATGAATAACAAATTCTGTTCCATCCTTCTGCCGAGGAGACTTCTCTGAGTGGAACTGCAAACATCACCATCTTTAGTAAATTATTAAAACATAATCCTAGAAAATATTCCCTTTTATGGAATTTCTCTTGCAGAGCTTCAACATATATCAAATAAAGTACATAAAACAGGTTTCTGTGACATTCGAAGTGTCAATTTTGGAATTATGCTTGTATGACTATGTCAAAAATAAAGAGAGGATGTCTAAAGGTATTTGTCCTAGGTGCTTTTCTACTCTCTCTGATAACTCTGAAGCTTTGAATTTGTCCTACCTGTGCTCTGTCTAAAGGTTTTCAAGCCTGGTGTAGTGGTACATGTCTGAAATCCAAGCACTTGAAAGGTGGAGGTAGGGGGACCAGGAGCTCAGCTACATAGTAAGTTCAAGGCTAGCTTGGACTGCATGAGACCCTGCCTTAAAAACACAAACATGAACTGAAAACAAATTTCATCTTGAACTCAAGGAAATAACTCGTCAGTAGTATGTAATAGATGTCCTTATAGGGGGTAGATACCAAGTGAGACTTATTTTATTCTTTGAATTTCCCACATTTCCTCATTTTATTTTTAAAACAAAATGGACAGTTTTATATATATAAAAAAAAAAAAAAAAAAAAAAAGGCATGAGTAGATGAACAGGAGGCCAGAGCTCCACAGTGAGGACTGACAGACACCGAGGGAATTTTCTGTTTATGAAAGAGGAGAATTAATTTACGCCATTTTCCTTAGTTGAATTACAGTGCAACTCACTTAACTATGAAAAACTATATTAAGATGTGAAAGAGAATAAAGATGCGTACTAATGCCATCACCCTATGTTAAAAAGGTTTACTCAGCATCTTGTCTGATGCCAAGGGACCAGAGATCACAACCTCATGGGAGAGTAGAAATCTGCAGATGAGACCTCACAGAGCCTTACCTAGCAGTCAAGCACCCACTTTTCTCTAGAGTTAAGGGCTAGAACAACTAAAATTCATAGGAACGGGTGGCAATGGAATGTTTAAGTGGTCCATCAATAATATAGGATTTTCACAAAACAACACTGATTGATATTTTAAAAGGTAACATTTTTAAAAAGCTATTAAAGCAGAAAATCCCACCAATGACCAAACCACTTTACTGTCCTTTGCGTTTCTGGGTCGACCCAACAGTCACATCTCACTACTCTAAATATATGTTCATGGAATTCAAGGTGAGGCATTTGCCCCATTAACGAATTGGCATTAATATTACAACAACATGGCTCTAATAGTATTCTATATTTGCTCTTTGAATTTTGATTCTGGTAGGGGTGTCCAGTCTTTGCCGTATGACACCGTCATCTACAAATGTGTTGAGTAGAAGTCATAGCTATTCTGGGATGCACAGAGCCTACGAAGCACACGTTGGACATGGCTACATCTAAAAATACATAAAGGCTTTGGGCCATGAATAGAACTTCAAAGAAACTAACACTCCATAGGAGAAAAGAAAGAGGAGCCCCCCCCCCACCACAGCCCCCCTCACTGCCATGCAGCGCTGTCTTCTGAGAAACGCAGCTCAGGGTAAAAAGTGACTTAATCTGTCTGCTGGGTGCTACCGTGCAATGGAACAGAAAGAATCGAGAAAGGAGACAGATTCGTCAAGTCCCCCACCCCCCCCCCCCTTTTAGCAAACAGGGACACAGACTTTCTGGGTTTTAACACTTATCCAGGACATGGAGTGGCCACCATTGTGACAGCTGTCTAATGCAGTGTTATATGTCTCCAATGTGAGTCTGAGAAGATAAAAAAAAAAAAAACAAAAAAACAAAAACAACAACAAAACCAAACCATCGGAGCAGTTCCTTGGAGTTTAAAATACACTGCAAAGCAAGAAATGATGGTGTGTATATGTTAAACACTCAAAAGGCTGAAGCAGGGGATTACTGTGAGTTCCCATCTATCAAGGGCTATGTAGTATAAGGACACCCTAGGACCCTGTCTAAACCAGAGAGAAGTTGGGCATGTTAGCACACGTAAACCCAACATTTGGGAGGTTGAGATAGGAGAGGACTGCTGTGAGTTTGAGGCCAGCCTGAGCTATAAACGTGAGCATCTATCTGAAAACAGACAAACAAAACCCCAACAGACCAACAAGCATCGAGCAGAACTATGACACACCAGGCCTACCTTGAATTCCTTTTCTATGTTGGCCAGCTTGGCCAACTCATTGCTGAGTTCCAGGGCTGTGAGCACCGGGTCCTCGCTGGACAGCGACAAGTACGCTGGGCTGGCCAGTCCCTTGTATGCGTTGATCCTAGACCTCGAGTGGCTGAAGGCGTCAAGCCGTTGCTTCTCAGCACAGTCAGCGCAGCGACAGAAGTAGTCGTGTGGCCTCTCGATGCGCGCGCCCTTCAGTAGCAGCAGGTGTACCACCTCGTACTTATGGCAGTGTGCAGCCAGGATGATGGGCGTGATGTCAGGCGAGAAGCGTGTGCCATCCTCGTCGTAAGCATAGAAGTCATCATCCCGTAGTTCCTGCTCACACGGGCTGAGAGTCAGGCGCCGGCTGGCTGCAAAGCCTGGGTGCCCAAGGATGGCCTCCACGATGCGCACGTAGCCCTTGCTGATGGCAAGTAGCAGCGCATCACCGATACGCGCCAGGTTCTCTTTCTTCAGGAGCAGCTCAGTCACCTCCAGATGCTCATTGCCTACGGCCAGCTGCAGCGCGTTCTGGCCCATGTAGTCCACACAGTTGACATTAAGTGTGCGTGACTCCTCCAGCATCTTGCGCACCACAGGGATGTTGCCGTACTCTGCGGCGTCCAGGAAGCGCTCCTCCTCGGCCGTGAGGCTGGGTCCACGAGCACCGAACATGAAGGCTGGGCCACGGACTGCCTGGCGCCGGCCTTTGTCACGCATCCCTGCGGTGCGCCACCTGGACGGACTGCCCTCACAGGACCTGATCAGTGGGGCAACAAAACAACACGGAACTTTGAGTCCTGTAGCTTTCTTCCCCAGCGGACCCCGCTGCAGACCTGAGGCCTGGGCATGGCCAGGCAAATGGATGAAGAACAACCACTGTGGCTATGCCTCACCCAGCACAGGCCTGAACCCCAGGAGGAGCCCATGGCCCTTCCCAACTGCAGGTCCTGTTCATCCTGCCTTCAGATAGAAAGATAATGAAATAATTTTCATGCACCTACCCCTCCCTGGTTAAAAAAAAAAAAAAAAAAAAAAGCTATTCTTGGTACCTTGTGGCATTAGCTTGGCTCCTGATGTATGGCCAAGCCACAGAGCACTTGGCCGGAGCATGTGTGAAGACCCAGATTCAACCTCTACTAACACACACACACACACACACACACACACACACACACACACACACACACACACACTCCTAAAAAATAGAGCTTAGTGGACATTCAGCATCCAAGCCTTAGGCTGGCATACTTATTGGAGGTTAATTTTTTGTCAAGAATCAGGCCAGAATAGCTGTCTCAAGCTATTGCACATTCTAAACCAAAATTACACACTCAACCCTGTGTTCCGGCTGAGTACCACCTTGCAAGGCTTAGCTTTAATCATTGGACCAATTAATTAACAAATTAATTAACAGGATTTATATTGCAATGACCCAGACAAGATTTGCCAAACATAAAAACCAAGCATCACTTTATATTTACTTTATGGAAAATAACTCTCTTTATAATAATGGTTGTTTAATTACTAAAGTTACACATTTGCCTTTTGAACAAGAAGGAAAGGACTTGACCAACGGATTAAAAGTCACTAGTGTTACTTTGTGAACATAGCTCCAGGTACGGCCCCTACTGCCAGCGCAACGTGGCCTGAAATCCTACCACCAGCCACACCAACCGAGGTCTAACTGCAGCAAAGTCAGGCCCTAAACTGACATGCGCTGGAGCTTCAGGTCACACCTCAAGTTTTATGAGTCTGAGTAAAACGAGAAGTTACAGCCCCGAGGATGCTCAGTCCTGTTAATCTCAGCGCTCAGAGGAAGGCCAAGACCTTGTCTCCTCAAAAACAAAACAAAATAAAACAGATACACTTTAAAATAGTGAATAACGCCAGGCTTGGTGGCACAGACCTACGGGCTCCGGGACTGAAGTCCAGTGAAGGCAGCTGAGCTGTAAAGTGTTGTCTGGTGTGCACAGGCCCTAGGTCAATCCCCAGGGCTGCAAGAACAGTAAACCAAGTGAAAAGTTTCAGGTTTTATATGAGTTTATAAATACAAGCTTTTGCAAATGTTCTGAGCCTTTGAAAAACAATGCAAAATAAATGATGTAATTTTAAAATTACAGTTATCTGTAACAGCTCAATGATGTATACATTTTAGTGCCCAAATATTGTATAAATATTATACAATTCTTTATCTTCACCTTCATCCAGTTCCAAGAATTTTTGTTCTGATTCAAATGCTCAAATAACTTTCTTTTTAAAAGAATCTATAGAATTTATTTTGGTATGAACTATATCAAAAGTTATCTGTTAAGCTTTTTTTTTTTTTTTTTTTTAACACATTACTGACTTTTGAAGCATAGATCAAACTTAAAAGCGAAAGGCTAGAAAGTAAAGAGGATGCTTTATTTCAGAAACATCTCCTACCACTGAAAAAACACATTCACAGAGCCAGGGCTTGAAAATTCACGAGAGAGCGAACACCAGTCTCCATGGGGGCCTGGCTAAATTAGGGAGCTTCCCCAGCAGAAAAAGTGGAGGTGCCCACACCGAGCTCTTCTCAGCTCTGTAGGCTCCAGACCCAGAGAGGAACACAGGCGCTCAGGGCAGCTTCCCGGCCGAGAGAGCAGGTAGACGCTGTAAGCAGACCTGGATCCAGTGGTGAGGATGTGTTAATGTACCTCAGCACGGGCCGTGCTTCTGGGCATCCCACTTCAACTGCCTGTCTGGTCAACAGCCGGACTTGAGAACACAAGGCAAGACATTCTCAGCTTCCGTTTCCCTGACACTGGGGCACGGGACTGAAGAACAGGGAGGGGACCACTACCTGGCGCTTGTCCCCCCATGCACAGTTTGAAGAGTTGGAAGCACAGTTTGGAATTCATAAATATCTTCGTGCTTTAACCCTGTCGTTGACGGTTACCTTTGGGTACCTTTGGTAGCCATTGCACTGCAGTGTTTCTGCAGCTCAGTAAGTGGAGCGTAGGGTGTGGTGTGCATGATGGTGGGAGAGACACGCGAAGGGCTCAAGGCTGGCGGATGGTTCTTACATGGGCACAAAGGAGAAGCAGCGTCCATCCACTGAAAAGCACAGACGAGAACTGTACACTCTATAACACAGACTTTAGGAGACTCTGCTATTCCTGAGGATGATTTATTGCTATTCGTGCTTCTCACTCCATTGGGTCAATAGTCCTACTCCTAAATTATAAGCTGAGTTTTGAATGGCTAGATTTCCCACGTTGTTTAAAAGATCTTGTTCCCGCATTGGTAATATGCCGATGTTATGTAAGGCTAACAGAATATATAACCAGAGTATGTCTACAGAACTCCAACTTACACCTATACGGGTTATATTTGGGAAATGAATTCTTATTGAAATATTACATCTTTTTTTTGAAATATTACATCTTAATGAACAAGATTTTTCGTCTAATGATCTGCTTACGATGAAACAAGTTATAAAGAAACTTACAGTAGAAATTGACTATTTAATAAATTTTCTCTTGGTATTTCTTAGTATTTTTTTTTTCTTCCTCTTTTTTTTTTTTTTTTTTTTTTTTTGACAGTCTCTCTCTCCCAATCATGCTGTAGCTGGGGCTGTTTTAGAATTTACTAGATAGTCCAGGCTGTCTCTGAATCCATGCTGTCTGTCTACCTTAGTCTTCAAAGTACTGGGATTATAGCCATGAGTGACCATGCCTAGCTAATATTTAAAACTTCTTAAAATACAAGCTGCAGAATGACGGTGACTACACATGCCACCACGCAGCTGCCCGCTCTTTGTCTTTGTTGTTCTAGTGTTTGATGAGAGCAGCTAAAATCTACCCATCTCTCATGACTCTCATTTACTGTACAGTTTTATTACCTAGAGGCCTCGTGTTATAAATTAAGTGTCTTGCAGGTGCGGTGGCACACTCCTTTGCTTCCAGCACTCGGGGGGCAGAGGCAGGCAAATCTCTGAGTTGGAGGCCAGCCTACTCTACAGAGTGAGTTCTAGGACAACCAGGACTACAGAGGAGAAGGAACCCTGTCTCAAAACACCAAGAAAAGAAAGGAAAAAAAGAAAGAAAAGAAAAAAGAAAGAAGAAAGAAAGAAAGAAAGAAAGAAAGAAAGAAAGAAAGAAAAAGAAAGAAAGATAGATCTTAGTATTTGTGGGGAGCTGTGCCAAATTCTGCCATGTCAGAAATCCCATGCTTAGGCTGCATGCTGTGACCTTTGAGTTGCTGACCTTTGCCAGTCTTGTGTTCTAGGCTATCCTTCCACTATTTATCTTTGAAAGAAATAGGGAAGTCCCTGCAGGGAACCACCCAGAGGATCAAGGAAGTTCTTAAAGGGAGCTACTCAGAGAAATAGGAAGCTTTTACAGGGAGCTATTCAGGCTATTATATTCTTGCCTGGGGGCTAGGGAGAGTGGGATTAGAATAGATCCTATTGACCTTGCTATATATATTCTTACTCGTCCGCATTAAAGAGAGTCTTGATCAGAAATTTCCAGACTTGACTCAATATCTCTCACGTCTCTGTGCCCCATTTTCAATCCCCACTCCCTTTCAGGTGAACCCTGGTTTGATTTGTCCCACGGGCCGGGACCCATCAAGTAGTATTCCCGAGTTTTTTCCAATATTTATTTTTCCAGAACTTTTATCCCCACAATGTATATGGAAGCTAAAAATGTTTGACTTTAGTACTGTGGGGGTTCAAATGAGAATGGCGCCCACAGAGACTCAAATGTTTACATGGTTGGGTAGTGGAACTGTTTGCGAAGGATCAGGAAGTACAGCCTTGTTAGAGAAGGTGTGGTTTTGTTGGAGGAGGTGTGTCGTTGAGGGGCTGTCTTCGTGGTTTCAAAAGCCTACACCACATCCCCTCCCCCTGCCTCTCTCTCTCTGTCTCTCCCTCTGTCTCTCCCTCCATCCCTCTCTGTCTCTCTCTCTCTCACTCTCTTTCTCTCTCTCTTTCTCTGTCTCTCTGTCTCTCTCACTCTCTCTGTCTGTCTGTCTCTGTCTCCCCCCCCCCCTCTCTCTCTGTCTCTGTCTCTCTGTCTGTCTCTGTCTGTCTCTGTCTCCCCCCTCCTCTCTCTTTGACTGCTGCTTGTGGATTAAGATGCAAAGCTCTCCGCTACTGCTTCAACCATTCCTGACTCTAAGCTTCCATGCCCCCCACCATGATGGTCACAGACTAATCTTCTGAGAGCAAGGCCCCAATTAAACACTTTCTTTTATAAGAGTTTCCTTGGTCACAGTGTCTCTTCACAGCAACAGAACAGTAACTAACACAAGTTCTATACAGCAGAGGTTAAGTGAGGGATCCTCATTCTGTCTTTAAAAGATCCTAGCATTGACTTAAATGTGAAGTCTGATCTCTCAACCAAAACAAACTATATCTTACATCATCACTTGAAAAATAAAAGAGAGGAGCGAGAGATAACTCATTTCATTTGATCCACAGTAGTATTTTCCTACAGAGGCTTCCTTCACCTGGGCCGACACAGAGAAGTCAGCCTCTGTGGGCACAGGTCTCCAACATCAGATGTCCGTGACATGTTACTTCCAGCTTGAAATGAGGAAGGAAAAGGCCAAACTCTGATAATGTTAACAATATTTTTTCTGAGTGCTTTCCCTCTCTTCAGACCCTCACCCAACGGGTCTGCCCAGTCAGCACTGTGAGAGCACTCTGAAGGGACTTCATTCCTGCAAAAGCACAGGAGCGAGGAAGGCTCTGTTTGGGCTTCCCTAGTGCCTGTGTGGACAGCCAGCACATCTGACCACTACAGACTGACCACTTTCCCTCCCAGCTCTGCCACTGGACCCATGGGAGGACATATGGGGAACGCAGATATCTGTTTGCAAGCGAGGAACAGTTCCCTGAACCTGGCCATGTGAACACCCTGCCCGCAGAATTCCAGCTCTAAACAGTCAGAAAACAGATTTCATTTGAAGACACAGTCTACAGGGCCTTATTGGCACAGCCAGAATTGAATAAGTCACTTTCCATTTGTTTAAAGAGTTTTTTTTTTTAAATGCTTCTTGGGATCTTTGTATTTGTACAAACATTTAAGCCGATGAAAAGTTCTTCTGGGAACTATTTTTGTACAACCACTGGGAACCTTCTGCTCCCCTCCACGCAGAGGCAAAAATACAAGCAACACCCCCGTTTGTTATAATTTTCCATGGAGTAATCTGCCCTCTCAAATAATGCTTTCTATAACTGTGGCTGAGTTCTACCTGAAGTGTGCTAAATGCAGATTTTTTTTTAAACGAAGGAACTGATTCTACACTCCTGGGGATGGGACCCTGTGATATGCATTTTAAATGAACAGCCTTGCAAATTTCTATGTATACTAAAATATAGGAGCTTGCACCATAAACCAACAGAACTATTTTGTGTCAACGAGCCTGGGTTACAGAGCTTTTCAGCACTTGTCACACTGGCACTGACAAAAATAAAACTGAAGTGATGCGTTAAAGTACCAAAGGCTATGGGATGGATATATAACCCAAATTCAGTGAGGGTTTTGTTGTTGTTGTTACTATTTAAAATTTGATCTCTATAAGGTGACTGCCAGAGTGGCCCACAAAGTGCCTTTACCTTTTATGACATGTTCTTGCTCTGTGAAGAAGTAAAGCTTTTTAAAAAGGTTCCTGAATTGAGAGGTTAAAGACACTGTTTGTTATAGCACTCATTACGCCCTTTATGAGGATTCAGTGCTAAACTCGTCACTTCTGTGCATCAAGAAGCCTCTTTTTAGATGAATTTTGTCTTCTAACTTATACTCCATGTATTTTTAAAAACTATTAAACTTACTTAGACCCGAAAGCAGCATACTAACGAACACCTCTTTAGTGCCACTACTGCACACATTCCCGAACAGTGAGGTAATTTCTTATCATTGTCCACGGGGTGCATCCCTGCGCCTGAGGAAAAGAGGCGCTCCTAAGTGCCTGTTCAACAGAGCTACCTGTCTTCGCACATGATCTACGGTCCCCAGTACAACTGTCTATCCTGTTACTCGGGGATACCCAATTCAAACCAGCATTCCTGGTGTGTACATCAAAGTCCCAGTTAGGCTGGAACACTTCAAGGTTATCTATTGCCAGGATTCGATCCTGCCGGTCACAAAGTCCTGACTCTTCCCTTGAGGACTGCCCTCATGCTGGGTCTGTTTTTCCATCCTTGGCTGAGCCACCCTCCAGGGCTGTGTTGAATCACCACTGGGTCATGACAGCAGCTTTACAGGGAGGAGGCAAAGCAGGTCAGCCTCAGTGCTCATCTGAGATCATGCTGTGTTTTCAAGGCGCTATCAGATTTAATTCTCCCAACGATGTTATGAAGCAAACATGTTTTCTTTGCTTCATAAATATGAAAATTGACCTTACAAAAAAAAAAAAAAAAAAAACTTGCCGAGGCCACACATCCAGTAAAGAGCAGGTCTGGGAGAGAGAGTGTAATCTATTTGCTTTGGGGTCCCCAATCTCCATTACAGTCAGTCACTCCAGAATGCTGTCCTTCTCAGAGGCTGGCCTATCAAACTACAGTTCTGCCGTCCCCTAC
This sequence comes from Acomys russatus, assembly GCF_903995435.1. NCBI lineage: Eukaryota > Metazoa > Chordata > Mammalia > Rodentia > Muridae > Acomys > Acomys russatus. Next base: position 15,868,600 of record NC_067151.1, read on the forward strand.
TACATATTTCTGAGGCAATACTTAGTCCTCTGGCTGACTTTCTGCAATGTCCACAGCTCTGTGTGCCCAGCCTAGCCAACTCTGTTTTCAAACCCATCCTCCTCCATTCTGTAGACACATAATCCCTCTCTCTCCTGAACCACGAAGGCTATTTTCTAAAGATGTGTTAAGACACTTTATTTTGTTCTTCTAAATGCCTTGTTGAGTGAGTACTGCTTCTGGGAGAGTGGGTATGCATTGCAGGAAAAGATCAAGTGACTGTTCTGGGTTTTACCAAAAAAAAAAAAAAAAAAGTAGGGTTTTATGAGAAGAAATTGGAGTGGATCCAGGATGGTCAGGATGGGTGGGTGTTTCCCACCAGATTCAGTAGAAAAGGTGGCACACAGTGGGGGCTTTCTCCTGCCACTCCTGACTCCCATGTGTTATACACTGTAAGGTGAGAAGAGCCAAGGAGCCTGCATCAAAGCCAGGGTGATGTGCCAAGGGTGGGTGGACCACGGGTGCTGAGATGGAGGATGCCATGGACGTCAGGGACATCAGCTGTAACCCAACAGAGAGGGAAGATTTTTCTTACAAGGCAAACTAGTCAAGATTAAGTTGCTTCCACTGCCAAGAGATACCCAAGCGGGTACTGAATGCGGCCCAGAGTCCAGAAAGTGTCAAAGGACCTCAACCTTCACAACAGCTTCTGGACAGCGGACATCACAGCCCATTGCCACCATAAGAACCAAAGCAGCGTGAGAAGACACTTTATTTAACAAAGTGGAGGAAACATAGCTTTCGTCTATCTAAGGGTTTGTGGTGGTTGCCCCCAGAGACACAGACATGTTCTCCTGATCTTCACACAAGAGCAGGGGAAGGAATATCTTCCTGAGAGCACTGAACATCATCGAAAAGACACTTCCACTACAGCATCAAACAGCTACATGAGGCCAGCTGTCTAGCATCTTTCCCAGAATGCTCAGTGAGGAGCACAGCAGGGCCATGGAGGTTCGAACCACCTTAGAGACGGGAAGGAGACTCGGGAAGTAGGAGCCGTTATGCACTGGCTCAGGGTACAGAAAGACACTACCGTAGTTGGCTGTATTCCTGTGTGTTTGAGCAGATCATCTCTCCCTGTCGGCTCATGTAACTGCTTAATTGCTTAATTAACTTAATTGTTTAATTTATTGATTGCTGAATTTACTTGCTGAATAAGTATCTGTCTAGTAAGCAAAGCAAACAAAACAAAAAAACTTGAAACTAATTTACACCACATATTGGATATTGGGTTATTGTGTCTCTCATATTCAGCAAAGGCTCTGCTCATCTAAGCTGTTGAGAGATCTCTTGACTCCGCTACACCTGTTTCTGTAATGTTCCTCCTGTTGTTTCCATCCCTGAAGATGCTAATTCTGCCATTCATCAATTTAGGTCCCTTTTCCCGCCGTGGTCCAGCTCATACTGTATCTTAAGCTAGAGGATGAAGCCTCTGTGACCAGTAAGATTCTTTTCATTTGGAAGCGTGAGGCCTTTGACCCTTTCTGCAATTGTTCTTGGACACGGAAGCCTGAACCTCTGAAATATGGACAGCCTCATAAACTGAGATGACTTTATTTTCTCCATGATTTCTGTCTCCTGTATTATTCTCTTTGAGGGGCACGTGTGTCCTCACGTTTGATAGAGAGAGTGTGGTTAATACTTATTTTAAATTTCTTGTGCCATCTCTACAAGGCCTAGGACAGTCCAGACAATAATCAAAACACTTTCTAGTTGGTACTTTGCATTTGAATGCTAAGTAAGGTCCTAGACGTCACAGAGAGGTAGGGAGTTAGATGCCAGCTCAGAAGCCTTCTCTCAGACGCTCTGTGTGCTACCTGCTAGCAAGAAAAAAAAAAAATACATCGAATTGAAAATCAAATAGTATCATGAAATTATATGCTGACTTTATGTGTTGGAACATTTTGCTTCTATAGTGAACAGCTTCTAAAATGGCTCTCTGGATTGGATCCCAAACTTCTTGAGCCTATCATCCAGTGACAAATGAACACTGTTAGTCACCTCAGGTTCTATATCAGAATGAGATACAGAATTAACCAAATTCTCAGTCTATGCAGTAAACAAAGAAATGAAATACAGACTCAACCAAATTCTCAGTCTACACAGTAAGCAAGCAAACAAAATGATGCCACTGTTGGTAGCCGTGGCAATAAGAATAACACAGAAATGTTGTGATGGGTCAGTTTGCCACCCTGAAGAAAGAGGCTGAACCAGCTGGCCAGAACCCACCACTCATGTTGTGAGGGACAGAAAGGCCAGAAAGAGTTACAGGTGAGAAATAAAACCCCAGCACTACTCACATTGTGAGGGGCAGGAAGGCCAGAAAGAGCTACAGGTGAGAAACAAAAAAACACACCATGAGGCAGCCACTAAGCTACTTGTAGTATTGGAGACAGTGCTGTGGAAAGCTGCAGGCTCTGACTTAGTACCTAAAACTTAGCAGCGAAATGTCAAGAAACAGACAAGTCCTCCTAGCACGCAGCACCTGCCAGCCAACTTAGCCATTTTCAGAATACCTAACATCTTTTCAGCATGCCTATCCACACGTGACTATGAGAAAGAGAAGACGTCCCCCAAACAGATCTACAGCACTACGCCAGCTTGAATCTCTTAACATATGTGATCACGGCCAGGAAGAAGTGGCACGCCAGCCCCCAAATGCATCAATACCGCTGGTTCTACAAGTATCTACACACATCGGACGTCACAGCCACCGTCACTGTAACAACCAAACCAGCAATAGAAGATTCTCCATGTAGCAAAGAAGAGGACATATCACCTCTAAAGACTCCCACGTAGTGTTAGAGAGATGGCTCAGCAGATAAGGGTGCTTGCTGACAAGTTGACAAATTTGATTCTCTGGACCCATGCAGTGAAAGAAGAGAACTCCAGTAAGTTGTTTTCTGGCCTCTATAGGCCTGCACACCCATAAATACATAAGTGTTACAATAATATTTCTGTGCCACAAGCTAAGATGTAGAGCTACCCAAACTTACCAGGCCTGGAAAACAGCTATGTCTCTATAGTGAAGGATCTCTTGGGTTCTGCTGGTCTGAACTACATCAGATTTTTTTTTTTTTTTTTTTTTTTTTTTTTGACATGGTCTCATTGTGTAACCCCGGCTAGCCTAGAGCTCACTGCATAGACCAAGATGGCCTTGAACTAGCAGAGAGCCACTTGCCTCTAAGTCTCAAGTTAGAGGATTACAGGTGTAAATACCACCATACCTGGTCCACGTTTAGAATTAATTATGACTGTTGGATGTGTGTTAACTATAAGGGACAATAAGCTGTTGGATATTAGCGGAGGAAGCGCAGGTTTCCTACCTTCACTTCCCCTCATCTTCTGAAAGCATGATGCGATTTATCCAGGCTCTTAGCAGCTAAAACCGGACAAAGCAAAAAGAAACTAACCGGTCTGCTGTTCCCTCCAGAGCCCACTGGGAATGGAAGGGGAAGCTCCAGCCACTTCCTGCCTGACCCTCGGGGATACTTCTTAAACGTGTTTGCTCAAGAAAGTACCAGGCAAACAGCTTCTAGAACGTGCAGACCTGCACTTCCTGGAATCATCTGTGCCTAGCGCCATTAAAATGGCTGTGGTAATACTGTGCGTTTGCCCGTTTTCACACCTGTCTCAAGGATGCAGCAATTCCCTCGGAGCTCTGGCTGCCTCTCTGTCCATACGCTTGGCTCTCACACCGAGGCGAGTACCTAATGAAAAATGGGCTCAGATGGCACCAGTACTCATTGCTACATCTGAGGACTCAGGGAACAAACAATCTCCCCTCAGATCAAAGACTACCCTGAGGCACATATGACAGGAGGTACAAGTAACAGTAACCTTTCAATACAAAGGATATAATGAATGCATTGTTGAAGATTAATAATCAGTCATTAAAGTAATATTCAGCCACTCTTTCAATCACCTTTTCAATTATTAATTTCTGCTTGATCCTTATTTACAGCCCAGCCCAGGAGTATTTGCTAAGGCAGACACCTTTGATTTTTGATCTCACCTAAAGTGATGTCTTACTAGGAAAATCTGAGGACAAATAGGGGATACATCATAAGATTAATAATTTTTAATGATTAATAATTTGTATTTCCTTATAAATAAATTCATTTTCATGATACCATTTGAGGCTGTTTTTCTTTTCACCATTTCAGAAGACTAGAGATAATAAAAGAAAAAAAAATTCTATGAATTCAGTATGTAATGGAATAAGAATAGAGACAAAATAAACTCAAATGACAAAAATCTACTGACTCAAGAGAATCTTATATTTGGCTACTTAGATAGTAGCCACCGCCAATTAATTCTGCATGCCAGGCCTCTTATTTTATTAGAAGTGGAGAGGCCTGGCTTTTCTCTCATGAGTATCCTTGTCCAAAGCCCAAAGCCTGGCATTTTCAGATGTCTGCCCCGCTCTACCTCATCACCCTGCAAGCTCTGTGTCATCAGAGAACTCAAGTCACCATCTTTATTTGACAAACTGCATCTAGAGATGCAAATGGAGTACGACATCATCGAGGTCAAGGTATTTTCTTAACAGGTTGTACATCTATGAGCATTTAAAAATCACTAAAAAAACCCTCTAGCCGAAAACGTATCTTACAGCTTTATGTTTGAATGCTGAGACGAGGAGAGGGTTCTCTCTATGGCTTCTGTTTGTTTGATTTGGTTTTTAGACACAGTATTCCTTGTGTATTCTAGCCTCAAGCTCACAGTGGTTGTCCTGCCTCAACCTCCTGAGGGCTGGGATTGCAGGTAAAAGTCACTGTGCCAAGCTTTTAAGACAAGAGTTTCTAACTAGATAACTGTAGTTAAATATCCCTGACCTAGAAGCTAAATTAAAGACAGAGAGCTGTAAGAGGCCCAGTTACTCTCATAATGTCACAGCCATTTCTTTTTAGTACAAATGCGAAGTTAGCCACCCCAGTCCACACCTCAGCCCCTCTGCGGCAGGCTAGAGTCCCTGTTGCAAGCCCTGCTCAGGCACGAGTTGGAGCCCCCCTCCCCACTTAGAGTATTACTGTCACATGTTAAGGGCAGTCTGAGGTAGACTGAGAAGCCAGAGCCTCCTCCTTAGATGTTCATGCAGGCACAACCCCTACCCCCTCGTCCCCCCAACTCCCCACACCCCATCCCCCTGTGCAAGATAATCTTGTTCCCAGATGAGCCAGGATGGTTGCGGCTTCTTCCTGCCAACGGTATAGTTCTGCCAACAACTTTCTTCCCCCAACACATTTCCTACTGTGTCTTATTGTCTAAGTGTAAACTGGGGTTATGGTTTGTGACAGGAAACACTTGACATCCCATCACAGGAATGAAAATCTTTAAAGGATAGTCAGGGTAGGATTGGGACCCGCAAGCTCTGTGGTGCTAAGGTGAAGGATGGCAGCAACTCTTGCCAGAGACCCTTTTATTTGGAGAGGTCCTCGGCTCGCCTTTGCCCTGGCTGCAGTTCCCCCTGCTTGGCTCACAAGCGTTTCTCAGGTTGATCTGCCTGTTTGAGCAGCTGAGTTACAATCACTATTTAATTAGATTCCATAAATGAGTTAATACTGATGAAGAGTTTCCTATATTGTTCTTCCCTGGAGTAAGTTTATTTTAAACTGTCTTTGAGGAAGAGATAAATGTGTTAACTAAGGAGGCCACAGCGCAAACAGCACAGCCCTGGGAACCTGGATGTTCCAGATGACCTGGGACTGCTGGGACTTCTGGGACTTCGATATTCAGTTGTAGCCTCAGTTTCTTAATTTGTGGAAGAAAGAAGGAAAGAAAGAAAGAAAGAAAGAAAGAAAGAGAAAGAAGGAGGGAGGCACAGTCTCCATCTCAAACATGAGACTCCTCTCCAGGTGCTCTGTTAGGTGTGGAAGTATAGTTCTAAGATGGTTTGGGGTGGGACTTGGGAGACCTTCCACCACCGTGGAAACGATTTTCCCGCCTGCCTAAGATGTCAGGACTGTAAACGTCCTTCCTTCTTCCCTCCCAGTTCTGTGTAAAAACCACCGTCAGCATGTAAAAAGACAAAAGGCAGCCACAGGGATGTTTGGTTTTAAGCAAAAGGAATAAAGGGCTTTCTTACTCCCCTCCTCGCCAACACTCCTCTGTGGACAAGAGAGCAAAGAACAGAAATGCAAAGCCCATTAAAAACAAAAGACATTTGTAACCCCCGAGCCAAGATATGTGAAGATGGTAACGGGAGAGGTCAAAGAATAGTTCAGTCCTCAGAGGGAAAGCAGGTGTTCCAGACAGAGAGCAGCAGGAAACAGGCTGGCCCTCTCTGCCCTCTGAGAGGCAGAGAAGGTCTGGGACTTAAGGAGGTTCTAGAATTTAAAGATCAGGCTGCACCTTAAAACGAGCGACTTCCTGAAGTCTAGATAAGGAGTAGGTAGAAGCGTTCCCTCCCCTCGACCCTGAGCCTCAACTGATATAATCAAACGACAACCTTCCACTCTTCTGTAAGAGAGCGAATATGGCCTCTCTGGAGACACAGAAACAGACACACCAGGTGTGGGCATTCCAGAGCAGGCGTCGACCAACAAGAATTTCTGCCCACGTCTACAACAGTAACAGCAGTTTTATAATTTTTCAGTCCCCTACCCTAAGAAATATAATTTTAAAAACGCACCCTGAAATAAGAAAAAAAAAAAACATGCTACAAAAAGGAACATGGCTAAGAAAAGTAAAGAGGTCTTAGAAATAAAAGCTGCAATGGCTAGCTAGACCTTGGAGATGGAGCTTGGTGCAAAAGCATGTCCTTAGTATGCCCAGGGCCCTCCATTTAATCCCCAGACCCAGGGCATAGTATTTCTCATGAAGAATAATGTAAGCATGGCAAGATAGAAGAGAAAAGACAGAAAAACTAGGTCAGTCTAGGAAATCTAATGGTAAAACAATAGGAATTCTCTAGAGAAAGAAAGAAGGAAGACTGAAAATAGTGATTAAGAAACATTGCCGCAACAAAAGAAACATTTCAGGAAGTAATACAAGAAAATTTCCCAGAACAAAGGGACATGAACTCCAGGTCACAGGATCACCAAGTATTCTGCTCCAGCAGGGGAAACAGTCCCCCTGCCCCGGCACACAGCCTGAGAAGAGAGTGGATAGAGTATTCCACAAGCTCTCTAATGAAAAAGAAGTTTACAGGTGGCATGCAAAGCAAGTCAGAGAACTCGAGAAGGCTTATTTTCAGGAAAGCATTCTCAGCTGGAGGCTGTAGAATACTTAGGCAAAGAACCAAAACAACCAAACCAAACCAAACCAAACAAACCAAACAAACCAAACAAAAAAACATAATGTGACTGTTATTTTTTAAAAATGTAATTATAAAGGAAAAATAACCATATTGTACTATTTGTTAGCTAAAAGTAACATGTTCGCATGGTTAAATAATGAGGATCTTTCCATGTTGGCCAGAAATTGTAACAAATCACAATGTAGAATATGAGGAAAGAATAAGAGGTATGCGTGGGCAAAAGCTCTTAAGGTTTCTGATGGTATCTCAGTACCATGTGCATCAAATGTCAGCACATGATGGAGTTGAAGGTTCAGTGAATCGGAGTGGAGAGGAGAAGATGGAAGGTGAAAGGAACAGGCCAGGCTTGCTGTTCATGAAAGCTTTTTAGTGTTCTATCACCCAAATCTATATTTGTGTATTAATTTGACATTGTATAAAAGTAACTTGAAACAAACTAACAAAATGACAACTCTGTATCACACATCATGAAATTGTGCCTTTGGGACACAAAACTGACAGCATAATGAAAAGTGTCAAATTACTAAGGGTCTCAAGTTTAGTGTCGTTCTGTGCTTTACTTGAAAATTAAATGCTTACTGTAAGGAAACCCACCTTTTCCTCTATAAAACCAGTCAGACTTTCCCTATGGCTCTTGAGAGACTCAACAGTCATGTGAGAACCAGTTTCCAGCGGTAAGAGGGGGTTGTTTTTACAATCTGATATCTAAGCCAATCCACATGATAGGGTCTTATTCCACAGCCAAACCAACCCACGGAAACTAACATCCAGTTAGACAGCTTGGGATGTGCAGAGCTGTGTCCTCAGACCGCCCTTTCCAACAGCAGCAGCAGCAGCTGCCACCAGCTTGCTTAGTGACTTTTGGAAATCATGTTGTTGTGTGTACTGATTTCATCATTTGTCAATGACAGTGACGGATCCTGTTCAATGGAGTTGTGATTCAATCAGAGTAGACATAAACACAGACTGTTGTTTTCATTAGAACTAACGTTTGGCTCGGGGCTCTCTTTTCTAGAAGTCTGCCTCTGTTAAAGAAAGCACACCGAGAATCGCGATAACGTTGCCAGTAGTCACTCACACAAACCAGGACTGAACCGTGTTCACAGTAGACTCATAAGTAGATTCGGAGCTCAGCCCTGACAGCTACAGCAGCCTCTTAATTTGTCCCCTCACAGTCTGTCAACTGTCACTTGAGTGCATGCATGCTACACAGAGAGATTGATCACCTCGCTTCTGCTTTCAAACAACCGAAAGGTCTCTCCTGCCGTGTCTTGACACATAAGACCTTACACATTAATGTCCAGAATCAAACTGCCCCCATGTCTCACTGTGCTCCTTCGCATACTGTATTCTCCAACTAACATGTCCCTGGAACATAGCTGGTATTTTTAGGGATGGGCCTTGACCTGATTCCCTGCCTCATCTCATCCTAAGAATCCTTCAGGACTATACTTAGTTCTTTAATTTCTTCACAAGCAAATACACTTCTCTCCCTTTGTGCTTGGCTCCTCACATCTCTGTTTTCATATGGCTTTGAGTAACACTCATTTTCCTGAGATTTACGGCATCCTTGTCCACGCCCAGCCTCCTTCTCCCTCTCCCTCACAAAAGGAGAGCTTTGTTTCTCCTCTTTGTGGGTTGCATCGTGCCTGCACTCCTCACACGAGTCCCCCTGAGACCTATCTTCGAGCTGAACTCGTGAGAACACACTTCCTTTCTATGTTTATCAGAGAGACTTAATAACTGAAAACTTCATGAATGAAGTTCTCTCTGATGATGCTATTCGGTCCTAGTTTGCAAACAATTGAGCTAGAACAGCTTTGTTTGACTCCGTGGTGAGTCAAGAGTCCCTTCGAAGGATGAAGACATCTCATTTGTGACATAGCAGATGGCATTCTCCCCTCTTCAGCCTGGTCAAATTCCCGAGTGGAAAAGGTGTGGACCAAACAAATAAGCAACAGCGTGTGTGTGTGTGTGTGTGTGTGTGTGTGTGTGTGTGTGTGTGTGTGAGAGAGAGAGAGAGAGAGAGAGAGACAGAGACAGACAGAGACAGACAGAGACAGACAGAAACAGAGACAGAGACAGAGAGACAGAGAGAGATTTTGTCACTAAACTAGAAGAGAGAACACGGAAAAGTAAATTATAGTAATGGGACACAGTCCATAAGTAGAAGGGGAAACTAGGGTAAGGAAGAGACCCAAGGAGGGGAAGGGGTACAGAGGAGGGTGGAGGGAGAGGAGAGGAAGATAAAGTAGGTAAGATGCTAGGAGGAAACCGCTCCTTGTATGCTAACCTAAGACATTTTCGAGAACACTTGAAAAGAATGCGTGTCTTAAGCTCAGCCGTGCCACTGCGGTTACTGAAGGAGACTCTGGGGTGGTCCCAATAGGTTGTGGTCTGTGCCACTCTGACTCCAAGGCTGTCCTGCTCACCTTAACGGTGACACAGAGACATCGTGCCTTTACTCTACTCAACACGACAGGAAGAACTGAACAACTACTTGCTGCAGGTACCGCGGGTCAAGTAAAGGTGAAGGGAGTGACCCTTAAAGTGACCAGTTCTCTCAACCTTAAAAAACAAGAAACACACACTTGTTGCACTGTGTCAAGTCAGCAGATGTGGGATAGGCGTGGTCACCGCAGTAGGTAGTGAGCCTCCTATAGATCCCACTCCTGGCCTTTGTCTAACTAACCTCAAACTTTACAAGGGGGAGACAATTTTAAATCCATCCTGCTTTCGTGGGTGACTGTTAGATGCCCTATTTACTCATTAAGGCAATAGAAGAATTTTTGGGGAAAAAATCAAGAAACTGTACAAGTTCATAAAACTCAATTTATGGGTTTTATGGAAACATAAAGAAAAAGTGGACAATGTTTTGAAACTTTAGAGAGTGGAAGTGAGCCGGCAGGATGTAATTCCAAAGGATGCGCCTTCTCTCATTTCCCGGGCCATTTCCACTGCACGCTCTTTCATCAGTCACTGAATTCCGCCCGGATGCAAGGCTGATTTTAAATCAGGGCCCTTCCTGAATGATCTGCTCCCAGCTACCGACTTCTCTTTATGTTCCCTACCACCCTGGTAAGTCCAGCTTGGCCCAGCTCAGCCTGAGTTCCTTCCCAGTCCTACCGCCCCAAGCCACGGACCTGGCAGCGGACAGACTTTGGGCAGCAGGCGGCGCTGCCGAGCCCGGGCCGGCCAGAAAAGCCGCCTCCCCGCTGGCCGGCTGAACCAGGACCTATGGGGGTCCCATGCCGTAGCCCCTTCCTCCCTTGACACGTTTTTCCCTCGCGCGCAGCGCACGAAACGCCAGACAAAGCAGAGCAGCGGCCTGTGCGTCTTTGCCTCTGGAAAGCTGGACTGATGCTGTCAATGTTGGAAGGAGCAGGTTCCATACTCTAACTGCCACTTTGCGGAGGGGAAAAGAGAAGAAAGCAGAGACCTAGAGAAGGAAAAAAGTCAGGACTGGAGAGAAGGGAGAAGATTCCTTGGCTCTGAGCCTTCAGGGAACCACCGCCCAAGTTGGCCCTAAGCGGCCCTTAAGAGCCTTGGCTCCCGGGGTTTGGGTGTTGAGTACATCCTCAGGGAAGCCTTGGTCCTACTTCAAGTACTCGTCCCGCACTGTGCATTGTGCCCCGCGGAAACGCGCTCCCTGCCCTACACCCTGGCGGGCCCCTGGGGCGTACGGGGACCAGCTGCGGGTCCTGTGCACACAGTATGATCCAGGACCTCCAAGCAGCTCGGGTTCGAGTACGGAGATCCTAGCCCGGGTGGGCTCGATCTTTCTCTCCCCGAACCCAGCCGTCGGTTATCCTCTGCGGGCAGTGCGTGCACACGAGCCCGGCTGGGCTGGGCTCAGCAGGACCGGGGTGCGGAGCCCGAATCCTCCTGGGAAGCGAAGCGGCGCCGCGCTTAGCAAGTCCCGATCCCGGTCGCGCCCGCCCATCTCGGCCGCGCTCTGGTACTCACGCGTCGGGCCCCGGAGACGGCGGCGCGCGCGGGCAGGGAGGCTCCAGCCCGCCGTTGACGCCCCTCCAGCCCCGGCGGCGGCGCTGCGCCTCGGTTTCCTCGGCCTCGCCATCCTCCTCCTCGGGCGCGGGCAAGGTCACCCTTGCGGGCTCCCGGCACTTCCTGACCTTGGTGGACATAGCGGCTGAGCGCGGTGCAGCCCGCGGCCAGCAGCCCAGTCGCCCGGCGTCAAGCCCAGGGACCGCAGCGCGGGGGACGCCCGGGCGGAGCGCGCGACCTGCAGCTGAGCTCTCGGCCCGCGGCGGCGATGCCGGCTGCGCGCGGTCTGCCGGCCCGACAGCATCGCGGCGAGACGGCGTGGTTTCCCCGCGTGGAGAGGGAGGAGGGAAGAGGGAGGAGGGAAGAGTGAGAAGGGCGGGAGGAGGGAGGATCAGTCCCTGGCAGACAGTGCTGCGCAGGAATCAGACAGACCAGCAGGTGGGGAGCTCAGAAACAGCAGAAACTTCTTTCCACCTACACCCTCTCTCGCTCTCTCTCTCTCTTTTTTTTAACCAGAGATTTAAAACCTCATTGCATCTGCAGACACAAGTGTCTTAGGGAAGGAAAAAGAATCATTCACTTGTTAGTTTTCCGACAATCATTTTTTTTAAAAAAATGCAAGCTCAACTCCCCAGATTTCCAAAGTATTGCTAGTTTCCTGTTGTGAGGCTTAGCAGAATCCACAGGGGTTTACGTGCGGTTCCTAGGTCCTGGTGCCTCACAGCAGGTCAATTTCTAAACGTGCAAGATACTAACTGGAGTTCTGTACTTTTCAAGAGGCATTTTTTCCCCCAGAGGTGTGAGGGGGAGTTCTTTCTTTTGAGACGGGAACTCACTGTGGCGATGGCCTGAACTCAGTATCTAGCACAGACTGGCTTAGCCCTCATAGCATCTCTTAAGCATCAGCCTCCCTAAATAACAGCAGGAGGGGGGGGGGAACACAGGTGTGTGTTGGTATGTGTGGAGGCCAGAGGTCAAAACTCTGTATTCTTCCCTAGGGTCATCCATCCTCCTTGGTCTTTGAGACAGAATCTCTGCCTGGGACCTGGGGCTCCTAGATTAGGTTAGGCTTGCTGGCCAGCTAGGGAGTCCAAAGATCTGCCTATCTCCATGCCATGCCACTCCCTCCGCAACTTGAGCCATCACAGCAGGCTTTAAAGAGGGGGCTGGGAATGGAACTCAGCCCAACCCCCCCACCTCAAATAATTTTTAAAAATAAAAGAATGCACTTTAAATGTCAAGGTCACTCGATTTTTCTGGGATGAAGAGTTACAGAGTTTGATCAGGGAGCATTTTAGGTACCAGAGAACCCAGTGTCTTGTTATTTTAGTTACATTTGTTTATGCAATGGAGTCCAGCGCCACAGGCCTTTGTGCCTCCACCTTTGGGCTATTTACCAGTATGCATGCCTTTTACAGGTGCACAGGATGTATCTTGTGCACTTCAGTAGCCCTACCTCAGGTATGGTAGCATACTCTTCCGAGAGAGAGAGAAAGAGAGAGAGAGAGAGAGAGAGAGAGAGAGAGAGACAGACAGAGAGAGAGAGAGACAGAGAGAGACAGACAGAGAGAGAGAGAGACAGAGAGAGAGAGACAGAGAGAGAGACAGAGAGACAGAGAGAGACAGAGAGAGAGAGAGAGAGAGAGAGAGAGAGAGAGAGAGAGAGAGAGAGAGAGAGAGAGAGAATATTCAAAGCAAGTCTGAAAGTCTGATGATGACTTTTTTTCCATTAAAAAATAATAATAAAAGGAAACCCTCTGGTGACTCCCCACGCTTTGATTTTAAAAATCCAAATTTGGCATGCAGGCCTTCTGTGATCTGACCCTAATTCTAAAGTCTCTCCCCCCGCTCTGCGTCATGGGCTTTCTATCTGTAACACCTAACACTGGGGTCACTTGCCCGGTCCCTCGTCTCTGTCATTTGCCAACACTGAACTGTCTTTTCCTCCACCCACTTTCTATTCTCCCCTAAAGAGCCTGTGGGAGGTGGCCTCCAGTTTGGGGGGTCTCCTGATGTTCACCTCAAGTCCCCAGAGATCCTAGAGCTTATGAGTGTCCCACAGTCTTGTCACCTGTCACATCCTTCCACTTCAAGTCAACTCCTTCTGTGCTGGTCTCCTGTTTAAACTGTGTATTCCATCTTGGTGTTGCTATTTGAGAGCTCATCTTCTGTCTTCGCCACTTAACTGACTCCATTGTGTGCAGGATGAAGACAGAACGTGTTGAATGAGCTAACAAGTCCACGGGTTCCTTAAAATTACACAATAGGTTCATGATCTGGTTTTTCTAAGGCTCTGGGGCGCAGAGTCCCCAGCATTGTTTCTAAGGACTATCATAGCAGCGGTTCAAAGGTGGAGTGGCTTAAACAACCAAAATGCATTGTCTCACAATCCCTGAGGGCTAGAAGTCTAAGTATGAGTGGGTTCCTGACTTCTGTGGCCTCTCTCCTTGGCTTGTGGGAGTGGGGTGCTGCCCTCCGCTCTGGGCCTATTACTGTTCTCCTCCTCTTCTTCTTTTTCTTCTTTTTCTTTCTTTCTTTTTTTCTAGACAGGGTTTCTCTGTGTAGCCTTGACTATGCTGGACTCCCTTTGTAGACCAGGCTAGCCTTGAACTCACAGCAATGTGCCTGTTTCTGCCTCCCGAGTGCTGGGATTAAAGGCATGCGCCACCATGCCCAGCTTTGTTCTCTTCTTATCAGGACCTTATTCATGTTAGATTAGGGATAAAATAACTATCATCCCATTTTAGCATCACTATGGCTTTGAAAAACCATCTCTAACTTCTGTCACATGCTGAGACCCTGGGGATTAGGACTGGAACAGGTGAGTTTGGGGGCACAGGCACAGTTAAGCTTGTGATTTATGCTGACCCGTCTGGGCCAAGGGACCTACTCCATCAGAGGCTAACCATCCTGTTTTTGATTCACGGTCTCATATTGACTTTCTGATCCTCTTGTTTTCAATGTCCTGAGTACTATGATTATAAGCGAGAGCCACCGCATCCAGATGAGGAGGCAACTGGAGCCAAAGCACAGGGTTGGTGCATGCCAAGCAAGCATTCTACTAACTGAGACACATCCGCAGGCAGAGTCTAACACTTTCCTGTCTTAAGAACTGTGGCCTTGGCCTTAAAAAAAAACCAGGGGAAAGGAGAACTCAAATAGTTCCTAGAAAAGAGGAAATGCAGTTTGTTCTTGGCATGAGCCAGCCCCAGCTGGCCTATTCCTTTTATCTGTAGAAAAGGTTCTCCTCACTGCACATGTGTGCTGACAGCTGCCTGCATATTCTGTAAAGTGTGTATTTGCCAGAGGCACATTTAGAATCCATTACTTTTTTGGGGAACCAAAAAAAAAAAAAAAAAAAATCAATATTCAAAACCTGCACAGTTTTCAAGAAGAATCTTAGCCATTGAGGGATAAGTGAAATATAACTTAATGCTAATTTCAAATAAACAGTGCTTGGGAAAAAAATCTGGTTGCAAATGATGGCTCCCAAGTCTGCTCCTTGATGACATCTAAGAACATTCTGTGCCTTCCCTCACCCCCCTGTAACAAGCAGAGCAAACGATTTATTACGGGAAAGTGGGAAAGAGCTGCTGAGATCAGGAAGGGACGCAGTGGTAGAACACCCTCCACTTTCCTTAAGATCTGTGCTACAGCATCAAAGCGGGGAAATCTCACAAAGTCTCAGTGCGACAAAGAACTACAGCAACTAATGACTTCTGGGAGAGAGCGAGTTAGCCTCTCCCAAGGATGAGCTCCCTTATTGGTTGTTTACCTACAAAGTGGCCAACCCTGAAACCATAAACACACAAGCTGCAGAAACTGACCCAGGAGGTAGTGTTTATGTATTTATGCATATATTAGTATATATATTAACAATAATAATCAAAGAAAAAGATGTCAATTAGAGGGTGAGGTGGCAGATGAGTTGGAGAGAAAAAAGGGAGGGGAAAGTGATGTGGTTCTATCTTAGTTAAAATGTATTTTTAAAAATATCTCTGTGGAAGTCTTCTACTCCTTCTCCCCACCCAACTCTTTCTTTGCATGTCTGTTTACAACACATCTGAGTAAAAGAGTTGCTTCATGATACCACATTGTGCAGGTTACCCCTGGCCATTGCCCCCAAGGAACAGGGATTGGAGTTAGGGATAAGTTTTAAATACACATTTTTTTAAAAGGGTCCTTGCCTGTCCTGGACTCACTTTGTAGACCAGGCTGGCCTTGAACTCACAGAGACCCACCTGCCTCGGGCTCCCGAGTGCTGGGATTATAGGCGTGTGCCACCATGTCCTGCCATACATGTCTCTCTACATTCAGAAGATAGAAGTCTCTCACAAATTGACCTTGCTTTTTTTTATTTTTTTATTTTTTTATTTTTTTTGTTTTGTTTTTTGAGACAGGGTTTCTCTGTGTAGCCTTCGCTGTCCCGGGCTCGCTTTATAGACCAGGCTGGCCCCAAACTTACAGAGATCCACCTGCCTCTGCCTCCCGAATACTGGGATTAAAGGCATGTGCCACCACAGCCTGGCATGACCTTGTTTTTTTGCTTTTTTAAAAAAACTTTACAGTACTAATTTTTTGCCATTATTCATTTTATTTTTTACATATACATTTATATTATTACATATATACACACACACACACATATATATTACACACACAATAAACTACCTACGGCAAGAAGACCCATGAAACAATCAGGAATTATATAAATGTTACATTCTTAGTGTTTTGGCTATTTGTATTTGGCAGCCTTGAAAAGAACATCTTTCCTATCTTGCTGTATCTAAAATTCTGAATGAAAATCAATATCTATCATATCTCGTCATTATCAACTTAAAACATCTATCTAGACATCTTAACCCCTAAACAACTAAGCTTAATTGTAAAACTAAGCTATCTGGTCTTCAACCTTATTGGAGACTTGAGAGGGAATAAAATTAATTACTTGAGTATGGGGGGCGGGTGCGGTGGTGGTGCAGGTTAGCAGCTTCCTAAATGAGCAGATGACAGAGACAGTTTGCTGACTGAACTGTCACCCAAAACTCTATAACATTGAAGCATCATCTTCAGCCTTCTGGCCCAATATATCTGACTTATATATTTGTGAGGCAGGAATTATTGAGGACTTGCTTATCCTGTCTTGGCAGAGTTTGGCTGTCAACTCTGCCTACATCCAAGCTTGCCCTTTTTTAGGCAGAATTCTGTCTGTGGTAGAAATGAGGACATTTTGCCCAGTGGCTTGTTTGCCACATTTGAAGCCATCTCCATAGGGAGGTTCTTTGATGTTCCTCATCCTCTTTGAGGTAGGCTGGGTGCTGCCAGGAGTTAAGCTGTCTCATTGTCAATGAATCTTTAAAATAATTAATAAAAACATTTTAAAGGCCATATTCTGTATGTCTCTGAGGTTTTTGAGGACCTTATCTAATTATCCTAACTTATTTTTCTATAGAATCACATCTATCTGTTGCACCTAAGATGTATATTCTTGTGACAAAAATAGACTAGTAATTGACATGACCATGATTTGATCAACTACATTAGTATTTTTTTTAAAGCAGGATGAACTATTAAAGTAGGAAATGTTACGTGTTAGAACAATTAGGCCCTAACACTGAATCCCTGAACTTACTATGTTTTAATTGTATTGGTTAGTTTTATGTCAACTTGACACAAGCTAAAGTCATCTGAGAACCTCGATTAAGAAAATGCCTACCTATGATCAGGCTGTGCGCAAACCTCTAGGGTGCTTTCTTGATTAGTAATTGGTTGAGTAGGACCCAGCCCATTGTGGGTGGGGCCATCCCCAGGCCGGTGGGTCTCTGGTTTATTCAAAAGCAGACTGAGAAAGCTATGATGTGCAAGCCAGTAAGCAGCTCCCCTCCATGGGCTCTGCATTAGCTCCTGCCTTCAGGTTCCTGTCCTTCTTGAGTTCCTGCCCCAACTTCCTCTTATGATTAGCAGTGATGTGGAAATGTGAGCCAAACAAACTCTTTCCTCTCCAGCTTGCTGTTTGGTCATGGTGTTTCATTGCAACAATAGAAACCCTAACTGAGACACTAATTCTTGTCCTACTGCCCTTTACACAGGTTTACCGTGCCTTGTAAAGTGTTTGTCACTAATGCTAACAGTTCTTATAAGCCAGGCAACTGCTAGGCAGTTCCAAACTTAAAATGTGTTTCAAAGTTTCTTCATGAAGCCAGGTGGTAGTGGCCCATGCCTTTAATCCCAGCACTTGGGAGGGGGAGGCAGGAGGATCACTATGAGTTTGAGGTCAGCCTGGTCTTCAGAGTGAGTTCTGGGACCGCCAAAGCTACACACAGAGAAACTCTGTCTTGAAAAACAAAGCAAAAATGTTCATGAGTCGGAAGTCTGGAACCTAAAATCTCTTTATTATAGACATAAGTTATGAATGATGGTTATATTCTAGGACACAGCTTACTTCTCTTAATAACTGTAGAACTTAAGAACTGCAGAACTGTAGAAGAACTTACAAAATAGCCCAGAGGTTTGGAACCAAATCCTACTTCCACTATTCCAAGGCTGAGTGGCCTTGGGAAAGACTCCTGAACCTCTGGGAGCCTCTGCAGCAGGATTGGTTCTCACAGTGGGTACAGTGAGAACATTGTGTTGGTTGTGCCCCCAACTCTGCCTGGCACACAGCAGACATTACACAAGTTTTAGCTACTACCCATCCTCTATTGTGATCTGCAGAACAACAGAGTTACAAAGTCTGGCGTCTAGAGCCAGGACCCACCCTGTCAGGTTTAAATGCTGCACTTTAGCTTGTTTTGGAGTTGATGTTTGTGAACAGTATGCCATGTGGCTCAGGTTGGCGTCACACTCACTGTGTGATCAAGGACGACACTGAACACCTGACTGCCCTGTGTTGCTTCCACGGCACTAGGGTTATTTGTACGTGCTATGGTGAATGGCTTAAAAAACAACAACAAAAAGCAGGCTGAGTGTGGTGGCACATGCCTTTTCCAGAATCGAGGCAGAGGCAGCTGGATCCCTGTGAGTTTGAGGCCAGCTTGGTCTACATAACAAGTTCCAGGCCTGCTAGGGCTGTAGCAAGACATTGTCTCATCATAGTAGTCTGCTTATCCTTTCTCTGTGACCATATAGTGGGGGAGGAGGTCCCCTTTTGTCACAGACCTAGGGGAGAGGAATAGGGTGAAAGAGGGAGGAACAGGAGGATACACGTGAGGGGATAACAATTGAGATGTAATCTGACTAAATTAATTAAATTAAAAAATGTCAAAAAAAGACATTGTCTCAGAAAACCAACAACCACCACCACCCCCATACACAAATATTTATTTACTTGTTTTTTTGCTGTGTCATCTCAGTTTATAGCTGGGAACTCAACTACGAGGACGCCGTGCTTGGCAGGCAAGTGCTTTTTGACTGAGTTACATCTCCAGCACCATACACTTCTGTGTCATATCACCATTTACTGTGTGTGGTCCATACTAGGGTCTCAGTCCCCGGAGGCCAAGGTGACCCAGGGAGTCAGGACATTTGACCTTGTCACACTGGTGTAATCATAAAGATGCTGCCAATAAGTGTTCAAAAAATGGTGGCAGATAACACCTGGAGCAGCAGGTTTAAATCTGTGACGCAAAGAGATGTAGAACTGAGAAGCAGAGAGAGAGAGAGAGAGAGACCATTCTTCCCTGTCAAGGAGAAGGCAGCATGATGCCAACTACAAGGGGCATCTGAGGAGAGGCAAAATCTTCTCCAGGGTGTGTCTCCCACTCTCCTTTTTCCTCTCTCTTTAGTTTCTTGGTACCCGCTCTCCCTGATGTCATGTGGCAGAGCTGCCTTTCAGGTCAGCACTGTTTGACAGCACTAACTTGCTTCCCAGTGGTCTCTGCAGCCCCATTAATGCAGGACGTTCTCAGCCATTAAAGGGAAGATGTCTTGCACAGATGTACACGCGCAGGTATAAATGCCTAAAGGGTTTACGTTTTCAAAAGTTGCAGTAAACTCAAGAAGGTAGGATCCTAGCTGTGTGTTATATGGAGGTGAAAGGTTATCCACTCTGTGTGCAGAGCTCCCCCGGCCCTCTTCATAGCTCTGGAGGATTATTAGACTTTACACCTGAAAAACCGACTGCCCTCCACCAAGCGGCATGCGTGAGATAACTGAAGTTCACAGAGGGCGTTGTCATAACATTTCCACATGGCTGGCCCATTGTCAATCTGTTTCTCTACACCCAGGGCCTCTTCCACCTACTTAGTAACACATTCTTTAAAATATGAAATCAGTGCTTTCCACCGAGTGAGGTGGACTTGATGAGTTTTACTAATGACCTGAAGAGATCCATCCGACTGGAAAGCCGCTCTCTGAGCCAGGCTTTCTAAAGCTGTTGTCTTTGGGGATGTGAGAAAAAGTGGGTAAAGCCTTAGCATTCATTTCTTGACCACCACCCCCCTCAGTGTGAACATCCAGCAAAGTAAAAAGTAAATCCTGCCAGCCTTTATTTTTGGAAAGGTTAAAAACAACCCTACTTTATCCTAATCCCTGCGATCCCTGCCGACCTTCTCCCAAAAGCTATTTAAAGATATGTTCCTCAATGTTATATTTGTCCTTCCTTGAGCGCGAGTGAGCCTTCCAGTCACTTACACACAGGGAACTGGCAGAGGCAGATCCCCTGAGTCACCTGCTGGGAGGAGAGGTTGTGAAGACAGAGGCTTGGTGTTTTTTTTCTTTTCTTTTTTTTTTCCCAGTCCTGTGAAACAGTCCTTTAGCTTATTCAATCTAACCAAACTCAATTCTCCTAATATTGGAAAGTTCACTTAAAAACCTGTGTGTAATCTCTGTTTTTGTGATCTGTGCAGCCCTTTTGTCTCGCATTCATTTTGTGTTTCACAAATGTCCCTTACAG
Organism: Acomys russatus; assembly: GCF_903995435.1. Taxonomy (NCBI): domain Eukaryota; kingdom Metazoa; phylum Chordata; class Mammalia; order Rodentia; family Muridae; genus Acomys; species Acomys russatus. The sequence goes on from NC_067151.1 coordinate 15,888,798, forward strand.
CCCCCAAATGACACGATCTTGGTCTCAGCCCTGAACTGCTCTATGATGGGATCCAGTGGGACAGTTGTGGCCAGGTGAGTAATTAAACAGGTCCCCTTCCTGTGCTTAAAAACACTTGTAGCCATTCTCCGCAGATGTGCAAAACCCTGGCTTCAAGACTGCCAGTCTGAGCAGTGCAGAAGAGGACATATGTAGGGCAGCACTTCCTTGTTATTATGTCTGACCTTCCTAGGTAACTCCTTTATTCTGTAACTCTAACTTGAGGGCAAAGTAAAGCAAAGGGACAAACAGGACAGAAACGGAGACGGTTTTTTTTTTTTTTTTTTTACTTTTCTATGTATTTACATGGCATAATTTATCTTAAAGATGTAGGAGACACCATGCAGGATCTCAGTGGTTCCTTTAATGACAATTAAGAGGACAGCAATTGAGATGTAATCTGAATAAATTAATAAAAAAGTTAAAGGCACAGGGGCTGGGGAGGTGGCTGGGTGATAAGAGCACATGCTGCTCTTGAAGAGGACTTCAACTCAGTTCCCAGTGTCTTCATTGGGCCACTAACAACCATCTGAAAACCCACATCCAGGAGACCTGATGTTCTCTTCTGACACCCAAGGGCACTTGCACACATAGACACACATACACACACACACACACACACACAGACACACACACACACACACACACAGGAAAATAAATCTCAAAGGTTAAGGTCATACATGCACACAACATACAATAATGCCTTAAAGAGTTAAGGATTGAAGAACGAGAGAAGACTGTAGAATACAGAAAATTATGCACCCACTGTGTGAGAGTGAAATATTTTCAAGGATATTCAGTCTTTGAATCTCTGCACCGATCAGTTTTCTTTCCACACATACACACCTTTGTTTTATACTTTTTTTAAAAAATTGTGACTTTGCTGGCCTCTACATATCTTTTAAAATGCACTGAGTTTGAGCCACTTAGAGTTCTCAGCAGGTAAAAAAGCACCAGCTGGCCACCAAGCACACTCTGAGTTTAAGCCCTGGCATCAGACTCTCAAAGGAGGGAGCTGAAGTAGTCTCCTGACACCTCCAGCATGCCACTGTGTCCGCACACAGCAAATAAATAAGTAAACAAATAAACAAATAGATAAACAAGCTTTGTGAGATATAAAAGGCATCAAATAGTTTCTTAGGAGAGACTTAGATGCTAGGATGAAAATTCTCCGTGTCGCTTTCATGGACACTCATGGGTCTGTAAATGCCTTTCAAAGAAGGTTTGATGCCTGTCCTTGATGGAATTCAGGGAACTCTCTGCAGGCTCGTGGGAAGCTTGCACCTGCAGTACCCCCAGCATGTGTGGGGTCTGGGGACATCTAAGGACAGGCAGAAGTAGCTAGTTGAGTAAACACTGCAGTCCCCATGGAAACTTGTGTTCCTTAAGCGTTGGCTCCAACTCCATCTGAGATTCCACTGCATTTATGAGTGTATGTGTGTGGGGGGGCATTAGTAAGGATCTGTTACCAGAAAACAGAAAGGGGACAGGTTAAGAGATTTTGGATTTGCCTACAAGACAGGAGAATAGTCTAAGTTATAACTGTAAAGTAGAGGTTTTGAGTCTTAGCTCAGCTATTTATTTTGGAGAAGTTGTGTCTGGTGGACTCTTGACACCAGGAGAAGTCAGCATTTCTGCCAAGCCTGGGAGCAACGAAAGCCTCAGAATCCAAGTCAAACAAGCAAGTCTTATGGACCGAAGCGTTTCTTATAGAAGACACATCAGCCATGCCTCTTAACAACAACAAAGCCCATCATTTCAGTAGGGCGTTTTGTTTGCTTTATGAAGATCCTCCCCCTCCAACAGAAGCTTACAGCTCCAACATCCCAAAGGGAGAGAAGCTTCATACACAAATGGAAGAAGATGGCAGGCTCCCAAGCCATAAACGGCTCCAATTTTCATGCAAAGTCAGATTAGTGAATCACAGGTGGATTTTAACCAAAAATGCATTGAAGGGCCTCTGCCACCAATAATATCCCATTCAAAATAATCAGCTCATCCTTGGCTAGAAACATTGGGCAAACTGTAGCCAAACACATTAAAACTCAGACAGCTCTGGAGATAATTCAGCAACAAGCCAATATCTGGAGGTGAATTGACTGGGGAGGAATAATAAAAGTGGGCCGTGAATAGCAACAGTGGGCCGAGGATTTATGGATTGAGACAGTTGAAAAGAAAAACAAGGGAGTTTAGTTGGAATAACTTCTTGGGAAAACTTATGAGAAAACTTTATTCATAAATTTAGATCTGCATTCAGGAACCCATTTCCTATAAATGCAGATTACAAAACTGAGTTAAGCACAGGGAGAAAAAACCCTACCAGTACCTTTGGGAATTAAAAATCCCAAGACAGTAAGTGTGGCCAAGAATTACAGGATCTGACTAGAGGGAATCTGAGTCTAATGTATCACTCTATGAAGACATGGTCAGAGTCTGTGCATTCTGTGTCCCAGAGTCTTAGGTCACCACTGTCACCATCTTTACCAGCACCAGAAGCAGAAACAGTAGGAACAACATCATCATTACCTGCCACTCATGTCATCATTTCTATCATCATCACCACCACCATCATCTATCTCCATCACCACCAAAATCTCCATCACCACCACCATCTCCATCACAATCACCATTATCTCATCACTACCACCAACATCTTCATATCACCACCATCTCCATCACCATTACCATCTCCATCACTACCACCATCTCCATCACCACCATCTCCATCACTACCACCATCTCCATCACCACCATCTCCATCACCACCATCATCTCCATCACCACTGCCATTATCTCATCACTACCACCATCTCCATCACCATTACCATCTCCATCACTACCACCATCTCCATCACCACCATCTCCATCACCACCAACATCTCCATCACCACCACCATCTCCATCACCACTGCCATTATCTCATTACTACCAACATCTCCATCACCACTGCCATTATCTCATCACTACCACTATCATCTCCATCACCACCATCATTGGTAGCACCAGATACTCTTCTACTATTGCACATGTGGACCGTGGATTACAATGATGCCTTAGAAATCTAAAGTGAAGCCAAATATACAAAACTGTGATTGCCTCCATCCTCTTTACCACTCACCACGCTCAACAATACCACCCTGTGGATCCATCAAAAGATTAGTTATTCATTATACCAGTACCCTCGTGGCTAAGTCATCTCCGGAAATAAAATACTGTCATAAGCACACCCAAGGGTATGTGTTATTAACCTGCCAGGCGCCTCTCAAGTTGACGGTAAGGTTAACCATTGCATCCACCACCTCCCATATGCTCTTCACAACACTCCTGTAACTGTGCAGTTGTCCCATTTGGAGCTCAACATCCATTATCAGCCAGTCTGCCTCATCTCCGGTTTCTTTTCTGAAAGTTTCCTATACCTTCTTGCTTCAGGCTCCTCCTCTTTTCTGTCTCTAGCTTTCATGCTAAATGCCCACTGGCCTTACAAACTCGTCCTTCTTGCCGTGATCTGTTCATCTCCAAGATATTTCTGTTTTCTCTCTGTTGTCAGTCTTGAATCCCCGATGTGCACAAATCAGATGACCCTCCCTCCCCCAGCCTCTGTTACCGGAACCCTTTCCCTGCACCTTGTCCTACACTGTACCTCAGATCCTGGGATTTGTCATTAAGACACCCAAAACTCCTCCACTATCGCCACTTCCCGCACCTCACTCTGACCGTACCACCCGCACTGCCACAATCGCTCCATGGAGCAGCATAATTGTAGCTACGGTTCCATCTTCCCAGAACTTCCCATCTGCCACTTGGCCTTTCTGTTCCACGTGCCTCAAACCTGCCCAGCTCAAATTCCCATCCATCATAGCTGTTCTCTAAACAATACAGCCCCTCTCGTGTGTGTTTCGCTTCCCTTCCTTATATTCACTTGACAAAACTAATTTCACTGTATCATGCGTTCTGTGTGCCATTGGGTCCAGAGGAAAACGCCATTGCTTGTGTAATAGCAAAGTAGTCCCAAGAATAGCAAGTGGCTTTACCTGCCCTGTGTGACACAAACAACAAAGTGCGAGGCAATGGGAGGAAGAAACAGGTTAGCTCTAAATGGTGACAGAAGGACATGTATGAACATGCGTGTGTTCTTCCTAAGCAACTATTATTGTTTTTACAGATTGGTTTTCCTTTTAGGCATTTTTTAAAGGATAAAATTTAGCATTCGAAAGTTATCTGAGAATTTGGTTTAAAATACTGCCTTATCGCCGGGCGTGGTGGCGCACGCCTTTAATCCCAGCACTCGGGAGGCAGAGGCAGGCAGATCGCTGCGAGTTTGAGGCCAGCCTGGTCTACAAAGTGAGTCCAGGATGGCCAAGGCTACACAGAGAAACCCTGTCTCGAAAAAACCAAAAAAACAAAACAAAACAACAAAAAACTGCCTTATCATATGTAATGGGCTAAACTGGTAAACATTGCAGTGGGGTGGGGTTGGTGCTGACGTCATGCCTCTTATTTAAACATCATCCTTTTGGACAGAGTCTTTATGGCTTTATAAAGCAATAATTGGATGTGTTTAAAGGCAAGCTGTATTAGGGTTGGCTTTTAACTTCTTTTTGAAATAGGGTCTTACTATGAAGCCCTGGGTGGCCTGGAACTTGCTGTATATATAGGTCAAGGTGGCTTTGAACTCACAGAGATGCACCTAAAGGTGTTCACCACAGGCCTGGTCTGGACTGTAGCTTTAAATTCTGAGAACACGGTCATATCTTCTAGAACAGAATCAGTCTCTCCATCCATGGCCTAAATCCACCTTACTTATTTGACTACTTTCTTTATTATTCATATTTGTTGGTCCACAAGCTCACGAGAAGCTGTTCTGGGAGCTAGGGATCAGATTGGACACATGCAGGTAATGCTATTGATTACCTTGTCCAGCCTTTCTTTATGGATCCTTTGATGTGTTGCCACCTCTAAAACAACTGATAGTCAAAAAGATGGTATCACTAGCTACCAAAACACCTCATCAACGAAAATGAACAGAAACAATTCACCTGTCTCCCGATTCACTTAATGGCAGAGTCTCGGCTAGTTTTGAGGTTTTTCATCCTTTGCTTTGGTGACAGCGTCACTAGAAAGTGGCCCGCGGCTGATGGCCACAGCCTAGTACTTTATATAATCACGCCCTGAGTTGCGTGAGCTTGCAACGCCACCTAGACTTCTGCACATGGCAGAGCTGAGCCTGCAGCTCAAGGCTTAGGTACTGGAGGAGCAAGTGTGTACCCAATTGACTAGAATGCACTTGTCTGTAAACTTCTGGAGTCACCAAAGATTCTTCCCACAGGTCTTCCTAGTGACTCAGTGAGATACGCTAATTATGTAGATGATAAATGCTGAGCTTTTGTTTACTCCACCGTGAAGTGATTTAAGACTGTGATTTTCTATAACCATGTTATACACTCAGAGAATAAAGCAGTCAGCTGACGAAGGCACACATTTGCTCCTATGAAAATCTCAGGATCTTATTTCTCAGTAATTTTTCCACGAGAAAGTGTAACATATGCAATACAGAATGGTAAGAAATATTTGTTCTACCTCTCATTTCCAGTTGATCAAATATCTCCTATTACCAGAGAAAATACTTGATTAACTATTAATTGTATTGAATATGATATTGCGTTTCATAAAACTAGGCATACAGGTAGGTGCGTGTCTACAATCCCAGAACTAGTGAGATGGAGGCAGGAGGATCAGATGTTTAAGGTCATCTGCACCTACATTTTGACTTAGAGGCCTGAGCTATAGGAGATCCTGTTTAAAATGCAAAGAAAAGGAAGTTAAAACAAACAAAAAATGTGACCACAACACAACAAGCCAGAGCAGTAAGCTGCAGAGCAGTCAGCAGTCACTTTAATGGCTGGTTATCCTGGGGATCACTTAATCCTATCCAGAAGGGACCGAAGCGGCCCATGCTTTCCCTTTCCGGTTTGTACTAAACCCTCTGGTGACCTCATCATGTCTGAATAACCCCATTCTTGTGTGCAGCGTCAGTATCTTAGAAAAGCACCATTTTTGGAGTCTCCTGGCTTTGATGGCAAAACCACTCTACTCACATGCCAGTGACTGTCATCGTGTCTCGGCTTCTTAAATCCTGCTACTTGACTGAAGACATAGTTTGCAAAGCGTCTTTCTTTAGCTAGCTCCCCCATGGGGCCTAAGCGATGGGAGAGGGGAACGTTTTTAATCTGGAGCTCAGCTATAGGAGAGAGCAAAGTAAACTCGGTTTGTCAGTGGATGTTCTCAAGAGCTGCACAGATAAGCATGAACATCAGAGGACAGTGGTACATACCAGCCTGAGGTGGCAAAATAAAGAGGATTGCACATAATGGGGGCGTCTTCCCTCAGTTTAAATAAGGGCACAGCCGTTGATTGATCTCCGCCTCAATTTAACAACTTTTCTCCATTGAGTCAACAACAATGAAAAAGCAATGCGTATTGCATCTAATATCGGAAAACGATGGCTTAATTTTCCCTAAGCATCATCTGTGGGTAGGAAACAGAATAATTGCTGAATCATATTAGCCCATTATGCTATACAGATTTTTACACATTTCCTTCAAAAACGATCTACAAAACCACATGTGAAAATATGCATTTTCTGCCAGAAGTGACTTAAGTATGGGACAAATTTAAAAAGTGGTTAATAAAAGTGATAACAGGGTCTTTACAATATTCCCTCAGGCCGAGTAAGTGAGAATGAAGTAGGATAAATATTTCCCCACATACTTATTTAATTCACAAGGGCTGTGGAAGAATGTGAAGTCTTGATGAAAATTCTAGTTTTCTTCCTTTCTATTGAATCTCTCCTTTCTTTGTTTCTTCCAGTAAATTACATTTCTATATTAGAAACTAGATTTCTACAAAGTCTGCTGAAGTGTGTCTTTTCTCATTGATTTAACCAAAAAGTTTCAAATCATTATTTATGGAGACAAAATAAATAAGGTTGCTCAAAGAAAAACAGTAGCAGCTGCACACTGAAACAAAAAAGAAATCTATTTTAAAAAAATAATTAAAAATAGGCCTGGAGAGATGGTTTATGGGTATCTTAGGGTTCCTATATCTGTGATGACCAAAAGGAACTTGGGGAGGAAAGGTTTAGGGAAGCCAGGACAGGAATTCAAACAGGGCAGGAACCTGGAGGCAGGAGCTGCTGCAGAGGCCATGGAGGATGCTGCTTACTGACCTGTTCCTCATGGCTTGCTCAGCCTGCTTTCTTATGGACCCCAGGGCCACCAGCCCAGGCCTGGCACCACTCATAGTGGGTTGGGTTCTCTCCCACTAATCACTAATTAAGAAAATGTTTTATAGCCAAGTCATATGGAGGAAATTTCCTTAACTGAGGTTCTTCCTTTCAGATAACACTAGCTTGTGTCAGGTTGTCATGAAATTAGCCAGCGCAATGGACCCTTTTTCAACTTGACACACAAACATATCATTGTTGAGCCATAACCTTTCCTTTCTTTCTTTCTTTCTTTTGTGTGTGTGTGTGTGTGTGTGTGTGTGTGTGTGTGTGTGTGTTTGTTTTTGTTTTTTTCCAAGACAGGGTTTCTCTGTGTAGCCTTGGCCGTCCTGGACTCGCTTTGTAGACCAGGCTGGCCTCGAACTCACATCGATCCGCCTGCCTCTGCCTCCCAAGTGCTGGGATTACATAACCTTTTCTTTTTTGTTCTTCTCCAAGATCACACACTAATACCAACATTACAATATAAATATCGAATCTTAACAGTCCCACAGTCTTTAAGGTTCAAACACATAAAAATTCAGTCTCTTTAAAATTCAAAGACAGTTCTTAACTGAGGGATCCTGTAGTATCAAAAATTAATGAAATACTTTCTTACTTCAAGAAGGAGGAACCAGGGCACAGTCAAAATCAAATCAAATCAAAACAAAACTCCAAAAGTATAAATAACTCAATGTCCAGTCTCTGAGATTTACTCACCATCATTTGGGATCCCCACGGGGCTTGGGTCACTTTTCCAGCTCCGCCCTCTGCAGTAAACATAGCGTGTCTTAGGCTCCTGCTGGCTCCACTCCACAGCTGCTGCTCTTCTTATTGGTCATGTCATGGTACTGGCATCTCCAAAGTGCTGGGTTTCTTGCTGTAACTGAGCTGCGCTTTTACTAACAGCCTCTTCTGGGCTCTTCCAGCCCCACCACACAGTGGCGAGCCTCAGTTGCTCTCCATGACCCCTTCGTGCCTTCAAAACCAGTACCACTTGAATGGCTCTTACCGTACTAAGTAAATCCGCCAATGGCAGTACAGCCATGGCCACTTCTGAAATGAAGCTTCTATGTGCTATCCCCGGGGAAGTACGTCCTAGGAGACTTCACCTCAGTGTTGCTTATCTCTTCTTAATCGCATCTGATTCTTCAGCCCCAGCTGACAGAACCACAGATTCTTTTTTTGGTTTGGTTTGGTTTGGTTTTTCAAGACAGGGTCTCTCTGTGTAGCCTTGGCTGTCCGGGACCCGCTTTGTAGACCAGGCTGACCTTGAACTCACAGCGATCCACCTGCCTCTGCCTCCCAAGTGCTGGGATTATAGGCGTGCGCCACCACGCCCAGCTGCAAAACCACAGATTCTTAACTCAAATGGTCCAATAGAGTCTTTAAACCTCCCTCTGAAGTTTCACAAGCCAGGCTTCCATCATCTACACTGCTCTCAACAGTCTTACCTTCCCAGCTCCTTCACAACAACCCACAGAGCTCTCAACACTCAATGCCACTTTTCAGCCCAAGGTGTCAAAGTCCTTCCACAAACCTCCCCAAAACACCGTCAGGTCTGCCACATTCTGGTACCAACTTGTCTAAGTTAGGGTTTTTAAACACCATGACCAAAAACATCTTGGGGAGGTAAGGGTTTATTTCACTCCCTGTTCATTATAACAGTTCCTCCTCAAAAGCATTGAGAGCAGGCACTCAAGCAGGGCAGGAGCCTGAAGGCAATGATTGATACAGAGGCCGTGGGAGGATGCTGCTTACTGGCTTGCTCCTCATGACTTGCTCAGCCTGATTTCTTGTAGAACCCAGGACCACCCACCATCCCAGGCATGGCACCACCTATAATGGTCTGGGCTCGCTCCCATTAATCACCAATTAAGAAAATGCCTTGTAGCCAAGTATTATGGAAGAAATTTTCTCAGTGAGGTTCCCTTCTTTCAGGTAACTCTAGCCAGTGTTAAGTTGACTTAAGACTAGCCAGCACAGTGGGTAAAAGTCCTGACTTCACAAGCATTAGGATGGAACTTGAGATACAGTGGCTGTGGGAACGAGTGTGGGTACAGGAGATTCACTGGGGCTTGCTGGTCATATGCCCACCTCTAGGTTCAGTGAGGCAGACAGTGATAGAGCAGGACACCTGATGTTCTCCTCTGGCCTCTATGCACACCTGCAAACACGCCCATACACACGCATGAGCACACAGCACATGTACACTCACCACTAGCACCCCCACAAAGGATAGGCATTACTTATATGAAAGCCAGGCATGGTGGTACATACCTGAAATGTCAGTCCTCAGGAGTTTGAAGACTGTGAGTTCAAAGCCAGTCTGTCTTATATTATAGATCCTTTAGGAGGCAGGCTCTCATGTAGCCTCACACTCTCTATGTAGTTGAGGATGACCTTGAACTTCCAGTTCTCCTAGCTACAACTACTGAGTGCTGGCAGTACACATGAGTAACACCATACCTGGTTTTATGAGGTGCTGGAGATGCAATCCAACAGTTGAATCCCAGTCCCTCACCTAGTTTTTTTTTTTTTAATTTAAAATAAATATATTATAAACAACGAATGATTTTAGTCAGGCAATATTTTATTATTATAATGTATTCAGACTACATCCTAATTGTTATCCCCTCACTTGTATCTTTCCATTCCCACCCTCCCTCTCTCTTCCCCCTATTCCCCTCCCCTAGACCTCTGATAGAAGGGGACTTCCTCCCCCACCATATGACCACAGCCTATCAAATCTCATCCAGATAGCCTGCTTCTGTGTGCCACCAGGCCTCCCCACCAAAGGGAAGTGATCAAATGGAGGGCACCAGAGTTCATGTCAGAGGCAGTCCCTACTCTCCCCACAACCATAGAGAGTGAGCTGTTCATTGGCTAGATCTGAACAGGGGGTCTAAGTTTATTGCACTCATTGTCCTTGCATGGTACAACTGTTTGTGCAAACCACGCTGGGTCCAGATCCACCATCTTTGATGGTCTCCTTGTGGGGCTCCTGAACCCTCTGGGTCCTTCCATCTCCCCATTCTTCTGTACCACTCTCACCTGGAGTCCAGCAGTAAGTCCCAGCATCTGTCCCCGTCCCCCGCTGAGTGGAGACTCTCAGAGGACATCTTTGTTGGCCTAATATCCCCTTATAAGTGAGTATAGACCATGTGTGTCTTTCTGGGTCTGGGTTCCCTCACTCAGGATGATCATTTCTAGTTCCATCTATTTACCTGCAAATTTCAAGATTTCCTTATTATAACAGCTGAGTAGTATTCCATTGTGTAAATGTATCACTCTTTCTTTATTCGTTCTTCAGTTGAGGGACATCTAGATTGTTTCCAGATTCTGGTTATTATGAATAAGCCTGCTGTGAACATAGTTGAACAAATGTTGTTGTACGGTGGAGCATCTTTCAGGTATATGGCGAGGAGTGGTATAGGTGGGTCTTGAGATTAGCACTATTGATTTCCAAAGTGGTTATACAAGTTTGCACTTTCAGCAGCAATGAAAGAGTATTCCCCTTTCTCCACATCCTTGCCAACATGTGTTGTCTCTTGAGTTTTTGACCTTGCCATTCTGACTGCTGAGCATGGGGGCATGTAATCCCAGCACTCCCAAGGCAGAGGCAGGAGAATTGCAAGGTTGAGTCTAGTTTGATCTGAAAGCCAATAAATCAATAATAAATAAATCAATAGTAAACAAACAAGCTTGTACTTTCTACTGCTAAATATACCATTCATGGTGACGTTCTGTTCTGCAATAGCAGTCACAGTCTGGATGGTTGAAGGGACGCTTGAGTCTGTTGCATCTCTGCTCTTCAGCATCCTTCTCCTGCTATCTCCCTGCTCTGCGTCTGCTCACCTTCTCCCCATCCTGCTGCCCATGCACTCTGCAATGTAGTCTTCATGTGCACATTCCCCTTTGCCTGAGGAGTGAATTTCCTCATCTTCTCTGTCAGGGGAAACTTTGATCTGTTCTTAAGCTATTTTAAAGGCCCAACTTTGAGAATCTCACCCCAGCACTGCCCTGCACCTCTCCTTGGGTGAAATTAACCACTCTTTTCCGTTGGCAGTGGCAACGTCACTCCTGACAATGAAAGTGGGGGTCTGGGGTTACTTGGGTAGAGACCAGCCTGACTGTTTGGAACTACAGGACCATATCACGTCCAACCATGCTCCTTCAGTGACTAGTGTGTCTGCACAGAAAATCTTCTGAGAGTGGATTGAATTCAGGAGTCGTGACTGTCATGCTGGCCGTCCAACCCAGAGCCTCCTCTTAGGTGCTCATTTCCTGGCCAGAAATTTTTCTTTTTTTCCCCCCAAGACAGGGTTTCTCTGTGTGGCCCTGGCTGTCCTGGAACTCACTTTGTAGACCAGGCTGGCCTCAAAGTCACAGAGATCTGCCTGCCTCTGCCTTTGCCTCTGCCTCTAGAGTGCTGGGATTAAAGGCATGAGCCACCATGCCTGGGCGAGGAATTCTTGACTAGATTTGAGAATTTGTGCCTTATTCTAATAGAGTTGTTTTCTCCATCACATACTTCAGCCATGGTAATTTAAACTCTTAAAAAAAATATCCATCACAAACAATATTATGGTAAGAGTAACAGCAAAGAAGCCGCTAATCAATTTCTTTTCTTTTCTTTTCTTTTCTTTTCTTTTCTTTCCTTTCCTTTTTTCTGAGAAAGGGTTTCTCTGTGTAGCCCTGGCTGTCCTGGACTCACTTTGTACCAGGCTGGCCTCGAACTCACAGAGATCTGCCTGCCTTTCCCTCCCTGAGTGCTGGGATTACAGGTGTGCACCACGACACCTGGCTTCCCTTCCTTCCTTCCTTCCTTCCTTCCTTCCTTCCTTTCTTCCTTCTTTCCTTTCTCTCTCTCTTTCTTTCTTTCCTTGTTCTTATATATATATATATATATTGTAGTTTTTAAAAGTATAATATAATTACATAATTTCCCCTCTTCCCTTTCTTCCTTCCAGTCCCTTTCATGTACCCTTCCTTGTACATTCTGCCCCTCTCAAATTCATGGCCTCTTTTTCAATAATAATAATAATAATAATAACAATAACAATAACTATTATTATTATTTCTCTATTCCATATATGTGCAATCTTCTCAGTCTGTACAATGCCCACCCGTATGTATATGCTTGCAGGGCTGACCACTCGGTATTGGATAATGAATCGAGGCAGGGGAGGTCTTCTCTGGGAACGAAAGTCTCACCTGTTCTCAGCATCCATGGTTGCCCATAGCTATTTTTCTGAAGTTGAGGCCTCACGAAATGTCCCTTTTCACGTTAGCATGTCACTTGGCGTCATCACGGTTCAGGTCTTGTTTAGGTAGCCATGTTGATAGAACGTCATGGGCATAGCTTCTCTGACATTTCTAGAGACATGATCTCACAGCAAGCTTCCTGTTCCCTTAGGACTTAGATTTTTCCTCTCCCTCTTCCAAAATGATCGCTGAGCCTCAGGTGCAGGGATTGTGTTGTGTATGGGGCTGCTGGGAGTGGGCACCTCATGATATCTTGTTCTCTGTGTTTTGGTGGGTTGAGGTTTCTGAAATAGTCCCCATCTGTGGCAAACAGAAGTTTGTTTGATGAGGGCTGAGAACTACAGTTATCTGAAGGTGTGAGGACAAACATTGTTAGAGATTGTGCTGTTTTTTACGGTATTGATTGTAGGTTCTCCTCCAAGATCCATGACTCCACTGGCCCTGGGTAGTTGGCGAGGTTTCCAGTACCGGGCATAGTTTCCTTCTTTTTGAGCCTTAAGTCTGATTGGAGAGATGCTGGTTATAAGTAAGGCAAAAGTGCCACTACTGCACCTTTGTGGCTGTGTGCCATGCTGGGGGCATTGTGTTCATTGGCATCATTGCTTGCTAGGCCTGTTACTTGCTTCCCTGATTTGGAAGCTTGCATGGCGCCTTAGAGTGCCCTAAAAGTTAATCCTTAGGGCGGAGATCCGGGCCAGTTCCCAGCCTAGGTGCCTCTGGGTCCTGTGTTTTCAGTAATAGCAGTTACACCCTTAGTCTCACCAACATGGCTGTCTAACCGTCAGCACAATGAGGATAACGATAGATATGCCAAAGTGGGTGGAGGAAAGACCACAAGGCCTCAACCCTATTAAAAAAACCAAACCAAACCAAAATCTAACCAACCTACAACAACAACAACAAAAACCAAAACAAAACAAAACAAAAGCACAAAAACAAAGCAAAACAAAAAACTACAGGCAAGTGAGGAATGCTGAGAGCAAGAGAACTAGTCTTCCCTAAGGAAGAGCACAATTGGTGTAGAATACCGAATGACAACGATTGATAAAGAGGAAGGCCATACATTTGAAAGAGCGTGAAGGATGTGAAGGGAGGAGAGAGAGGAAATAATGTAACAACATCACAATCTCCAAACAAAAGAAATAGTTTTAACAGTGACATGACTTATTTCAGACAATGTATTTGTTTTTAGTTTTTTTGTTTTTTTAAACTAGCCTTTTAAATGTGTACAGGTGTTTCGCCAGCGTGTATGTGGACCACACTTGTGCAGTTTCTATGAAGGCTGAAGGCTGCTCAGGATTCCCTGGAGCTGGAGTTACAGAAGCTTATAAGTCACCATGCGGGTGCTGGAAATTGAACCCAGGTTCTTTGGAAGAAGAGCACGTGCAGCTTTCTAGCCTGTACACCATTTTTAACAATACCAAAGCATCTCAAGAGAGAGTGGAGGCTTCCTTCTCACTTCTTTCCTCATACTCTCTCCCCTTCCTCACGACACCACGCCTGAGGTTCAGTACATTAAAACACAGAGGGCACGGACACAGATGGAGTCGCATCGTCATTTCATTCAACAGGGAGAAGGAAGTCAGGCCACAGGAACCTTCCTGCTTCCTGTCACTGAGTTCATTCGATGTCACCAATAGCAAAGCAAGGAAGCCCACCCCAAGTCGGACCCCATGCGTCCAGATGTTCACAGAGCACTGGTGGTGCTTTCACTTCTCCCTGGAGTAGAGCATGATGGAATGTGTTCGTGCAGTTTACAAGAATTAGGAAATAATGAGAAATTGATAGCTATTCGAATGACCCAGACCACAAATCATACCATGTCATGTCATATCAGATCATATCATGTCATATTTAACTGTATATAGAAGTTTTCTGTCAAGTTGCAATGGTTTTACTGATTTTTAGGGATGGAAATTAATAATATTCGTGCTTAAAAAGCATACAGAGGTCTGGCTTTAACAACAACAACAACAACAACAAAACCTCTGTCTCCCTAATTGCTACTTAAATGACATTTAATTTAGGAACACAACTCAGAAAGGCTGTCCTTTTGTTTATAAGAGTCAGTGAAGGCGCTACTAAAACTTATGGTTCAACTTACAAATGACTGAGGCCAAAACATTTTTTTTTTCCATTTAATCTCTATGTGAAGGATTTGCACCCTAATTATAGTATAGGATCTTGGAAGGAGCAAGACGGGTGCTAGCAGAATCCAGGGCAAACACTTCACTCCCTAAGTGAGGAAAGTCAGGCCCCAGAGAGGCGGGACTTTTGCTATTCCTCAGTGAACGGGAGGCAGCTGTCTACCTTGGGCAACAGTTAGTTCCTCTCTGGTTTCCCTCAACCAGGCCTGTCTGCCTGTCATTCTCTTCAAGGATGGTGTTTCCAGGGTCTTGACACAGAGAAGTGCCTTAGCTGAGGGGCGGTCTGTGGCTGTTCCATTGCCCTAGGATAAAACCCACCTCCTCAGCATCACCTAAATATGAAATAACACAAAGGGACTTAGAGAGAGGTGCAGGAATCCTTCAAGACTTAGTCCTGGGGACCTCCTCTTAGGTCTGCTACTTCGATGGATTTCCTTCCCCAAGCAAAGCCGGACTGCACCTGCAAGTCATGCCACCTGGGTTTGCCTGTTGTTTTTTTTTAGACAGGGTCTCACTGTGTAACTCAGGCTTGTCTCAGAACCACAGCTCTCCTGCTTCAGGCACCTGAGTGCTGGACTATGGGAGTGCACCACCATGCCCAGCCCCACCTTTGCTTTGATGCTAACCCTAGTGTCCTGGTGCACCCGGGTAGGCACTGTGCAGAAGTGGGTCATTAACTTAGCCGATAATAACTCTACTCAAGCTAACAGGTCATTGAATCCAAAAAGGACCATGCATCATTTATCTCAGTAACTGGGCAACCAACATGATACTTCATAGTAATTTTTCTTATTTTCAGCTTTCCAATCATAGAGGACAAATGTCCTCAACAGCGCATGGATCACGTATGTATAAATCTGTGAGCTTTCTCAAGTGAGGCTCAGGCAGTGAGCAGTGTGGCTCAGGGAAGAGAGCACTACCCCCAGAGTCCCTGTCTACGCCGTTCCAGTCCTTACTCCTATTTTTAATACAGTAGAGTGCTTTTGACCTTTATATAAATGGAATCACGAAGTACATGTCCCCTTTTGTGTCGGCGGCTTTTGCTGAGTATTGTGTGTGAGCTTTGAGAGCTTTGCACAAAATGAGCAACACAGCAGCAGTATCTGAGATTGTAATCAACGTATATGAGATGCTTCCAAGTCATCGGTTCAGAAAGGCAGCAGCGAGCACAAGGCACGAGTGAACTTCTTCTCCAGTGGGCATGGTGACTGCCTCTCACTCCCACCGGGCCCGCTTTGTTTAGGCACTCCCCCGCCTCCCCCATAGTCCCCAGAAACTGTCACAGTTTCTGACGAGCTGGAGGATATAAAGTTTGAGCCTCGAGTGAGATTTGGACAGGGCAGCAGAGAAAGGAGTGTCTGGATTAGAGAGCCGCCTGCACCACTGGGCCCACAGCAACCCAAGGGCAGGTTACAAGGGAGTCGGGTTTGGGGTGAAGCCTGGGCTGGACCAGTAAGTTAGAGACTTTGCTTTTTGTTTCCCAGGGAAGAGAAGATCCAGCAACATGGGTGGCCCTGAGCACCTCCTCAGAGGACAGGTATGGCACAGGGCAGCAGGTGACTGGATTTTGATGATGGATACAGGGTGACAGCACAGGGGCAAGCAGACCAGAAGCATTTGCTTAAAACAGAGTGACAGTGAGAATTATGAGATAATGAGAGGAAGGGGACATGAGGTACATTCACGCTCACTCTTGGTCTTTTCCTTCCTCCATCCTTCCTTCCCTCCCTCTTCCTGGAGATGAGTAATTGCTTTGCCCACTGGGATTGAGGAGGCATGCTCGGAGCACTGGAGTTTCCTCTGTGAGAACTCCCCTGGTGGAAAAGCCATTCTGCATCAAATGAGTCGGATCTGAAAGCATCTCAGGTAGGTTTGGAGGGAAAATAGCTCCCTGTGCTGCCTAAGAGGGAAGTTGGACAGAGCAGGTCATTTTGTAGGGAGACTCCAGAGGTTGGCAGCTGGCTTGACTTGTGCTGGGGACTTACCAGATGTGAAGGGCAGGGTAGCTGAAAGTATGGGGGCTGGAGGGCTGAGGAGGGCAAAGGGCACTGGGACAGGTGGAATCATTTTGACTCTGCCACAGGATGCTTGGGGGCCAGAGAGAAGGGGGGAAATTGTTTGGAATAGGTTGTACCTAGACAGGTGAGCGTCACGGGTACCTGTTATCCTGTAGGATGCAGAGAAAGGAAAGGATTTGAAGCATGCCAATGAGATGGCTCACACAGCCCCAAGATGGCTAAAATTAGCATCAGCTAGACCGTGCAAAGACAAGAGGTAGGGAGAGGGAGCCAGAGGCCAAGGCAAACAGTGGGGATGGATGCAGGCTGTGCACAGCCTGGAGAGACAGAATTCCTGGAGCCTAGGCCGAGGCAGACTTGATACGAGACTGGATGCCAGTCCGGTGTGATTAACATCAATGTCACAAAGTCCAGTCCCAGAGCTCCATAATTTTCACATCCTGTTACATTTTCTACACCATCATCTTGGTAGCGAAATGATTTCCCGTGTGCATGCTATTTTGAGGCTATATTGTCTAGCAAAACGAAGCAAGCAACCAAAAGGTATCATACATAAAGGAAAGAGGCGGGGAGGCGGGATTACCTGAGACAGGCTCCTTTCTCTCTTGGGGTTAACAGAGGACAGCTTGGGGAGGGGGCACGCTGCACATCCTGGAGGTGTGATGCAAAGCAGGATGTGCGTGGACCTTGTTTTCCCCCACCAGCCCCCAGCTCATTGTCAGAGCTGCCAGGACTGGGTTAAAGCCAAGCAGCTGAAGCCGGTTTCCAGGATTCGGCTTCTCAAGCAGAGGGCATTCGTTTTCCAACCTAAGCAACAGAAGTGAGCTGGGAACCTCCTCCTGCCACATAATTGTCTTTATTGTTCAAGAAAAAGTGTTGCGAATGTGTCCTTTAGTCCAGATTTTCTAAATCTTCTTGAGAACACAAGTAATTATAGCTTTGAAAGTAGTTTTGTGGTTTTTGAGACAGGGCCTCACTAGGTAACTATGGCTGTCCTTGAACTCAGACTGCATCTACCTTTACCTCCCAGGTTGAGCGCTGGGATTAAAGGAGAGTAGAGGGGAAGATACATGCACTCTAGTGTCCTGACTGTAGCAACTGCTCTATAAGCCTCTAAAAGATAAATATCAGGAAAAATTTTCTAATGAAAAGGCCCAAGATGGAAAAAACTGAGCTGTCATAATTCTAAGGTTGGTTTGCCAAGAAAAGACACTTTACTTTCTGTATATTGAAAAATCAATAGTTTTTTTGTTTTGGTTTTTTTTTTTTCAGGAGAAGAAAACTAAGAAGGGATTCTTTTACTCCAGATAACTGGTTCACTCATTACAAGATTCGGGAATAGAGTTGGAAGGATCTCGGTCCCAGAGCATATGGGTGGGGTTGACACTCTTCACCTACTTCAGGATATGTATAAGGTGCACTGGGTGTTCCAAGGAGCCCAAGTTCACCATGAAGAGGGTTTGGAGATCACCATTAGCTATCCTACAGACCATTTATTTACCCAGATTTGCATTGCTTTGTGTAAAGTAACCCAGGGTTCTGTTCTTAGGGGCGAGAGTACTTAGAATAGTAATTAGTAGTCAATTCACATACAAGAATATTTTTGGTATAATTTTATCTACAGAACATTCTGTATGGCACCAAAAAAGGACAGAGGTGTTAGGTGTAAAGTCTCAGGCAGTAATAAGCTGGTGCCCTCCACCTCATCTGGGTGAGAAGCATCAGATAGGTGGTGTGATTCATGTCATCTTGGGTGAGGAGCCTCAGGTTATTGGTGTGATCCACCTCTAGAAACACAGTGTCTCCATTATGACCCAAAGTGTAAGATAGAACAACATGTTGGCAAAACATAAATAAAAAAAAAAATCTAAGCCCACGTAATTACCACAAGTCTATATTTCAAGGTGTAAGTGGAAAAGACAAACTAGTTAAAATTCTTTATCAGAAAAATTGTCTTTTACAGAATCAATCAATGTAATTTTAAGGTAGGGTATCATTATGTTGTCCAGGCCAGCCTGGAACTCCTGGGCTCACGCACTCTTCCTGCCTCTGCCTTCTCAGTGATGGTCCTGCAGGGGCACACCACTGTATCTGCTGACAACTGTCTTTTAAATGTGCCAACGCATTCTTAGGAATAACTTTATTGTGAGAAGAATAGCAACTCACCTCTTACACAAAACATGATAAAATCGCTTATGTATGTCAAGTGATCATTATTTGTCCTTTAGTTAACACTTACTTTAATAGCAGTGATATGTAACACTTTTACTTAATTTAACAGAGAATCAGAAGAAATCCAAATCAGAAATGATCATTTGTAGAAACTGACAAAGGACGTTCATGGATTTGCTTCCTGTCTCATGTTTTTCTGCTGCATAACAAACAACCCCACAGCTTAATGGTTTAAAACAACCATCTATTTAGCTGATAACACATCAAATGAGTTGGCAGATGAGACCAGCCTGACCTGGACTCTGTGATTTCTGGGTAGCTCTACTCCCAGGGCCTGGCTGGTTGTCAGCCCAGAGTCCTTGGCTCTCCTCCATCTGCCTCATCACTCAGCAGCAAGCTTTCCAGAGCCCGCTTATGGCAGAGGCAGGAGTCCAAGACAGGAAAGGAAGCTTATAGGGTGCTTGAGGGCTAGATTTAAAATTGGCACGCGGTTCACACCAGTTGCCTGCTGTTAGCCAAAGCAAGCAATCAAGCTAGCTCAGCTTCAGCACCCTGAGAAATGGACCCTCCTCTTGAGGATGTTTTAAGTCCTAAATATAAGGAGGCTGTTAACTGGGACATTAGCTAGTCAGCCACCACACCCTAGGCTCTCTAACACTCAAAAACAGTTATTAAAACTATGTGTCCCCCACCCCTATTTAACTAAAACTTTTAATGCAGGAATAGATGAGCATTGAAATGTATTGTCTTTTTTGGCCTGTGGGAAGTGACAGTGTGCGCCATCTTCTCCTGATACATTTGCTGATATTGGATCTTTATGCATGTCTGGATAGTAATTTACATCAGCAAATACTGTTCTGCACTGACTAATTTATTTGCTAGTGTTGAGATTTTTTAAAATCCCTTTATGGGTGGTAGGTAGTTCTTTTTGTGGCATATTTGTAGGATTTTGTTATTAGAGTCACAATTCTCCATTGTAGTGAAATTTCTGATGAAACAAATATATTCCCAAAGGAACATTTCCAGTTTCCTACTCCTAGAGTGGGTTTACCATTCTGTTTTACAATCCCCAGGCTGGCTCCTCTAATTTTTTCGACTTCCTTTAAGATTCTAAGCACATCTCTTAAAACACCTATAGAGTGTCAAGAAGCTTTGACAAGATCCCAGATGACCCCACATCCTTCTACTTACAACCTTGGGCAACCCTTCACCTTGAATGTGACTCTTAGCTGTGGAGATACCATATCTACAGGTGAGGTGGATTTCTTTTCAGAATATCGTCTAATACTAAAATATGGCATTTAAGGCCATAGTGGCACATGTCTTTAATATTTGCACAGGGGTGTAGAGGCAGGTGAATCTGGGAGTTCAAGGTCATCTTGGGATATATAATGAGTTCAAGGCCAGTCAGAGCTTCCTGGTGAGACCTTGTCTCAAAAATGAAAGGAAGGAGGAAGGAGGGAAGGAAGGAAGGAAGGAAGGAAGGAAGGAATGACAGGACCTGCTTCTCACTTGTTCCTCACAGACTATGGCAAAGTGAAAGAATATACTTTTTTTGTGATTTAGGGCACATGTGAAAGTGAATTCTGAGTTACTAACAGATTCTCTTTCTTACAACTGTGATGAATACAGTTGCGGCATTGGAGCCAGAGTTGCTGAGACCCCAGCAACTGAGCCCTCAAAGAACTGGACTTCCATTAGTAAACTACTTCCTGCCCAGCCTTCAGAGGACACCCCTCGCCTGATCAAACTCTGTGTATTGTTCCAGGCCACTGGTCTAGGGGCAATTTCCAACTTGGTAAATGGTAACTAATACACTGCAAAGCAAAGACTATCAGGAAGAGAAGAACCTAAAAAAATCCCACAGCTCCACCTCATGTTCTAGCGTGACTTGTCTACGTGATGCTCAGCTGTCTCGGACGACAGAAAACTCATTAATACAAAAAGGAGCCCGTGTAGGGCAAGTCACAATTTTTAGACAGTGGTTCACTTAGCTAAGTTAAATATTTAATAACATTATACTAAATGTGATAATATTTTATAATTCTCACATGTCATTATTTTCACCTAGATATAATAAATTCTTCTTTCAAATGATAAATCTGAAATTGCATGATGACAGTTATGTTTGATTTTGTGCTCTCTTCATCACTTTTGTTCCGATGATCTTGCCAAGACAGCGAGATATGGCACCGACAAGATTGGGCTTAAGTGACACAAATAGCTGTGTACTGTTAGAGTAACTAGTGAGTACAACATTTAAATCACTGTTTACTCATCTTGGGCTCCTTGTCAAGGAATCCTTCCTTGCTTTTTTATACACACTATACTAAGCCCTGCCCGTCCTAAGTATAATTTCTCCTGTTCAATTTCAAGCTGTTCTTCCTTGCTTCCTACACCAAAAAGCTGAAGTCTTTTGGGGTGCTAATTTTTATCACCTAAAGTCTTGGGTCCCAACTGCACATTATGTATATATAGCTTTGATAAGACTTTAAAATTATTTTTATTTTACCATTTTGTGTGTATGGGTGCTTTGACTGCCTGTATATCTATGCACTATGTGCATGCCTGGTACCCCTGGAGGCCAGAGAGAGCACTGGATTCTGTGGAACTAGAATTACAGCCATATGGGTGTGGGGACTCGAACCTGCGTCCTCTGGAGCAGCAGCCAGTACACTTAACTGCTGAGTCATCTCTCTGATAAGGTTGTTTTATGGTGTATCTGCATCTTGGATACTCATGTTAGTTATTTTCATTGTTGTGACTAGCTATCTCATGGGAACAAATTAAAGAAGGAAGTTTTCCTTTGATTCATAGTTTCAGCCCACTGTGTTGGGGGAAGGCATGGCAGATAGTGCAGTTCACACTGTGGCAGCCAGGAAGGAGAGAAGGAGACAGGACGGGGACCCAAGGAAGGGTTGTTCCCAGTGGTCCATTTCCTCTCACTCAGCCCCGCCTCTTGAAGTCTTCAGAACCTTCCAAACCTGTGCCACCACCAGGAGATCAATCATTCGAACTAGGAGCCTAATGAGGACATTTCATTGTTGAACCATAGAACAATGGCATTAAGATCTAAGAATTTCATCCAATGCACTACTCAGCTAAATGGATGCAAACTGCACCCCAAATGCAAGTAGTTCCTTTTTGCAGTAGTTGGCAATGGATACAGAGACTCACAACTTATCTATGTGCAGAGAATAAGAGACTGTAGCTCAGCCTGGTCCTAAGTGGGGCATGTGTGTCTTGTCTCCTCATCCAAAGTCTCGGGGATCACTATGGAAGAGGAGGGTAAAAATATCCTAAGAGCCAGAAGTAGACGGGGACTCTCTTCCAGTTATGACAGGGATGTTGAGCACATGAATTCACAGTTTTTGTGACTGCACGTACAAGACCCAAATAAGTTCAAACCAGCCAAAACCCTAGCCTGGATGGTGGAGGAGTCCAAAGTTCCACTCCTAGATGAGCAGCTGCTGGCATTCGATGGATGCTACAGGAGGGTGAATGGGTTTCCTCCTGATGGGGCCGCTGAGATGCTCCCGATATCCCAGCAGACACCCACAGTCATGTGCACTCAGAGAGACAGCGCTCAGTAGTAGGCTCACTGTTCATTGTTGGTCTTGTTTCTTTTTGTTTGTTTGTTTGTTTTTTTAAGTATGTGAAATTGAGAGGGAAAGTAGCCAGGCTGTAGGGAGGCGTTGGAGAGGGGGTGGAGTTAATCAAATTAACGTATGGGAATTTTAATAAAAGTTTTCCATAGAACTGGAGAAAAAATGACCAAGACAAAGCCTTCTTCTGCTTGCTGTCCATTCATACACTAATATGCTTTAAGTATGGTCCTTTGTATAGACTGAGGAAATGGCCTTTTAATCACTGTCTCTTGTTTTCTTTTTCAGTTCCTCCTTTGCAAAGCAGAGTTATTTAAATTGTAAAACTTATATCAGATTCTGCCATTTCTCTGCTCACAATTCTTTAATGACTTTGATTCATTGGAATGAAAATTTCTTATCACAGTTTACAGGGCGGCACATTCCTCTCCACACACTGAGCGCCCACTGCTCACTAACTGCTGTGAGGTCAGGTGAGAGGGGATGTTTCTTTGAAGGTACTTTGGCCTTCCCCCCCATCCTACTGTGGGCTTTTAAAGATTTTTCTCTCGCCTCTCTCCTCCGGCCTCTCTCCTTCCTATTCTCTTTTCTTCTTCTTCTTCTTCTTCTTCTTTCTTATTCTTTCTTCTTCTTCTTCTTCTCTTCTTCTTCTTCTTCTCTTCTTCTTCTTCTTCCTCTTCCTCTTCCTCCTCCTCCTCCTTCTCCTTCTTTTTCTGGACAAGGTTTCTTTGGTAGCCCTGGCTGTCTTGGACTCACTTTGTAGACCAGGCTCAAATGTACAGAGATCTGCCTCCCAAGTACTGGGATTATATAGGTGTCTGGACCCTCAATTTTGCTTTATTCTGATTTGATCTGACTTATCTAGAAATAGGTTTCTTGGTATTCATATAGTATGTGATTTTTTAAAAACACTTTTTAGATTCATTTGTTCTTTGTATTCTCCAGCCCAGTGTGTTCCTATACAGCCCTCTAATGTTTCCCAGCCTGTGCTCTATATCATAACATTAATTCACTTTTCACCTTAATCTAGTATCAGATTCAAGCATTGATTCTTGTTCAGTTTTAGTAACCTTTGTTTTAAGCTTTAGAAGTTGTATTTTTTTTTTTTAAATCCGTTTTGACAAGCTTCCTGGTTTACTGCTTCCTACAGACGTCTCCGAGCTTATGTTTCACTCACTGTAACAAAATCAGCACAGCTTTTTGGTAGTTTTGTTTCCTTGTTGTTCAACCCCAGATCCTCACCTGGCTGGCCTTGTTCCAGGCTGGAGAGACTTCCTGACTCCTCTCAGACAATTGGTAGGGCGGAGCACCAGTTCCTGTATCTGCCTGGGCACTGTTCCATTGTTGCTTGCTTTGACACCTTTTGGGGTCCGGTTGTTTATTGTTCCTGCAGGGGGTCAGTCTTACTTAAGTCCAGTTTTCACATTGTTCCTGATTCTCTTTGTATCTGGGACGTGTATTTGAGAATTTGGGGCGGGAGGGAGAATCAATTTGAGGCTCGCAGATGAAAGCTCACTAATATTTGTTTGCTTCTGCTGAGTTCCCATCTTAAACTGGGCTCACATATTCAGGCAGCAATTTGAATCCAGGGTTTAATTTTCATTGGCTTTGTTTCACTTCTGGTCTTCACAGTCCTTGATGTCGCTGCGTCTTCTTGTGCTTCAAGGCCACCAGAGCCATGCTTTGAATTTACTCAGACTGGCAAATGCCTTCAATGCAAAAACAGTTCCCTTGCCCACCCCCCTGTGGAGCCCGTTCACCTTCCAGGGTGTTCATTTTCCTTTTACCATTAGCCTTTGAAGAATCTTCTTATTAGCTCTTTGATGACTTGAACAGATGCCTCATCTATATATTTTCACTCTTTTCAGCAAAGACATTGATTCCAACACATAGGAAACAGCTTCACTTAGAATCCATATTCTACTAACATGTAGCTGTGTGGCTTTGGACAAGTTGTCCTCGGCTCCCCTCTCCCCCTCCCCCCATAGGTCATGATAGGACCTACATGGACAGGGAGATGGCTCAGTGGACAAGGTGCTTGCTTGTAAGTGTAAGTTTGGGTTCCCAAAACTCCTGTGTAAAGCCAGACATGGTAGTGACTCCATGGCAGGGTGTGCAGACATGATGGATCCTTGGACGCTCCCTGGCTATGTAGCCTCGTCCATTGGGTGAAGCTCTAACCCAACGAGAGACCCTGCTTCAAACAAAACGTAGAAGGAGCCAGAGGACTGACACCTTAAGTTGTTCTTTGAGCCTTACGTAAGAGCATCTCCACACATGATACCCCCACACCCACACACAAACACATCGTAGTGCCTACCTTATAGGAATACATGTAACAGATAGTGCCAAGCCATGGCAGGAACAGATAATTATTACCGCTGTCGTAGTGCCATAATTATTTCCTGCATACCACTAACTTAAAAAGTCAACATCTCATCTTTCATTGTCTTTTGCTTTTCTCATAGAAAGTAAGCTCAACATTTTTGTTTTCCATCATGAATTAAACTACCATTTTAGTTGAGTCAGTTAGTATATTCAAAGTTGCATTATAAAAACAACAATCCCAGTAACTCACGAATTGAGCACAGACAAGGTCATATGAAGAAGTGAGCACCCTAATGTCTATTCAATAGCACTTTGTTGCCATTTAAAAGAGTGCATTTAAAAATCGTCTTGATCCGAGGAGAGTGAAGGAGTAACTGCCAAAATTGGATGTAGACAGTGAGAGGACCGAGCTGCAAACATGGCCATCTGTGAATGCCTCCCAGCAGAGGCTGGTTCCACAGGTCCATCATTTGGAAAGCTCACCTGCCACCTGTCTTCTCTTGATTCAGATTCTCAGATGACCGTGCTTCCTGTTCCCTCTGACATTGGCCTTGTCTTCAGGAAGGCTCTGAATGCTGGTGCTAACTTGGTATCTCCACTCCGTTCCTAGAGCAAAGTCGGGAAACTGCCCCCCAAGCCCTCACACTGCTTTCTAATAGATAAGCACTTGTCACCTTTAGAAAAGCACTTGTGACTCTGATTGATTCAGAGCAACATAAAACTTTTATATCTTTCGGCTTACAGAACATATAGACCTTTGTTGGTTTATTTTGTCTCCTCCCAGGAGACACCTCCTTCTTGCTTTCCTCTCCCACCCCCCCCCCCCCCCCCCCCCCGCCTGTTCTCCATCTCCTGCTGTCTGCCACTGCTCACCCAGTATGGGCAGCTTCTTTCCTGTCTCCAGCCTCTGTTCTCTTCGTTTCTTTTGCTTCATGTCCACAAGGCCAAACCTTATCTCACATCTCTCTAAAGACACATGGCAAAGGGGAAGAAAGAAAATGACACTCCTGTCCTGCAGTGCTCTGGTAGAGGTGACAGACACACTGCCTACATGTTGTCCCAGTCCTGCAGTGCTCTGGTAGGGTTAGCAGACACACTGCCTACATGCTGTCCCAGTCCTGCAGTGCTCTGGTAGAGTTGACAGACACACTGCCTACATGCTGTCCCAGTCCTGCAGTGCTCTGGTAGGGTTAACAAAGACACTGCCTACATTCTGTCCCAGTCCTGCAGTGCTCTGGTAGAGTTGACAGACACACTGCCTACATGTTGTCCCAGTCCTGCAGTGCTCTGGTAGAGTTGACAGACACACTGCCTACATGCTGTCCCAGTCCTGCAGTGCTCTGGTAGGGTTTACAGACACACTG
This sequence comes from Acomys russatus, assembly GCF_903995435.1. Taxonomy (NCBI): domain Eukaryota; kingdom Metazoa; phylum Chordata; class Mammalia; order Rodentia; family Muridae; genus Acomys; species Acomys russatus. Next base: position 15,915,000 of record NC_067151.1, read on the forward strand.
CCTACATGCTGTCCCAGTCCTGCAGTGCTCTGGTAGAGTTGACAGACACACTGCCAACATGCTGTCCCAGTCCTGCAGTGCTCTGGTAGAGTTGACAGACACACTGCCTACATACTGTCCCAGTCCTGCAGTGCTCTGGTAGGGTTAGCAGACACACTGCCTACATGCTGTCCCAGTCCTGCAGTGCTCTGGTAGAGTTGACAGACACACTGCCTACATGCTGTCCCAGTCCTGCAGTGCTCTGGTAGGGTTAGCAGACACACTGCCTACATGCTGTCCCAGTCCTGCAGTGCTCTGGTAGGGTTAGCAGACACACTGCCTACATACTGTCCCAGTCCTGCAGTGCTCTGGTAGAGTTGACAGATACACTGCCTACATGCTGTGCCAGTCCTGCAGTGCTCTGGTAGGATTAGCAGACACACTGCCTACATGCTGTCCCAGTCCTGCAGTGCTCTGGTAGGGTTAGCAGACAACTGCCTACATGCTGTCCCAGTCCCTGCAGTGCTCTGGTAAAGTTAGCAAACACATTGCCTGCCTACATGCTGTCCCAGTCCTGCAGTGCTCTGGTAGAGTTGACAGACACACTGCCTACATGCTGTCCCAGTCCTGCAGTACTCTGGTAGAGTTGACAGACACACTGCCTGCATGCTGTCCCAGTTTTGCAGTGCTCTGGTAGAGTTGACAGACACACTGCCTACATGCTGTCCCAGTCCTGCAGTGCTCTGGTAGGGTTTACAGACACACTGCCTACATGCTGTCCCAGTCCTGCAGTGCTCTGGTAGAGTTGACAGACAAAGCCAACATGCTGTCCCAGTCCTGCAGTGCTCTGGTAGAGTTGACAGACACACTGCCTACATACTGTCCCAGTCCTGCAGTGCTCTGGTAGGGTTAGCAGACACACTGCCTACATGCTGTCCCAGTCCTGCAGTGCTCTGGTAGGGTTAACAGACACACTGCCTACATGCTGTCCCAGTCCTGCAGTGCTCTGGTAGGGTTAGCAGACACACTGCCTACATGCTGTCCCAGTCCTGCAGTGCTCTGGTAGGGTTAGCAGACACACTGCCTACATTCTGTCCCAGTCCTGCAGTGCTCTGGTAGAGTTGACAGACACACTGCCTACATGCTGTCCCAGTCCTGCAGTGCTCTGGTAGGATTAGCAGACACACTGCCTACATGCTGTCCCAGTCCTGCAGTGCTCTGGTAGGATTAGCAGACACACTGCCTACATGCTGTCCCAGTCCTGCAGTGCTCTGGTAGGGTTAGCAGACACACTGCCTACATGCTGTCCCAGTCCTGCAGTGCTCTGGTAGGGTTAGCAGACACACTGCCTACATGCTGTCCCAGTCCTGCAGTGCTCTGGTAGGGTTAACAGACACACTGCCTACATGCTGTCCCCGTCCTGCAGTGCTCTGGTAGAGTTGACAGACACACTGCCTACATGCTGTCCCAGTCCTGCAGTACTCTGGTAGAGTTGACAGACACACTGCCTACATGCTGTCCCAGTTTTGCAGTGCTTGGTAGAGTTGACAGACACACTGCCTACATGCTGTCCCAGTCCTGCAGTGCTCTGGTAGAGTTGACAGACACACTGCCTACATGCTGTCCCAGTCCTGCAGTGCTCTGGTAGGGTTAGCAGACACACTGCCTACAAGCTGTCCTGGTACTGCAGTGCTCTGGTAGAGTTAGCAGAGACACTGCCTACATGCTGTTCCAGTCCTGCAGTGCTCTGGTAGGGTTAGCAGACACACTGCCTACATGCTGTCCCGTCCTGCAGTGCTCTGGTAGAGTTGACAGACACACTGCGTACATGCTGTCTCAGTCCTGCAGTGCTCTTGTAGGGTTAGCAGACACACTGCCTACATGCTGTCCCAGTCCTGCAGTGCTCTGGTAGGGTTAACAGACACACTGTCTGCCTACATGCTGTCCCAGTCCTGCAGTCTCTGGTAGGGTTAGCAGACACACTGCCTACATGCTGTCCCTGTCCTGCAGTGCTCTGGTAGAGTTGACAGACACACTGCCTACATGCTGTCCCAGTCCTGCAGTGCTCTGGTAGGGTTAACAGACACACTGCCTACATGCTGTCCCAGTCCTGCAGTGCTCTGGTAGGGTTAGCAGACACACTGCCTACATGCTGTCCCAGTCCTGCAGTGCTCTGGTAGAGTTGACAGACACACTGCCTACATGCTGTCCCAGTCCTGCAGTGCTCTGGTAGGATTAGCAGACACACTGCCTACATGCTGTCCCAGTCCTGCAGTGCTCTGGTAGGGTTAGCAGACACACTGCCTACATGCTGTCCCAGTCCTGCAGTGCTCTGGTAGGATTAGCAGACACATTGCCTACATGCTGTCCCAGTCCTGCAGTGCTCTGGTAGGGTTAGCAGACACACTGCCTACATGCTGTCCCAGTCCTGCAGTGCTCTGGTAGGGTTAGCAGACACACTGCCTACATGCTGTCCCAGTCCTGCAGTGCTCTGGTAGGGTTAACAGACACACTGCCTACATGCTGTCCCCGTCCTGCAGTGCTCTGGTAGAGTTGACAGACACACTGCCTACATGCTGTCCCAGTCCTGCAGTACTCTGGTAGAGTTGACAGACACACTGCCTACATGCTGTCCCAGTTTTGCAGTGCTCTGGTAGAGTTGACAGACACACTGCCTACATGCTGTCCCAGTCCTGCAGTGCTCTGGTAGAGTTGACAGACACACTGCCTACATGCTGTCCCAGTCCTGCAGTGCTCTGGTAGGGTTAGCAGACACACTGCCTACAAGCTGTCCTGGTACTGCAGTGCTCTGGTAGAGTTAGCAGAGACACTGCCTACATGCTGTTCCAGTCCTGCAGTGCTCTGGTAGGGTTAGCAGACACACTGCCTACATGCTGTCCCAGTCCTGCAGTGCTCTGGTAGAGTTGACAGACACACTGCGTACATGCTGTCTCAGTCCTGCAGTGCTCTTGTAGGGTTAGCAGACACACTGCCTACATGCTGTCCCAGTCCTGCAGTGCTCTGGTAGGGTTAACAGACACACTGTCTGCCTACATGCTGTCCCAGTCCTGCAGTCTCTGGTAGGTTAGCAGCACACTGCCTACATGCTGTCCCTGTCCTGCAGTGCTCTGGTAGAGTTGACAGACACACTGCCTACATGCTGTCCCAGTCCTGCAGTGCTCTGGTAGGGTTAACAGACACACTGCCTACATGCTGTCCCAGTCCTGCAGTGCTCTGGTAGGGTTAGCAGACACACTGCCTACATGCTGTCCCAGTCCTGCAGTGCTCTGGTAGAGTTAGCAGACACACTGCCTACATGCTGTCCCAGTCCTGCAGTGCTCTGGTAGGATTAGCAGACACACTGCCTACATGCTGTCCCAGTCCTGCAGTGCTCTGGTAGGGTTAGCAGACACACTGCCTACATGCTGTCCAAGTCCTGCAGTGCTCTGGTAAAGTTAGCAAACACATTGCCTGCCTACATGCTGTCCCAGTCCTGCAGTGCTCTGGTAGAGTTGACAGACACACTGCCTACATGCTGTCCCAGTCCTGCAGTACTCTGGTAGAGTTGACAGACACACTGCCTACATGCTGTCCCAGTTTTGCAGTGCTCTGGTAGAGTTGACAGACACACTGCCTACATGCTGTCCCAGTCCTGCAGTGCTCTGGTAGAGTTGACAGACACACTGTGCTGTCCCAGTCCTGCAGTGCTCTGGTAGGGTTAGCAGACACACTGCCTACATGCTGTCCCAGTCCTGCAGTGCTCTGGTAGAGTTGACAGACACACTGCCTACATGCTGTCCCAGTCCTGCAGTGCTCTGGTAGGGTTAGCAGACACACTGCCTACATGCTGTCCCAGTTTTGCAGTGCTCTGGTAGGGTTAGCAGACACACTGCCTACATGCTGTCCCAGTCCTGCAGTGCTCTGGTAGAGTTGACAGACACATTGCCTACATGCTGTCCCAGGCCTGCAGTGCTCTGGTAGGGTTAACAAACACACTGCCTACATTCTGTCCCAGTCCTGCAGTGCTCTGGTAGAGTTGACAGACACACTGCCTACATGTTGTCCCAGTCCTGCAGTGCTCTGGTAGAGTTGACAGACACACTGCCTACATGCTGTCCCAGTCCTGCAGTGCTCTGGTAGGGTTAGCAGACACACTGCCTACAAGCTGTCCCAGTACTGCAGTGCTCTGGTAGAGTTAGCAGAGACACTGCCTACATGCTGTTCCAGTCCTGCAGTGCTCTGGTAGGGTTAGCAGACACACTGCCTACATGCTGTCCCAGTCCTGCAGTGCTCTGGTAGAGTTGACAGACACACTGCGTACATGCTGTCTCAGTCCTGCAGTGCTCTTGTAGGGTTAGCAGACACACTGCCTACATGCTGTCCCAGTCCTGCAGTGCTCTGGTAAGGTTAGCAGACACACTGCCTACATGCTGTCCCAGTCCTGCAGTGCTCTGGTAGGGTTAACAGACACACTGTCTGCGTACATGCTGTCCCAGTCCTGCAGTCTCTGGTAGGGTTAGCAGACACACTGCCTACATGCTGTCCCAGTTTTGCAGTGCTCTGGTAGGGTTAGCAGACACACTGCCTACATGCTGCCCCAGTCCTGCAGTGCTCTGGTAGGGTTTACAGACACACTGCCTACATGCTGTCCCAGTCCTGCAGTGCTCTGGTAGAGTTGACAGACAAAGCCAACATGCTGTCCCAGTCCTGCAGTGCTCTGGTAGAGTTGACAGACACACTGCCTACATACTGTCCCAGTCCTGCAGTGCTCTGGTAGAGTTGACAGACACACTGCCTACATGCTGTCCCAGTCCTGCAGTACTCTGGTAGAGTTGACAGACACACTGCCTACATGCTGTCCCAGTTTTGCAGTGCTCTGGTAGAGTTGACAGACACACTGCCTACATGCTGTCCCCGTCCTGCAGTGCTCTGGTAGAGTTGACAGACACACTGCCTACCTGCTGTCCCAGTCCTGCAGTGCTCTGGTAGGGTTAGCAGACACACTGCCTACATGCTGTCCCAGTCCTGCAGTGCTCTGGTAGAGTTGACAGACACACTGCCTACATGCTGTCCCAGTCCTGCAGTGCTCTGGTAGAGTTGACAGACACATTGCCTACATGCTGTCCCAGTCCTGCAGTGCTCTGGTAGGGTTAACAAACACACTGCCTACATTCTGTCCCAGTCCTGCAGTGCTCTGGTAGAGTTGACAGACACACTGCCTACATGTTGTCCCAGTCCTGCAGTGCTCTGGTAGAGTTGACAGACACACTGCCTACATGCTGTCCCAGTCCTGCAGTGCTCTGGTAGGGTTAGCAGACACACTGCCTACAAGCTGTCCCGGTACTGCAGTGCTCTGGTAGAGTTAGCAGAGACACTGCCTACATGCTGTTCCAGTCCTGCAGTGCTCTGGTAGGGTTAGCAGACACACTGCCTACATGCTGTCCCAGTCCTGCAGTGCTCTGGTAGAGTTGACAGACACACTGCGTACATGCTGTCTCAGTCCTGCAGTGCTCTTGTAGGGTTAGCAGACACACTGCCTACATGCTGTCCCAGTCCTGCAGTGCTCTGGTAGGGTTAGCAGACACACTGCCTACATGCTGTCCCAGTCCTGCAGTGCTCTGGTAGGGTTAACAGACACACTGTCTGCCTACATGCTGTCCCAGTCCTGCAGTGCTCTGGTAGGGTTAGCAGACACACTGCCTACATGCTGTCCCTGTCCTGCAGTGCTCTGGTAGAGTTGACAGACACACTGCCTACATGCTGTCCCAGTCCTGCAGTGCTCTGGTAGGGTTAAAAGACACACTGCCTACATGCTGTCCCAGTCCTGCAGTGCTCTGGTAGGGTTAGCAGACATACTGCCTACATGTTGTCCCAGTCCTGCAGTGCTCTGGTAGGGTTAGCAGACACACTGCCTACATGCTGTCCCAGTCCTGCAGTGCTCTGGTAGGGTTAACAGACACACTGCCTACATGCTGTCCCAGTCCTGCAGTGCTCTGGTAAAGTTAGCAGACACACTGCCTGCCTACATGCTGTCCCAGTCCTGCAGTGCTCTGGTAGAGTTGACAGACACAATGCCTACATGCTGTCCCAGTCCTGCAGTGCTCTGGTAGGGTTAGCAGACACACTGCCTACATGCTGTCCCAGTCCTGCAGTGCTCTGGTAGAGTTGACAGACACACTGCCTACATGCTGTCCCAGTCCTGCAGTACTCTGGTAGAGTTGACAGACACACTGCCTACATGCTGTCCCAGTCCTGCAGTGCTCTGGTAGGGTTAGCAGACACACTGCCTACATGCTCTCCCAGTCCTGCAGTGCTCTGGTAGGGTTAGCAGACACACTGCCTACATGCTGTCCCAGTCCTGCAGTGCTCTGGTAGAGTTGACAGACACACGGCCTACATGCTGTCCCAGTCCTGCAGTGCTCTGGTAGGGTTAACAAACACACTGCCTACATGCTGTCCCAGTCCTGCAGTGCTCTGGTAGAGTTGACAGACACACTGCCTACATGTTGTCCCAGTCCTGCAGTGCTCTGGTAGAGTTGACAGACACACTGCCTACATGCTGTCCCAGTCCTGCAGTGCTCTGGTAGGGTTAGCAGACACACTGCCTACAAGCTGTCCCAGTCCTGCAGTGCTCTGATAGAGTTAGCAGAGACACTGCCTACATGCTGTTCCAGTCCTGCAGTGCTCTGGTAGTGTTAGCAGACACACTGCCTACATGCTGTCCCAGTTTTGCAGTGCTCTGGTAGAGTTGACAGACACACTGCCTACATGCTGTCCCAGTCCTGCAGTGCTCTGGTAGGGTTAGCAGACACACTGCCTACATGCTGTCCCAGTCCTGCAGTGCTCTGGTAAAGTTAGCAGACACACTGCCTGCCTACATGCTGTCCCAGTCCTGCAGTGCTCTGGTAGAGTTGACAGACACACTGCCTACATGCTGTCCCAGTCCTGCAGTGCTCTGGTAGAGTTGACAGACACACTGCCTACATGCTGTCCCAGTCCTGCAGTACTCTGGTAGAGTTGACAGACACACTGCCTACATGCTGTCCCAGTCCTGCAGTACTCTGGTAGAGTTGACAGACACACTGCCTACATGTTGTCCCAGTCCTGCAGTGCTCTGGTAGAGTTGACAGACACACTGCCTACATGCTGTCCCAGTCCTGCAGTGCTCTGCTAGGGTTTACAGACACACTGCCTACATGCTGTCCCAGTCCTGCAGTGCTCTGGTAGAGTTGACAGACACACTGCCAACATGCTGTCCCAGTCCTGCAGTGCTCTGGTAGAGTTGACAGACACACTGCCTACATACTGTCCCAGTCCTGCAGTGCTCTGGTAGGGTTAGCAGACACACTGCCTACATGCTGTCCCAGTCCTGCAGTGCTCTGGTAGAGTTGACAGACACACTGCCTACATGCTGTCCCAGTCCTGCAGTGCTCTGGTAGGGTTAGCAGACACACTGCCTACATGCTGTCCCAGTCCTGCAGTGCTCTGGTAGGGTTAGCAGACACACTGCCTACATGCTGTCCCAGTCCTGCAGTGCTCTGGTAGAGTTGACAGATACACTGCCTACATGCTGTGCCAGTCCTGCAGTGCTCTGGTAGGATAGCAGACACTGCCTACATGCTGTCCCAGTCCTGCAGTGCTCTGGTAGGGTTAGCAGACACACTGCCTACATGCTGTCCCAGTCCTGCAGTGCTCTGGTAAAGTTAGCAAACACATGCCTGCCTACATGCTGTCCCAGTCCTGCAGTGCTCTGGTAGAGTTGACAGACACACTGCCTACATGCTGTCCCAGTCCTGCAGTACTCTGGTAGAGTTGACAGACACACTGCCTACATGCTGTCCCAGTTTTGCAGTGCTCTGGTAGAGTTGACAGACACACTGCCTACATGCTGTCCCAGTCCTGCAGTGCTCTGGTAGAGTTGACAGACACACTGCCTACATGCTGTCCCAGTCCTGCAGTGCTCTGGTAGGGTTAACAGACACACTGCCTACATGCTGTCCCGTCCTGCAGTGCTCTGATAGAGTTAGCAGAGACACTGCCTACATGCTGTTCCAGTCCTGCAGTGCTCTGGTAGTGTTAGCAGACACACTGCCTACATGCTGTCCCAGTTTTGCAGTGCTGTGGTAGAGTTGACAGACACACTGCCTACATGCTGTCCCAGTCCTGCAGTGCTCTGGTAGGGTTAACAGACACACTGCCTACATGCTGTCCCAGTCCTGCAGTGCTCTGGTAAAGTTAGCAGACACACTGCCTGCCTACATGCTGTCCCAGTCCTGCAGTGCTCTGGTAGAGTTGACAGACACACTGCCTACATGCTGTCCCAGTCCTGCAGTGCTCTGGTAGAGTTGACAGACACACTGCCTACATGCTGTCCCAGTCCTGCAGTACTCTGGTAGAGTTGACAGACACACTGCCTACATGCTGTCCCAGTCCTGCAGTACTCTGGTAGAGTTGACAGACACACTGCCTACATGCTGTCCCAGTCCTGCAGTGCTCTGGTAGAGTTAGCAGACACACTGCCTACATGCTGTCCCAGTCCTGCAGTGCTCTGGTAGAGTTGACAGACACACTGCCTACATGCTGTCCCAGTCCTGCAGTGCTCTGGTAGGGTTAGCAGACACACTGCCTACAAGCTGTCCCAGTCCTGCAGTGCTCTGATAGAGTTAGCAGAGACACTGCCTACATGCTGTTCCAGTCCTGCAGTGCTCTGGTAGTGTTAGCAGACACACTGCCTACATGCTGTCCCAGTTTTGCAGTGCTCTGGTAGAGTTGACAGACACACTGCCTACATGCTGTCCCAGTCCTGCAGTGCTCTGGTAGGGTTAGCAGACACACTGCCTACATGCTGTCCCAGTCCTGCAGTGCTCTGGTAGAGTTAGCAGACACACTGCCTGCCTACATGCTGTCCCAGTCCTGCAGTGCTCTGGTAGAGTTGACAGACACACTGCCTACATGCTGTCCCAATCCTGCAGTGCTCTGGTAGAGTTGACAGACACACTGCCTACATGCTGTCCCAGTCCTGCAGTACTCTGGTAGAGTTGACAGACACACTGCCTACATGCTGTCCCAGTCCTGCAGTGCTCTGGTAGAGTTGACAGACACACTGCCTACATACTGTCCCAGTCCTGCAGTGCTCTGGTAGGGTTAGCAGACACACTGCCTACATGCTGTCCCAGTCCTGCAGTGCTCTGGTAGAGTTGACAGACACACTGCCTACATGCTGTCCCAGTCCTGCAGTGCTCTGGTAGGGTTAGCAGACACACTGCCTACATGCTGTCCCAGTCCTGCAGTGCTCTGGTAGGGTTAGCAGACACACTGCCTACATGCTGTCCCAGTCCTGCAGTGCTCTGGTAGAGTTGACAGATACACTGCCTACATGCTGTGCCAGTCCTGCAGTGCTCTGGTAGGATTAGCAGACACTGCCTACATGCTGTCCCAGTCCTGCAGTGCTCTGGTAGGGTTAGCAGACACACTGCCTACATGCTGTCCCAGTCCTGCAGTGCTCTGGTAAAGTTAGCAAACACATTGCCTGCCTACATGCTGTCCCAGTCCTGCAGTGCTCTGGTAGAGTTGACAGACACACTGCCTACATGCTGTCCCAGTCCTGCAGTACTCTGGTAGAGTTGACAGACACACTGTCTACATGCTGTCCCAGTTTTGCAGTGCTCTGGTAGAGTTGACAGACACACTGCCTACATGCTGTCCCAGTCCTGCAGTGCTCTGGTAGAGTTGACAGACACACTGCCTACATGCTGTCCCAGTCCTGCAGTGCTCTGGTAGGGTTAGCAGACACACTGCCTACAAGCTGTCCCAGTCCTGCAGTGCTCTGATAGAGTTAGCAGAGACACTGCCTACATGCTGTTCCAGTCCTGCAGTGCTCTGGTAGTGTTAGCAGACACACTGCCTACATGCTGTCCCAGTTTTGCAGTGCTCTGGTAGAGTTGACAGACACACTGCCTACATGCTGTCCCAGTCCTGCAGTGCTCTGGTAGGGTTAACAGACACACTGCCTACATGCTGTCCCAGTCCTGCAGTGCTCTGGTAAAGTTAGCAGACACACTGCCTGCCTACATGCTGTCCCAGTCCTGCAGTGCTCTGGTAGAGTTGACAGACACACTGCCTACATGCTGTCCCAGTCCTGCAGTGCTCTGTAGAGTTGACAGACACACTGCCTACATGCTGTCCCAGTCCTGCAGTACTCTGGTAGAGTTGACAGACACACTGCCTACATGCTGTCCCAGTCCTGCAGTACTCTGGTAGAGTTGACAGACACACTGCCTACATGCTGTCCCAGTCCTGCAGTGCTCTGGTAGAGTTAGCAGACACACTGCCTACATGCTGTCCCAGTCCTGCAGTGCTCTGGTAGAGTTGACAGACACACTGCCTACATGTTGTCCCAGTCCTGCAGTGCTCTGGTAGAGTTGACAGACACACTGCCTACATGCTGTCCCAGTCCTGCAGTGCTCTGCTAGGGTTTACAGACACACTGCCTACATGCTGTCCCAGTCCTGCAGTGCTCTGGTAGAGTTGACAGACACACTGCCAACATGCTGTCCCAGTCCTGCAGTGCTCTGGTAGAGTTGACAGACACACTGCCTACATACTGTCCCAGTCCTGCAGTGCTCTGGTAGGGTTAGCAGACACACTGCCTACATGCTGTCCCAGTCCTGCAGTGCTCTGGTAGAGTTGACAGACACACTGCCTACATGCTGTCCCAGTCCTGCAGTGCTCTGGTAGGGTTAGCAGACACACTGCCTACATGCTGTCCCAGTCCTGCAGTGCTCTGGTAGGGTTAGCAGACACACTGCCTACATGCTGTCCCAGTCCTGCAGTGCTCTGGTAGAGTTGACAGATACACTGCCTACATGCTGTGCCAGTCCTGCAGTGCTCTGGTAGGATTAGCAGACACACTGCCTACATGCTGTCCCAGTCCTGCAGTGCTCTGGTAGGGTTAGCAGACACACTGCCTACATGCTGTCCCAGTCCTGCAGTGCTCTGGTAAAGTTAGCAAACACATTGCCTGCCTACATGCTGTCCCAGTCCTGCAGTGCTCTGGTACAGTTGACAGACACACTGCCTACATGCTGTCCCAGTCCTGCAGTACTCTGGTAGAGTTGACAGACACACTGCCTACATGCTGTCCCAGTCCTGCAGTGCTCTGGTAGGGTTTACAGACACACTGCCTACATGCTGTCCCAGTCCTGCAGTGCTCTGGTAGAGTTGACAGACAAAGCCAACATGCTGTCCCAGTCCTGCAGTGCTCTGGTAGAGTTGACAGACACACTGCCTACATACTGTCCCAGTCCTGCAGTGCTCTGGTAGGGTTAGCAGACACACTGCCTACATGCTGTCCCAGTCCTGCAGTGCTCTGGTAGGGTTAACAGACACACTGCCTACATGCTGTCCCAGTCCTGCAGTGCTCTGGTAGGGTTAGCAGACACACTGCCTACATGCTGTCCCAGTCCTGCAGTGCTCTGGTAGGGTTAGCAGACACACTGCCTACATGCTGTCCCAGTCCTGCAGTGCTCTGGTAGAGTTGACAGACACACTGCCTACATGCTGTCCCAGTCCTGCAGTGCTCTGGTAGGATTAGCAGACACACTGCCTATATGCTGTCCCAGTCCTGCAGTGCTCTGGTAGGGTTAGCAGACACACTGCCTACATGCTGTCCCAGTCCTGCAGTGCTCTGGTAGGGTTTAGCAGACACACTGCCTACATGCTGTCCCAGTCCTGCAGTGCTCTGGTAGGGTTAACAGACACACTGCCTACATGCTGTCCCAGTCCTGCAGTGCTCTGGTAGGGTTAGCAGACACACTGCCTACATGCTGTCCCAGTCCTGCAGTGCTCTGGTAGAGTTGACAGACACATTGCCTACATGCTGTCCCAGTCCTGCAGTGCTCTGGTAGGGTTAACAAACACACTGCCTACATGCTGTCCCAGTCCTGCAGTGCTCTGGTAAAGTTAGCAGACACACTGCCTGCCTACATGCTGTCCCAGTCCTGCAGTGCTCTGGTAGGGTTAACAGACACACTGCCTACATGCTGTCCCAGTCCTGCAGTACTCTGGTAGGGTTAACAGACACACTGCCTACATGCTGTCTCAGTCCTGCAGTGCTCTGGTAGGGTTAACAGACACACTGCCTACATGCTGTCCCAGTCCTGCAGTACTCTGGTAGGGTTAACAGACACACTGCCTACATGCTGTCCCAGTCCTGCAGTGCTCTGGTAGGGTTAACAGACACACTGCCTACATGCTGTCCCAGTCCTGCAGTGCTTTGGTAGGGTTAACAGACACACTGCCTACATGCTGTCCCAGTCCTGCAGTACTCTGGTAGGGTTAACAGACACACTGCCTACATGCTGTCTCAGTCCTGCAGTACTCTGGTAGGGTTAACAGACACACTGCCTACATGCTGTCCCAGTCCTGCAGTGCTTTGGTAGGGTTAACAGACACACTGCCTACATGCTGTCCCAGTCCTGCAGTACTCTGGTAGGGTTAACAGACACACTGCCTACATGCTGTCTCAGTCCTGCAGTGCTCTGGTAGGGTTAACAGACACACTGCCTACATGCTGTCCCAGTCCTGCAGTGCTCTGGTAGGGTTAGCAGACACACTGTCTACATGCTGTCCCAGTTAGGCTTCAGGACAGCAGAGCAAGGGGCTGGGCTCTGTGCAGCTTCAAAAGACAGCAAAGCGTCTAATTCTGACCAAGGTTCCTGCCACATTTCTCGTCGGCCTTTTTGACATTCCTTCATGCACGCTGTCTTGTTAGGAGAGGTTGGCAGTGTCTCTGAGCTGCAGAGGCGACTGCAGCTGATAGAGCACCCTATGCCTGATTACTGTTGTGCACATGGCTAAGGGGACTGGACTTCATCATTGATGAAGAGAGACACAGGGAGAAACATCTCTGTTTCCCTGGACACTATTATCTGTAAGATGACACCTGGACTTTCTCCAACCTCATAAATAAAAATGCCTTCTTAAAGACAGTACAGAAAAAAAAAACCCCACCAATTAGTTCTTGAATTAATTAGCTATGAAATCTTCCTACTTAGGATTGTTAGTATGTGAAAAAAATTTTTTTTATTGTTTAGATTTGTTATGGTGTTGGGTTTTTTTTTTTTTTCACGTACAGATCAAAGCAGGTTGATTAATATATCTTAGTGGTCAAAGAAATTCTTATGTAAGAATATTTTCTCACATAAAACCAAACCAAACCAAAACAAAACCATGAAGAAAGGACACTGGTACAGCATGTGGAGCAACAGGAGGTAGGGGAATCTTCTGGAACTCGTATTTTCCCCCTAAGGAAGCCTGGCTCATTGTGTTCACTTTCCTTCTCCCTCTTATGAGATGTTACGGCAGATATGTGGAGTTTTAGAAATGGAAGTCAAGTAACAGACATAGTAAGATAAAAACCCGATCTCCAACAGGTCTCAGTAGTGGAGACCTTGCCTTAAGAGTGAAGTGCCCTGATGGTCACATGTAAGCGTTCCCTGCCAACCCAGAAAGCAGGGGACCTCCAAAATGACACTGTGAGTGACTTGCATCCAGTTACAAGAATCTAGTAGCAAAATAAAAACAAAGTAAAGAGAAATCACCAAATAAATACTCCCTGAGCTATGTGTGATGGTCAGGCCTTGTCTACTGTAAACAACTCATTCTGGCTGATGCTTACATTATCAGAAGCTCCAAGGTGAAGTGCATTCTGGGACACCTAGATACAGGCTGCAGATAGTTAAAGCCCTTTCTCTTTCCTCTCTTGGGTCTCTCCATTCCTGAGAAGTGTAGATCTTTGATTCTGAGGCAGGTGGCCCCCGCCTAGTGCCCACCCCAGTACAGGGACGTGTTCACCTGCCCCAGTCACTTGGTCTTAAACTGAAGAAGGCACAGTTTCTCAAGGCGAATATGGGTTTTGTCTTAGGAAGAACAAAACTATTTTGGGCAGACACAAATAAGAAAAGACAGCATCATCACAGTCATTGCATGAACTAGAGCTGACATTTTAGCTTATTAATATCGGCCGTTACAGGGAAAGACAAATGCTATTCGTAAGTCAGAGGATTCTGAAGCCAGTGTGAATTAATTTTGATTTTTAAAGTAACATAACAGTTGAGTTTTGAGAATTGAGTTAAGACTTTAGTCTTCAATCATTTTCAAAAATAAATTTAGATTCTAAGTGGAAGAGGATTTGTGAAGTCATACATGCCTGAACTTCAAATTTAAATTCAAAAGGGGATGGAGTTGAATTTAGAGACATTGTGAATATTTTCTGATCAAGAAGATGACAGATGTGTGAAAACAAAGCAGGACTCCCTGGCGAAAACATCTATTACACCCCATCTAGGCAGCAAGCAAGGAGCCCTGGTAGTCTCAGCCTGGGACTAGATTCACACCAGCCTTTGACTGCCTTCAGAAAAGGCAATTTAGTTAGCGACTTGACATCACACATTAGAACACAGTGCAGAGAGGCCCCATCCTTTCTCTTAAGCAGCTTGTATCAAAGTTTCCAGTCTCACGACACCAAACCTGCAGCACTATGGGCAAAACTACCAAAAGGAGTTCCCATAAAGTGGAAGGCATATTTCAAATTTCCAACAGAATTTTCCAGTAATGTGTATTTAGGGATTTGCCTTTTAAAGAACCAGCCTTCTGCATGAATTAAAGGATGGCTCATCATCACTGGCGCAAAGACAAGGACATTAGTTTCTTGTCCCAAAATAACAAGACACTCTTTCTTTCAAATAGAAGTACCTTGAAAACACTGAGGTAATTTATAGATACCGTGTAATTGTGAGACACCATGTTATTCCAAAGGCTGAAGAAAAATTAGCTTTTTAAGAGGTGGTTTATCTGAGTCAAGACTATGGCATGGCTTTGCAATCTCATGGCTTGTATCTCATGCAAACTGAATTCCTTTTTAAGTAATCACCTGGTGAGCCGTGCAACGTTACAGGCAGTGTGCGAAGCTAGGCAGGGATGGGAGTAAAGGTCTTGACCAAACGATGACACATCAAAACAAAGCAAAACAAATCCTCCTCTAAGTCATTCAATACCCCCCCCTTTTTTTTTTACATCTTATTAATGAGCCAACAGCCGTCATCACCATGTACAGTAACATCTTACTCAGAGGGGGAAAAAAACCAAGTATATGAAACTTAAATTGACCACAGACATTTTTCCCTTGTAAGGAAAAAGTGTCATAATTTCATTTCAGCAGAGAAGTGAATCCCAACACTGCGTCTTTGAGGGAAGGACAGAGTGAAAGCTGGAAGCCTGTAGCTCAGAGAGTCGTTGGCCAGTCTAAGGACTGTGCGTGGTGCCATACACTTAGAACAGCACTGAGAATGCTGAACAAAGATGATCCTAAGCTACATAGCAAGTTCGAACCTAGCTCAGGTGCACAGTAAACTCTTGTCTCATAACTTTTTTTTTTTTTTTTTTTTTTTTAAGAAGAACTCTATCTTGCATTAGGAGATACTGACTGGAGAGAGGGATGGAGGTCTGTACTGACAACACTAGGAAGAACTGTTGTCAATGCTAGGCTTTGTGGCAGTAAAAGGAAGCGGAGGCAGAGCTGAGGAACAGCAGGAAGCTACAATGTTGAAGAAGGCAAGACTCTTCAGGAAGAGCTCAGCAAATCTAGGAGCCTCCTGTTCCCTAGGAGGGACAGGTCCCAAGACCCCTGAGCAGATGCATGAATCATAGAGAGGACCAAACCCTGAGCAAAAGCTCTGAGGTACCAAGGCTGTGAGGGGGATGGCCACTTGATGGCCACTTGATGACTTCAGGGAGGCATTACGTGTGGATCTGCTGGGAAGACTCAGCCTTAGGCGGACAGAGCAGGATGAAAGAGACTCTCATCACACAGAGTGGGCTGTTTAACACTTACGAATTATTTACTTGTGGAACCTTCCACTCACTATTTTTGAAGAGATAATGGAAACCACAGAGAAGGAGGGTTGGCGTATTTAATATTCTGCCTCAGACACATGAGATGTTACCCTCTTGCCATTTACTGGAATTGTAGTAACCTTTTGCTTCACATAAAGATGCAGTCACGTAATCCTTTCAAAGGACACAGCTTGAGTTCCACAACCAAGGAAGTGTTAACGAGAGCTATGGAGATGAGACATGATGAGACGAAAATTCTGTAGAATAAGAACATTATTCAGGTGTAGCCCAAGATGGGCTCTGAAATTCTGGCATAAGACTTGCCTCAGTAATTGTGACTTGGGCTTTCTTTGTGTCTCTGTTAGAGACAGGACCACAGGCAGCCCATACTGTTCTCTTACTCCTGTGTATTCAAAGATGATCAGGAATGTCTGGTCCCCCGGACTCTCTCCACTATACCAGTGCTGATATAGGTGTGGGTCCCCACACTTAGTATATGCAATACTGGGGTTGGAGTCTAGATCTTCATGTATGATAGGTCAGTGCCCAGTCAATTGCGCTACGGCCCCAGATGCCTGTATTATTAGCAGTATTAGTAGTATGAATAGCACATATTAAAAGATTTACTACATACCATGCCCTGGTCCCAGGGTGTGTGTATTCTCTTACCATTTCTCAAGGTACTTCCTTCCATTGGTTCACAACACTCCCTGTTGAGAGGGAGAGGGTGATGCACAGACACCAAATACCTTGTCAAAACTGGAGTTAAATGGTAAACAGGGAACCATAGGACACAAAAGCCCTTTTCTTAAACATTGCAGTGCCTGTGGGAGTTTGGTACCAGTATCCTCCCAGATGCCCAAAGCCCATGGATGCTCAAGTCTCGGAGTTCAAATCCTCCTGTGTACTCAGCTCCTGCACTGATGTCCGCTTTACTTATAATGCTTACTGCAATGTAAAAGTTATGTAATATCCTTTAAAAAAAC
Source organism: Acomys russatus (assembly GCF_903995435.1). Classification (NCBI taxonomy): domain Eukaryota; kingdom Metazoa; phylum Chordata; class Mammalia; order Rodentia; family Muridae; genus Acomys; species Acomys russatus. The sequence goes on from NC_067151.1 coordinate 15,931,859, forward strand.
AGGTCCTACTATGTAGCTCAGGTTGGCCTTGGCCTCACCATGTTCCTGCCTCAGCCTCCTGAGTGGGTGAAATTAAAGGTATCTGACACCGATGCTATCTAGATCACTGATATACTATATTATTTATGGATAACCACAACTGTACACATATTTAGTCCAGGCTAAATATTAAACAGCACAATTGGTCCCTGGTTGGCTCCATGGATGGTGAGCCCACAGATGTGGAGGACCTCCAATCCTACCATCCCACGGTCCCATCAGGTCCATCATTTCAGTTGCCACTTTGTATATGTCCCTTCCCTTTAGTATACATAAGGGTTGATATCCCAAATGCGTAGGCCTTTCTTCAGTTTTGAAAGAAATCATTATTATGGACAACCGTTGCAGGTTTCCTGGTTGGTGTGCATGGGAGGTAGTGGAGACATTAATATCCAATTCCTAAGCTCATGGGCATTATCACCAAACTGAGGAAAGATAAGAAACATTAAAATAGAACTAACGGCAATGCATGAAATTCTAAGCTGAAGCTCAAGGCTCAGGCAGTGTGGGGTAAAGCTGCAGAGTGAAAGAGAGAGGAGATTCTTCTTCCTGGGACACCGAGTGCGCTTCTTGGGCTCTCTGCCATACTGTCTCACTGTGCTTTACTTCAGGTAGCCTTGCTGTGAACCCAAGCAAGATTATAAAAGGGAAAATGCATTTTAAACCTCCAAGAACTAAATAAACTCTGGCTATTTGTTCTGGAATTCTACTGCAGGCATCATTGTCTTTCTGATATTTACAAGTGGCCCACATCTAAGATTAAGTACGTACAAGAAGGCAAGGGTACAGTGAGCATGCTTAAGCAAAGCTTCTAAGTTTAGAAACACCACTTTAAAAAAAAAAAAAAAGATGGCCTCTTGTAGCACAGGGTGACCTCTAACTCACTATAGCCAGGATGATCTTGAACTTCTGATCCCTCTGCCTCCAGCTCTCAAATACTAAGAATGTAGGCTTGTGCCACCATGCCCGGATTCACACAGTGCTGGGATCAAACTCATGGCTTTGTGCAAGCTCGGACAAGCACTTTTCTAGCAAGCCACATTTCAGCCGAGGGAACGTCACTTTTACACCCTCATACTTACCTTCTCATGTTGGGAGAATTGATGGCAGGAGGGTGGTTAGCAAGCAGGACACTGAGGAAGGAAAAGGAAAATCATGGTCAGCCCAGATTCTGGCCTCATGCTGGATGGAACCAGGCCCCTCTGTGCCCTGGTGCGCTGAAGCAAACCCTAGCTTTCACTCCATCCTCACTACCCACATCAGGCCCTCATTACCTTTTGCCTGGGCATCTCCTCAGCTTTCATAACCCATTTTCCACATCCCAGTAAGGGTTCCTTTTTAAAATGCCAATGAGATTGTGTCACCGTTCAGTTTCCTAGAGCATCTTTCCACTCTGCACAAGGTCTGATGCTTTGCCATGCCAGAACTCAGCTTTTACTTCTTTGCAAGACCCTAGATGTACCTTACAGTTCAGCTTGACTCTAACCCAACTCTTCAACTAGGCCGTGATCAATGCTACTGTCACACCATGGCACCCCTGCTCCACATCTTTGTTCTATGGATGAATTTTTACCCATCCTTTAAGACTTACAGAAACCTCTTTCCCATTTGCTCCTGTACCACACCTGGAGTTAAGTTAGAGGCTCCCTTCCGCCAGCCACAATTCCCCTTAGAGCATTTCCCACAGGCAGTATAATTATTTATTTTCCAATCACTCCCACTAGATTATAAACTCCTGAGAGTAGGGACTTCTCAAATCCGGATCCTTAGCATCTACTACGTGTGTCTTCTCAAAGACATCGAAAGACTGGATGTACCGCCACCAACCTCAAAGCTCCCCACATTTCTGTAGCTTTGAAAATGAGCACATTAGCAGCACATCATAGAAAAACAGCCGGCTGTAATTTGCTGTCTTGTGCACTCAGCATGGAAATTCTTTCAATCAGGATGCCTGGAGTTGTAATCATTTAAAAGGGGTGTCACCAGCTAAACGAACCCTTGTGCTTAGGGAAATGGTAGAAAAGCCATGATTAACAGAAAGATTCCACCCAGACACTTCTCCTTCCCTGTCTCCATGTCAGACTCCCTCTCTCGGAACCTGCAGTAAAGCTGTAAGTCTCTCAGTCATGGGTGTTAGTGCCTACTGTCATCCACAGCAGGACAACAAAAACACATATAAGTGAGAGAGACCACAAGAAAAGGAGGCAGAGGAAAATGAAGCCTTTCTGCCTGAGAAAGTTTCTGGAGGGAAACATCCAACACCCAGAGGCCAATATCTGGTGAAACATCCACCTGGCCATGGGCACAAGCCAAAGCACTGTATTTATAGCAGGCAGTGTGGACGAGGTCAGTGAGGGGCAAGCTACCTAAACTGATTGGTTTTTGTTTTCTGTAGAGGCAAATACATATCAGAAGTTGCCCAGAAAGATTGAATACAATATGGTAGCCAGCGCTCACCGCCCTAGGAAACTACAGTGTGCACCAGATTGACCAAGGAAGCTGAAAGCCTCGCACTCTAAGTGAGTCAGTTGGCTTTCTTTATCAATGAGATTTACTTTTTGAATAAAGGAATTGGAAGGAATTTTTCTTCTCTCTCCTGTTTTACTTTTTCTTTTTAGAGGCACATATTATTAAAATCTATGAGAAAGCTGTAGCCCCACCCCTCAGAGTCTGGATAGGTGCTCCATTTAAAAGGACCTGCAAGGACAAGGTCAATAGTGTTTCATCTTTCTCTTCGTTCCAACTCTCATTATTTTCCTTCTTTTAATTTTGAAACAGGATCTCACATAGCCCAGACTGGCCTTGAGCTCAGTATGTAGCTAAAGATGAATTTGGATTCCTGATTCTCCAGGTTCCACCTTCCTGGTGCTGGCATTACAGGCATGGACCAGAGCACCTGAAGGTTGAACCCAGGGTCTTGTGTATGCTAGGCAAGCACCCTACCCAAAGTGTACACCCTCATCCCTGTTTAACTGCTGCAGTGCTTTAACCTGTCTGTTGAGCATCTCATGATTGGGTCATCCCAACTGTCTCTGAGTTCCTGACATCTCACACGCTGGTTACCTCCAGCCTTAGCTGTGTCACTCAGTTCATCACAGGGTCACCTTGCAGCACTTGGCACGCTGAGTATCTCTCACTGCTTTGGGGCTTCTCAGTTACCGGTGCTTCTACGTGGGATTCTGGGGGACCCCCATGGACCTTCGGCTTGCAGCCTGTGTGTATTCACAGGAGCAGGGCACTAAAATGTTTCCCTCTTCCATGCTGCCTGAAGCTCACTCCACATGGCCTGAAGACATTGCCACCGGCACCAACTCTGGCTACCCACAATGCTGACCAATTGGGAACACACCATGGTGTGGGCTTCCTGTTTCACTTCCTGTGTTCCCCACTGCTATTGCTGCCATTGACGCACAAAATGAATGACCCGAATGTAAACTTTCTGGGGACAATAGGCCAAGCTAGTCTCCTAAGGTTCTACAGTAGATACACATTTTCATAACTAAGTGCAATGGTTGGGAGGGTAGTGGGGTTTTGTTAATATTTCAGCCATATTGTTTACACTATTAAAGCTCATTTTCACATCTACTTTGCAATGAGTAGTTCATTTTGAAAAGTTATCTCAACCAATGAACACTCTTGGTGTGAGATCCAGTTGGGCATCACTGTCTCTTGAGGCCAGTGGCATCATCCAATGACCATGTGCATTGAGAGCCTCAGATCCAGGCGTCCAACATCCACAAGAGAGGGGGGTTCTGACATTCTGACACCCTGAACTGACTAGGCCTTTCAAGGTCTCCTTTCTCTACCACTTACTTAAATGTGCTGTTAGCAATGCTCCATCTCCCACTTCTCTGCACTTCTCCCTGGAAGGCTTTCAATTTCTCAGACACCTAAGTATCATGCCAGCACGTTTCCCTCTAGGAAGTACTTGCCTTCCTTCTTTTTAGGACAGTTATCAAGAATTTCATGGTCTAGTAATAGTAAGCAGTCATGGGGGTATTCTTAAAATATCCTAAAGCATTCCTGCTCTGGTCTCACCTCTCTTTCTAATTTTTATCTTATTGACATATCCATTTTAGCATGTCATTTATCTACGAAAAGCCAACAATGTCTTCCAGCCCAGTGCTGTGAAAGCTAGTCTAAACCTTTGGATCCAGCTGTCTTTAAAGGTAGCAACAATATAGCTAAATAAATAAATAAGCACACAGGGTAAAAGACAACGGTGACGCTACGGAAGTTTGAGTCCTAGTGAAGTGACCAGCAACAGTCACGAGTTTCCCCACTGTGGTGTCCCCTTGTCATGTCCCTCATAGGATCGCACCAACAGCAATGACTGGGTCCATCTGTAAGTTTGCTGTTAGATACGCATCATTGCCCAGTTTCCTTAGAGTTAGGCTGCGGCTGTGTTCTAGACAGTGAATGAAGTGGTTCGCACCACTGTGAAGCTGGACTTCCGGGAGGCTCCCAAGTCCAGTTCACTCACTCCCTTCTGTGGTAACCTGGGGAGCCACAGGCACACCATGACTGTATCAGCAAAAGGCAAGAGTGAGCAGCAGACAACCACAGAGATGAATCCCTCGTTCTCCCATCACTATCACAGCCACTACACAACACTGGACCCAAGTGAATGATAAGCCTTCCTGTTTAACCCTGTGTTGTGGAGGTTGTTATGGCAACTCCCAATTCACCCTTCACTCTGTGTCTGGAAGTATTCTTCCTCCAAATGGATGCTCCTTTTCCTATGTTTTTGGTCATCAAAATCCTACTGGTGTTTAAGGATCCACCCGAGATCTTTGATCCACTGGCTTTGATCACCACCTCTGAAAACAGTCTCCTCTCCTTGCATTTCCAGAAGTATTTGCTCCACATCCTATCCATACTTTAACTGTTCACTGCACTGCTTTGCTATTTGAATTTTAATATGTATGTGTTTACTTGTCTAACTAGATTACACATTTCCCACAGGAAAAGATTATTATTATTAAGTCCCCAAAGCAATTATCGCCAACCTGTGTAGGTGTCACACCAGGAATGGAAGTCAGAATCTAAGCTTCCAAATGTCCTAAAAATATCATAGTATGACTTTAGTGTGGACTAAATATAAGAAGTTGACCCCCATAATCCAGGCTCACAGGTGCATTAAGGAACTCTCTGAGGATGAAGCTGATTTCTATATATAAACGGGTTGCTCAGAAACACATCCAATTCGCTTTATTTCCTTAAGGGCTAACACTGTTACCATTTTGTCCACATCTTCCACAAATGCATGAAGAACAAAAGCCCAGACTTGAAAGGAAAAATCAGATTGTGAGATCTTTCTGAAATTGCTTAGATTACAGCTTATCTCTCATCAACATTTAGTTTTCTGTGGAGCCTGAAAGTTCAACACAATTCTTTCTGCCTCTACTTTTCAGATATCAGCAATGCTAAGGGTGTCACAGCCCAGAGTCTACTCTTTTTGACCCTTCCTGTCAGTCAGTGATATTCGCTTCGCTTCCCATCCTCTCATGATGGAAGACCACACTGTTGAGTTTTCTCTTTCAGTCTCTAGCGAGCTACCACCTAATCAGTACTTAAGCAAATGGGTTTGGATGAACTGCTTGTGCATAAAGATGAGGGGCCATCAACTCTTAAGCCTGGAATCTAAGATTTTTATTTATTATTCTTCAAAGATGCTAGAAGCCATGTGAAGCTGGAAGAAAGGGCACTGTAAATTTCAATGCTGTTGCACTAAGCCAGCTACAACAGTGCCAGCATGGCTGAGTGCCTGGTTCACTTAGGATACCTCTGTGCAGAGGGTTTGCTTTTCTCTCAGTCAACGCACTTTCATTTTGAGCTGGGAAAAAATACTTCCATACTTGTAGAAGTCATGCCCCCCAATCTGCAGTTTCCTCTCCATTGAAGCCATTTGTATGGGGCTCAGCACCTGCTGATTCTAACAGTGGCTTTCACAATCACAGATATTCGGTCTTGTACCTTTCAAGTCTCTGGTACAAAGGACTAATGATGAAGAGTAAACTTTCTAGCCTTTCAAGAACAACTTGAAATGGTATCCCAACACAGGACAAGTATCTGAGAAGCAAGGAGACATTTCAGGGAATGCCCATCTCTCTTCTCTCTTGGGCACTAAGCCATAACTTAACTTCTGGTCGAGAAGAATAGAGGACAGAGCAGGACATAAATATCTTGCTTCATGTATTCCTCCCGCCCCTGGAAATTCTATTTTGAGAATTACCTTTTGATATGTGGTTGGAGTTTATTAAAAATAGGCAGCCCACGAGGGCCTTCAGCAAAGGTTTTCAAGCTGTGTTTCTCAAAGCCACACGTGTTGTGTAGTTAGGTATGTCATCACTGCCATACCTAACCGGTACCGGAAGGAGGGGCCTCACCCTACGCCTTCCAACACAGTAGCTGTTATTTTTTTCATCTTTTAAAAATGTCTACAGAAAATATATAGCTAAAGCAATAGATTTTGGTTGATAGAGAAAGGGAGGGGGAGAAAGAAATGGAGAGAAAAGAAAGAAAGGGGATGGGGGAGGGAAAAGTGAATGGACCAGAAGAGAGGGGAGGAAGAAAAGAGAATGGAACAAGAAAGAGACCTCCAGATAACAGATCCAGGCTACCAGGCCTCATTTTACTCCATCAATAGAGTCAACACAATTCAGTTTTCTCCTGCATCAAAATAATCAAAATGCCACCACGACGCTTGCTTTAGCGTCTGCCTATAGTCACCCTTTTCGTAGCAGTACTGATTTCTTTTGGGAGAACTGTCTCACAGAGGTATAATGCCAGCAGCAGCAGCAGGGACATCCCTTCATGCTGGAAATGACAGCCTTGACCTCTTCAAGCTCCAAAGAGGACAGTCATCTGTGCTGCATCGTTTCAGGGGCTGGCGCGTAACAAACAGAGCCTGGAGCTGTATGAACACCATCAGTGGTCCCAAGGCCTGTCAGGGGACATACCTGATTTTTCTGAAAGGCCATCTGCCTACCCATTGCCAAGTGTCGTGTTCAAACCTCCTTGCAGTGCAGTGAGTCTCGCCAGCCTTCCTCCTGCGCATGCATTCTGATCTGTGTGGTTTGTTTGTTTGTTTGTTTTTTCTCATTTTTCTTGCCTTACTCTCCTTTCTGGACTGAACCCTTGTGGCAATGTGTACCACCCTTTGGGGTATGCATCTCTCCTCTTCTAAGGGCTTTCTGTGCCTCACCCCCTTTCTCTTTCCTTGTTTCAGTTTCACTCTTTTATATGGCTGTTGATTTCTATAGGGCTTCTGACTCCCACAGCAGGTCACTTCAGTGATGCTATGAAATCAAGGAGAGCCCAGAACACTTGCCAGAAAAGTGAATGCAAAGAGAGAGGGAGGGAGAGAGAGAGAGAGAGAGAGGCAGAGACAGAGACAGAGACATAGAGACAGATGAGAGAAGCAGTCACACACATACACACAGAGAGAGAAGAGAGAGAGAGAGAGAGAGAGAGAGAGAGAGAGAGAGAGAGAGAGAGAAAGCAAGGGAGAGAGACAGAGAGACAGAGAGAGAGGCACACATTCACATACAGAGAGAGAGACAGAGACAGAGAGACAGACAGAGACAGAGAGAGACAGAGAGACCGAGAGAGAGGCACACACACACACACACACACACACACACACACACACACACACACAGAGCAGAGAGAGAGAGACAGAGAGACAGAGATCAGAAAGAGAGAGAGAAAGAGAGAGAGAGAGAGAGAGAGAGAGAGAGAGAGAGAGAGAGAAAGAGAGAGCACAAGGAGAGGCACAGATCCAGACACACAGATATCTGGGTCTAGGTGATAGTAAATGGAAAAAATCATTCTGAGATGTTGTATTTGGTAGAACAGAGACAGCTGAGAGTGAGTGTTCCCACAGCACGCCTAAATAAAACATTGTGGATGACTAGGCCTTCACCAAAACGTCTGACTATTTTACGAGCACAACAGGGGCAGTACAGCCTTCTCAGTGAGCTCTGTAAACAACAACGGCTCATCTTTGTCTAGTGCTTTCTGTGTACCAGGCGCTTTGGTAAAGTACTTTACATATCAGGGCAACTGAGGCCAAGCAAGGCTAAGTAACTGCCCACGATTACTTACCAAGTGAACGGGGAAGCTGAGACTTGAAGTCATGTTTGTCAACTCAGAGGCCAAGTTCTCCCTCACGGAGCATTTTAGCCAAATGCCGTTACATTAGACACGCTCTGGGACAGCCAGAACATGATGGTCCATCCCAACTGTCTTAGTTAGGTTGATCTTGCTGTGATAAAGCACCGTGACCAACACCAACAGAGGGAGGAAAGGAGTTATTTCAGCTTATAACTGCAGATTACACTCCAGCCCTGAGGAAAGTCAGGGCAGGAATCCAAGTCAGGAGCCTGGAAGCAGAAAGCAAAGCGGAGGCCATGGAGGAGTGCTGCTTACTGGCTTGCTCCTCCTGTCTTGCTTAGCTGGCTTTTTAAATACCAACTCAACACACCTGGTCAAGTTTAGTACTGCTCACAGTGGGCTGCTCCCTCTCACATCAGCCACTAACAGCAACAACAGCACCCAGCAGCCTTGCCTACAGGCCCATCCCATGGAGGCATTTTCTCAACGGAGAGTCCCCTTTCCTAAATGACTCTAGTTTGTGTCAAGGTAATGAAATCGCTAACCAGGATACTTGGTCACTTTTCAACTTGGCACACAAACACATTGCTTTTAGCCCATAACCTTTTACCCCTTTGTTTATCCCTAAGATCTTGTGTTAGTGAGAGCAATATACCTCAAAATAAAACACGTTCCAACGTTTCAAAGTTTTGGTCTTTAAGATCAAAGACTTTAAAGTATTCAGTCTCTTTAAAATATCCAAAGTCACTTTTAAAGTCCAAAACCTCTCTAAAATATCTAAAGTGCCTCCAAAATTCCTGTCTCATAAATTGCTTTTATTCTTGTAGAGTAAAAAAAAAAAAATGAGTTATATGCTTTCTCGCTCCAAGACAGAAGATTCAGGGCATAGTGATAATAAAACCGAACACGATCAAAATTCAGCAGTGTGAAAAATGAGTGCTTTATGCTTGGAACCCACTCAAGATCCTCACATCTCCAAAGAGCTGCATCTCTTGTCTGCAGCTCTGTCACCTGAAGTATACACAGCTTGTCTCCAAGGCTCAGGCTTTTTCCCTTCCACAGCTACCTCTGTCCTTGGTGGTCATCTCAAGGTACTGGCCTCTCCAAAATGCTGGAGACTCCACTGCAACTCGATGCACCTTCATCAATAGCCTCTCCTGGGCTCTCCTTAGGGACTAGGACCCCGCCACACACATGGTGCCATCGTTCCACTTCTCTCCATGATCCCTTCCATCCTGGGACTTCCAATGCAACGGAAGTTGCACCTTGACCAACGGCCTCTCTCACTGCAGACGCTCAGCTCTTCTCTGTGACACCTTCATGCTTTCAAGCCCAGCACTGCCCAGGGAATGCTGAACCACTTCCACGTCTGGCTGCCAGCGCAAAGTACAGCTTTGGCCCTATCTGAACCACAGCTTCTGTGTCAAGGCAGGAAGGGAAACAGCTAGTCACATCACATCCACAATCAAGGGAAGAGAGAATGAATGCATCCTTGTTGCTCTCTTGTGCTGCGCTAGTTTCCTTCATTCTTACACTCTTCGGGACCCTCTTGCCCAGGGAATGGTGCCGCCCACGTGGGCTGGGTCCTTCCTACATTAGGACAATCCCTATGGATATGTCCACAGACTAACCCAGTCTATGTAATTCTGCATTAAGATGCTCTTCCCAGCAGACTCTAGATTTCATAAAAGTTACCAGTCAAAGCCAACCTGCTCACCCATTACCAGCTGATTATAAGAGGTTTGGGCCTAGCTAGGTAAAGACAAGCGAGACCTGACAGAGATAGTCTTCCCCTTTGATGGTGGAGGCCGGGAGTCTAGAGTAGCTCCCTCTGGAGGGAGGGTGAGAGGTGTATTTCATAACAGGGGCGGGTGGTCCTGCTGCCCTGAGCAGATGGACTGAGCTGCACATAGAAACTGAGGCATGAAGAGACAGATTCAGAGCACAGACAGAGAGAAAGTGAGAGTGGTAGGTGGAGATGCAGGAGCCACTGTGTTCTCCAGGCTCTGCTCCTCTCCCGACCTTGATTCACCTAACCAGTTCCTGCCAGACTAATCATTTCAGAGCCGAATAGTTCTACCCAAGACACTGCTTTATGACTGTTCTAACACTCTGAGTCCATATTTCTCTGGAGATGTTCTTTTATGAGCTAGTGCCCTGTGTGGTTCAGGCTGGCCTACTCACCTTGGATTGCTGACCCTCTTACTTCCATCTACAAAGCATTAGTATAGGAGGTAGGCGCCAACGTGGCTAGGGCATCACTGTGCAGCCTCAACTTGTCTCACTCTCTTGTCTCAACTTCCCCAGGGTTGGGGCTACAAGAATGATAGATATGGGCCACTTGCCCAGCCTATGTGTCTATGGGCCTGTGTGCAAGCATAGATTTAGAAGTCCTGGAAGGGAAAGTAGTGTTGAGGAGTGACACAACAGGCAAAAGGCATTTTACACGTCTCAGTTACCAACTGTAAAGACTTCTATACTGCACAAAGCCTTTCCTAACTATTAGATAGCAATAAGGAAGTTTCCTATGGCACCATATATTTCAAAAGAACAGCTAATCCTAAAACTTGTCTTCTGAATAACTCTAGCATATAGGTGAAAGTTCTTTGTCAGCACAGATGGAGGAAGCAACTGAATTTAATTTCATTCATTATAATTTGTCCTATAGTGGTTACTATAATATTGCTTTTAATAACTGACTTGCAGGACAAATCAGGAAATAATTCTGCACCTTACAAAAACATATCATGAAATGACTGCAACTATTTGATGTCAGAGTGTAAACTACTGTTCTGTCAACCCACAAAACCTGCCTTGACGAAAAGTACAAGTTACAGCCATTCAACCCACATCAAATTTGCACATAGTGGAAACATGCTTATTACATGATCCAAGATTATGAAGCACAGGTGTTTGTACATACACTATCCAGTGACATCTAGAATGGGGCTCAACTGAAGCCCTAATCCAGCCGAAGCCACATGCCTTCACCTATGCAAAGTGCCATGCAGGTCAGGTGGCTATACTGCAAGCTAAGCGGATCTGCCAGAGCCCAAAACTCATGGAAGACTGAGCTTTCTGTTGAAATATTAAATAGATGGATAACAGAAGTCACATTTTCCCTAAAATTAAGCATTTCTCACCAGTTTTCCTTACTCTCTATCTACCCTGCAACTGCCTTGAACTACCTCACTCACCCATGATGGATGAGGGCATGACCCAGGTTACAAAGCTGCTTCTGCAGCACTGACCGCAGCTTCCGGTTTATATACACACTGGCAATAAATTCCTCCGCAGGCTTCACCAGTGTTTGCTTTTCATGCAACACAAGGGACATGGCTGTGCCTGACGTGCTCTCTATAAATAACACCCACACGTTCCCACTCCAGAATGAGCACGCTCTCCTAAGCACAGATGGTAGGCAAGGGACCCAGTGTCCATCCCTCTAGACCACGGGTGCCCATCCAAGCTGAGTAGCCCTATGCCATTGCAATTTGACCTTGACTGTTTTGGGTTTTGCTACCAAGGTATTACTTTAAGTCCATCGTGGCTGGTGCTCAGGCCAGTGTGGTCTTCAGTATAGCCTGTATGATTATAGCTGAAATCCTGCTAGTCAGAGGGATAAGCTGTGGCTAACTCATCCATCGACCAAGAGCCACAAGCATTTGAAAGTTAAGGTCTGGATATCCCTGACCTAGAAGTTGCCCGTGCCCAAGAGTTTATGGACGTGGCCACCACGAAGGCTTAGAGTGGGCATGTTCCCAGCTCACCTACCAATGGCTCATGCACTGTAAGACTTCACATGTCAGCTCTTCTCTTGCTTTTTGCTTATTCCTTTTTTTAAATATTATTTTTGAAACCCCAACATGCATTTTGTCTTTTGGGGCAGTATTAATGGCAGAATTGTCCATTTAGCCCTAGAAACACTAAATATAAGTCTTTCAAAGGACGCTTTTGTTGTTTCTATTTCGTGAAGATCTCTGGGTTTTCCTATTACCTCTGAAATGCCAACAGGCCCCTTGGCCACATCAAATCCACCACTGGAGTGTAACCATGGCCATTTAGTGCTTTTCAGTTTATAACATGTGGCATTATGTCTTCTCGACTAGGGATTCCTGGGGCAACCCTGTGGGGGCAGAATTGTTCTCCCATCACATTGACTGTGTGACAGACAGTCCCAAAGAGGAGCTGGAGAGCTCAGATCCCAGCTTCATGCTCTTTTCTTTGTAATCAAGAGGTCTTTTGTCTTTAGAATTGTCCTGAAGGACATTGGATGGGAGGGAGCACCTGGACATCTACTAAATTGTTCATTGCTGCAGAGGCATGGCAAAGTGCGCTTGAATCGCTGAGCCTCAGTTTCCCTTTCTGTAGAAGGGGACCCTCTGAGCTCTCATATACTCTCCTACTCGGGGCTTCCACTGCTTTTCTGATGCCCAAAAGCTACCTGCAGCGGCAAAAGGATAATGCCATCTTACATTTCCAGGTACCAGCCCATCACTGAGGGAAGTCAGGGAGGAGTCTGGAGGCAGGGGCTGAAGCCGAAGCCATTGAGGAACATCACTTACTGCCTTGTTCTTTGTGGCTTGCTCAGCCTGCCATCCCAGGGCTGGGATGACCCACAGGGAGCTGGGCATCAATTATCAACCAAGAAAGTCCTCCACAGGCTTGCCTACAGGCTAATCTGGCACAGACAGCTCCTTACTTGAGGCCCATCATTCAGAAATGACTCTAGCTTTGTCAGGTTGACCTGAAACCAGACAGAACATGCACTCTAAAGGGTTAAGAGATGTCTTTTTCTTTGCCTCAACTGTATATATAGTGTAGAAGGAAAAACAGAAAAATTAGATTAAATGCCAAGTTGCTCCTGCTCTCTTTTCCTACCCCATTTCTTTCTCTCGTCATTTCTTTACTCTGATGCCCTTGGTGACTTACTCACTGCCGTTCAAGGCTGCACTTTCATCAGTAGCTAAGGGAGGAAAACTGTGCTGTTCTTTAAAAGACAGCTGGTATCTGCAAGTAGGTAGCACACTGGCCCAAAACAAGACACTCAGCATCTCGTTGCTTTAAGTTTACATCCTTTGGTTTCTGTTCATGGTGAGAACAGAGATGCTGATATTCCAACTCTATCCTCAAGTATGGGCCTGCTTCTAGGTGGAAGCTCAGTTGGTGAGAAAGAGGGATTTCTTGGAGGCCTGAGGTTCCCGAAGTGACAGCGTTGTGCTGGCATCCTGGTTATATATGATATGTGGGAGACACGAGTTCTCAGGCCTCCCCCAAGCCCTGCCCATTCAGAGGCTCTGGGGGAGGGGGGGGACCAGAAATGCGTGCGTTGACAAGAGTTCTCCAGGAGTCTCTGGATCACACTAGAGTTTCAGAACCACCAACTTCAATTTTTTTACCTTGCTAGGACCCCACATACCCACATAGTCTTAAGCTTCTTCCAATGGCTCTGAGGCAGGTGGACCACTGAAACCACCCATGACTGGAAAGAAAGAAGGTTTATGTGGAAGCAAGGAGACAACACTGTAAGCAGAGAGGAACAGTAACCTACACTGTAACAATCCACTGCCTTCCCAATACTCTTACTGCTACCTTGGACAGCTATTTTAAAGATGTAACCAAACTGTATCTACCAATTTACAATGTTTACATATCAATGATCTCAACGGACATCAATCCGGACATGCTGTGTCCATCAAATTAAAGTTCAAGTTTAGTTCAGCTCCATCAAGTTTGGTCCCATGTCTGGGTTTGTCCCAAGGGGGTATTTATTCCATAGAATTATCCAGTTTTGTATTTGGTCTTAAAACATGAAACCTAGGCGTATGGGTTCATCTACTAAATACTTCTGCACACTGCCAACTTCTATTACAGATGGGTTTGTAAGAGGCTAAGGCTGATTACTCAGAGAACAGGTACCCAGCCGCAGGAGCTAGGATCTGAGCCTGTTCTGACTATCACCTGGATTCACACGCTCCTCCAGTGTAGATGGCCAGACTCAACTCATTGCAGCACACCATACGGAGATACTGGCATGGCGAGGATGTGGGTTGGGCCACTGCATGGCTGTGTGTCTTCAAGGAAACCACTCACCCCACGAAAGCCTGTGTCTTCATCTACAGAACAGTGGTGTTATTTCTGTCATTGAGTCCTAGGGAGAATGAAGAGCTTGGAATGGAATCATTTTTGTTTTTTAAGGTAGAATAGTTCTTCCTCCATCTCCCAAACTGCCTGGCCCTGGAGGGGGCACCTTTCCCTCATCGCTTGATAGGAGGACAAAGTGCCTCTTAGATGTGTGACAGGCTTGGGTGTGAATCCTAAATGTTAACAGTTATTGTATGAGTCACTTTTGATAATTCAGGCTCTTTATGACTTAGACCCCTTGTCTAGAAAATGGGTGTAAACATAGCACTTGCAGAGTTGAAGATGTAAACGCATGAAGTGCTCCCTGGCTACACAGTATTGCTGTTAAATTATAATAGCCTATCTCAAGTTTGGCTGTCCTACTTCCAGGTCAGAACAGTTTTGAATTTTGAAACACAGTCACTGATTATAATAATAATAATGCTGATATAACCCCCCCTCCTTTTTTTTTTTCTACACAAAGGAAAATCTATGTTGGAACCAGAAGGTCTTTTGATGGAGATTTTCCTTTGACAATGATCTCAGAAATGTATTCTGGGAACAGTAATTTATGAGTGAATGTACTTAAGAAGACCCAGCTTCCCTCTTCAGGGATGATGGCGATGAGGGAGTTTGATGGGAGACCTATCTATCAAAACTGAGCAAAGTGCCTAACAGAGCCTTCCCGGCAGCCTGAGGGACAAGAAGGGCAGTGGCTCAAAGACAGGGATGGAGAGTTAGAGGCCTGGGCTGGGCTGCAGCATTTGTGAATCTGTTCCTCCTCCGTGTTCTGGCTGTGATGCCTCCTGCTGCCTCTGACCAACGCTGAAGCATCTCTAAGGCTGGCTGCCCCAACAAGTACCACTGACCTGTTGGCTTGAAACAACAGACTTTTGTTCTATTATAATCCTGGAGAGAAGACATATAGAATGAAGTTGTCTGCAGAGCTAGGTTCTATCTTTAACATGGCGAGGAAGGTCTGGATGCTGATCTTGGACTCTGGTTCTTTGCTGGGAATCTGCCATCCCCTGGGGAGTTGACTAGTCACTCTGGTCTTTCGCCCTCACATAAATTCCTAGTGTCTATGTCTCCACAAGGGCGGACATCAGGCAGATAGGTTTGGGGCTACCTAGAGCCTTGTCTGCAACAATCCTGCTTCCACGCCTTGCTCCATCCTGGTGTCCTAGATATTAGAACACTTACACTTAGTCTTTGAAGGGACAATGTTGACCTCCAGCAGCCAACTTCCAGCACACACACAGGAGAGGAACAAGCAGAGGATGGTCTTTCACTCTGTCCTATTGGCTCACACTCTACAGTGACTAACCTGTGACCACCACCTGAAGCTCTATTTCACTTTGTATTGAAATGGAAGGTACACGGAGAAGTCCGTGGACAGACAGCATGTAGTTGAGGCAGCCCCACAAACTTGACCTGCCCCATTATAGGTCTGTATTGGACCCAACATAAACAACACCTCCAAAGCCCCCTAGGCTCCCTCCCCAACATCACCTCCATGCCTACCCAGGAAAACCCCTCCGGGCTCACACCATAGGCTCATGTTACCATTTTGTCAACTCTGTTCACAAGTGGAGTCATGCAGTGTGTTCTTTGGGTATTTCTAAGAATATCCCATGTTCTGTGTATTTGTGGTCTCTTGAATCACGTTCCAGCATTCCCATGGGACTCCAGGATCTTAGTTACTATGTCCTGTTGTCAACCTTCTCCCTTAGTCGGCTGCTTCAGCTCCTTCAGTACTTCCTAGTCATGCCTTTCTCACTCCTTCTGTAATTACCACAGGAACAATGACCTACCGTTCAATATAGCCTGGGCTGTTCCTTCTCTTCAATTTCAATTTATGCCTCACAGACAGAATGCTCATGAAAAGAGAGCCCTCCAACTGACAGTCAGATCAACTCACTCCTACCAATCGTATTTCGCTTTATTTAGTACCATACCACACCCATCCTTCTACATCTGTCATTCTCCACCTCTCCGGCTGTCTTCACAATGTCTTTGAGCATCCCTCGATTAACAAGATCCCTGAATTTCAGCAATAAATAGAGCAGATTCCAAGCTGGCTTGCCAGTGACAAGGTAGAGAAAATATCAAAACACAAGATGGGATGGTTATGTGAATAGCACTTGGTATTTTGATAGAATTCTTATTTTACAAAATTGCTGACACTGGGATTCAACTGTTGACTTTTGTAGCCCAGAATAATATGTCCTGGCAGTATAACCTCTGCTTCCTGTGTGGGCATATTTCCCTGGTTAGAACAGAGGTGACAGTACCCATCATGTGTGAATCCTATAGGCTGCAGTGTAACAACGAGCCCTTATCCCTAAGTGGGAGAAGTGAGGAACTGAGTATTTGACACTGTCCAAGCAGACAACCATTGGGCCACACACTTCCAACTGGGTTAACATCTGTGCAAAATAAGACATCATTTGTGTGTTTGCAAAATGACGTCAGCAATAAAAATCAAAAGTTAGAGCCCAGAGTCTTTTGTCACAATATAGCTTAATTTTTTGAACAGAAACAAGAGATTTATTTTTACTTATTTTATTTTATTTTTCTATTTTATTCTATTTTTCTGTTTATATAATAAAACAGTGCCTGTATAAAAATTCACACAAAGTTGCTAGAGAGCAAACAACTTCCAAAACCGTCCTGGGTTTGTGTCACATGCAGCCTTCTACGTGCACTCAATTCAGTGTAACAGGCAGACACAATGTGGTATCTCAGTCTTTTTAGTAAAACTGTTCTCGGCATTCACTCCTCACAGTAGTCACTCTGGTATCCACTTTGTGTAGAGTCTGCTCTTCCTGGGATGTCAGACATTAAGGCTGGACCTACAAAAGGCAAGGCCTTCCCACAGCAGGAGCAGGGCCTTGGCCCCCACCCCAACTTCAGAATGACCAGTGATCTCCAACCAGGAGTCTCCAGGTCCCTCTGGATCGGGCAAAAGGCAATTGCTGGGGGAATGGCAGAAACTGAGGCAATCTCTACAAGACCCTAAGTGGCTGCGCTGTGGTGTGATCAGGCCAAATCCAGTTACCACTAAGTGGATCCTATCGGTCGACTCATGACTGCTGCTGATCTGAGCCCCTCACCCCCTAACTTAAAAAGAAAGGAAGGTTTGGGGCTCCATACTGAAAGGAAAGGGCACTGAGCTCAATGACACTGGACACTTATTTCCTGACAAGCATTTGTCATCAAACAGACATGGCCGCGTGAACTAAGGCAGGATCTGAACACTGTACATTCAAGGCCATATTCATATATTCTTTAACAACTTACTAACAGAGAAAACCAAGACCACTACCACCTACTGCGGCACACTATTGTACTCAACATCAGGATGTCTGTGCTAATCTTTACTTCTCTGGATACAAGGCAAAAATAATCCAAAACACAAGGAATTTAGATGGGGAACAAGGAAAGCAGTTGCCAACAGATTTCATGAAACCCATTAAATTCTGAAAAAAAACAAAATAAGTATTTTATATTAATAATGCTTCATGATAAAAATATGCCCACTGGAGCCACCGGTATGGGTGGGTAAGGCTGAGGGTACAATACAGTTCCAGTGGGGGCAGGAAACAGTTCCCAGAGTACCCACCTTTTTTTTTCTCTCAAAGAGACAATGGAATTGGGGGTGGGGTGGGGAAAGAGAAGCCCTACATAGTTAAAGTGTTAAGGAAACCAAAATACAGTTTAACACGCTCTGGGCTGCAAGACGTCACACTTAATTCCTAGAACCTGCCTTTTCTTTGATGTGAGTAGACGGGACTTCTAACAGCTTAGTAACTATTGTGGTTCTGATGTTGCGGGACCACAGGCCACTCTCTAGAAAGCAGGAGAGTTTTCACATGGATTGGAATCCTCTTGGTTACATCCTCAAGACCACGGCAAATCCCATGGAATTCTCTTGAACTAGTGGAAACAATGAGAGGACATACCATAGGCATCTTTGGAGAAGTGTGTGTGCATGTGCATGATGTGTGTGTCTGTGTGTGTTCATGTGTGTGTCTGTGTTTGTGTGTGTTCGTGTGTGTGTGTGTGTTCGTGTATTTGTGTGTGTATGTCTGTGTCTGTGTGACTAAGGCATTGGAGAAAGGCCCAAGTGAGAGGAAAAGGGGAGCCTTCTGGTTGCCCTATTACCTTCTTTCTAGACACAAGAAGGTCCCCTTGTTGTTTGTGGAGCCCCTTGTCTCACTTGTAGTAAGGAGATATGTGTGCAGGTATGGCCATGGGACAGAGGGCACTTCTCAATGTCAATAATCTAGATTTACAGTTATAGGATAAATAATATGAAAATGACAATTAATAGAAGCTTTTTTAGTATTCAAAATTGTTTTTTAAATGCTCACTGTGTACATACAAAATTATATCATATTGTCTACTAGAATTAAAGTTCTTATCTGTATGAGAAAATTCATAGATTATTTCTATCATTTCTGCATAAAAGACAGCAAAATGCTAAGTCATTAAGTTATCACATCTGTAATGTCCCAAAAGTGTTTTATGACTACCCTGAGCAACTCAATTAATCTTCTAGGTCAATGATAAGATCTGGGTAAGAGGAGGATCTAGAAGGTTTGAAGGGAAAAGGTCTGAGCTGGGCTGGGAAGGGGCATAGGATAGGGTTCCTTATCAGGGATGAGGTACCCTCCCTAACCCTTACAATTAAAAATATAAATTTAGACTAGATGTTGTGTCTCACATCTCTAGGCAGAGGCCAGTGGACTTCTGTGAGTTTGAGGCTAGTCTAATCTATGCAGTGAATTCCAGGACAGCCAGGGCTACATAATGAGACCTTGTTTCAAAAACAACAAAATGCAAACTGAGCAACTTGGTTCTCTCCCCATGTTTTACATCTTCCATTTTTATCTTTTTTTAACTAAAATGAAAACATTTTAAAGAAAACTATTGGGCTCTTTTGGGAGTCATTTTACTTTAAAAAAAAATTAAAAATATTGATATGAGATGCTGTAAGGTTACTTCAGTTGCTGGGATTTTTAAAGATGGTTTTACACTTATGCTTTTTATTTAAGATATACCATATTCAGGCATTATGGTTAACTACGGCTTCAAGTGGCATAGTGACTAGTTTTACTAATGCTGTTTGATGTCTAATTTTGGAAGAGTCCAAGAGGCCTCTTGGATTCAGCAGACAGGATGGGTAGTGTGTAGCCCTTTCTTACTATCTGTGAGTGTCCCTTCTGCTGTGGTCCCCAGAAAGGTAACTGTGCCTCAGCCTGTCAGCCACTGCTGTGTGGCACTCACTGTGTAGACAAGAGCACTGGAAGATGACGTGAGTGTAGGCAGACGTGGAGGCATAGTCTTATGGTCTTCATGTGAGCTATGTCCTTCTGTAGTTCTAGTCCCTCTCCACACATAGATGTTGGTTCAGAGGGACAGACGTATTGGGACACAACGTATAGGGACATTTTGTGTGATTTATGGCAGGGCTTCCTTCGAGTTCAGCAAAAATTATTTACGTTCCTTGTATTTGTACAAAGTCCCTGTCCCCAGACCTCAGTGCTAGCTCCTCCCATGAGCACCATGGCCTTGTTCCTCCAACGCCCAGGCCTAGCGTCCTTTTGCAGGTGGTAGAAGGACACAAACTACCTTAAATGAAGCACCCATGCCTATTTTTATTTTTTCATAACTGTAAAAAATTCTACTTATTCTCTGTAATTAGTAAGCATATTGTGAAAAGCTATTGTGAAGGGAAATTATATTTGTTTTCCCTAATTGACCATGATGGAAACTTTTGTAAATGACAAATGTTTTAGTCAGGAAGAGCTAAGTTATACTGAGATGATTTAGGTAGCCCTGTGCTCTGAGGAAGGGAACCAAGATTTGTATGGTTAGTTCACAACACTCAAACTTCCCAAGCAGGCAAGGGAGCACTTTGAGATGCTGGACCCAGCTGGGGGTGGCCAGGGCCTCCGCCCTCCAAAGAATGTTGATCTGTGTTCATTCTTGTGACATCACAGTCAGCTACGGAGTCTTGAGGGCGGTGGCAGGGGTAACCCCACCCACCCACCGAAGGTAGGCTCATTTGTGAGGCTAGCCTCCGATGTGTTAGCTACTTGGTTAAGGCCTAGTATCTTACTAGTGGCTGACCAGGACTGATCAGTCTGGTTTCAAAGTTCTAGAGATTTAGCAGTTTACTGCTACCTAAGGAAGTATTCTACAAGTCCACAGACTTTCCTACAGTGGACTGTGGTGAGCTAATATCTGTTTATCCACCAGTCATTTTCCGATGTGGCCACCTCAATTAGCTTCATACTTTGACTAACCCTGGGGCTCAAGAAGAGCTACTGTGAAGTCTTCACCCTGTGGCCTGGCAGTTTCCTTGAACTAACCTGTGCTCATCTACTGGAAGTGTGGAAGCGATTCTTCTGATATCAAGGTGACAATCAGGCAAGACCAACCACACAGAGCCAGGTGGACATTTGCTTTTGCTTGCAAATCGCTTGCATACTTAGGGAGCCAGCACCAGCTCCAAAGCCCAAAGCCACGTATGCAGAGTCTCCAAGTGGCCAGCTAAAGAGCCTGGGGCGGAGATGAAGCCGGAAGCTGTGGAACAAAGTTGGAAAATGAAACACCAGGATAGCAGTGGGACACGTAGGGACTCTGAAGCTTCGGCAGAAGCTCAGAAAAGGAAACACCACCATGACGACGACAATGAAAGTGGGACAGGGATGGAGTTTGAAGCTTTAGTAGGAAGTAAGAAAGGGAAGTACCAGGATGAGAACGAGACAAAAGAGATAGTATTTGAAGAGCTCTGCAAGGCTCGGAAGAAGCCACCGCAGGAACAACGTGAACAGCTGGCTAAGGGTGAGGTTCCGAAACCCCACAGAGAGAATCCAGGACAGGAGCCCCGAGAGTCTGCCCCAGGTCCCTGGGAGCAGGCTGTAACTGACAGGAAGTCTGGTGACGGCTGCAGCAAGGGTAGAAAGCGCTCCTACTGCGTCGAGGAGTATGGTGAAAACCAGCCAAAGGGAAAATATGGAAAGTTAGTGCAATCCCTTGGCCACGGCGAGCATGGGAAGGCACACAGGCCTCACACAACCCTTCCAGACACCTTGAAGATGAAATATTGTGTGGACGAGCGCAGTCACGCTCAGACATCTCAGCGCTACCTACATCAGCCTATTGTTGTTGACCTTAGAGAATGCCCCTCACCAGACGGAACAGAAAGGGAGTGTTCAGCGTGGAAACCTTGTGCTACATTGAAGAAAGGAGGAGAAAACCTCGGGGGAGGAAGGGGACACAGCCTGGAGCCTGACCCACTAGGAACACAGGCATGGACATCCATGGATCTTGACAGCAGGAAGTTATCCTACAACAAGACACCAGTACCTGCAGACCAAGGAAAGGGAAGAGGAGCAGATCAAGCCCTTGAGATTACAGGGGACATGGAAAAGGAAATCAAGAATGCATTAGGGCCAGGGCCCCAAGAGGAGATCTTAAGCAGTGGGTTCAAGTTGCAAATTACTCGAGGCGATATTCAGACGCTAGGCAATGGCCAGTGGCTCAACGATGAGGTAATAAATTTCTATATGAATCTACTGGCTGAGAGAAATAAGAGGCAAGGCTACCCATCTATTCATGTGTTTAACACCTTTTTTTTCCCTAAGTTTAAGCTTGGTGGCTTCCCCTCCGTTAAGAGGTGGACCAGAGGAATCAACCTTTTTGAGAAAGACCTGATCCTCATACCTATTCACTGTAGGGTACATTGGAGCCTGGTGGTAGTAGATCTAAGGAAAAGGAGCATCATCTACTTGGATTCCATGGGGCAGACAGGGGAGGCTATCTGTGAGACCATTTTCCAATATTTGCAATACGAGAGCAAGACGCGGAGGAACATTGAACTGAACCCTTTCGAATGGAAACAGTACAGCATGACTGCCGAGGAGATTCCACAACAAGAGAACGAGAATGACTGTGGAGTGTTCACCTGTAAATACGCAGATTACATTGCTAGAGACCAACCTGTAACCTTTTCCCAGCAACATATGCCCACATTTAGGAAGAGGATGGTGTGGGAAATCTTGCACAATCGCTTACTGTAATAGCATCCACCTGGTTGCTAGGGCACCCCTGCACTTTTCCATCAGTGTTTCTATATGTCTCAAGTAGGATGAGTTGGAGAGGACTAAAATGTGTCCTGAGCTGTCCCACACGGATCAAACCTGCCCGCTTCAATATAGTCCTAACTTGGGACGTGGGAGTGCTGCCCTTAGTGCCTTTTATAGGATGCATGTAACTACTACAAGCTTATGAACTGCTCTTCTACCCACACAAGAACACATATTCAGAAAATATTCTTTTAATGCTAGATTTAGTCTATGAATTGATTTTTATCTATTATCATTATTATTATTATTATTATTATTATTTTATTTTATTTTATTTTGTCTTTCTCCCCGCTGATGGTTTGTTTGAACTCATTTGCCAATCTTCGCAGTTGTCACTTTCCAATAATGTTAATTCCCATCTCTATTTCTTGTTTTAACTGTTTATTCCTGAAAGGAATGCCCATCACAGAGTCATTTCCTGCTGAAGACCAGAAAGGGGCATCAGCAGGAAGCGTTGACTACATAGCATCTCTAATGCTGGACTTGGAGCTGATAATTTGAAGTGGGGGGGGGGGGGGGGGGTGGAAGGAGGGATAATGTATTTTTTGAAAGATTGAAAATAGCTCAAGAGATTAGCATACATTGTACAAACTGTTGCTTTTCTTAACCACCATAGTCTACTGGACTTGTATAGGATGTAGGACCATAGCCAAGCTACCGACTGCCCATCCAGGACTTTAAGAAAAGCATCATGGGCACTTAAAGACATTTTTTTCCAGAATTTAGGAGACCTGCCTTAGGTTTGCAAGTTGATCTGCGGTAACTGTAGTGGTAAATGTCCATTTTTATGCCAAGTCTCATTGAATCCAAATGTCAGCTTTGCTAGAGCTGTTTTGAACTGTTTTATTTGAAAAGTTCTATTCAATTTAAAGTTTTAAATTTTTTCTAAATTTTTTTTAGTACATATTAAGCTGAAATTGAGGGTTTTTTTTTTCCATTAGATTAACACTGCTACATCTCATTCCTACTGTGGAAGTGGGGACTTATTATTTAGGGTTGATATTGCCGATTATACAATAATCTATTTTACATGTGTTAGTTTTGTATTAAAACTTTTCTATTATAGTTGTGTTCATGCAATTTTTACTCAATAAAGTTTAAAGTTTAAAGCATATTTTGCAAGATCTGGTGCCTTCTGTTGCTTTTATGGTGTAATAATGAAACTTGGATTGTGTGATGAAACCTGGAAAGCAGGCTTCCAGGGCACAGCTCACCAGCTTCAGGTGTGCACACACCAGTGTTGGCTCTGCATGAATGGTTCCTGCCAAGGGCAAGGGGGCAGGGAGGAAGGGAGGACCAAGTGGCTGGGAGAGGAAGAAAGCTGAAGTTCAGACCACAAGCGGTGCAGCTGGGTAGAGGAACTGCGAGAGCTCAGAAGAATTACACCAAGGCATTTGCCCAAAGAACTGATACCCAGAAGATACCTTTGTTTAATAAATTCAGAATAAAGTCTAATTGTTAAGGAACCCAAGCCAACACATCAGTGATTGGTATCCTGTTCTGGGCCTCTGTAATACAATGGAATATTCCAGAGAGGATCTGCTCCTTTATCTTGGCTTGTAGAGGGAGAATATGTTTGGAGCTTAGTTGAACAGAGTCCATCTGAGCCCTCTAGAGTTACAATGATGGATAATCTTAAGGTAATATACAACTATGCACATTTATCATTGAAGAATGACATTTGTCATTGAAGCCACCCTTATTGTAAATGGAAATGCAGGCCCTCTATTCACCACTCTACCAAAAACAGAGACTGACACTGGTGAAAAGAAATAGTGTGTCTATAGTTTTGCCCAGATTTAGGGAGAGAACATTTCTCAATTCTCCTTTGTCTATAGCAGCAGCTTGATGGTGTAGAGAAAAGATAGCACAGAGTTGGGGAAATCGCTCCATTGGCAAAGTACTTGCTGGGTTTATGAGGATCCAAGTTGCACTGAGGGCCCCATTAAAATAAGCCATGAGGGGTGGCTGCCGTATATGAGAGCCATGATCCTTTTTGGAGCAGTCATTTTTATGTTTTCATCTTATCACTCTCTTCCTGTCCACCTCCTCCCTTGGGAGTGTGTCTTTTCCTAACCAGATGCCCTCGCTGCTCCTGCAAGTCGATGTGCCTCCTCTATTCCTTGAGGACGGAGGATCCCTCAGACGGCCTTCTGAAACTTACTGATACCCAATATCAACAGTGTCTGCTTTCAGTCCTTACTCCATAAGCTTTTCAAAAGAGCATTACCTGAGCTAGAGAGACGGCTGAGAAACTAAAGCTTATTGGTAGATGGGAGGGCTTACCCACGTAGAATGTGTAAGGCAGTGTGTTCCGTCCTCAGCAGCTGCGATACGTGTGTACGCTTTTCTCTGAGATTTATCAGCAACAATACTGCCATGAGCCCAGAGACATGAAATCAGTAGTTCCAGGAGCTCCAAAACGGAAACTGCTGTGTAAAGTCTAGTTCTTCTCAAATGTAGACTATCCTGCTGGGGGACTGGTCCCCCACCTATAGAGGGAAACCTCCACTCTCCCTGCTGCAGTCACCACTTTGCAAGAGATTGGATCATTACACTATTTCTGGTAGCAAATTATCTCCGTCAAAAGAGATTTCATGTCACTTTTTTTTTCTGGGAGAAGTTAGGATGCTAGTTTTTTTGTTTGTTTTGGTTTTTTTTTTTTTTTTTTTTTTTTTTTTTTTTTTTTTTTTTTTTTTTTTTTTTTTTTTTTTTTTTTCCAGAAGAAGTTAGGACACTACAGAGTTTTCTCCTCTCACTTTCGATCTCTATAAGTTATGACCTCCTGTGAATGGCTGAACTCAGAGGGAGTTACTGTCTTTCAGAAAGTATAGTGATCTCTGGTCACTGGGGTGAGTATACCTCAAGACGGGCTAATGGCATTGTTTCCATCAATAGACTACGAAGGAGCCTCGTCGGCGCAAGTTGGTCTGGCATCTCAAATCACCGTACTGGATGAATACTGCACAACTTCTGTCTGTGTGCCAAGCTACGGCTTGGCTTTGTAGCCAGAAGTATTTTAGCATTTCTTCTCTCATCAGGGAGGTTACTAATGCTTTGATTTTTTCATGGGGACTCTGTTTGACTTCTGATGTGTCAAGAGTCATTCACACTCCCATCACAGCTTTAGTCTTGGTTAAGTACGTCTGTACTGAGTTTGCTGTTCCATCCCATGGAAGAGGATAGAGCACTGCGGCAGTTGACCTGGGGTGAAAACACAGTACTCAGGATGATCCTAGCGTCCATGGAGTGCTGAAAGCTTAGTTTCAAGCCAAATTAATGTGTAGTTGTTGTAGCAGTTTGTGACAAATTTGATGTGAAGATCATTAAGCGCCAGAGGGAGAGGGGGCTCTGGCGTAGGTCATGTGAGGAGGGTGATGAAGTGATGGGTAAGTCATGTGACATTAGTATTAGCTATTTGGAAAGAGCTAAAGGTTGATAAACCATCTGGTAAAATGTAAACTGTAATAAGGTTCCTAGTTATTTTTTTCCACATATGAAAGAGTTTTTCTCCTTTGAAATTTCTCAAGTAATTAATTTGGGTGGTATGTGTGTGTGCATGCTGCATGCAAGTGCACTTGAATGTGCATTTACACGGAGGCCAGAGGTCAATAGTGGGTGTCTCACTCTCTCCCTTAGCTTTTGAGACAGGATCTCTCACAGAACCTGGAGTTCATCAGTTCAGCGAGGTTGTCCTCTGAGCCCCAGGAATTCTGTGTCCTGGAATTCCAGGCACACACCAGCACATCCAGCTTTTCATGTGGGTGACGATCTGAATATAGGTCCTTGCTTGCTGTGCCATCTCAGACCAGATGTTGCTCTGTGTCAAAACTACACAGCTGTTCCTTTTTCCTGCACATCAGCACAGAGTTGGCTCATCACTGGATAGGTCACCCTCTGGCATCTATGTTGCGAGTTGCTCAGTTTAACAAATAATTAAATCGACACATATGTTCCCACGTGTCTTTGTCTTTGTAGTGGTGGCCGTTCTAAATACCCGTTGTCAGTTGTGACTTCTGGACACCGACAGTGATTTCCAAGCACATCTGTACTCATCCTAATACATCTGCACTCATCCCAAGCACATCTGCATTCATCCTAACACACCTGCACTTATCTCAAGCACATCTGCACTTATCCCAAGCACATCTGCACTCATCCCAAGCACATCTGCATTCATCCTAACACACCTGCACTTATCTCAAGCACATCTGCACTTATCCCAAGCACATCTGCACTCATCCCAAGCACATCTGCATTCATCCTAACACACCTGCACTTATCCCAAGCACATCTGCACTCATCCCAAGCACATCTGCACTCATCCCAAGCACATCTGCATTCATCCTAACACACCTGCACTTATCCAAGCACATCTGCACTCATCCCAAGCACATCTGCACTCATCCCAAGCACATCTGCATTCATCCTAACACACCTGCACTTATCCCAAGCACATCTGCACTCATCCCAAGCACATCTGCATTCATCCTAACACACCTGCACTTATCTCAAGCACATCTGCACTTATCCCAAGCACATCTGCACTCATCCCAAGCACATCTGCATTCATCCTAACACACCTGCACTTATCCCAAGCACATCTGCACTCATCCCAAGCACATCTGCACTCATCCCAAGCACATCTGCATTCATCCTAACACACCTGCACTTATCCCAAGCACATCTGCACTCATCCCAAGCACATCTGCACTCATCCCAAGCACATCTGCATTCATCCTAACACACCTGCACTTATCCCAAGCACATCTGCACTCATCCCAAGCACATCTGCATTCATCCTAACACACCTGCACTTATCCCAAGCACATCTGCACTCATCCATTAAGCACATCTACCATCAAGCAAGCTAGAAAGAGATCAGCTTTTGTGTTCTGATCAGGCTCTCATCAACCTTGTATAAACCAAATGGTTTGAAAGCATGGTATAGGCTACTTACTATAATCCCAGCACTGTGGAGGCAGGAGAATGGACTTCAAGGCCAGTGTGGTCTTCATAGAAAGACCCTGTCTTAAACACCTAAGGGCTTAGGATATAGCTCAGTGGTAGAGTCCTTGCTTAGCATACACAATGAACTGGCCTCTCACCCTCAGCCAAGCAGAGGAAACAGTGTAAAAAGAATGCCGCAGATTTTCTCTGTTGTAATTCAACCAGGAAGGCTCATTACAGCTAGGTTCATGGGTAAGGTACAGTTCAGTTACTCTATAACTGAAGAAACACTGAAACTCTACAAAGGACTGGGGTTTCTGTAGAGGTCTGAATGAAAATGGCCCCCAGAGGCTCACAGGGAGTGGCATTATTTAAAAGGATTAGGACAGTGTGGCCTTGTTGGGGGAAGTGTGTCCCTGGGGGGTGGGCTTTGAGGTTTCAGGAGCTAAAGCCAGGGTCAATGGCTCACTCACTCTTCCTGCCTGCCAGTCCACATGGAGAGCTCTCACTCACTCTTCCTGCCTGCCAGTCCACATGGAGAGCTCTCACTCACTCTTCCTGCCTGCCAGTCCACAT
Source organism: Acomys russatus (assembly GCF_903995435.1). NCBI lineage: Eukaryota > Metazoa > Chordata > Mammalia > Rodentia > Muridae > Acomys > Acomys russatus. The sequence continues at coordinate 15,959,824 of NC_067151.1, forward strand.
GGAGAGCTCTCACTCACTCTTCCTGCCTGCCAGTCCGAACGGAGAGCTCTCAGCTGCTTCTCCAGCACCATGTCTGCCTGCGTGCTGCCATGCTTCCCTCCATGAGAATGGATGAAACCTCTGAACTGTAAGCCAGCTTCAGTTAAATGTTTTCCTTTTTAAGAGTTGCCATGGTCACGGTGTCTCCTCACAGCAGAAGAAACCTAAGACAGTTACCATGCCTTAGGGACCAGCACGCACTTAGGTTCTAGAAAGCCAGATGTGAGTGATCTGCTATGTTCGCTGAAGTTGGATGGGGCGGGGGGGGGGGGGGGTGCAAATGATGAGACCCTGAAGAGGGTCCCTTAGGGTGGTATGGAGGATTGACTTCTTCACTGTCGTTGGCACAGTGAGAAAGGTGTTCTCTGTGATGGGCCTCAAAACCACTGGCTAAGCAAATTACAGTAAATTTTATTGCTTTTCCACCCCTATCTCAGAAATATATATATATATATATATATATATATATATATATATATATATATTTTTTTTTTTTTTTTTTTTTTTTTTTAAGAGTCAGTGGGAAGGGCAGAGGACAATGGATGAATTTAAGGGAACTTTTCAGATTGAGAGTAAGGCATGTAGTTTGAGTTTGGGGAATTCTGGTCAGGCAGCAACAGGAAATGCGTGTGTGTTGCGTCTTAATGGTCCGTGGAACACAGCAGGCAGGCATATCAGGACAGATCCTGTTTCCTCCCCACCCCCCATCCTCAATGTGACTGACACAACAGAAGGGCTGTGAGTAACTCTAAACATCTCAGGACATAGGGAAAGCTATAGTTTACTTTCTGTATTTATTTACTAGAATAAAGAAGAACTTTTTTAAATTAAAAATAGACAAGGCTGTTGGGCATTAGAGTGGATTTTTGAAATAAAGAAACCAAACAGGGGAGACTAAATCATATATTTTTGTTTCTCTCCCCTATACTTCCTTTTATCCCCCGCCCCTGCTTTTTTTTTTTCTTTTGTTTGTTTGTTTGTTTGTTTTTCGTCTTGAAACAGCATTATGCTCTCTAGTCCACTCTGGCTTCATATTTAAATCCTCCTGACTTTGCCTCCCAACTTCTGGGTTGACATGCTCAACTTCTGCGGCCCATCAAGGGATGCCCTAGGCAGGATCTACCATCCCCAAGACCCACTCCAGATCTAAGAATGCCTGTCAAATGTATCTGAACTCAAATGAGGAAGGCTCAACCTTTGTTTTGCAATCAGAGTGTCCCCAACATTTATATAAACCAGATGGTTCACAAACATGGCGTGGTGGTACTTGGCTATAATCTCAACACTTGTCAAAAGAGGGAGACAGTCTTGAAGGCCAACTTGTCCTATATAAAGCACCTGTGTCTCAGATTGGGGCTGGGGATGGAGCTGATAGCAAAGCAGTTGCCTATCATATACAAAGCATTGGTTTGACCCTCAGTGCCTTGGAGGAGGAGGAGGGGGAGGAGGGGGAAGAGGAGGAGGAGGAAGAGGAAGAGGAGGAAAAAGAGAGAAAGTTTTGTTTTGGGCTAAGAACTTACAAGTGGCCATGGTCTACAAGTAGGAGGATTGCAGCAATAAAGACATGAAAAAGTTACAAGCCTGAGACACAGGTTCAGCTCTGTTCCTGTCCATGTCTGAATCTGTTTCACTCTGAGGGACATTTACAAATCTAGGAAACACGGTCCTCACACCCCCCTTTCCTCGTATTCTCAACAACAGAGCCAGGGCAGAGACACACACCTGTAATTCCAGCACCTGGAGATACACGCAGGAGGACCAGATGTCCATGGTCATCCTCGGCTACATAATCCCTTCTGGGTTGCGCTGGGCTGCATGAAACCCTGCTTCAAACTAACATAAAAGAAGTCAGCAAGCTAAACTTCTAAAAGTGACCCACTGGTGGGGGAAGCGTGAGCTCGTGGTTTTTGCCAAATGGCTCAGCAATGCCCAGGAACACACAGGCCCCTAGAGACCATCATTTGCTGGGATGGGTCTCTGCAGGCAGAAAGCACTCAGTATTTTAATGCTTATAAAATTACTTCATACGGAGAGGGAGAGAAATTGCCCATCAGAGCAATTTCAAGTAGCATTTTAAAACGCAAGATACAAACTACACGAGGCAAAGGGGATGTCATTAAGGCACTACCGTGGCAAGAAGACGATCAACACACCGCTTGATGGTAGGAGGTAAGAACTGACGAAACGCACACAGTGGGCATCATCACCCTGGAGACTGAAGGAGACGCTTCGCTTTGTAACTCAGGAGGCTGAGACAGGAGAATTGAGAGTCGGAATTACATAAGGAGATCTAGTTTCAGAAGAAAACAAACAAACAAGCAAACAAACAAAACTCTCTCAGAAATATTATCTCATCCCCGACATTGGCTACAGAGCTCACATGTCACTGGCCTGTGACCGCACTTTAAGGACTCACAGCTGGGGCTCCATCAGTGTGCCCAAGTGCAGTGCTCTGCTGTTAACTCATCCTAAAGAACAATTGCTAGGGAACGAACAAGGCCTGGTTTGTAGGGTCATTGGCTACAGAGGTGAAGGGGGGGAGGAGCTTGCCCAGCTGTGACTCAGCAAAGCTGGCTTCAGGGTAAAGGGCCCAGGGAAAAGGAAAGACAGCCTGGTTCCTAAATGGGGAGGCTTTGGGGAGCATGAAAAAAAGGGGTGAACTCTTAAAATTATATTTTGTTAATTTTTTCATACAGCACGCTGTGCACATATTTTCCCTCTCACAAATCCTACCAGGTCTGCCCCAACTCTCTATGTTCTCCCCCCCCCCCACTTTCTCTCTCTCTCTCTTTGAAAAAAAAAGAAAGAAAGAAAAGAGAGTATGGAGAAGAGTTTGTACCCTTATACTGATAGCTATGTAGGGTGTAGAGACACGTCAATGCGTCTCCTCCCCACGGATATTCATTACAAATATAGCTAACATTGATGTTTCATGTTGGTCTTCTTAATAAACCTAAAGAGATAAGTACTTAAAATTCATTGTATGTGAATGTGCACACACATTAAATATATACGTTCATCATAATGTGTGTGTACGTGTGTTTATGTGCATGTGTTTTGTTACTGCACAGGTAAGGTTTAAAAAATATTTTTCTGCTAAAGACGTCTGCAAGCTATTGTTTCATAATTCACTTTTATTTTCCCTACAACTATATTGTCAAGGTTTAATAAATGTAATACTCTAATTATTATCTAAAGAAAAGAAAAGAAAGAAGGGAAATAGAAACAAAGTAAAAGTCAATAAGACAAATGCGCAGAAACACCAGAGTCCTTTTTGCTTCAGCCAGCTACTCCTGGGCATGTGGTTGACATAGTCTCCGACACCACACTGGAGAAAGCTGATTCTTCCTTTCCAATCAGGCATCAACTAACTGCACGTACCTTCTTGGTCAGGGGTGGGGATTTGTGCCCACTTCCCTCACAGTGCTGGGGTGCTGCAGTGTGAGCCTGTGCAGGCCTTGTGTGTGCTCTCTCAGTGTATTAGCTCTGTTGTGTCTGGAAGACACTGTTTCCCTGGAGAGATCTATGCCCTCTGGCCCCCCTCCTCCTTCCGGCATCCTGTATCCTGAAGCCAGCTGTGCTGACTCACAGGTGTGCAAGTCCAGTCATCCCTGCAGCCAGTGACAGGGTTCTAAGATCCCGTCTTACAGCCTTTCTGCCTCCTCTTCCACAGAGATTCTCCAGCCTTTAGCAGAGGAGTTGGATGAGGATGTCCCATTTAGGACTGAGTGCTCCCTGTCTGCATGTTGTCCAGTTGTGGGTCTTTGTGTTAATTATTATCTACCACAAAAAGAAAATGCTCCACTGGGAGCTGAGCAACACACTTCTGCACGGGCACAGCAGCATGTCATTAGGAGTCATTTTACTGCTACGATCCTTTAGTGGAATGACAGAAGTAGGTTTTCTCCTAGATAGGCCCATGACCTATCTAGTTTCTGGTCCCTGGCCACTTTTGCTGTGTTGGGTATGAAGAGTTCCATCTCTTGGAGTGAGCTTTACATCCAATTTAAAAAGTGTTTGGCTGCTCCCATAACATCTGTGCCACTGTCGCACCAGTCTATCTTACAGGCAGGTCACCATTGTACGTCCCAGGGTTTGTAGCTGGGTGATATTGATAATTACTTTTCTCCTATAGTAGCGCGCAAAGTACCGTCTAGCACCATGAAGATGAGCCATCATGGATTAGTCTCCCCCTGCTCACATCTCAGCACAGCCTGGGGATAGAATCCAAGCCTTTATGGTCACCTGTGATTTCATTTTCTGCTTTCTTCTGTATGTTGAGTAAATCCTAAAATCCACATAAAAATTTAAAGTCATGTGAGCAGAAACATAGAAATTAGGAGAAATGCAGTTTGACAGGTTTGCTCTGATTTGATATGATGGAAGAAAGTGAGGACGGGATCATGAAACGTGAGGTTGGACGGAAGGGCACCAATGCGTAGTCCTCAGCCAGGACCTGCCACAGCGACACTCTCTCTAAGCAGCGCCAAGGGACTCGGTGTGTTCTCTCTCCTTAGAGCTGTAACTCATTTGTTAAACTTGGAATTTTGGTATTTGTAGGAAAATATGACCAACATGAACCAAAAGTGTGAATTAGGCAGCAGAGAAAAACATTTCATCTCATTTTGTAGAGAAATGAAAAGCTCAAATGGAAACACTCGTCGCTGTGGAATGAAATCAAGGGCCTCAAGCTGTTTACTGCGCTGCTGTGTTCCAGGCCTCTCCACCCGCTCCAAACACTGCATGCTTTGCTGCACCAAAAATGGTGTGCACTCGGACAAATGTATAGAATGCCACAGGGATCCTGGATTACAGGCCAGTGTTCTAATCACTGAGTTCAAAAAGAAGAAATGTCACATCCATTGCCCGTGTTAGAAGCCTGTGGTTGCTGAAAGGGAAGTGAATAAAACGCAGTAATTACGGCAAGCTGATGTTGGGGGAGCAGGAGAGAATACAGAAAAGCAAGCCCGTGCTGCTTCGTGCATTTCACATCACTCTGTTAGCATCTTGTGGTATTAAATAGCACCCCAGTAAATAACGCTGAGCACAAAAGCTCACGGAAAACATTCATTGTGTCTTCGGTGCTCTCTGCATAATGCAGTCGGCACCCTACAGACATCCATCAAGCTGAACAAATAGGAAAACAACAACAAATGGTTGCCTAAAACACAGAATTTCTGTAATGGAGGACTCCAGAGGGGGGTTTACTTTATTGGAACCTTCTTGCATAAAGTTTCCATGGATTAGCTGTATTAAAGCCCAGGTTGAAACAGGGGCCTCACTGATGCCATCTGCTGAGCAGATATGACACATCAATTATCAGGGGTCATCTTCAAGCCTGACCTGGTGAGCTACATCTGTAATTGTAGTTATTCGGGATGTTAAGGCTGAGGGTGGCAAAGTCAAGATCAAATTAGAGGGTTATAGAGCGCTACGTTTGGGCTACTATTGCTGTGATGAAACACCATGACCAAAGCAACCTGGGGAGTAAAGGAATTATTTAACTTAACATTTCTGTATCATGGTTCATCATGGAAGGAAGTCAGAATGGGAACTCAAACAGGGCAGGAACCTGAAGGCAGGAGCTGATGCAGAGGCCTTGGAGGGGTGTTTCTTATTAGCTCGTTCCTCAAGGCTTGCTCAGTCTGCTTACTTACAGAACCAGCCCTGGGACAGCATAATCCCCAATGGGCTGGGCCCTCCCCCATCACTCACTAATCAAGACAATTCCCTATAGGCTTGTCGGCAGCTTGATCTTATGGAGGCATTTTTCTCAGTTGAGGGTCCTTCCTTTTAATGACTGTAGTTGTGTCAAATGGACATAAGGGTATCCAGCACATAGAAAAATCTGGTTTAAAAGCTCCAGCTCAACATATATGATTATTTGGCATGTACGAGCCTTGAATTTGATCCCCCAACACTGCAAATGAAAGCTGGATTGAGAAATGGTGTTCTTCAGCAATAGACTAGTGGATTAATGGAATCAAACTGAAGACCCAGAGATGAACCCACACACATTTGGTCACTTGATTTTTGACAAAGAAGCCAAATCCATTCAATGGAAAAATGACAGCATCTTCAACAAATGGTGCTGGTCTAACTGGATGTCTACATGTAGAAAAAATGCAATTAGACCCCTATTTGTCACCATGCACAAAACTCAAGTCCAAGTGGATTAAAGACCTCAACCTAAAACCAGAGACATTAATCCAGTTAGAGGAAAAAGTGGAGAAGAGTCTGGAACACATAGGCACAGGAAACAACTTCCTGAACAGAACACCAACAGCCCAGGCCTTAACGTCAACAATTAATAAATGGAACCTCATGAGGCTGAGAAGCTTCTGTAAGGCAGGTGACACTGTCAAGAGAACAAAGCAGCAGCCTACAGACTGGGAAAAGATCTTCACCAACCCTACATCTGACAAAGGTCTAATATCCAAAATATATAAAGAACTCAAGAAATTAAGCACCACCAAACCAAATAACACAATAGAGAAATGGGGCTCAGAACTAAACAGAGAATTCTCAACAAAGGAATATCAAATGGCTGAGAAACACTTAAAGAAATGCTCGACCTCATTAGTCATCAGAGAAATGCAAATCAAAACGACACTGAGATTCCATCTTACACCCATCAGAATGGCTAAGATCAATAACTCAACTAACACCACATGCTGGCGAGGATGTGGAGAAAGAGGAATACTCTTTCATTGCTGGTGGGAGTGCAAACTAGTACAACCACTTTGGAAATCTATCTGGCGCTTTCTCAGAAAAATGGGAATAGGGCTTCCTCAAGACCTAGCTATTCCACTCCTTGGAATATACCCAGAAGATGCACTACCACACAGCAGGGACATATGCTCAACCATGTTCATAGCTGCCTTATTCATAATAGCCAGAACATGGAAACAGCCTACGTGTCCCTCAGTAGAAGAATGGATAAAGAAACTGTGGTACATTTACACTATGGAATACTACTCAGGTATTAAAAACAAGAAATTTCCGAAATTTGTGGACAAATGGATTGAACTAGAAATTATCATAATGAGTGAGTTCACCCAGAAGCAAAAAGAGTTAAATGATATATACTCACTTATATCGAGACACTAGTCCAAGGGGTACGTCCCCATGGAAAACTTTACCAGGAAAGTGGGTCAGAGGGGAGGACATCCTATTGAGACTTTAGGTGTGAGAAGCCTGGGAGAATGAGGAAATAGAAGGATCCAGAGGGTCCTGGAAAACTACAGGCGGGTCTGGGCCCTGGGGTCCTCCTCAAACTATGGCACCAGCCAAGGAAAATATAGGCAGTAAACTTCGAACCCCTACCCAGACTAGCCGATGGACAGGACATTCTCCACCGTTAAGTGGAGAAGGAGATCTGACTTTCACACAAACTCTGGTGCCCCATATTTGACCATGTCCCTTGGATGGGGATGCCTGGTGGCGCTCAGAGGAAGGATAGCAGGCTACCAAGAAGAGACTCGATACCCTATGAGCATATACAGGGGGAGGAGGTCCCCCTCAGTCACAGACATAGGGGAGGGGAATGGGGGGGAAGCGGGAGGGAGGAAGGAATGGGAGAATACAAGGGATGGGCTAACAACTGAGATGTAATTTGAATAAATTAACAATAAAAAAGGGAGAAAAAAAAAAGAGAAATGGTGTACTTAATGACACACCATGGTTATCACTCTGTATCTAGTTGCTTGGGACATACTGGACCACTCTGCATTCTTCTAGGTAGACATGGAAGAGCGATGAATCCACCGAATGTTCTCACTGCTCTTCCGCTATCCTCACTCCCCACTTTCAGATTTTCTGTTTGCCTTTAAGAGTAACTTAAACTATCTCAAAGAGTAATGAGTTGTCAGGAAAAGTGTTCCCCTTCCCCGTGGCTCTCCTCCTACCCCAGACTAAGTGCTATAATAAAATTTAATGGGGCATGGTTGCATGCCTACAATCTCAGTACTCATGAGGCAGAGACAGGAAGATCTCAAGTTCAAGGTCACTCTGGGCTACAAAGCAAGACTCTGTCTCAAGGGGGGATGTGTGCTCAGAAGCCAGCAGTAAAGTGCTTGCCACATAAGCCTGGTGACCTGAATTCAATCCCCCAGTACCATGCGAAGGCAGAAGGAAAGAAGCAACTGTACAAAGTTGTCCTCTGTTCTTCAGATGTGTGACATGGCACGTATGTCACCTCCACCACTGCATAGGCATCCTATACACACACACTAGTGACAAAAATACATAAATAAATAAGTGAGTGCCTGAACCCAAAGAGGAATGTAATAGCACTGTTTTAAAAATTAAAAGAATATTCTTTAATAAACTGAAGAGAGGGCTGGAGAGATGGCTCAGAGGTTAAAAGCACTGGCTGCTCTTGCAAAGGTCCTGAGTTCAATTCCCAGCAACCCCATGGTGCCTCATGACTATCTATAATGAGATCTGGTGCCCTCTTCTGGCATGCAGCTGTGCATGCAGGCAGAACACTGTGTACTTAATAAATACACCTTTTTAAAAAATTAAATAAACTGAATAGTTATTTCTCAAAAGAGAAATGCAAGTACCCAGAAAACTGTTGACAGCCTTAGGCATCAAATTTAATTTACTAAATATAAAACCTCTTTGAAATTCTGTCTTACTCCAGCCAAAGTAGCTATATGTAAGAGCTGGCAAGGACTGGAGAAAGAAAAGAAAGATCCTTTAAGACCATTTTTATTTCATTTTTAAGATGGTTATTTCAACTACCCCAGGCTAGCCTTGAACTTGATATGCAGCTGAGGATAGCCTTGAACTTCCGACCCTCCTGTTCTTACCTCCTGAGTGCTGGGTTATAGATATGTATCTCCATCTCCATCTCTATCCAGATCTCTCTCATCTTTCCACCTCCATCCTCATCTATCTGTATCACAATGCCTGGCTTATCTGGTCCTTGAGAGAAAATCTAGGTCATTGTACATGCTAGAAAAATACTTAACCAACTGAGCCTTCAGAGAGATGGGACTATGCCTCCAGCTCCTCTCTGCTGATAAGATTAGCTCCTTTTGTTTTGTCAGATATTTTGGTCTGATATCTTGAAATCATTCCCATGTTTTTCTGTTTTTTTCTTTCTCCTCAGATTTTATTGTTCCCCTCTTTTAGTGTTATAACAACAAAGCAACAGACCCTATTTTTAAAAAACAACTTTTAGCTGCATGTTTAAATGTGGCTCCCTGGGGAGACAGAGTTGAGCACAGGATTCCAGATGTGGTCTGCTAGGTCTTGTGACATGACACTGATTTGTCCTGATTGCTGAACCAGATGTTGTGTTCTCAGGCAGCAGGGCACCAGCCTTCCCTTGTCTCTCGTTCAGGCAGGCTGCTTAAAGCCAGTTCTGTGGGTGTATGCTCTTATTTAAAGTGATGGTCTCTTAATCAGATATTTTGATACCTGCTTTTTCCTTATGCCTGCATTTTCTTTGTCTCTTGAATTAGGGAGTTAACCCCACCTTTTCTTAATAACTTATTTACTAAGATTTCACCAGATGTTTTTATAAATCTTGGGCCTGCTACAATTCCGATTTTAGTGTATTCTTAGAGACCTAGGTAGGGTGGAATTCAGAAAAAAAAAAAAACTTTCACTGAAAATAGATTCAGATTCAGATTTAGAATTTTGGGTTCCCTACTTGGCCATGTTCTCCCTGCTGTCCCCGAGTCTTCGTTTCTTCACGTACCCATCTTTAGCAAAGGGTGACATTTGGGGTTTGAGAGCTGGAGTGTGGACAGACTAGAGTACCAGCCTCTCAAGCACCGAGAAGACCTGTAAGTTCAGTGCAGGCTCTCAGCAATCTGCCATCTTTCATGTCCATGTCTTAGGTATGTTTCTTGTGACTGATTGTGGAATAACTACATTCTTCCATAACGTAGCTGGGAATTGTCTACTAGGCCATCTGACTCAAAGGAAGAAGAACACACTGGAAATTCCAGTGTAGGAACAGCTCCAGAAATTGCATTTTTACATTAAATAGTACAAATCCATTTTGAACTGGCCGTATAAAATGACATCTTAATGGGACAATTTAATCATTGCTCTTATACTAGAGTAAAACAACGCACATTAGAAAAATTACATCAGCAAAGAAACTTCCATTAAAGTTTGGTCGCAAGATCCTAACAGTCTCACTCAGGTCTGTTGCTCCTTGATTTGCACATCCAGCCTTGGCCTGGCCTCTGGTTGCGTGCGTATTTGACGGCACCACTTGCATGCCTCAGAGAAACCACATGCTTTGTGTTCCAAGCTGAGCTCAAGCTTGTCTTCCTCAAACCTGCTCCTCCTGCCCTGCTCTCCATGTCAGGGGACAGCCCTGACCCCTGATCCTCCGTACAAGCTTGGGAAACAAAACACTGACTCCTGCTGCGATAAGTGCACGGAAGTCTGTTATCATCAGAAATATCTCCAATATAACTTTCTTGGTAAAATTTAAGTGTATTCTTAAGAAGCCAGAGTACATCCTTAATTAAAGAGGAAAATCGGAGAACCAGTCTATGACTACCTTGATAGAACGTATCTTCTAACGTGCTTATAAAACTTGGTAATTATATTAAATCTGGGTAGTCTTTTGAACACATTATAGTTAATAGTTGCTAACTAGTTCATTGTGAATCTATATTATGGCTGTCCATCCTCAAAAAGGTAGGTCTTTTTCCTTTATTTGTGTGTACATGTGTGTGCAGGTGCTCACACATGAGCACAGGCATGCAGAGGCCTGCTATGGGACTTTATGCACTTTTACAATGAGACAGGAACTCTGACTAAACTGTAGCCTCTTCAGCTAGAAAGGCTGAGAGCAAGCTCTCGGGATTTACCGCCTGTACCAATGCTGGGGTTATAGGCAGCCATGCTGGAGTTTGAACTTGGATCCTCACGTTTACAACGCCAGCCCCCTTACCCACTGAGCATCTTTCCAGGACCTAGTTCCTTTTACTTTATAAATTTGAAGACTATTAGAATAATGAAAGAGGAAGATATTTGGAACTAAAAGGATGCTATCTCTAATCCTCTAGACTCGGGCGCTCTACTTACATTACAAAACAGAACGAAAATCGTCTCCACTACACACAGTAGCTACTACTCACAATTTGCTGTTAATATACTTAATATGGAAAAATAATTCATCTCCTGTTGGAGAAAGTAAAATGTGCCTTTATTGAATCGACATTGTCAGTAAATGACCCATGGTTACCAGATTTCACTTCTGCAGTGGCGTCATCACTGCAGATGAACACAGGCATCTCCTTTCTCTCAGGAAAACAACCAGAAATAACCTGTGCTTCCTTCCTTCCTTCTTTCTCTTTCTTTTCTTAAGCTGCTAGATATTGAAAGACAAGTTGAAGCCCCCCAGTTCTGGCCTCTACTGCTGCCCGGGAGTATTCCTTCTCCTGAGTCATTTCTGGTTGTTTTTTGTTTTTTTTTTTTTTCTTTCTGTTTTATCCCTTGTTAAAATCTATTTCTTCAGCTCCTAGACACGATAAATTTTATTAAAGAATTAATGTGTCTTGACTCAGCAAAAATATTAAATTGCTAATGCAATGTACTTCCAGATATTTGCAAATCATCAGTGAACTGAGCTCTTAAAATTATGGGCAGGCAAACATCAGTCTCTCATGATTTATGCACACACACACACACACACACACACACCCAAGCAGGTGTGCAAGAGAGAGAGAGACAGAGACAGACAGACAGACAGAGACAGACAGACAGACAGAGACACACAGACAGACAGACAGACAGACAGACAGAGAGACTGCACTAAAGGCAGGAGAGGCTCAATAACTAAGAAGTGTGAAATTACATAGGAAAATTCCGAGCAGACCTCATGCCCTCTGACTTCCACTAGGAACCCAAACAAGCCATCATCGTCTGTGCTGCTCTCATGTTTGAATCAGCCATCAAATCCAGGTGGAAAATTTTTAAATGAGATGGTAATTGACCTCAACAGAAGGAAAACAAAAAATGATTTTCAGAACTTTAAATTTCAAATGAACTGCTTCACTGTAATTGGCTCTGGGGTGAAGGCCCTCCAAGGGCCTGCTGCTGTCAATACTTTATGCCTTTTGAAACTTACAGTCCTAACATTGAACCTCAAAATCATTCAGAAACAAAGGGTCAACAACGTTTCCCTGATTTTTATTCAGTGTACTCTTAGGAGTACTTTCAATACAACTTTTAAGTGATCACAAATATTCTAAGACAGAACATTTATTGGCTTGTCCTTAAAATGCTGTGATTGGCCCAGTGAGTGGATTGTGACTCCATGGCGAAAAGCCTTTCTTGTTTTGATTGCCAGTAATTGCCTTGCTTACTAGTTACTTTCTTAGTTATAGATGTTAGTTAAGGCACACGCCTAAGTCACCAGTCAGCTACACCTCCGCTCCGCTCGGCACCCTCCCCGTCCTCCCATCTGACTTAGAACCAAGGCTTTTCTTTTCGTTCAAATATGCACAGAGAATAATCCATTTCTGGCAGAGCAGACCCTGATTTTGAACCTGGGTACTCACGTGCAGTCGACTCCTGTACGTCCACTGGGCATGGATTAATGGGGAGCAAAAGTCTGTCTTCTGTTTCAAACATTTCTGGGGAGAGATGAATTTTCAGATTCCAAATTTATATGACAGTGAAGACAGGGTGATGACTCTCCCTTTCTCTCCTTCTGGGTGTTAATTATTCATTGAAAGGCGTTTTAAAGACACAGTTCAATATTTCTTAACTTCCTGGCTGTTAATAAGATTGCAGGTAGTGGGTGATTGGAGTCCTTGACTCATTTTGATGGCACAGTTTTATTTCTAAATGGCTCTGAAGCCATTTCTGGAAGTGTGAACAGGAACTGCTTGTACTTTAAGGCCCATCGCTGCTCTCCATCATCAGGACCCACCTCAGCCCTCAGTCCTGTACTTGAACTGAACTGTTACCCATTTCCTCACCGCTGCTGCGGGTCTGAATAGAGAGGGTGCAGGGGAATTACAAAGAAAGCAGGGACACTGGCCCAGAATTTGTAAATGAAATTTGACCTTTACTCCCAGGTTTCCCCCCCAACACTGAGCTAGCAATACCTCAGAGAAACTGTGCAGAAGATGCCCAGGTTTGATGACAGAGGTGCCCTCGCATATGTCATGTCTAGGATTTCATTAGTGTTGTTTGGGACGCTGCTAATGTTATTACTGTAATGCAAACATCAAAGGAAATCAGATCCCAGACTCAGGGAAAATCACTCCCTGCTGGAAATCCTATTAGTTGACTTCAATTATGCAGCTCCTCATTCAGAGGCCTGCTTGCCTCATCATCTCCCCCCTGCCCCCACATCCCTGCCTGGTGCAAGTGCACGCATTTGAAATTCAACAAATTAAGTAAAATAAATTTTTAATCTTGTGCTTGTTTGGGTTTAGATCTTAGCAATAACAAAATGATTTTGGTTGCTTCTCATTCGTCTATAGGCAGTGGTTAGAAAAATAACATAGAACTGAATTAGAATTAGAATTAGAATTTGATCTCTCTCCCTCTGCCTCTCTCTGTCCTTCTCTCAGGCTGGACCCTGCCAGGTGCCCACACTGGCCTCCCTCCACCCCAGCAGCTGGGATTAATAGAGTGCAACACAACACCAGGTGGAAAAGCCTCTCTGGTGACATGGTTTATAGCTATCAGACACAGTTGCTGTTTATTTAAGGAATAACATGTGTTTTGAAACATATCAATGCACTATGTGGTCCATCCCCTCAATCTTGCTTCCTGAAAGAAAAGCATGCTTACAGGCAACAGATGTATCCTTTGGTAGGGAGACTTGGTTTAGTCTGATCAATTTGAACACAGACAAATAGAGAACCTAGAGTAAAACCGCCCCCCCAGCTCCCCCCCCCTCCACCACCTGTAACAAAATAGCTCTTACCGGATGGGGCGTGGCGGCATATACCTTTCTCTCAGGAGACAGCTCCCTGAATTTGAAGTCTTGGCTACTTAGTGAGTTAAGCCTGGGCTACAGAGTGACACGGAGTCTCCAAAGCGAACACAGCACAGAGAGATACAGTTGCACCACAAATATCAACTGTGTAAACACTAATTTGGGGGCTGGAGCTATGGCTTGGTCGGCTAAGTTCCTGCCGCACAAGCCTGAGTTCTGATTCCTAGAATCCAGAGAAACAGCCAGGGATGGCGGCTGGTCCCTGGGACCCTAGGCTTGTGGCAAGGGGCAAAGGCAGGCAGAAACTCGTTGAAAGTATCTGGAAAAGCTCACACTTTTTTGTCATAGCTTTGGTAGGTGATAACATCCCTTCTTGACATTTAATTTCCAGATAATATTCCATTTCTCTAATTGTCCTAAAGAAGCCCTGGAGAGCAGGTTTATTCCAAGCAGGAAATGCACTGGTTATGGACTATCAGGGTCCGTGGGTAAGGGGACTCAAATGCATGTACCCCCTCAACACATAATTAAAAATAAAGTAAAACATTTAAAGAAATAAAAGAGTACCAAGGGCAAAACATCTGGAGAGTTGAAAAATAACCCTGTCTGTGACTCTCTCCTGTCTCTCTCTCTTTCTCTCTCTCTCTCTTTCATGCGCGAACGCACACACACACACCCCGCTCTGAAATGATGACTATCAACTTCATTGGTTTGGAAAGGCTTTGTGTGTCCGATTGGCTTCACCGGCAAACAGGAAAGAGCTATTTAGTTGGGCATGGTGAGGCACACTGTAATCCCACAACCTTGGATGCTGAGTCAGAAGGACTCCTGAAAGTCTGAGGCCAGCCTGAGGTATTGAATGAATCCAGAGCCAGGCTTGGCTACACAGCAAGACCCTGTCTAAAAGCAATGAAAGCAAAAGAAGGGGGCGGGGTGAAAAGGAAGGAAGGAAGGGGATGGAGGTGCCGATACCTCACCCAGATTCTGTCCTGTGCTCCAGAGAGCTCATCCAGGAAGTCCAACCAATGGGGCTTGCCTCAGATCCTAGGGTCTCCTCAGGTCCTCGGGGCATCTCCATGTACTTTTTTTGCCTGTTAGGTCGAGGAGGGAATGTAGGGCACAGAAGACCACAAAGCCTAGTGTGTGTTTTAACAACATCCACAAATATGAATATCCACCACGAATCAGCTGAAACACAGCTGTGGTGGTTTGTATAAGAAATGCCCCCTCTAGGTTCTAGAATTTGAAAACGTGGTCCCCGGTTGGGGATGCTCTTTGGGGGGTGGCTTAGGAGGTACAGCCTTGCTGTGGGAAGCACATCGCAGGTGGATGGGCTTTCAGATTAGTCTCTACCCGTTTCCAGTTTGCTCTTTCTCTTTGTGTATAGTAAAAAATGTCATCTCCCAGTTTCGGATCCAGCGCCATTCCTGCAGCTTGCTGCCATGCTTCCCCATACAATGGACTGTGCCCCCCTGAAACCATAAGCTCAACAAACATTTCCTTCCATGAGGTGCCTTGGCCATGGTATCTCACCACAGCAACAGGAAAGCAACAGAAGAAGTAAGAAAGTGATCCATCATTCACCTCCCATGAAGTCATAAGAGTTGAGCAAGCTTCAAAAAGCAAATAAAACAGAACTTTCTAATTTGTTTCAGCCTTTACCTAAATACTGTAGTTGAGTGTGGTTTTTTAAAAGGCAGTGCTAGTCTAGAGACAATAAACTTTGACTTGCTGACCTATTCTTGCTGACTTCTGCAAAAATGGTAAGTGTGCCTTTTGTGTCTCCCTGTGAGTGCTCTCCTTTCCTGGCCTATTCTTTGTCAAGGGAGGGGCCTGCCCTAGAAAACCTCAGAGGTCACTTGCACCCTGACATCACGTGACTCCCTCCTTCTATGGCCGCAGTATTTTCCCTACGCTTCTGACACTGCAAGATTAATCTTGTTGGAGATGCAGGCTGGAAATAGGAATTGATTCTTTTAACATTTCTTCTCAGCAGTAGAAAATTAATTATTGAGTTGCTGTTGAGAGAGCACCATTACCAAATTACCGATTCAACTCTGAGGTATGAGTCATCTTAATAGGTGTAAAAGATTTAAGTCACGGCACATTTGGGACAAGGAAGATGGTGCTTCCTCATTACCCTTCAGGGATGGGTATCAGTGGGCTCTGCAGGAGTCCCATGACAGGCTCGGGAGGAGGTAGCTGGGACAGACACTGACAGGCAGAGCAGTTGGTGCTCTGGGCATCTCAGGGTGTGTGTTCTGACCAGGTATGTTCCTAGCTGACCTGTGTGCTTAGGGAGGGACTCTGACCATGCTCCTTAACCCACTCATTTTCTTTATTCTTCATGGAATGCATGCTTCTGGAAAGGAAAAAGACTACCTTGTCTCAGGAAGTATCAGCCCCGTCCCACCACCGGACACCAGGAGAAATGCAGATCATTTCCTTCTGTTAGAAAGCCCTGAAGATGATGCTTACTGATGTGACCTATGACTCAGAAGACAGGAACAAACCCCTGTAAGGTTGAGAATGAGTCAACCAGGAGTCAAGGGAGATCGCACAGGGCAGGTTACATTTTTCTAGTATGGGATGGCTTCCTCTACCACCTGAATTCCTTCACAAAAAGAAAACAGACCTGCTCTGCCTTCCCTTTCTCCAGTCACTGTCTCCCTCGCTTCTGTGAAGGTCTCACTGTCTCCCTCGCTTCTCTGCGGATGCTGCTGCGGATGAAGGATGGCCATGGAGGCACTTTGTCATCTGTGGTGACACATACATCTCACTTAACTGGGTTTCATAAGTGGTGGCACATGCCTTTAATCCCAGCACTCAGGAGGCAGAGGCAGGCGGATCACTGGGAGTTCGAGGCCAGCCTGGTCTACAAAGTGAGTCCAGGACAGCCAAGGCTACACAGGGAAACCCTGTCTTGAAAAACCAAAAACAACAACAACAACAACAAAAAAGAAACCAAACAAACTCTAAACTCTTAACCCTGAAACACCACGAAATTCTGTAACATCACAATTATTATTAAAAATTATTAAGTTGGATCTGGGGGAGATGACTTAGTGGTTAAGAGCACTGGCTGCTCTTCCAAAGTGGAAATCTCCATTGCTGGAAAAGAGTAAACAGAGAGTGTTCAGACACAAACATGGAGTTTCCAATTCATGTCAGTCTAAAAAGCACAGCTAATGTGGAGGCTCAGCTGCAATGCTGATGCCTGGCTTCGAGGGCTAGTGACATTACAGGCTGCACAGACTCTGACGCCAGACCACCCAGGTTCCACAGCACAAGCTAGCCCCACGAGTCACTCACTGGCAGATCTAAGGAAAGACCCTTTCCTCTCTACACTTATTTCCTCATCTGCAGGGCATGGGGGGCTGGCACTCAAGGTGTTCTGAAGATCAGCTTGGTTAGTTAACATCAAGCACCCAGAAGAAGGCCCGGTGTACAGCCATGTGTCATCAGAGCGGTCACAAAAAATGAACGGGGGTTCTAAAGATGGCGGGTAGCTCACGTCACATGCCCGTAGCTGTGTCCTGCACCCACTTCCGCACTGGTGTTAAGGACTCTCCCTGGGTCTTGTTCAGCTTCCACGGCACCACTAACATAATTCAGTTGTCTCGGGTCAAGTTGTAAAAGAGCCACTAAGTATTCTCTTGTCTAAAGAGGTTAGACACAGATGTGTAGTCTTCTTGAAATTCATCTCCTTGAGGAATAAGAGCTGGAGGAAGCCATAATGCCTGTGTGGATAACTGGGTCTCAGGACGGCTGGGCAGGCCACTGGTCGGCTGTTCAGAACACACAGTCCTTGAACTTGAACTTTATTCTTAGGAGCCAGAGGTAGTGGATGACCCCAAGAGAACAGTGTCATATGAATTCACACACAGAGAGAGTATGTACGAGGCCTGTGCAAATTCACGGCAGGCAAATCCCCAGGACAGAGAAGAGGCCGTGGGCACAGAGTCCCACCCCTAACCAAGAAACTGCTTGCAGGTGATACCTGCTGGTAGAGGAAAACTCTGTTTTCTTCAGTGGAGTGACACTGGGTATCTCAGCCACACCCCAGGGTGGCCTCATGCCTAGGAATAGCTGATCAAGATGAAGCCGACTCCATGCTTTGGGGGGACTTTGTTTTCCTTATGGTTTGGTGCCCTTTGTCTTTTAGGTTTTTGCTTCATTTTGCTCCCTAGGACTTTTTTTTAAAGAGGGGCGAAAGGGAGGGAGGGAGGAAGAGAGAGAGAGAGAGAGAGAGACAGAGACAGAGACAGAGACAGAGAGACAGAGAGACGGAGAGAACATGGTATGATACTGGGTAGGTAGGGAAGAGGAGAGAATTTGGGAGGACTAAGGGAAGAAAGAAGACTATAATCAAAATATATCATATACTGTTTTAAAAGTATTTTTAAAATATTTAAAGTGACTAATACCTGAGTTTTTAAATCTTAGCCATTCTGATAGGTGTAAGATGGAATCTCGAAGTCATTTTGATTTGCATTTCCCAGATGACTAGGGACATTGAGTATTTCTTTAAGTGCTTCTTGGCCATTTGAGATTCCTCTTTTGAGAATTCTCTCTTTAGCTCTGTACCCCATTTTTAAACTGGATTATTTGGTTTGTTGTTGCTTAACTTCTTTATATATTTTGGCTATTAGCCATTTGCCAGATGTAGGATTGGTGAAGATCTTTCCCCAAGCTGCAGGCTGGTGTTTTGTTCTGTTGACAATAATTTTGCCTTACAGAAGCTTTTCAGTTTCATGAGGTCCATTTATTAATTGTTGACCTTAGAGCCTGAGCTGTTGGTGTTCTGTTCAGGAAATTGTCTCCTGTGCCAGTGAGTTCCAGACTCTTCCCCACTTTCTCTTCTAATAGATTTAGTGTGTCAGGTGTTATGTTGAGGTCTTTGATCCACTTGGACTTGTGAAGTGTGATACATATGGATCTATTTGCATTTTTCTCCGTGTAGACATTTGATAAGGCCAGCACTATTTGTTGAAGATGTTTCCTTTTATTCATTGTATGGTTTTGGCTTCTTTGTTAAAAATCAAATGTCTATGTGTGTGTGGGGGTTATTTCTGGATCTTATATTCTATTCCATTGATCAACCTGTCTTTTTATGCCAATACCATGTGGTTTTCATTACTGTTGCTCTGTAGTACATCTTGAAATCAGGGATGGAGATACCTCTAGAAGTTCTTTTATTGTGCAGAACTGTTTTAGCTATCTTTTTTCCCCACATATAGTTGAGGGTTGCTCTTTCAAAGTCTGTAAAGAATTGTGTTGAATTTTGACGGGAATTGCATTGAATCTGTAGATTGCTTTTGGCAAATGGCCATTTTTACTATGTTAATTTTACTAATCCACGAGCATAGGAGATCTTTCCGTCTTCTGATATCTTCTTCAATTTTTCTTTTCAAAGACTTGACATTCTTGTCAGACAAGTCTTTCACTTGCTTGGTTAGAGTTACACCAACACATTTTACCTTATTTGTGGCTATTGTGAAGGGCGACGTTTCCCTAATTTTTTTCTCAGCTTGCTTATTACTTGTATAAAGGAGGGCTACTGATTTTTTTTTAAAGTTAATTTTGTATCCAACCACTTTGTCCAAGGTGTTTATCAGCTGTAGGAGTTCTCTGGTGGAATTTTGGGAGCCACTTATGTACACTATCATATCATCCACAAAATGATGCGCTGACTTCTTCCTTTCCAGATCGTATCCCCTGGGTCTCATCCAGTGTCTTACTGCTCTAGCTAGAATTTTAAGCACTGCATCGAATAGATTCAGGGATAGTGGGAAGACTTGTCTTGGCCCTGATTTTAGTGGAATTGCTTTTAGTTTCTCTCCATTTAATTTGATGTTGGCAGTGGCTTGCTGTATATAGCCTTTATTGTGCTAAGGTGTGCACCTTGTATCCCTGATCTCTCCAAGAAACTTAATATGAAGGGGTATTGGATTTTGTCAAAGGCTTTTTCAGTATCTAATGAGATCATGTGGGGTTTTTTTTCATTCAGTTTATTTATATGGTGGATTATATTCATAGATTTTCCTATGTTGAACCATTCCTGCATCCCTGGAATAAAGCCTACTGGCAAGGATGTGGAGAAAGAGGAATACTCCTGCATTGTTGGTAAGAGTGCAAACTTGGAGAACCACTGTGGAAATCAATTTAGAGGTTTCTCACAAAATTTGGGTTATATCTACCTCAAGACCCAGCTAATCCACTCCTGGGCATATTCTCAAAAGATGCTCCACCATACAACAAGGACATTTGCTCAGCTATGTTCATAGCAGCTTTATCTGTAATAATCAGAAACTAGAAACAACCTAGAGGTCCCTCAACTAAAGAATGGATTAAAGAAAATGTAGTACATTTACACAATGGAATACTACTCAGCTATTGAAAACAAAAGTATCATGCAATTTTCAGGCAAATGGATGGAACTAGAAAAGGTCATCCTGAGTGAGGTAACCCAGTCCCAAAAAAAACACTCAGGGTATGTACTCAGTTGTATGTGAATATTTGCCATAAAGTACAGATTAACCATGCTGCAATCTACAGACCCCAAAGAAACCAAGAAGGGACCAAGGGAGAATGCTTGAATCTCACTTAGAAGAGGAAATGAAATAGACATCTGAAGTAGATGGAAGAAGGGACCTGGGTGGGAGAGGGGGTGGGAATCTGATGTGGGGAGCACAAAGGTTGGATGGGGGGAGGACTGAAAGAGAGAACAGAAATAGGGGTATCTCAGGCCAGAGGAGGCTCCCAGGGGTGTGACCATAGTGGAGACTCCTAGCAGCAGAGGTTTGGAGAGAGCCAACTCCTGACAGTATCAATGATACTCTGCTATGCTTGCAGACAGGAGCCTAGCATAACCATCTTCTGAGAGGCTTCATCCAGCAGCTGATGGAAACAGATGCTGAGACTCACAGCCAAACTCAGGGAGTTTTGTGGAAGAGTGGGAGAAAGGATAGAGGGAGCCAAAGGGGTCAAGGACACCACATGACCTACAAAGTCAACTAACCTGGCCCCTTGGGGCTTCACAGAGACTGAGCCAACAACCAAAGAGCATGCATGGGCTGGATCTAGACCCCCTACACAGAAGATATGCAGCATGGTCATCACGTATGTCCCCTAACAATGGGAGTAGGGCTGTCTCTGACTCTGTTGCCTGCCACTGGATCCCTTTCCCTCAGCAGGGCTGTCTTGTCAGGCATCAGTGGGAAAAGACACATTTAGTTTGGTGCAACTGGAGATTCCAGGGTGGGTTGGTACCCCCTGGGGGGCCTCCATTTCTCTGAGAAGAAGGAGGGGGAATGGAGGGAGGGGGACATAAGGGTGGGACTGGGAGGAGAGGAGAGAAGGGGCAGGGATCAGGCTGTAAAGTGATTAAATAAATAAATAAATGGGAAACGTGACTTAAAGTCTATGAAACTGCAGGGTAAGGATAAAGCCCTCATTCTCTTATTTGTTCACCAGAAGTGATGGCTATTTTAAAATAGTAATGTACTTATAAATGGTTAGATAAATCTGTCTGTTCAGCAACCAAGAACCAATTCCTCTAAAAGCCAATTAAGGTGCATTTTTAACTTTCAGAGACCTTGCTGGCATTTCCTATCCACCTAAACTCCTTTCTCTGTGTTGAGTCAGTGGTTCCCTTTAAGATATGCATGTTATTATGAATTAGTCTACTGCATTCTACCACTAAATCAATAATATTTAAAAGCTGTATAAGTCTCACAGTGTCTGTGCTATGCTGCAAATTCACGGCGTAGTCTCTGCAGCTCTGACATCTTTCTCAATGAGGTGACAGTATTGATAATTCACTTGGGCTTTATTGGTAAATAATCCACATGCATTATTGATGAATAGAAGATGCTAAACCAAGAAGCTGATAAAATGAAGTTATCCCGTGTCAGACCCAGCTGGCAGTAAATATAGAGGTGGTGCCATATATGGGACAGCATAGGAGCTTCTGAGCTATTTATAAACAAATTAATGCTGTCATCTCTTTCATGTCATTAAACCTTTATATGGCAAAAGTAATCCTGAGGGCCTGGTGAGAGAGACAGGCCAGTTGGTAAGGTGCTTGCCATGCAGGAAAGACAGAACCTGAGTTCGGATCCTCAGCCACCACATAAAAAAGCTGAACATGCATGTGACCCATGTACATTATCTTAGTGCTGGGAAAGTGGGTTCAGAAGGATCCCTCAGGTTTCCTGAGCCAAATCAGTGAGTTCAAGGTTAGTGACAGACCCTATCTTTAAAAATAAGTGAGATGGGGCCAGGTGGTGGCAGCCCACACCTTTAATCCCAGCATTTGGGGAGGCAGAGGCAGGTGGATCTCTGTGAGTTCAGGGCAGTGTGGTCTACAAAGTGAGTCCAGGACAGCCAAGGCTACACAGAGAAACCCTGTCTCAAAAAACAAACAAACAAACAAACAAGCCAAAAAACAAAAACAAAAAAAGCAAACAAACAAACAAACAAAACCCCCCAAAAAAGAGCTGACGGCCTGTTAGCTGGGGGCAGGAAGTAGGAAGTGGGAGTCCCAGCAGAGAGAGGAGCTCTGGGATATAGCCAGAGGAAAGATTTGCCCTGGACTCTGAGGGAGATGGTCACATAAAACTGAGGAGAGGTAGCCAGCCACGTGGCACACGTAGAATAAACGGGTAAAATAAGTTATGAACTAGTCAGGGAATGAGCCAAACTTATGGTCTAAGCATTTATTCATAAATAATAAAACCTCAGAGAAGCTATTTCTGGAGCTGGGGAGTGAGATGAACGGCCTGGGGCTACATACCTCCGTGCGGTTGACACAAGCCTGGTCCAGGACAGCCAAAGGAACACAGAGAAACCCTGTCGTGGAAAACAGCAAACACACAAAAGAATGGAGTGGGGAAAACCCTTGACGTTAGCATACAGCTTTAACATTTAAGCATATACACATGCATAGAAACACACAACCAATATACATGCGCACACACCACATGCACATGCTTGAACACACACATGAAACGCACACAATAATCCTAAAGCAAACAAATAGAACAGTGGCTGTGATCTGACACCAATGTCATCAGTACACCTGTGTTATTACTAGCTTTGCCACTCAAATTATCAGGATTTTAAGAAGACTACATACATGTAGTATGTTATACCATACATGTGTGTAGATGCATATATAAGTATGCATTTATTAGTATGTAAATTGCGGCAATGGAATTGAACAAAGGGTCTTGCGCATGCGGTGTGAGCACTCCACACTGAGCCGCAGTGTGAAGAACAGACATTAAGACAAAAGCAGACGCAGGCCTAGTGGCGTGCTGGCTACTGACAAGCAGATCTCTGGCAAATCCTCTCTTGAGAAGCCAGAGAGACATCAGCCTTTGCTGATCTCTGTGACCAACACTGCCACCACAGCCGAGTCAAGTTACACCACAATCTTACCAATCCTTGAGCTGGGATGGCGCCTACCGTGTGCCCTGGAGAGCTGGTGGGTATCTTAGCCACTGCGTGTTGTTCTAGTTTCCATCTGATAGTACCAGGTGTATTATCTGACACAAGTGGGGCAGACGTACTTTTCTCTTTTGTGTGTGCTGGGGACTGTGAGCTGGCTGAACACTTTATCACTGCTGCATCTAAACTGTGAAATCATCACACTTTTAAGAATTGTTCTCATCTATGGCGTGATATTCGAACACGTGATCCCTATTTCCTAAAGCCAGGCTGAGGTCTGTGAGGTAAGACAGCCCATACGTGTGTGTCCTTCCCTGACTGACAGCCAGAGTTGTAATCAGTCACTCCCCACCCTCTCTTTTTAGCCCTAGTGACAACGCTGACTCTAGTGACTGTGAGAAACTTAGCACAGTGCCCAAGGATGTATGAGACTAGCACAGCACACAAGGACGTGAAGGATGTGGAGGCTTTGTGGGGCACAAGGACTGGCAGTGCTTTCTGGGTACCCTGGCTGCTAGGTCACACTAGATCACAGCTGGAGGAAGCAGAAACACTGCTGTCTTGGCATATGAGGTAGGAGAGTGTGCAGCTGCTCGGAGCCCTTCTAGCCCTGCACCCACGCCCTTCTGTCTCTCCTGGGGTCTCTCCACTGTCCCCACAGGGCTCCTCCGGAAGCAGGCATTGCCTTCCTTCTGAACAGCCATCTCTTCTCTAGCTGAGGCTTTCTTCCCACCTCACCCAACACACATGTTCACACACTTGGCAGTGAAGACAGAATCTCTGGAATGGGAACAAATTCATTTTCCCCTTTCCTGCTGGTCATTGAACCTGGGGTCTCCTCATGCTAAGGACACAAATTCTCTTGGCCACTGAAGAGAATGTCCTGAGGGACAAAACTTCAGCTAATAGCATAAAACTTTTATCCCATGAATATTAATGCTGTCTCCACCCATATTTTATCTATGATAAATGTTTTGAAACAGAATGTTTCTGTAGCTTCAGAAGTAAGCTGTGTGCATTCCCTGAAATATGAAAAAATGTGTAATAAAGAATCATAAAATTATTTAGACACAATGAACTACAAACATTCATAAATAACCAGGAAGAAGGATGGCTTAAAGAGCCCAAGATTAAAATAAAACAAAAACTACTCCCCTCTCCAAACCGAATCTTAAGTAAATACTGGAAAAGAAATATTAAAATATAATCACTAAAATGTAAATATTGAAAACAAAACAGCAAGCATAGGACAGTTTCCCCAAACCCCTTTCCGAATGGGAACTGTCAACGCCACCTGTGAGTTTGTCTTTGTTCAACCAAAGGGTCTATGTAAGTCCTCTGCATGGTTCTAAATATATTAAAAACTCAGAAGCAAAACCTTTCTAAAAATGGCCTTTGCCTCAGAAAACTGGTACAGCGTTGTTCTAAAGCTCTCCAGCAATATTGCTATAATAGACTGCACTTCCGGCCACGAGGATTGGAAAGGAGTGTGAGGGCAGATGTCAGGGCCAAGGGTGACTCTCAGTGGCCTCTCCAGGGCTGCGAGTAAAATCAGAGTCTGATCTACTTTATGTTGGATGTCATGGTCTCAGTCGCTGCCTCTTAAAGCCCTGGTAGCTCACCCTGTCACCATCAATCTACTCCAGCGCTGCAAAGTGCTACTGACTGGCCTTGCTGTCCAGAACAGCATTTAAGAACCGGAGAATACACAACGTAGTAGTATTGTAGCTGAACGAAGAATGTCGTTAAGCAGAAAACAAGGGGAAAGGGATTCAACTCAATGAAATACGTGGGTATTGGGAAGACCTCAGGTCCTTTGAGACATATAGGACCCTGGCCATCACGGGTAAGAAGCTTAGATCTGGACACATCCATTTTTCTTCCTATCCCCTGGGAGTCCAAAGTGTTTTAGGGTGATTCCCATCTTCGGAGCGATGGGGTTCTTTAGGGATGTGTGCTGCCTGGGATACTCATCTTTGCAGTGCCTGGTGCTAATCCTCCCCAGGCTCCAAGCATGTGATGAGTGGTGCTGGGATAAGGAATATAAATTTACAGATGGTTTCTCTGTTGTTTTCCCTCCAACAGCTCATGCTAGCTAAACCCACTGGTATTTGGCAGAGGCAATCACACTTCTCATTCTAAACTTATGGCATTTGTTGAAGCAGAGGACAGAGCTCAGAACAGCACCCACGGAATTTCCACCCTATCCCTTCACCAGTCCTCCTTGCCTGGGCTAACAAGATATTTTCTCCTCTTGTCCACAATAAGCCCCACCCTACCCACTCCCTCCCTCCCTTCCTCCCTCTCTCTCTCTCCCTCTTTTCCTCCCTTCCTCCCTCCCCTTTTTCTATTTGTATACATCTCTCTGAGGGGGCAAGCATGTGTGTGGTGCCTCTGCCACACGGAGGGCAGAAGACAGTGTCTGATCAACTCCTCTATGCTCTTCCCATGTTTCTTTGAGGCAGGGCCTCTCACTGAACCCGAGGCTCGTGTTTTCTCGGTTTGCCGGGATGCTGTGAAGCCCGGAACCATTTCTGTTTCTGTGCCTCGCCCACACTTAGAGCTAGGGTAACAGGCGTGTTGGGACCCCCAGCTTGCTGCATGGGTGCTGCGATGTGAACTCCGTCCTCAGGATGGTACAGCAAGCACTGTTAACTGTTGCACCATCTTTTCTGGGCATCTCAGTCCTTCGGCATCACTTACAATTCTACAGTTCTATGCAGATAGAAGGCAAGCAGGATGAGAGCAGCTCACAGCTTTGAGAGCCATAGGAAGGATCTTGGGGTTTGTTTTGTTGTTCACTATTCCCATCTGTCCCTGGTATATCACCCCATGGATGTTTACGGTTCCCAAATTCCAGAGAAACTAAGCTTCATGATGTTTGTTTCTTCAAAGGCTTAAGCCAAGAGAGGGCCAACTATGGGCTGTCTTCACTGTTTAAGAGCAAGTAGAATCTTTTCTTATTCCCTCTTGTCATGTGGCTGCTTTACTGGCCATCAACGACAGACAAACATTCATGTATGATGAAATGTCAAGACAGAAGAAATTAAAGCTCCCGATCCTCTTTGTGAGAGTGGCCTCTGAGCAGCATCCATGCACTGTTCAGCTGTTGGGAGTCTAATTAAAGTGTGTGGACCATAAGCCCTAGATAAACAAGGAGAGGGAACAGGCCTGCTATTGCGCGAGTGTCACAACTGGGGCCGTGTCACCTGTCTTATAGCTGGTGTTAACACTCACCCAGCCTCCCCGTTAGCTAACCAGTTTGTATCAGACTGTGAGCTTCTTCACATCTCCCTGTTGAATGAACAGGATGGTTTCACCAAGAAGGAAAAAGAGGTTCCCCAGGAAGGCTTGGTTCCAGCTCTAGAGAGGTGGTTGGTTGCCAAGGCCCGAGCCTGAATTAATAAGTGCGGGTCTCTTTCCTGTGCTGACCTAAGGGCCCTCCTCCAATCACTCACACAGATTTGAGTCTTCATTTAAGAACATTGGGCACAGGAGCGTGATCTGTGGCCTCTAGGGACATTTATAGAACTTCTCTATTTTCCCTGATGATGTGGCTTGAGTCCAGAAATTACTGATCCTTTGGTGAGACCTCATGAGGCATAAATGGATAATGTGTTTTGCTAGGTTTGGCCAACTAGTGTTTTAGTACTGTCTTTTTTTACAGTGCAGAAACACAGTGAAAACTAGCTAATCTAAAGTCATACATTAAAAATAGTAAGACCATAAGCTCTTAACTGCAGTCTAAAGAGAAATGTTCACTATAATAAAATAACTCCTTTATGGCCAAAATCTACATCAGGGGTCTTCCTCTACTTTTGTCACCCTTAGTTCTTAAAGACTTATTTATTTTTTATTTGATGTATATGTGTAAGTGCCTGCATGTGTCATATCTAAACGTGCACCAAGAGCATGCTACTGCCTGAGGGGTCCAGAAGAGGCCATCGAATCCCCCGGAACTGGGGTTACAGTGTGGGTGCTCGGAACTGAACTCTGGTCCTCTGGTAGCCCAGCACGTGCTCTTAACTACTGAATTGTCTCTCCAGCTTCTCCATCTTATTCTCAAGGCAAGGTCTTTCCCTGGACCTGGAGGTCCTCAGTTCAGCCAGACTCACTTGCCAGTGTGACCCAGGAGCCCCCCTCTCCAGCTCTGGGATGCCACATGCATGCTGCTGTGCTTGGCTTCGAGGTGGGCGCCCAGGGTCTGAACTCTGCTCCACTCTTGTGAGACACTTTAGCAACTGAGCCAGTCCTCCAGTGCCCTGATTACTTTTCTATCTGAGAGAAATTATTGATTGGCTATTCTGCTGGGCCAGACGCTATTTCGAAGGAATGCTGGATCAGATAATAGGCAGTCACTGCAGTCAGAGCACCAAGAGTCGAACTATGTTCTGGGCAACAAAGAAGTAAATCCAGAATGTGTCAGGAACTGCTAAGCATAAGGAAGAAAAACGAGGGAAACTGAGAATGATGGGGTCAGGGTAGAACATTCTGTTCTAGAAGAGTCACACCCAGAAGGCCTCACTAACAAGACAACATTGTGGAGGCCATGTGCTTGCAGATGGTCAGGGGTGTGAGCTCCAAGCTGAGGGGCTAGCCTGCACAAGGGCTCTACAGCACCTGCCCGGTGTGCACATGGTGTAGCAGGAAGGCCTGCATGCTTCCAGAGGTGAGAAGACCAGAGGCAGCTAATGGAAGATCCTGTATAGCCTGTGTGGGCCAGAACAGAGGCTGTAGGCGTGCATTCTAAGTGAGAGGGAGCCTTTGGAAGCCAGTGAGGAAGCATATGCCATCAGCTCACTTCCTTCACACTGGGCAGCTATAACTACTACCATGTGAATTAACCTTAGAGCAGTGGTTCTCAACCTTCCTAATGCTGAGACCTCTTATACAGCTCTTCATGTTGTGGTTACATCCCCCCAACAACACAATTATTTTGTTGCTACTTCATGACTGTGATTTTGCTACTGTTTTGAATTGTGATGTGAACATCTGATATGCAGGGTATCTGATATGTGACCCCGTGAAATGGTAATTCAATTCCCAATGGGGTCGGGACCCACGGGTTGAGAACCTTTGCCTTGGAGGAACACAAAAATGGGGCAGAGGAAATCGTGATAATAGTCCTTATAAAAGAGGATGTTCGCTGGGATCTGTATGTAGGAAGTGATGAGAGAAGCAGTTCCTGAGGGCAGAGATAAATAAGCTGAGGTGCTTGTTTAACTAAAGCAGACCTGATCTCCAGGCTCTCCCAGCATCCCTCAGATGTGATAAGACAAACAGTCCCCAGGGGCTCCTTTTAGCTTTTGGTAAATGCAACCAAAAAGGCACAATTAACAGAATGTTTATTATCTTAAATAGAAAAATAGAAGCAATGTTTTCCACCTCTCCACTCAGACACTTCTATTTTTAATAGCTGAGGTCCCTGTTTAACTAACCTGACGTGGCCTCTGGGTTCACCCAGCACCTCTCAGTCTCCCCCTGTCACAGGGCATGGCTGGCATACCCTGCCCCGCTCCGTCAACTTTCCAGCTCACAGGCTGGGATTCCTCTCCCCAAAAGGCCCTTCACTATATTATCCAAACATTTTGACCCCCTCCTTTCCCCCCTCGCCTTTCCTTCTCCTCTTGATCCACTCTGTCTGCACACACACATATCTAAAGCTTAAAAGATAACACCGTGGCCGGGTGTGGTGGCGCCTGCCTTTAATCCCAGCAGAAGCTGGTGGATCACTGTGAGTTCGAGGCTAGCCTAGACTACAAATGACTCCAGGACAGCTAAGGCTACATAATGAAACCCTGTCTCAAAAGAAGAAGAAGAAGAAGAAGAAGGAGGAGGAGGAGGAGGAGGAGGAGGAGGAGGAGGAGGAGGAGGAGAAGAAGAAGAAGAAGAAGAAGAAGAAGAAGAAGAAGAAGAAGAAGAAAAAGAAGAAGAAGAAGAAGAAGAAGAAGAAGAAGAAGAAGAAGAAGAAGAAGAAGAAAGCATCCACTTACAAGAGAAAACTTGCAGTACTTTTCTTTCATAATGTCATTTTACTTATCAACTAAGTAATAACCCATTGTGTAAATGTACCACATAATCATTATTCATTTGCCAGTTTATAGAAAAGTAGGTTGTTTCCAATTTCTGGACATTATGGATAAAACTGCACTAAACTTAGATGAGCAGATTTCTCTGCAGTAAGATATAGAGACATATGCTAAGAGCAGTGTAACTGCCCCTTGTGGCAGATCTATGGTTAGCCATTTGAAGACCTTCCACACATCTTTCCATGGTGTCTGTACCATTTGTACTCTCACCAGTATGAATCCGCTTTCCCCTTCCCCTGTAGTCTCACCATCATGAACTATTGTTTCTTGTATTGATTTGGTCATTCTGACTGGGATAAATAAAAGTTCAAAGTAGTTTCAAGTTGCTTTGCCAAGAAGCTGCAGATGTTAACCTTTTCAATGTTTTCAGTCATTTGTGTATCATCTTTTGAGACTTCTCTATACCCAATTTTTAAATTGGGTTATTTGTTTTCCTGATGATCAGTTCTTTTTAGTTCTTTATATACTCCACATATTAACCCTTTATCAGACGTATACTTGGTAAAGACTTGTCACTATTCTGTCAGCTGCTGCTTTGCTTGAATGATGATGTCCTTTGCTGAACAGACGCTTTTGGGCTTCATGAGGTTCTGTTGATCAACTGTTGGTCTCAGTGCCTATGCTGTGGGTTTCCTGTCAGAGTTCTTTGCTGTTCCAGTGAGGTCAAGCCTAACCCCTACCTTTTCCTTTGTCAGATTGAGGGTATCTGGTCCTATGTTGAGGTCCTTGATCCATCTGGAGTTGAGTTCTGGGCAGGGTCGTAAGTCGGGCCCTGTTTGCACTCTTCTGGGTGCAGCCATCTTGTCCTGAGCCCCTTCTATTTACAGCCAGTGAGGGCACTTACTAACCCCTTTGCCCGTGTTGCTTCTCACATCTCAACTATCCCTCCTGCTCTCTTCATTCTTCTCCTCCCTAAAGAATATGCTCGAACTGTCACAGGGAGATTATGTAAATGATATGTCTGCAAATTTCATTATTCCCAGTTTGGGTATAGAATTCAATGCAGTTTGATAGACATTAATGTCATCTTCCTCATACTCATTTTTACTCGTGTGTGATTTCGTGCTTTTGTTGCACATAAAGAGCACCCAATATCTGAACCAGAATGGAGGCCCTGAGGTAAGTCTGTGCCTCAGGATGCAGGAGACACTGGATTTCATTCACAGAAACAGAACACTGTAATGGGAATGGTATTTGTTGAAGTTGTCCTTGCGTGTTCATTATCAGTTCCCACGAGTGACTCAGAAGTTTGTGTCCATTACTCCCTTTTACTTCCCATAGTTTTAACATAAATACATAGACGTGTTTAACTTCACTTATTTAGAGGCATATACAATAGGTCTGCCATGGTTAATTTTCCATCACCATCTTTTACAATTGTATTTTGTAAGAAGGGCAGTTTATCCAATTTATTTATGCCTGTAGTTTATCCTAGTTTATGAATGGGCCTAATTTTATTTGAACATCCTCTGTGGTTATGCTGTGAGATATTTATGGAATTATTTTGCTATCAGTGTCGATGATGCTTTGAATATTTTAATTTGCTAACTTATTTAAATATTTTTCCTTGTTATTAGTGTGTCTGTCCATTTGTCTCTGTTTTTCTCTGTGTAGTTCTGTTGTTTTTTTTTTACGTATGTCTATGTCTCCTTTGTCCCCACTTTGTATGTGTGTGTGTGTGTGTCTATATCTGTGTGTGTGTCTGTCTCTCTTCCCTGCTATCCTGTCTGTTCTGTCTGTCTCTGTCTCTATCTCTGTCTTTGTCTCTCTATCTGTCTCTGTCTGTCTCTGTGTGTGTGTGTGTGTGTGTGTGTGTGTGTGTGTGTGTGTTCTCTCTCTCTCTCTCTCTCTGTCTGTCTCTCTCTCTCTCTCTCTCTCTCTCTCTCTGTGTGTGTGTGTGTGTGTGTGTGTGTGTGTGTACAGGCTTGTGTGTGTGGAGATCAGAGAACGACTTTGAGGAATCAGTTCTTTCCTTCCACCTGCGGGTTTTGGGGTTTGAATTCAAGTCTCCTGGCTTGTGTGGCAAGCACTTTACCCACTGAGTCATCTTGCTGGCTCTTCTAAGCAGCCTTATATGTACTGACTGGTGCACATTTGCAAGACACTGCCCTAAGGTGAGTTCCTACTGGCAGCTTCATGTACAACCTCATTAGATAACATTAATTGTCGTTTCTAAGGTGATATCCCTATTTAAAATCCTCCAGCAATGTTCAAGTATTCTCCAACTCTGGGTTTATCAGACTCTAGTTCTCCCTACTTTATGGCATAAACTGCATGACTCAAGGCATGAATACTTTAATTTGCAGGCTCTGCTTATGACTTTTCTTTTTTTCCAGCCGTGTTAAAGAATGCATCTGGCCAGTGCTTTCCCTCTCCTGTGCTCACTTGTCTGGCTTTTCTATCTTGACTTTGTTGGTTTCATAAGAAGTTTCATTGTCCTCTTTCATCTAAAAATGTTGCTGCCAAGAATCCTTTGGCTGCTTTAAGTTCAGTCTCTGAGGGTTGTCAGGGTTTCTTCTTATTTCCAAAACTTCACTGTATCTTGTTTAGAGAAGAGACTTTTATTCTGGGTGGTACTGTTTAGTGCTATTTTTAGAATGGAAGAGAAAATCTTACATGCCATTCAGGAGTTCTTTTAGCCAGAGAACAGCCACCTTTCTTAACCATCAGACTTTCTTCTAACAGCTTGGCCACTGCCTCCATCTTCTGTCCCTCCAGAATTCCACCGGGAGCAGATTCGGACATCTGGGACACAGTACAGGAATCATCTGGCTCCGAGCAGATACACAGCGTGGTGGGAGGGGCTTCTCAACATCTCCCTTTTATGAGATACCACATTTTCATATTATTTTTCCTGCATCTTCAGGGAGGATTTCTAGTCTTGGTCTTAAGCTCATTGTTGATTTACCCTTGGGTTATATATCAATTGTTATTTACTGGCCTTTAAAATGTGATCTTCAGTTGGGGATGTCGCTCAGTTGGTAGAGTGCTTGCCTGGGTTCGATTGCTAGCACGGTATAAGCTGGGGTTAAGGGCACAGTCTGCATTGCCAGCACCGGACAGGTAGAAACAGGAGAATCTGGAGTCCAGGGTCATCTTTGACTACACAGAGAGTTTCAGGGCAGCTTGGGCCACACGGCACATCATTCTTTAAAAGATGTGATGTCCAATTAATTCTTTCTTTCTATAGAGTTTCAATGTTTCTGACAAAGAAGCCGGAGGCCGGGAAGATATTTCCCACAATAGATATCTCAAGCTGTGGAGCCAGAAAATTACAAAGACTGTTTATTGTTATTCCATTCTTGATTAAAATTAAGCTGACACCAGAGGCTGCAGATGGCAAATGGCGATTTAATGAAGAATTCTAAAGCTCCTATTCATTTGGCTGCAATGAAAATGAGTTCAAGTGCAAAGCTAGCCACTACATCCCGTGATGTAAATAAATATGAAAACTGAAAATGTTCACAGGAAGCTCAGCCAAAGGATACCAAGAAGAGTAGTGTCAGCCCACCCAGGGCTTTTCTTGCCAGGCTTATGCTGATGGTATATTTTGCCAACACAAAATTGAATTTCAACACAAGTCTATTTATAATGCAGGATGCAGAGCTGTCTGGCCATGGCGAGCCATTTATTTCAGTCACCCCTACAATGGTTGACTTGGGACTTGGGACATGAGACCTGGAGTAGTGTGCTAGAGGATGTTTGCCATAGAAAGCCATGCTTGTCGGGTAAAGATGTCTGGTGTCTTGAGTTTGATCCTCAGGACCAACAGTGTGGAAAGAACCATTTTGGTAAACTGTGCTCTGACCTCCACATATACATCATGGCACAAACATGTATGAGCACGTATACACATATACGCACACTAAAATTAAAAAAATGTAATTTCTGTAGAAGGAGAACCATTCTGTTTTCCTAATACTGCAAATTCTTGTTGGGGATAAAGTCCAATCCTCAGTGTTAGGATACATAACCTTTGAGCAGCCTCTCATTACTGCAGCAATGAGCTCAAATACACACACACACACACACACACACACACACACACACACACACACGACCTGGTCTTGCTATGCAGCCAAGGCTGGACCTGAACCCATGATCTTTTTGTTCTAGCTTCTCAAGTGCTGAGATTGTAGGTGTACTAGAACTTCTTAAAATTAAATTTTTTTAAATTATTAAGGATTAGTAGTTATGTATAAGATACTACTTTTTTTTAGTCTTGTATAAAGTTTATCTTGAGCTTTGACATTTTCCTAACGTCTACCCTTTGGGCTTTTGTATGAGTCTTGCTATTGTGGAGGCTGAGAAATCTAGTTTGATTACATTTATTTACTCTCCAAGAGAAGTTGCTGAAGTTGGTGTGCACAGAACAAAGCTGGAATAAGATGGAAATGCAGAGAGACTTTATCTTGGAAGTTAATTGTGTTGTTCAAAGGTTAAATTTCTAGGCCCAATATTCAATGAAAAGATTCCCAAAATGAATGCACTAAAAATAAAATACATAATGAGGGTGACGATCTGAAGTCTGTATAGAAAGACTGTGGAATTGCTTCCCGGAAGGTACGCCATCATGACCAACCAAATCTGTAACAGAAACTTTAGTTATGAAGCTGGGTGTGGTGGCGCATCCTAGCACTCAGGAGGCAGAGGCAGGCAGATGACTATGAGTTGGAGGCCAGCCTGGTCTACAAAGTGACTCTAGGACAGCCAAAGGTACACAGAGAGACCCTGTCTCAAAAAAAAAAAAAAAGCTCAGTTATGTTATGTCAATGTGTTTTGTTTTAATCCCAAGTGTGAGATACAGGGCTGCTTATGATTGCCTCATGCTCTGAGGGTGATATGATCCTTATCAGCTGCAGTGTGAGGACTCTGAGAGGGTATAAATGCCAGAACATTGAGAGGAAAAGGCTCCAAGAAAGAAGGAGGCTGCTGATGCTCGCCCCCTGCTGCTCCCGGTTGCTGTGGATGCAGTTTGAGGAGAAGAAGTTGGAGACGCCCTGAAACAAAGATTGGACTTGCCCAAGGGAACCCAAGGATCCTAAGCAGTGGGAGGTAGCTAAGCGACCTCTGCCCCTTCTCCTCACTAACTTTCTTTCTGGCCTGCCTGGTATGGGGTGTTGGAAGGGTTTGGGGTGGAGAAGGGAGGAAGAAGCATAAGATGAAAAGGAAAATTTTATGAAAGGGAAAATTTTTAATTAGCATTAAAGCAACCAGAACAGCAGAGCTCTCAGCTCTCTAACTCATAAGTGCAGGTCGGCAGGTATGCTAGCCCGAGGTCCCAGATGATAAGTCACAAAGAATGCGGAACTAGGAGACAAAGGACTATTGAGTGTTCCGGGGACCGGCTGGCCACAAAAGATAAGGAGGGTACACAAGGGCAAATTCCTGAGAGAAACAGGTACCAGACATGGTTGAGTGAGTAATGAGCCAAGACCCCTCATCCGATCTTATGGTGTTTGCTTAATCCCCTTGAGGCCCGCACACAATGTTTCAGGTTTGAGTTTAACCAGATGTGTCATTAGCTCAGATAAACATCTACCCTCGGGTTCTGAATTCCCGTGTGATTAAGTCTGACCTTACCCCAGATCTGCCTACGCAATTTGCTGATGTTCAAATGTTTGAAATAACCAATTGTGTGTGGCCGCGCCAAAACTTCCCGTTTCC
Source organism: Acomys russatus (assembly GCF_903995435.1). NCBI lineage: Eukaryota > Metazoa > Chordata > Mammalia > Rodentia > Muridae > Acomys > Acomys russatus. Next base: position 15,995,005 of record NC_067151.1, read on the forward strand.
CCCGACCTTTGACCATATAAACCCCAAATCCCTGGGCTTCTGGGTCAACCCCTCTGTTTCCTGCGTGAGATACGTGTCGACCCGGAGCTCTGCCAATAAACTACCTCGTGCATTTACAGCAAGATGGTCGTTTGTGTGTCTTTTGGTGCACGCCATCCTGAGGCTTGAGTGAGGGTCTCCCTTCGGGGGTATTTCAAAGAAACCAAAATAAAGTGGATGAACTACGCCAACACAAATCCTGATGTCCAAGGGTGGACAAGAAGAAGTAACAAAGCTAATGGTCACGGCAGTGACAGCCCCACCAGAAGGACTTTACGTCACCAGGCTGAGCTTTAAAAAGACTCTCTTTGCACTTCTTACACTAACCTCAACTAGATGAATATAACTATTGGCAATTAAAATACCTAGCCAGACATGGCGAAGCACTTGTTATCCCAATATTCATGGCGTTTGCAAGTTTGAGGCTAGTTTGAGCTACATAGTAAAACTCTAGACAAAATAAATAAACAAACTCTAATATTAAAAAACAGCACAATAAAGGCTATGTGGTGCAAACCCATAGCTGGCCTCAACCTAAATGGAGGAAACCCAAAGTAATCCCATTAAAAACAAGACTGTTCCACTCTCGTTCTGTATAGTGCTCAAAGCCTTAGCTAGAACGTGACAAAAGCAAGAAATAAAAGAATCATAAGTGGGAGAGGAGACCAAGTATTCCTGTGTTTGTTCCTGTTTGCAGTTGATAGATGCTGCATTTAGGAGACCCCCCCAAAACCCCACAAGAAAAATCCTAGAACTAATTAACATTTAACCAAGGTGCACAATAATAAATAACACAAAATTTGGTAGCCATTCTATATACAATGACAAACACACCTAGAGAAAATAGTCTCATTCATAATAGCCTAAAAAACAAAACAGACAGTAAAGTAACTCTAAGGAGTTGAAGGAGCTCTACAATAAAAAACTTAAGAAATCAGAGAAGTCACTAGAAGACGAAAAGACCTCCCACGGTCATGGATTGGTAGAATTAATATCGTGAAAAGGGCCATTCTACCAGAAACAATTTACAGATTCAATGAAACCCCAATCAAAATCTCCATGCTATTCCTTATCAAAGATAGAAGAAGCAACCATAAAGCTCATTCATATGCAAGCACAGAAGACCCTGGGAAGACCCGAGCAAAAAGAACAAAGCACTGCCATGCCCACCCTCACATTGTACTGCAGAGAGAAAGCAACAGAACAGCAAAGTACTGACTAGGAGAACCTCACTGTAAATGTGGGTTGGACTACCGCATAGGCGGGGCTCAAAGGGCAAAGCTGATATTCTCTCATCCCCGCCACCCCTAGTCCCCTAACCACCCCACCACAATGTGAGCTGCTCTGGCCTGGAACCAGGAGTCCAAATAAACCCTTCTGGCTTAGATGGTTCGGTCAAGTATGTTTTTCACAGTGTTAAGTAGTCTGGCTAACCCAGGTGGATGCTTAGTGCCTTTCAACGGTCACCCAGCAGTACCAGGTCTGCCTTTGCAGACAAGTACTCCTCTAGTACCCTGTGTATGCTACTGTTTCTCTGTGCAAGTGAAAACAAACTGCAGCATACATTACACATTGGAAGATGGTAACAGAACATAGAACTCAATGTGAAAACCCGCGGAAGGACATAAAAGGTATTCGTGTTGTCATATAGAATAATTAACCATTAAAATAAAATAGCCAGCATTTTAATGCAGTTAGAAACTGGCAATAAAATGTATCTAGGAAATTAGACTATGCCCACTTATACATTAGAATGAAGATTACGTGAATTAATATCAGCCAAAGAAGCAATCAAAATAAAAAGTCCAGGGCTGGCCGTAGCTCCAAGAGTATGCAAGACTCTCGGTCTACCCCCAGGCTGGGAAAAGCATTGTCAGATAAGAAAGCAAAACAGTACAGAAGAGGACAAGTTCAAACGTATTAAACATCAAGGAGAGAAGCGAAATAAGTAAGTTATGGTTCTTATTCACCACCTAAGAGCAAAGTAGACAAGAGTAGAAGTTAATAAGCCAAAAGGGGAAACAGGGCAGCAAGAGCGTAAACTGAGTAGTGACTGAAAATACAGAGGGAATGTAAAGGCTCAGAGACTAACCATTGCCGTCACACCAAGAAATTTAAAAGTCTAAGTAGAAAAGTGGTGGTTTGGTAGAAAAATAGAAGTTTCTAAAATTGGTCAAGGAGCTATAAGAAATCTGTGTGAAATGGAAATGGCCGTTTCTCCTCTCTTTTGCCAGATAGCTCAAGGCTTAGGTAATTTCACAAGTCACCTTTACCAAAGCTCTGAGGGCCAGGCAGTTCTTACAGAGGACTGCTCCAGAGAATCGACAACTGTCAGCAGCCACACACTTCATCTGATGAAACATAGCACTGACAAAAACAGTTCTCAGTGAAACAACAAACGAATATTACTGATGAATAGAGATACGGAATGTGTTAGTACAATCTGTGAAGTTGCACAGGAAGAGCTTGTCCTGGGATTCCCCGGCGACCCGTGAGCCCGTAGAACTCAATCAGGAGAGTCTCTCCGTCCTTAGGTTGAGTCCAAAGGAGCATACGAACGGCCTATTAAACTCAACATCCATGCATGAAATAAACTCTCACACAGGCAGAAGCCACCACTAACTTGGCAAAGGTCTGCTTCCACACCTGGCATTTGTACCGGACTTAATTATGAGATGAGCTACCAATGAGAAGCCCTTGCCTCAGACAGAAATCCCAGGAAGAGCTGGGTGTGGTGGCACATGGAGGATGGCTCTGAGGCAGGAGGGTAACGAGTTGAAGGCTAGATCAGGCTACATAGGAGATACTAAACAACAACAAAAAACCCAACGCAAACAAACGAAACACTTAGTGACCATGATAAATAATATTTAACACAGTGTTTAAAAATCAATATGGATACATAAAATCTAAGATGGCTTTAAAATGTCAAAACTTTAGATAAAGACCCATCCCAGGCAAGCACACAGAAGCCTGAAGCCAAAAGAGAACTCTTGGGTAGGTGTTTTTTTTTTTTTTTAAATGTGTATGGGTACAAGCATGTGTGCAAATACATGTTGGGGTGTGTGCGCATATATGTCATATTCATGTAAAGGTCTACAGCTGGTGTGTGTGTGGGGGGGGGTCTTCTTTGATCATTTTCACTTTACTTGTTGAGGCAAGGCGTCAGAATTTATTCCAGAGCTCACTGATCCGCTAGAGCTAGCCAGCTACCTTAGGGCTCTTCATCTCTGCCTCCTGAGCTGGCATTGTGGTGAGTTAAAGGCCTGTCTGGAATCCGAAGTCTGGTTCTCTCGCTTGCCCCACAAACACCCCATCTGTTGATCCATCACCCCAGCTCTGGATACAACTACACATTCATCAAGGGACATAAAGACGTATGTAGATTTGTATACAAAGGGATATCTGTATTTGTAATAAATTCACAAAACCTATTTTTGAAAATGAACAGTTTGATTCTGAACTTATTCATCGTTTTATTCTATAGTTATGCATTTATATGACAACATAACTGACTCTTTTTTAAAAAACAAGGTCTCACTGTGTAGTCTTGGCTAGTCTGACAAAAATCTCACTTTTAAAAAACTCATAGAGACGATCTCTCCCTCTCTTCTAGGTGCTGGGATTAAAGGTATGAGCCACATCCAGCTAACTGTGATTTCTTTCTTTTTGTTTTTTGTTTTTTGTTTTGTTGTTGTTGTTTTGTTTTGTTTTCTGGTGTTTCTTGGGATTTTGGCTACTCAGATTAACTAAGCAGCTATATTAAGGTAATTTCCCATATTTATATCTTCAGCATTTCATGATTTATTCTGTGTACAGTACTACCCACTGTTTCTCCCACCTTCTCTCTCAGTGTTGGTTTCTATTCCAGGCAGAAATGATGGACGGCTTATCAGTTTTCCAGGCTTAGCCAATAAAAATATAGGTTGGATTCTAAAAATTAATATCATCAATTTTCATTTTCAAGACTTATGACAGTCAGGAACTTTCTAAGTACCTTCTCACCATTACTGTTGCTAGAATTCAACAGGACTTACGAAGTAAGGGTTCTTATCATTAACCTAGCTTTATACGCCAGGGCAGAGTGGAGGCCTATGTGTTAAATCCTTGGCTAGATCGCAGATAAAAACAGTGAGGCCCCCACTCAAGCCACTGTCAGCTCTTCTGCTGCAGAGCTACCAACTGTGCAACATGCTAACGGAGCATGGGCCTGAGGAGCATGCTTGCCTCAGGCTGCCCTGTCTCCATCTCCTCACATCACAGCCAGGAAAGCTGGGGTCTTACAGAGCATGGATTCCCTGGACGCGAATGGGGTCATAGGAGAGAGGGTGAGCTATAAAGCCAAGGTGGCTGGAATTACTGTATATATTTATTTATTTATTTATTTGGTTTTTCGAGACAGGGTTTCTCTGTGTAGCCTTGGCCATCCTGGACTCACTTTGTAGACCAGGCTGGCCTCGAACTCACAGCGATCCACCTGCCTCTGCCTCCTGAGTGCTGGGATTAAAGGCGTGCGCCACCACGCCCGGCACTGTATATATTTAAAGTGTAGAGGGTGACATTTCAACACACACATTCACCGAATGGATTACTATTTTACATCTATCTTTTTACATGTGTATGTGTTGAAAACACTTTCTCCTTCTCTCACCTAGAAAATTTTTAGTACAGTTTATATTGCTAATGGGTCCTAATGCTTGTCACTGACCTCTGCAATGTCCTCATACTGCATGACTTTGTGCCCTTTTGCCAACACTTTCCTAAATTTGTATTTCACACACTTAGTTTTTTTTTTTTTTACTAAGCCCCATGCATGAAATTATGTAATACTGGAGGCATATTTATACTGAAGATTATTCAGTATAATAATAGGCTCAAGAAATGGTTCAGTGGTTAAGAGTGCTTGCTACTTTCCCAAAGGACCTGAGTTTAGTTCCCAACATCCATATTGGGGTGCACAGAGGCTCCAACATATTCTTCTGCCATGTGGCATACTCCTCTCTCTCTCTCTCTCTCCCTTCCCCCACTTTACCCCCGCCTCCACTCCGTATAAGATTATTCCATATCAAGAATTCTAAATTAACTGAGTATTCTGTGTTTTATATGCTAATGCTAGGGATAAGTCTAGGTTTTTGTGACTTCGGCTTTTTGCTTGTTTGTTTTCAACCATTTCTGCTGAACCAGAGCTAGCCACAAAACAAAAGACTTCCAATGCAAAGAAAATAGCTTCCAGCTCTCACTCCTCCCTGCAGGAGAGATCTGAGGTAGCTGAGCTGAGAGAGCAGCTTCCGCAGAGATGGTTTTTAACATACAGATACGAGTCTGATAAAACTTGATTCTTGTTAATCAATCAGTAAATAGATCTATGTGTTTAGCTATGACACACGGATAGAATTGTCTCACAAGTGTTTTCAGTCTGCATACCAATAGCATGGCCCAAGGAACAGTGAGGGTTTCCTGCAATGCCTACAGAATATAAAATTAAGAGTGTCCCCAGGTGACAGAAAATGTTTATATTCCAACCATCAAATTTTAATGCCGTGAGGATCTCGAGGTTCATTTAGAAATTTTAATAATCATTAACATGCAGAGAGTCTTCCCTAAACATGAGTTAGCTCTGAATATGTACCCCATGAGAGTCAAGGCAAAGAGCTTGAGTTTTCACTATATTAAGACCTAAACTCAAACCTATATTCACTATTCCCTAACTTGTTTTTTTTAATACAGTTACTTTTCATTTTGCAAATTTTCAAACCCACTAGAAGGTTGAATGAATGCACAAAAAGTTCCGATACTCAGTTCAACTCACTGTATCTACATCTTGCCACATATGTTTTCTTGAGTGCAACACACACACATACACACATGCACACACACACACATACAAACACACATACACACATGCACACACACATACACACATGCACACATGCACATACACACATGCACACACACACATGCACACACGCACATACACACATGCACACACATACACACATGCACACATGCACATACACACATGCACACACACATACACACATGCACACACACACATACACACATACACACATGCACACATGCACATACACACATGCACACACGCACATACACACATGCACACACATGCATACATTCACACTTTCCCTTTCGCTCACCATTGGATTACACAGCACAGATATCATGACATTTTTATCTCTAGACCAAGAACATCCTAGAAATCACAATGCTATCGCCGCTTTTAAATTTTCAACAACATCTCAACATATAGCACATATTCAAATCTCCCTAGTTATCTAAATCATGACCATTGGAGCCCTACCCATTAAAACTGGCCTTTTCTTTAGTTTTGTTTCATTTCCTCCATCTAGATGGCTTCCACTCCTTTGGTTTTTCATACACCTCCGAGTACTGACCAGCTGCCCCTAGGGGATCGTACCTTATCTTGGCTTCTGGTTCCTCATGGAAAATTTTTCCAGTGTTAGCAGTGCAGAGGTGATTCTCTGAGTTCCCCCATTGGCACCACGAGTCTTAAAATGCTATGTGTCAACCTGCCTCCCACCACTGGAACCCTCATTATAAAGACGCATTTCCTTTTGGTAATTAGTACATACATTGTGGGGTGATCTGCAACCCACTGCTTAGCCACTTAGTAAAAATCCGGGCCGGAATTGGTTGTATAGTGCATATTACAAAATGATGATTTGGGCATCAGATCATTTGTTCTAGAGCCTTCGGTTGTCATGCTTGCAGGATGACTATTCCCCCCTTTCTCCCCCCTGCTTCCTCGTGATTGTTCATTTCGTGTCTTATAAATCATTACCACCCTTTTTTTTTTTTCAGATGTTGAAATTGTTCCAGAATTGGTCACACCTGGCACTTCATGCTGGTCCCTGTGCCCTTTAGATGCAGCCACTTAACTGTTTAACTCTTTCGTTGTTTTCTGGTGTTGGAGGGCCCTGCTGCGGAAGGTTGCAGCCTTGGTGACCTCACAGCTCTCTGAGCTAGGTTTGAGACAGAGGACTCCCTTCCCCCAGTGGGGCTTCCTATTCCCTGCCCGCCCTTATTTGGAAGATGTCCCTGAACTAGATGCCTGGCTTATCATAAAAGTAGCCTCTGACACAGCTTCTTGCAGAATGTTCCCCGCCCATATGATAATTAGGTAGTGAGTCCCTGCCCAAGGAAGGATAGGACTGTGCTGTTTAATGCAAATGAGCACTCGGCGAGTACCTAGCAGAGTGCCCCCTAGCTGCTTCCCTTTTCCTGTATGCTCCCCTTACTCCTGGAATAAAGCGAATCTACCTCCCTGCAGCTGGTCCTGGATGTCCTTTTGAGCCCTATGCCCCATCTCTGCCCCTCCTGCCCTTATGGGCTGGTGGCCAACAGCCTCCCAGGGAAGAGGAGACCCACATTCTGGTATAAGGTGTTCCAAGCTCACTTTGAACTTGAGCTTTCCTTGTCTCAGACCTTGAATCTCAAGTTTCCTCAAGGAGATGAGTCTCTTCAGAAGGAAACGATTCTTAGAAATCAAGATTTGGGTACAATTACTGCCGTAGTGAAGCATCTTCTAGGCCCTGCTAATCATGAGTTAATACTGATGTGCACAATCAGCTCTCGCACCGTAAGATTCTCTCAGCCAGCCCCTTCTTTAGAATCAGCTGAGGATCCCAAAATATTACTTCAGCATTAACTCAACCCTAATGAGTAAAACGAAGCACTTTTCAGAATTTTAAGACCCATCACTAACCTAGAAAATAAAGCTGTAAAATTATCTGCAAAATCTTTATATATCTTAGACAGTTTACAGTTTAGAAAATGCTTAAACAGTTTCTGAACCCATCTGTGTTGATGGCTGGCTGATTTCAGATATTGTTGAACTTTTTACATACATTTCTTTCTGATAAAAATCGTATATGCTATTTGTATATAAAACCATAAATGTTAGTAAAGTCTTGTTCCAGATCTCCTCTGTATTGCTCTCATGATGTCTGGAAAGGTAGAAAAGTAGGTAACCATATTGATTTGTGTTTATCTCTAGTTGGCTTTTTCTTGCAGAGAGGATAGCATTTTAATATACTCTGGGGTTTTCCCCCCACTAACAATATATCATATAAATGAGTCTCTATCAGCTCTTGGGTGCTGTTCTCATTATTTTTACAGCTACCCCCACCTCACCACCAGTCAGCTCCTTTCTAGACTGGCATTTGGATTGCAACCATGCATTGCTGTAGCTGACGGCGCCACCAGGGGTAAACTTGTGTGTGTATTATTTTAAATTGGTGACTTTGAAACGAAGGATAAATTTCTAGGAGCAGAACTTTGAAATCAGTAAGCAAACACCTGTATTTCCAAATCCTCATTCATACAGATTGGAACATTCTGCATCTACAGAAGCAATGGACAGAAGGTTCCTCGTTTCCCTAGTGCGTGGCCAGTGGAGTATGGTGTCAAGCTGTCAAATTTATAGGCAAGAACTAACACACGTCGCAGTATTTTGAATTTGGAAATGCAGTCATGAGCAGCTCACTAATTCTTTTTGCACTTTTCTTCTCTACATGGTTGTAATGGTGCACACTGGGAGGACACATCCAAGAGACGGAGCCAAGGGGTCAGGAGTTTCAGGCAACCTGGCCTACACTTTTTCCTTCTGAAGGAACCCAACTCAAACACAGGCCCAGAAACCTCACTGCTTACGATGACACCAACTGCAATAGCCATCCCCATCACAAGAACCAACCCAAATCCACTCCGCAGTCCTCTCAACGCTGCCTTCCCTGGGTCACTCTCCAGAACCTCACTCTGCTCACCCCACCTTCAAAGGTTGTTTGGATGGTCAACTGTATGCCACAGAAGACATCCTGTAGCTGCGGCAAATGCCACAGCCACAAGTAATTTAAGAGAGAGATTTGGCTGACACTACCAGGCCACAGCCTATTCTTGAGGGAGGTCTGGACAGGAACTTAAGCTGGCCCTTGGAAGCAGATCTGCTTCATACTCCAGGAGGAGTTTCCTCTAGCCTGACAGGGATCACTCGCAGCCAAGGAGTTTCATGAGAAACCATGGAGGAAGGCTGCTTTCTGGCTTACTGGCTCATTCTCTGGCTAACTAGTATAGATCCAAAGACTACCTGCTTAGGATGGGCCTCTTGCATCAGTTAGTAAAGGTAGTCTCTTCCAAACATGTGCATGGCCAATCTGATCTAGAAAATTCCTCAAATGGAGTTTTTCTTTGGAATGATTTGAGGGTGTACCACACTGATGCTTAATGCTAACTAGGGCAGCATCTAGCTTGACATTTTTCTGCCCTATCCCCATAAGTGCTGGGGTTACAAGTGTGCACCACCACACGTGGCTCTGTGTGTGTGTGTGTGTGTGTGTGTGTGTGTGTGTGTGTGGTGTGACATAGTGCAGACATCTTTCTCTAGAAGAAATATGTAGCCTAACAGCCCGTATAGAATCAACATCAGAAACTTTCAACAAGAACACAGATTAGCTCGGGGCTGCCTTGGGGTGTTAAACTGTGGAAACAGCCTTTGCAGACTTCCATGATTATGCAACATAGTCTGTTATCAATTAAGTTCCCTCTTATAGAAGAAAGGTGAGCCTAAGGGGCCAGAGAAGTAGAACAGGTTCTTGACTTGAATTTAGATTTGGTTGATTTAATGAAAGTGGAAAATGGAAAAATTAATGGTTTTTCAAATGGAGGAAGAAAAAAAAAAAAAAAACCAGGGAGTTCCAGACATCTTATAGTCCAACAGTATCGCTGATTCTCTTGTTCTAAGTGTGAGGGCTTTGTTAGCAAAGCCAAGAAGCTCGCATTCACAGTGTAAAAAGCCATATCGTGGACAGGAAAGGGTTACTCAAGGAACAGCCCAGCTTAGAGCAATATATCAGGTGCAAATTAATATGCAGCTAGCCTTATTGGGATGTTGCATATCTGGTGATCTCAACTCTGGCACAGTCTTAAATCACAGAGTATGCAAATTAGTTCTGAATAGGGAAAGTCCAAGTTAGAAGATGTAAGACCTCCCCAGACACATTTTGTTTATCACGATTATGAATATTCCACTTTTGTTCTTGAGAGACAGGGAAGGCACCACAGGGATCTGAGCAGAGGATTAATGCACAGTAGCCTGCATTCAAAGCCTCCCTTCGTCACCATGTTGGTGACAGACACGAATGGACAGCAAGGACACCAACCAGAAGGTATCACAACAAACCCAAGCAGGAGATAACACAAGTGTTGGCTAGATGGAAGGGGTGAAGTCTGCAAGAACTGGTCAGAGTCTGGTTTAAGGGTAAAGGCGAAGGCACAAACTTTTCTAGACAAGTGATATTTCTAAAAACTGTAAAGGGAAAGATGATGGAAAAAAAACCAATTTGAACAGAAAGGCTGGTGCTTTTTAATGGTGATAGATTGGCTTCAAAACATAGACTTGGTTATAAAAATCGGAACACATCAGTGATAGTGTTCGCCTTTAAAATTAGTTTGGGTAACTAACCACTGACAACTCAAGAAAATTTGCTGTTTTGTAAAAGAGTTGTTCTCTTGAAAAGGCAAAAAATATGAAGCTGTGTGTGTGTGTGTGTGTGTGTGTGTGTGTGTGTGTGTGTGTACTTAATGGATTTAATTGCCAGAGCTTGGGGAAGGTGTTCAGGAGTGGCTAATTCTAATTCAGAAGAAATGGTTGGTTGGGCCAGAGCAGAACAGACCTGCAGGTCTTATCAGGAACTTTAGAAGCGGACTACAGATCCTTCCTCAAGAGAACTCAGTAAGTCTCTGTTCAGTGTCAAGTCTCTTGCGTCAGAATGTAGAAGAGACGGTATTACTGTGGGATGCTCGGAGAGAGGAAACGAAGTGAGGTGGGGAGTGGCAATGCGAGAAAAGTCACATCAAGGTCCTGACTCCGCAGACCCCGCCCCACGGAAGTTGAGCAGATTGTGTCCAAGGCGCCTTTATGCCCCAGTTAACATTGTGTATAATTTTAAATGAGGCCTCTTCTTCCAGCTTGGGAAGGGGTCTTAATTCAGAAGGTATTAGCCAACTGTTCATCACCTCCAAAAAGGACCGAATGTGAGGACTAGATGTGGGCCGGTTAATTCTAACAGAATTTGTTGGTTGTTATTAAATCCCAGAGTGAGATCTTGAGACAATCTGCCACCAGATTAATCTCCTTAAGAGCTAGGTTGATTGTGTCACCTGTCTTTGCCAAACTCTCACAGCTTTTTGTGGCTCCCAAGTCTGGCCTCAAAGTGACTGGGCAGAGTCACCGCTACCCCTCCTATCCAGTGGCCTCATGGGGTGTCTACTGTCCTTTTTGTCTTTCCTCCAGTGTGTTCAAAATCTAGGGAAGCCTCCCCAGATTACCTCAAGCAAAGTGGCCAGTTTACTTTAGTAATTATCTGGCATTGTCATTGTGCCATACAGCTGAGCAACAGAACACGAGATACGATGGCTTCATGCAAGTTTCAAATCATATAAAAGCCCTAGTTATGAAGCAGGACAAAGGCGGAAACTGTGCACTTAATTGGTCTTCATCAGCTTCCACTTGTGCATGTTAGGTACATGCAGGCTACATGGAAACTGTAGTCACCAAAATGCTATGTTAACAATACGCACTATGTCTGGAAGAACAGACTGGCCCACAGGCTAGCAGAAACTAGGGACTGAGAGCAAAGGGGGGGAAGGAAAGACGAGGAGGGAAGGCACAATGAGGGCAGAACAGGCAGCTTCTGGTGAGATGAGGAAGGATTTGGTACCACTGGAAATGGATCACTTTACAAAGCATGATTTGAAATATGGATGTCTCCCTCACTTTTTAAGAGCATTTGAAAAACGGCTCTCATTTCACCCTGAGATTCAAACAGGCGCGAAGGAGATGAAGACCCAAGCAGTAACAGCCACAGAGCTGTCTGTTATTAGTGAATAGTTACCTAAGAACTTAAATCTGTGCAATAGCCAGTGCTGGCCGTTTATTGATCGTAGCAATATATGCCTACGGCTTCTCAGCAGTGAACACTATTAAGTTAAATTCCATTTGCTGCAATTTTGGATCCCTGTGCTGAAAGATTTCTAGTCTCTACCCACCAGAACATTTGCATTTGCATGTTTTATGGATCATTGCAGCCACTTAGGTTTATGTTTCATTTATAATAATTCACTCAGGATGGATGGTTACTTGTTAAAATCTTCTCAAGAAAAAAACATCCTCTGATATTAATGACCAAATTCAATGCAGAGAAAAAAAAAAACAAAGCCAGCATAAAACACAAATCAGTGTTCCTCTTATCTGTCCAAGTTTAAAACTGCCTTTTAAAGGACAGACACCTTAGTTGTAGAAAAGAAATTTGGACACTAAAACACTCAGACCTGACAGTTTCTAAAGACTATGCATTTCCAGTCTTTCCTAAACTGACCCAAAATAACTATGATTGGGTGTTTCTTTTTTTTATTTTTCTTTCAAGATTTATTTATTGAATGTAAATGAATACTCTATCTATATGGACACCTGCACTCCAAAAGACGGCATCAGATCCCAGGATAGATGGTTGTGAGCCACCGTGTGCTTGTTTGGAATTGAACTCAGGACCTCTGGAAGAACAGACAGGGCTCTTAATTGGTGAGCCATCTCTCGAGCCATCTCACTTCATAACCCAGGTTCACCTTAAACTTGAAAATCCTCCTGCCTAAGCCTCTCCAGAGCTGCTATTTTAAGCAAGGTTCAAACCCCTCGTTAAGTAATAAGTTCTATTATTTAATTTCTTCCTTAAAATCCAACCCCCTAAATAAACTTACTGATAAAAAGAAAAGTTTTATGGAAAGATAATAAAAATACACATCTGTTAAATGAAGGAAATCAAAATACTTATTTGCAAATAGCTCAACCTATGTATTCTTGGAAGTTATTCCTTTGTTGCTTTTGTTTCCAGTCCCAGGGATTGAACCTAGGACCTCAAGCATGGCAAGTAAGCACCACAGCACTGAGCTGCATCCATGGCTGTTGGAATAATAACAGAACTGTGTGGTGTGATGTCTGCAGTTATCAGTCCTGGCCATAGGTACTGTTCTAATTGCACATGGATTGTGGCATGTAAGTAACGTATATGTGGAAATGAGCATAGTGCTTTTATAAGAGTTTACAGTAATCAAAGTACCTCAGTGTCAGATCACATCCCTGTCTGGTATCAGCCTTTTCTTCAAGCATACTTTCATGGATGTCTGTCTAGCATGTATTACAGACTGTCTTGTTTCCTAGTAATTTGGAGATGCAGGGCAAAGATGGGAGCCATGGACAGAAATTCTTACCCAACCACAACTGGTCAGGTGAGCTAAGAAAAGTGGCCAATGGAAAGAGAAAAGATGACATGGGAGGGAGGGTGATGCTCACCTGAAAGCCTCCCAAAGATGAGGCATGCATTATTTGTGCCAGTGCAAGTAAAATAATATTGTTTTCACTAACCTTAATTCTATAATATGATAAAGTGATGAAAAATGAAACAAAACACTTGCAGGCAATTAGGGGACCTTTGACTATTTATATATTGTAATTGTGTGTGGTTTTAAATTGCCACTTAAAGAAGAATTGATATTCTTGGGAAGAACCAAATGAGGAAGCTCTCATATCCTACCCCACAAAAGCATAATATTTATGGCGTTGGCTTAACTATGCTGAAAGGCCCTATCTGTAATTTTGACAGTTGTCTCTTCAGCCCACCTTGTCACTTTACCTATGGATTCTGGATTTGAAGCTGAATGCCAAACCTGAGTTGGCTCTACTCAGAATTGAAGCTCTCACTCTTCTAGCTGGCTATGTTGGGGCTCCCTCATTCTATCAAGAAGGACTCCTGAAGGTACCCCATCACACTCTCCCCACCTGTCTTGTCCTTGTTCAATAGATGTGGAGAGACATCATGGCCAAGGCAACGCTTATAAAGGAAAACATTTAACTGGGGCCTTGCTAGCACTTTCGTGGACTCAGCTCATCATGACAGCGAGCATGGTGGCACACATAGTCCTGGTGCAGTAGCTGAGAGCTACATCTTGATCCACTGGCAGAGAGACAGACAGAAAAAGAGACAGAGATAATCAGAAACAGAGAGGCAAAGAGACTGGGGTTGGCATGGGGAAATCTCAAAACTGACCCAAAGTGACAGACTTCTCCCAACAATGCCACATCTACTCCAACAAGGCCACACCCCCTAGTCCTTCTAATCCTTTCAAAGAGCTCCACTCCCTGATGATCAAGCATTCAAATAGTTGAGCCTACACCTTAATTAACACAGTGAGTATGCTTTAGTTGGTCAGAGCAATCTTTTTTTTTTTTTTAACAGTAAAAGCATACAGTGTTTGCTTCTTCTGAAAATGTAAGATATGATTCAGTTACAGCCTGTGACCCAGCAGGGATAGAATAGTGAATAGTGGATGGGATAGAAAGAGAAATGCTGGAAGATAGAAATAAAACAGTAAAGTTGCAAATAGAGATGTAGTTCCAATTTTGGATGCAGGAGATCTATGCGGGGAAGGTGCTGGGCTGGCCAGCACTGGGGTACCACAGGATGAACAGGAAACCGGAAAGGAAGAGGGAAGCACGCTCGCTTTCCTTTCTTGTCAAATACAAGAGGCCCAAAATGCACACAGCAAAGCACGAGCATTTTCTAACCCTGGTGGTTAGTGCCCATGGATGTATCTAGATAGTTCTCACATTTCCCCCTTTGGTGGCAGCGGCGCTTTGGAAAGTTCTTGTAAGGGCAAATTCTCAGGACTGGTCCAAACCTTGCTGAATGGAGGGTAGAAGTGAAAGCTTTACAGTGAGATTGGATAGTTATGGCCATGGCGAGCTTCAGCACTGTATATTGTTTTGAAGTGTCACAGTGGTGACAAGGAAACCCTGCCTGCAGCTTTGGTGGAAGGTACCTATGGGGAGAGTCTAATTGGCCTGGCTGCAGGAAGGAGCCTCAGGCTGTCCTGCAGAGTGAGTAATACTGATTTTTTTTTTTCAATCTAAAGCATTTCCACTTTATAAAATATAGTTTTCAAATGCACAATCATGGGCACAAGCTCTTCAGACGTGGCCTAAGTTAACCCAGATGTTTTTCTCAGGTTTGGGAGGTTTTCTTGTGTTGTTCCTCTCTCTGTTTCTTCTTCCGTTCTAGCAAGTTCCTAAAGCTCCTGGGGCTTAAGTGAGCTGATCTAAAGCTCCCCGCCAAGACATTAGTCTTAATGGCCAAGCTGGAGAGCCTCCGCTTAAGATCATGTGCTTGACACTAGAGGCCTCATCACCTTGCTCCAGATCCCTTAGCATGGGGTCAGACAGTGGATGCTGAGACGGAAAAGTGCAAGGGGCCTGAACTCTAACTCTCTAAACTGCTTTAGAATTTAGTCCAACCGGCCCATGCAGACAACATGCTGTGTTTTATGGAAACTGCTCAAAGTAAGTGCTTGTTGCCTGGTAGAGATTTATATGGCACACCCTGGAACCATTCTATCGTGTGCGATCCAACATCTGCAAAGCTATAGAAATAAAATCATATTTCTTCACAGAGATGCCCCCAAATCCCTAAGAGCTGCTAGAAGGCAAGCTATATCATGATAGAATATTTGAATTATTAGCAAGGTACTCATGTTACGGTCTTCCCGTATCAGTGAGTATCAGTGAAACATCCCAGGGAGCATGCACATGAAGTTAGAGGGGCCGGAGGAAGTGAAAGCCTCTCACAGCCAGAGTTCTGATTCTACAGAGACAGAAACGGTTCTGAACCTGTTAGTAGCTGGGGGAGGCAGACTGATGCTCCCGAGAAGATGGCTGTGCCCGGATCTCCAGAACCTGAGTGTGGTAGGCAACACGGAAGGGTTGTTAGTTAACATGTTAAACTGAGAACTTAACATAGACCGTCCAGACAGGCTAACGGGCTCACAAGAACTCTTGAGATGGCAAGTGCTGCGTTGGGGTTAGAAGTGTGAGCCAGCTGGCAGGACTGCCGGAGGTTGTTGGCTTTGAAGACGCACTGGGCCATTAGCCAATTAAGACAGGAAGTGTCTAGAAGCCATAGAAAGGAGAAAAGGAGTTCTCTCAGAGCCTTAGAAGGAAGACAGGTACCTCAAAGTCAAATGAGATCTTTTTCAGATTTCTGGCCTCTAGGACTATATGGTAATGACTTTCTGTTACTTTAAGCTAGTGAGGGTTTTGTTTTGTTTTGTTTTTTGTGACAACTGGCTATAACAGCACCAAGACACTAGTGGGGTGCCCACACTGCCAAAGAGAGAGAGGGTAGCAATGTGGGAGTCCCAGATTTGCTAAGATTTTTCTCTGAACTCGCCTCCTTGCTGCTGAGGTGGAAGGCTTCTAGGTCATAGTGTCACGTTGGTCTCACCCCCCTCAGTCTCACCATGAAGAATTCAAGAGAGAGTCTGGCTTTGGCAGTGCTATCTAAACTTGGACATCTGCATCTGTGAGTGAGATAATCACACTGGAGCCCCTCAAGAGAGACCTAGTCCGCTCTGTCTATGCAGTGAGAAGCAGGTGTGGGTTTTATCCCTGGCTCCTGCACAGAGCTCCTAACTTTGGAGTTTCTGGTTCAAATCCCACTTCCCCATGTTTTAAAGAACCCATGCTTTTATGTAATGGAAAACACCTCTGAGCTTGATTTGAAATTTCTTAAACTCAGAAGTTAAATGACAACAAAAAAGAACCCACATGGCATGCCTATGGGTGCTCACTATAAAATTACGACACTTAGGTTAAGATGTTAGAGAAAGGAGAGCCAAGGAAGTTGCCACAGTCTAACCGCCTTGAGAGTGTTTGCTGTTGTTGTTTTGTGGTTTGTGTTTGTAGTTTACGATGGGACCTCACCATCAGCATGGCTGCCTCATAGTCTGCCTGGTTTTTTTTTAATGTGAAATGACTAGAAGAGTGAAAATTGATAAAAGTAAAAGAGGTTGAAGGTGTGATGAAACCTGCAGGGCTAGGAATGTGCCAGGGGCTGGTTAGCTTCTCACTGCGTTTCCTTGCCTGCACCAGCTCTGCTTCTACAAATTTCTCACATCCCAGGGGGATGCAACGATTGCAGAATGAGTAAATGGCGGCAAAATGGTGGTTCTGCTCATAGACTCCAGCCCCACAGCTGAATAGCTATTCTATATAGCTCATGACCACACCCCTGGCTAGCATTCCTTCACCTAAGCTTTTCCTGCTTCAGAGGGCAGGTAAAGTTGTGTTTTGGGGGGGGGGGGATAATTAAAATGTGTTTTGATCCAGGGAGATTGCTTAGCAGGTAAAGGTGTTTGCAAGCAAACCTGACGACTCGAGTTTGATCCCTGAGATCTACATAGTGGAAATCAAACACTGAATCCAGCAAGTCGCCTTCTGATCTCTATATGTGTGCCATGATACCAGTGAGCCCACACACATGCACACAAATGGCACAGAAAATAAATGAATGAATAAACAAACAAATAAATAAGTAGATGTAGCACAAAATGATGCTTTGACTCAAGGTGCTCAAAGCAATTTTTCAAATATAACAGTCACACATATTCCTTCAGAAGCAAAACTTTAAAGTAGATGATAAGCCAAACATAATTTTCATTCTCATGAAGCATCTAAAAATCCATGGACATTTCTAAAGAATAGTGCAGATGGGAAGAAATAAACCAAGTGGAAGTGAGGAGAGCTAACAGCATGAAGACACGATCCAAAGATCCGATGGGAAAAGTCTGTCTCTCTTTTCTCACTAACTCATTTCCACTTAATCTATTTGCGCAAGTCTCCACATTCTGGATACTGAATTTCTCTAAGTGGCATTTCGTTCAAGTGAGTTGAGATTGGATCTCTAAATATGCTGAAAACAAGACTCCACAGTCTCTTCTCATTCTCCTCCCCACGTGGAACTAATATGATATTTGAGCCTGACCTTGACGGGGCATTAGAAATAATAATGAGGCCAGGCGTGGTGGCGCATGCCTTTAATCCCAGCACTCGGGAGGCGGAGGCAGGTGGATAGCTGTGAGTTTGAGGTCAGCCTGGTCTACAAAGTGAGTTCAGGACAGCCAGGGCTACACAGAGAGAAACCCTGTCTCAAAAAGCCGCCATCATCATCACCATCCTCATCATAGGAAACCTCTTCAGATGTTAGCTATTACAGTACTCTTCATCTACGTCCTTTCTCAAACAGAGCCTATATGGGCTGGGCTGGGCTGGGCTGGGCTGGACCGAGGCTCAACGTTTGTTAAGTACGAGGTCCTGGGTTCAATTGCTATCACTTAAAAGTTATGATAAACAAGGCTGGAGATGTGGCTCAGTTTCCCTTGGTAGAGTGTTTTGCTGGAATGCACAAAGTCCTGGGGTTCATTCCCAGCACCCCACAAAACCTGGTGTGATCTTGTGCCTTGCACACATGTAATCTCCCCCTTGGGAGACTCAAGTTCCTTCTCTGGTACATAATGAGTCCGAGGCTAGCCCTGGATGCATGGAACCCTATCCCTCCCCCAAGTTATTCATAGTATGTGTTCTCTTAGAGCAGTTGAGTTCACTTGATTATCTTACCTGGGTAGAATACAATATCTGAAATAGGCCTTTTTTTTTTTTTTTTTTTTTCCCTATCCTGAAAGTTACAGCTGAATTTGAAGTTATACACTTCCTACTTTCCATTTTCCATGATGCTGGAATATTATTACCCAGGATATAAACACAGTTGAGTCTCTTTATTTCCTAAAACCATGAGAAAAATGTGAACTGCTTGCAGACTCACACCCAGGGGACAAGGCTCATGCTGAGCTCTCTGACACTGTGGACGTGTCTGGTCATTTTTCTCAGGCGTCACTTCTCCCTGGATGGCTTGGGAAGTCAGTGGTCTGCTGAGAACCAGCATCCTGTCCAAAATCAACAGAACAGGGAAAGAACTAAGTGGGACCACACCAGTGTCCTACCAGGGGGACTGAGACATTGCGCTCCTCCTCAGCTGTGACCTCCTGACCAGGATCTGAGTTCAGTACTTCAATATAATTTACTAAATGGCTCCCAACCTAATGAAAAACAAAACACAACACAATGTCTTTCTCCTACTCCTCAAACTGCCTTTGTTTACAGCTGTGCCCTTGGTTCTTATACAGAGCTTGGTTTAGCTTGTTTACAGACAAGTTTATAAGAAGAGTTGCAGACCCTCAAGAGTTTGGGCCAACTGCTCTTGTGGGGAGAAGGATTTGACAGAGACCCACAAGAGTGGCCAGCTGTGCTGGGTGGGAGGAAAGCAGTGGGGGAGGGGACTCCTAAGGGAAACCTGACTTGTAAAGACCAGAACGCAGAAAGCCCAGGGTGGACCTGGAAGTCAGCTGCTTCCACTACCAGGATGCAGAGACCCACAACCCTTTCAGCTGGACGCCTTCGCATTTCACCTCACCTCTCCTGTTTTCTTGATCAAATAGACCCTGCCTACCACATCCACAGGAAACCTCACGGACGACAGGTAGGATTAGGGCAAATTGTACATGCTTGGCTCCCTTTCCAGTTGCAATTATCCTAGGACTTAATTTTGGCATCACTTATTTGTTATCTCCCTGGAGGAACAGCTGCAAATGCTAAGGCCCTGCCTCTCCTAAATAAACATCTTGTTTGGTTGTTTATTTGCTTATTTGTTTATTTACCTATTTGGGCAAGGTCTGTATGTCCCAGGCTAGCCTCAGACTTCATATGTAACTGAGAATGACCTTGCACCTCCTGCCTCTACCTCCCAGACACTGGGTTATAGACATGTGCCTCTATGCTCTGGGGATGTGGCACCAGGAATTAAACTCAGAACTTCATTTGTGCTAGGTAAGCGCTCTACTAACTGAACCACATCTTCAGCCCCAGAGTTACTTTTTTTAAAAAGATTTTAAAATTTCAATAAAATGAAAGCAAAGAGGTCTAGCGGGTACTATGTTGGTGTGAAAATTATTTGGCCCTGAAGGCATTCGAAAATGGGATTTTCCTCTGAACTCTTTCATCTGACAGAACTCACCTGTCAGAAACCCTTCCCTGAGGGAACTCAATCAGGAGGACTTACTCTATCAGCAATGGCCTAAACAGCCATTGTCACCGAGCTATCCTGTCTCCTATCCATCCTCCCGAGGACCCATTTATCTTTCTTAGAAGTCATCTGTCTCCTCCTGTGTGTTCTTCTACTTTTTTCTCCTATTAAAGTGGTACGTGAGTCCCAAATTCTACCACCTCCTAAGTTCCATCTGTTAATTCTCGTTTATTTCATAACTAAATTTTACCTACCGTCTTTCTAAGAGGATCTTCTTTCTTTTCTTATTTTAATTTGCTGGCTCCCAATCAGTAAACCTAAGAGAATAGATGAAAAGTTCCTCCTGTCAAAGGCAGGGCATTGGTGAGTGCTTTGTATTTGCCCCTACCCACCATATGCCCTCAAGACACAGATGCACTTGCCTCCCACTCTTCTTCACAGGCCCTGGCCTGTCTCTTTATTGTGCCAATGGCTCCATGTGTTCTCATCCACCTCCACTAAGGAAACACAGCCCAGGTGCAGATGCACAGTGAGTGGGGCCAGACTCGCTATCACGGGTCTTCCTTAATCACTTCTCCACTTTAATATATATATTAGAATTTCAAAAGAATTTTATTTAGACCAAAATCTTCAAACAGAACATAAAGAAAATAGGCATTATTAAAATACACTCTTGCCAAGTGATCTAACACTGGAATATAATGGGGGATGGGAAACACACAGCAACTCATTCACTTACTGCACGGCAAGTGAGACCGTGCAGGACAGCCTTATGTGCGTGAAGGTTCCCTTTTCCCATAAACTTCTACCTCCACCCACCTCCACTCTTCCCCAGCACCCTCCAGAAAAAGGAGGCAGCATCCCAGGCCATGTATTTCACCTCAAGTACAACAATCCTGGATGGCGCAGATCCACTTTATTTTTTTGGGACAGGATCGCTCATGAAACCTGGGTCTCACTGATTAGAGTGGTGGCCAATAAGCTGCACTGCCTTCTCATCACCCCAGGGCTGGGATTATAAACATGAACCCTGAAGGTCCAGGAGATTGAATTCAAGTCCTCATGTTTGTGTGGCAAGCACTTTATCAACCGAACCATTGCCCTAGTCCCCTGTAACTTAAGCCCTTTATAATTTACGGCTCGGTCCTGCTTGCTCGCTCTCCCATTTTTCATGGGCTAGCAAATCCTGACAATGAGAACGGTTGACACTTTTATGACTGCTTAATTTACCATGTTAGGTGGGGTTTCCCGTGCCAAGGGTTGAAGGTTGAATAACTGGTAAAAGGCTATGTAGCCCAAGCAGCTGAGTGAGAAGTTCAAGACGGGCACCCTGGGGTGGAGCTCATGTCCTGAATACCCTGTGCCTTCCTACACTTTCCCTTGCCTTCAGGGTGTATGTCTCAGCCAGGCTAGACACTCAACTTCTGTGAGCTGTGATTTACTAGTGAAAATATGCCCAACAAGAAGCATTCAAATTTAAAAACAACATTTTTACAAAAATAAAAATAAAAATAATAAACCTACCAGTAGGTACATTAGGAATCAGGCTGCAAGTTTCAGTTCCTGGCCCACAGTCAAAACACCTGAGTAAACACAGAATCGAGAGCTTCCTACACCATTCCTCTCCAGAGACCTAAAACCAAGGATGGATGTGTGGCTGACATTTCAAACTCCTAACTGCTCAGACTACACTGAAACCCTACAAACTTCCATGCCCTCAAAGTGAGTGCTGTCTTCCATGTTCCTATCCCATTAAGCTAGTTTTGATTTCGTCCCCTCCCCCCTCTCCCTTTGAGACAGGGTTTCTCTGTGTAGCCTTGGCTGTCCTGGACTCACTTTGTAGATCAGGCTGGCTTCAAACTCACAGTGATCCACCTGCCTCTGCCTCCCAGGTGCTGGGATTAAAGGCGTGTGCCACTATACCTAGCCTTGTTTTCTCTTTCTCTTTCAAGTCAAATTTCTTTTTTCCCTTATCTCAAACCACTTCCTCCCTAAACTGTAGTGGACTAGACCTATTTCAGGTCTTATTCTTCACAGCTAAGCCAACTATTTAAAATGCACTCCTTCAGATTTCTGTCTTTCCCTAAAGTAGAACTTATCCTCTGGGTGTTAGTCAGTCATCCCATGCCTCTCCTCTGTTTTGAAGCTTCAGTTGTTCCTCTGCTAAGTAACTATCTCCTGGTAGCAATAAAGCCTAAAAGAAGATACCTGTGTACTACAGAAAAGAAGATTGAACACGTCTATTAGAAGCGGATGGAGGTCAGCGTGTCTCTGTGGCTGAGCTGGCCTCTTCCCCTTCTCCACACATCTCTCTCTTCATGCTACGGCCACATTGCACCCTGTCTCCTCAAGAGCTGGAAGCCTTATTCATAGCCTCAACCTAGCCCAGGCCAGGACACATGACTTCCCAGGTTCAGGGGTCACCAGCACCAGAACAGCAGCAGTTGTACAACTTGAAAATCACATTGGATCATCTATCCATTATTTCTACCCAGTCTTTAAGAGGAAATCCATGCCTAGCTTATCTATCTATCTATCTATCTATCTATCTATCTATCTATCATCTATCTATCATCTATTATCTATCTATCAATCATGTATCTGTCTATCTATTTTTCTGTCATCTATCAATCATCTATTATCTATCTATCTATCTATCTATCTATCTATCTATCTATCTTCTATCTATCTCCCTCTCCCTCCTTTCCCCTTCTCTTTTATTCTCTATCTCTATGCACCCCCCTCCCCACCACTTCTTTTTGTTTTTCTTGCTATGTAGTCCTGGATCTTCTAGGCCTTACTACATAGGCCAGGCTATTCTCAACCTCACAACAATCTTGCTCTTCCCCCTGAGTGCTGGGACCGTAAATGTGCCCCATAATGCCCAGCTTCCATGCTTCTTTAGGACGTGCCCCTTTTTGCTCCCCTGAGGAAGGAGCACACAGAAGTGAATGGCTTCCACACGTTTCTCTGTCCTTTAACTATCCATTGTCAGGGGGAGGCCTATAGCCTGTCTCATTAGCTGGTCCTGGCTTCCCTGGACCATCTTATCAACAGGAAGTGTTAGTGGGCTCCACAAACCACACACACACACACACACACACACACACACACACACACACACACACACACACACACTCTCTGGCCATTTTGCCAAGTCCTACAGTCGAAACTGGGATTCTGACAGTAACAAAGAACAAGATCTAAATATTTCATTTCTTCTTAATTTTTCTAGCATTAAATGCCTTTGAGTTATGATGTCATTATACAAGATATTAGATATACAATAGATTTCTGTTAATATTTCCTTACTCTGTTAAAGAAGATACGATTTAGGCAGCCTACCGTGTTCTCTGTTCTATACAACAGTGTTATTTTCAGGAAGGAAGGCGAAGGAGACACGTTACCTGCCCCCAGCATGTTTGTCGTGTTGTCCTGGCTTAAGCCCCTTTGTCCTTTAAATTTTTTACTGTTTCCCCAGAAGAGCTGAGTTCCTTGTCACCCACAGACTTCACATTCTCCATATGTCAGCGTGAAAGATGTCAGCAGGTGTTTACTCTTCACTCTCCTTGTAGCACCCTCCCTGTGGAACTCTTGGAGAGCTTCCGCTGGTTGGGCCCTGATGGAGATGTGTGACCAGATTTTGGATTTAGTTCTACCACCTCGTCTGTGCCTCAGCTGTGTACTTGCAATCAGATAGGCTGCCATAACTGTGGCACTTCTGCATGGCCCATCCTTACACTGCACGTAGACACACGAGCCTCATGGCTGACACTTGAGTGCAAACTGGACTCCTCTGTGGAGGCTGGCCAAGGTGGAGACCCCAGCATGTCGACAGTGCTGAGCCCGAGTGACTCAATTCCTGCTGTCCTCCATTCCTCCGAGGCTTTGCATGGGAACATAGTCTCCTGGTTCTTTGGATCACCCCTCTTTCATTCTCTCCTCTGCAGCCTCAACTCACTCAGCAGCACCAGGGGGCAGTGCAGTGGTACCAATCACTGTGCTCCCGGCCCTGCACCCTCCCAGGGAACACCTTGTAAAACAGGGTTGGGGAGAAGAGCACCAGGGCCAGGCCAGGCCAGCCTCCAACCACACAGAAACAGACATCCTGCCAGCCACTGCAGGAAGGACTCAAGGGCAGAGCTGCAGGCCGGCTGGCTCCTCCAGAGCCTCGGAATCTGGATCCCTGCTTTTCTGGCCAGACTCCCCTAGCCCCTCCCCCTCCCTCATGAGCACCATGGCTCCAAAGGATGAGTGCTGTGGCTAACCATGCACAGTTTCCATTAAGTTAACATTCAAGCTCAGTTTCCACTCTTCAGATCCACACTTCTTTCAGAGATGATAATTCTCACTTTAGGTGAAGGTTCCCTCTGGTTTGAGGTGTCAGGATCTCTCTAATCTGGCTTCACAAACAGCCTGGCACTTGGAGAGTTACTGGACCTCCACAGTGAAATGTCAATTTCATCACATCTACTCTTATTTTACTAAACACAGAGCAGAGAAACAATTAGGATTTTCCATCCTTGCCTGTAACGCAGCCCCTAGGCTCGCTAGGTTCAGGATGTCCTTGAGTTGGGGCAGCAGGTGTCTGGGTCGTGTAATCTGGTGGCTGGGGTGACCCTACCTTCTGGCTTACCTGGCAGAGCCAGATTTTTGCCTCTTGACCTTCCAAACCTATGATAATAGGCCCTTTCTTCTCAAAATGGAGCCCCGCTGGGAACAGTAAGAGGATCCCTTCTCTAATTAACAAGGGCTGTTTGTCATCAGAGTCCATGCATGCAATTTACCAATGCAAAATATGCTGCAGCACATGGGAGCGTGTGTGTGTGTGTGTGTGTGTGTGTGTGTGTGTGTGTGTGTGTGTGTGTTTATTTGAAGCAAGGTCTCATGTATAGCCTAGACTAGCCTTAACCTTGTGATCCTCCTGTCTTCACTTCTCAGGGCTGGGCATGCAGGCAGGCGGCACCATTCCTGCTAGATCTACAGCTCTCTTGGTCGGCCATTCAGGACCCACTAACTGCAGCACTCTGTAACTCTCCCACTTCCACTTCTGCCACGCTCATTTTGCTTGTAGTGTACGTGAGCTCACATCCTTCATCTACCCACACAAGCCACTGGGCACACATGTGACCTGTCGAAGGTGTGCAGCTGGCTGAGCAGCCTCTGCACCTTTGACGAACAGAAGCCACATCAGTGGCAGGACTCCATGGCAGAGCGGAGTTCCCCACCTAGGAGATTTCAGCTGTCCCTACAATGTGTGTGTGGAGACGAAAGCCTGGATGGTGGAACTGGACACGCTGGTACAAGCCTTCAGGATGGTGGAACTGGACACATTGGTACAAGCTTTCATTTGCCAGCCAGAGCAGCACCTCATCTTTACCTATCGTGTTGCTATGACAAAACCTCATCGTCTGCGCATTTATAGAGCTCAGAATTCTCCCCAGTTCTGGAGGGCAGGAAATGCAGCACCAATGTGGGCCGATGAAGGCCCCTTGCCATGCTTTCAGGTGAAGCTGACTTAATGGCTCCTACTGACAAAGGATGAACAGCCATGAGGCCTGGGCACCTGTCACAGGCCCCTCCTCGTGCATCAAGGGAAGGCACATTCAAACGACAGCAGGGCTCAAGCCTAGTCGTTAACTCATTGGTGCCTCCATTCTGCCACTATGGTGATGTCAGCAGTGCCTGCCTTCTCCGGGTTATTTTATGCTTACGTGAACCAGAACTCTGCGAAGTTAGACTTGCTAATAATAAGCACCCAATGCTAAACACCGTCTTCTTCTTCTTCACCGGCAACTGTAGTTTTAAGACCTGAAAGTTCATGCAGGGAGTTTTTACATATTATTGTCTAGGAAGAAATTTCTGATTTACAGGGTGACTCTTTCATAATGGTCTGTCCTCTCATCCATGTCATGTGAAAGCGGACATTTTCTTCCACAGAGCGCCGTTCTATCAACCGACTCACCGCGGCTTTACTTACTTTATATGCAGTCTTTTCTCACAAGCGTCAGCCGCACAGAGGACATGTTCTAAAAGCAACAATACTGAACGTTGACATCAATTCTGAAAAAGTATTTTGTGTTGCATAGTCCTAGGTACGGCGTCCTGCATTCCTTAGACAAAAGGAAAGCTACGGTTTGGGATGAGAGAATAAGCCTGGTGAGAATGTGTCATCATGTGTCATCATGTGTCATCATGTGTCATCAGGCATGAGGAGCTCCACCATGTCAGCTATGTGCTGAGCAGCATCTGGCAACACTTTCTCAAGTCCGTTTCCAGATGGTGGCATTGAGGTACCACGGTAGTGACCATCAGAGGTGCCGTATCTGCTGTTTGCATGCAGCCTGCAAGCTAAGAATAGTTTACAAATTTTAAATGGCTAAGGAGAAAAGTCAAAATAGAGTAATACTTCATGGTGCAGCAACTGTGTGAAATTCAAATCCAAGTTTTCACTGATGGAGGTTTATTGGAAGATAGCCATGTCCATTCATGTAAATATTGCCTGTGCTAAGTATTTGCTACAGTCCCATGATGTAGAAAAAAAAAAGCTTTGTTAAGCTCTGTCCTTATAAGTTAAATGATTTCTGCAAATCCCACAGCTTGTACGGGAAACTTCAAATCTCAGAGAACAGGCTCACAACTAGCTGTCCCTTTGTTTTATAGGGAAAAAAGCAGTATTTTCACACTTTTGAATTCCTGCTGGGGACTGCCAGGCTTGGAAGCTCCACTTTCAGCTAGTTATGAAAAGCTTCAATTACAGATGCATGGGTAACGCCCTGTCTGCAGATGTAGCCTCTTGGGTGCAGCTGGCAGGAGTGTCTCTCTCATCACTCATCAGACAATGCCACTCTCCTGCCCCAAGCCACCCTCGAAGCTGAAGCATATCACCTGCAGGAAACTCCTTCCTCCCAATGGTGCACAGGGAGATGTGCTCTTAGCTCATGCCCTGCATACTCTCCACCGAGAGCACCCGGTAGCTCATCATCCTAAGGGCACAGAATAATACAGTGTCAGGAGAAAGAATGATCCCCCTCACACAATGCCTTGAAAGCGGCTTCTTAACATCATTTTGAATTTTAGTCACAACACCTTCTCTGTGTAATCCGTATACAAAGAATGCTTTAAAAATGCAAATGCTTTGTGTGCTGCAAAACAGTTTCCTTACACTGTGAGCTCACAGTAAGCTGGAGGACAGCCATCTGTTCTCAACAGGGAGTGGCTTGTCTGGAGGATTTAAACAGGAGCAAGATGGCCAAACTGGGCAGTTTCCCAAATATTCCTTTGTTGACTGATGATGTCTATTTTTCTTATAAATTCTCAGAAAATTAAACACATCTATATCCAGACATAAATATATTCCCACATACAAAAATCCATATTATTTTTTGAAACCTTGTGAAGTTTAGAATAAGTCTTGGTGCCGAGAGCCAAGAATTGAAGGAGGAATTTCTAGATAGAAAATACAGTATTTAATATCTTCCCCAATATTGCACAGAGCATGAAGACCAATTTTCCATTACCCATTAGGATGCCATGTCCTACGATGGCTCATGTATATGATGGGGATTAACAAATGTGTCAAGGAGAAGAGTGAGCCACACATGTACTACAGCAAGAAAATCTCTTCACAGTTATGAGGTGGCTTATTTCATTCTTATTGTCACTGTTACTAATACAGACTATTGGAAATATATTGGGCTTAACTCTCCATTAGGCTGTCAGGGTCACCTCTAACAAGGTGGCCATTAACGCAGACTAGGAAAGGGAATAGGCAGAAAGGCCCTACCTGGCATAGTTAAATTTTTCACTAGGCAGAGAATAGTGACCATTGGATTCTCCAAAAGCAATTTGTAATTTAGCCTGCTGTTGCAGGCGTTAGCTTTTTTCAGGGGAGTCAGGTGTGACACTCAGTCATCACTCAATACCTCAGTGCTTAGTGCCAAAAACTAAGGTAATTCTCCAGCGTGACCCCAAGCACAAAGATCAAAACAAGGAAATTAAGTCAGCGCTGCAGGCCTCATTCAAATTTCACAAATGGCCTAGGAATGTTGCTCAGTGACAGAACGTTTGACTCCCATGCAAAGGCCCAGATTCTACCCTGAGAACAGGGACAACTACAACAACAAAGAATTAATAATTGCTAATTGTCTGGGGAGACAAGATTACACCCAGGATCACAAATTGCATTGACTTTTCATTTCTTGTTAGTTTGCTTTAGTTTGAAATCTCTGGCCTCGTGACCTTGGAGAGTATGGACGAGCCCAGGCCATTATCTTGAAGAGCGTATCTCTATTTGGAGCTTCTGAAATGTCACCATCATTAATTCACACTGTGCTGTGGACTCCTAGGGATGCTCTCAGTGCCTCATATCAGAGGGACATGACACCTCTCTGTTGGACGACAGATGAGAATGACCTTGCACATTTGCTTAGGGCGGGATCTGCTGGGCCTCTCCACTGCACAGATTTTAGGTTGGTCATTACTATAAATCTTTTTTTGACCTTACATTGTGGGTATGTAATATTCCCATTCTTGTTAAACTTTCAACCAGTAATTTTATCATATGAGGTTGGTTCTTGTACAAAACTCTGCAATCTGCACAGTTTAGGGATTGACCTAAACAGGGTGACAGGGAATAAAGAAATGACAGAGCACATATACAGAAAAGCCAAAATTAGGTGATTCATGTGCTCTGATGGAGACACACCACCAACAGCAACTCCAAAACTCAGCTTGTTACTTTATACAACTGACTGAGGAGGCAGGTAGGATCTTGGTAGATCTTTGTAGAGGAAAAATATCAGGCTGTAAATGCCCTAGAAGAAGAAGCTACAGTCAACATTTTCTGCATAGAGCAGAAGAAAGCCTTGCCATTTCCCTGAGCATGGACTGAGGAAGAAGTTACTATTCCCGTAGTCCTACGACATTGGGGTTCTTTTCATGGGTGTGCTCATGGTAACAAGACATATTTACTCAGAAATTCATCTGCTCCCCACACAGAGCTATTACGATGATGGTTGCCAGAGGTAATTTCTCATTTCATCTGAGCCATGGTCAGAGGAAAAATTTCTTTCTTGATTACATACACACACAATAATACACTCATGAAATATTTTTGTTTGTTTGTTTGTTTGTTTGTTTGTTTTGTAAGACAGGGTCGCTCCATGTTAGCCTTGGCTGTCCTGGACTCGCTTTGTAGACCACGCTGGCCTTGAACTCATAGCGATCCACCTGCCTCCCTAGACAGGGAGGCATATGAATTATTTTTTTATTCAGGGAATTATAAACGAAAATTATCATGGTCTACACTGATGCACAAATAGTGTTGACTTTCATCATGAATTTTTGAGTGAACAGAAATAAACCTGAACTGTTTTGGTGTGTGATTCTAGTGGTAAAATGTGCTTTGCTGACACAAGAAGCAAGAGCTGGGAAAGCACCAGATATGAAGAGCACCTGGGGATATAAGGACCAAAAAACAAAACAAAACAAAAAAACCAAAAAACCGATGTTAATGCCTCCAGGAAAGGGAAGCTATAGCATTGGAACAGTGCATACAGGTTTTGCCTGAGTAACTGGGCAGAACGTAGTATTAAAAGAAAAGTGGAGAATGCAGAGGCAGAGGACAGAAGGCAAGTGAAGGCAAGGAGTCTATGTGTATACTGTGGCGCTCAACATGGAAGTGTCAGCACTTTAAAATAGAGACATTGAACTCAGAAAAGAAATACAGCAAATGACTTGGGAATTGTCAAAGAATGAAGCTTGGGAGTGAGCAAGTGCCTTTAGCAAGAGTAGAGAGCCAAATGGAAAAGAACAGAGCCAACACCAGAGAGTTTCTAAGTTAAAGTTCAACTGCAGAGCAAGAGAAAGATGCTTAAGAAAGGAACACAAATGTCCTATCCAGACACGGTGGAACACACCGGCAATCCCAGGTCCTGGGAGGCTGAGGCAGAAGGATTGCCATGAGTTCTGAATTTCAAGTCAGGCCTGAGCACATAGTGAGACCTGTCTCAACAAATAAAACAAAGGCCAGCCTATGGGTCAAACAAAAGAAACATAGAAGCGAATGACGTGGCCAAGGGACCACCCCTATGAAAGTGGATTAGCCCTAAGCTATGCTAAAGAGATGGGAGAAGTAAGTGATCTTTGAATGAGATAATTTACACTTCTTTCCCAGAATTCCTGTCTCCCAGCATGCTCCCTCCAGCCCTCACAAGAGCCTGTTGAATCTGCTCTTTTTTTTTTCTGAGTCCTGACTCAGAAAGGTGTTCTTCTTTTCTCTTCCTTTTCCTCTTCCTCCTTCTCTGTCTTTCTTTTTGCTGTTGACCAGATCTGAAGTATGGTTTTTCTGGTACTTTGGGCATCCTTACTCTTTCTCTAAAGATTCCCCTTCTTCCCTGCTAGGTGGTAGACCTCCATGCCGGCTTAACTCAAATGGTGTTGTGGGGCAAGTGAGCTGTGTGACCAGGGGAACCAGCCTGGAGCAAGCGTGAGGTCGAGACATGTTCAAAGCCCAAAATCTCATCTTGAGACTGGCAGGAATAAGGACTGTTCCCTCTCTCTTCTCGGCCTGCATGCCCCAGTGCACATAACCTTGCAAACCCCACCTCTGCCACCCTTGAGGTAGTCACGTACTTAGCCTGGTGGCCAGGTTTCAGGACACATCGTCCAGCTAGCCCCTGGAATTCCTCTCCATGCTAATGAAGCATTCTCAGCACCTCAGCCCCAGGCAATGATATACACTCATGCCAAAACCCCTACCCACGTCCCCAAGATTTATATAGCCCTCATTCCCTGAATAAAGGAGAGGTGTTTCCGCTGAAAACTGTCTCGGAGAAGGACGTTTCTCCCGCCCCTCCATCCGCCCCCCCCCCCCCCAGCACTCACCACTAGACTAACTGAGAGCCCACCCTAACACCCCCCTGCCTGGTTAAATGTCATGACAGCCAGAGCGGCATTCCATGGCTTTTATTCCTTCGCTGTTCTTCTCTTCTGTGAAGCTGCTCAGATGCACAGCTCACCTGCCCTGGGCGGTTTTCTTTTAAACTCTAATGAAATTGTCCTCAAGCTCCCATTTGAAGCCCATCCTGGAATTCCCTTATGAACCCCAAGAGGGGACCCCAGTATTCCCTGCTATCATAACGGTACCATTAATTCAACTAAATGAGTGCATCTGATGGCAGGGCATGCGGCTGACTGGAAGAATGCCTATTCAACACGTGTGATAGTCTGGGATCAATATCCAGAATTTATGTTAATAATCATTATTAAAAGCAAACAAACACACAGAAATTAACCACCCCTTACTTAGCCATCTCACGGCTTGCTTCCTGCCTTCCTTTCTCTCTCCCTACCCAAACTGGCCAATTCCAGGTCCTCAGAGCTGCTGTTATTTCATCTGATTAAGTTCACATCGCCCTCACTTTCATCCAGTCTTTCACGGCCCATGGGTCTCTGCATATACAATCATTTTTTAGCCCACATTAGTGCTGACTAGAGATTAATTAACAAGACTCTGTCCAGGCCAATGTTTTCAGAGCATTCAGTGGGGACCCTTCCAAGTGAACCAGACTTACAAAATGTAGGCTTATTACAAGCTCACGCTGGCGGCCCAGAAGCACAGCACGTGACTGACACACAGAGGACACTAACATGGCCCTGTCTCCCAGAACAGCAATTTCCCTTAGCACAGGTCCTGCATGCTTTTCTTTTTAGTCTCTAATAATATCATCTAATAGAATGTAGGCCTGATGCTCTGTCAGCTTGGACGAGTACCCAGGAATGCACTGCAGTACAAAACTGTGCCTGTTTAAGCCTGATTCCTTCCCCCATCTTCTGCACTCGGGTGAAGACTCCACTTCCTTGTACCCTCCAAAGGCCCTTGACTTCCTCTTACGTATTTCTGTTTCTCTAATTATTAATATTTGAGCTGTCAGTGTGTTCAGTCTTCATTACCAAGATGTGTCCTAACCAGGTCTTTATATTGTTGTCGTCTTTTTCTTTTGTTGTGATGACATATTCTGAACACAGCAGCTTAGGGGAGGAGAGACGTTATTGGGCTTTATACTTCCAGGTCACAGTCCATCTTGAACAGGAACTCAAGGGAAAACTTGAAGCAGAAACCATGGAGAAATGCTGTTTGCTGGCTCATGCTGCACTACCTTCTCATACAGGCCAGGGCCACCTGGCCAGGGGACAGTACATCCTGCAGCAGGTTGGGCCCTGCTACATCAATTAATAATCAAGACATGTCCATGGGCCATTTTGACCAAGGCTATCCCTCAATTAAGAGACCTTTCTCTGATAACTCTAGGCTGTATCGAACTGACAGTTCACGGTAGCTAGGTTACAGAAACATGAGAGTGCTGCCTTTCTATTCTGAGGCACGTGCCGCTCCTTGTGGCCATTACTCTACTCTTCCAAATCCTTACATCCATAGCCTTCCTAATGCTGCAACCCTTTATTACAGCTCCTCCTGTTGTGGTGACCCTCAGTGATAAAATTACTTCGTTGCTACGTCATAACTGTAATTTTTCTACTGCTATGGACCATAATGTAAATATGTGACATGCAGGATATCTGATACAAAATTCCCAGTGGGTCACAGCCCACAGGTTGACAACAACTGCCTTAGAACTTGTTCTTTCGCTGCTCTCAGGCTCCTCTGAGAAACTGGGCTATTTGGCAGGGACACCAGCTTCTGTCTGCTGTTTCTTTCCCCTCAGTTCCCCGCCCCCCCCCCCCGCACCCCGACTCATTTCCACTCACTCCTCTCTCCTGAACTCAGGGTAACAGGATGTTCTGCCTTGTAAGGTTAAACCTTGTGCTCTGACCTTGTCCCATTTCTGTCCTTAGGCCAAGGCCATGGTTGGGTCCTCCATCCCAAGAAGAAAGCTTCTTTTAGAGCCTTGCTCTGTCTTCACCTCACTGCTGAACTTCAGAGAACTGGGGCTTGTATTCACCGCAGCACGATCTCCTCTACCA
Organism: Acomys russatus; assembly: GCF_903995435.1. NCBI lineage: Eukaryota > Metazoa > Chordata > Mammalia > Rodentia > Muridae > Acomys > Acomys russatus. Next base: position 16,028,028 of record NC_067151.1, read on the forward strand.
TACCTGTGGGTAGGTCTCAGTTCCCAGGGCGTTATGTACACTGTTCTCTGAAAGACGACGCTGGCTTCTGCCCTCCCTGCTGTCAAGCTCCTGTTCACCCTCTTTGTCTTAAAGCAGCTTTAGGGTTACAACAAAATCGAGGAGGATGTGTGGAGAATTCCCCACATATCCCTTCCCCTGTAAGCACACGGCCTCCCTCACTACCAACACAACCCTGTCTCTGGAACGCTTCACCGCTGCGAGGAACTTACACTAGCCCATCGTAACTCGAGCTTCACACTTGGCGTCACGCGTTATCTGAGTTTGGATCTGTGTGACGAAATGGCTCCAGCACTGGGGTTCATCAGGCAGTCCCCCTCCACTGAGGATCCCCGGTGCTCTCCCTCATCTGTGTCGATGCTGCCTCGCCTCTTTAGTATTTCTTCACACGTTGGATGGCTTTGTGCTTTAGGTTAAAGAGAGAGGCTGTGTAGACTCAATTTTCTTAACCAAAATATTTTATTAACAACTTATTGACTGAGTCTACGTCAATTATAACCTGATTAACCAAAACAGTAGGAAATGAAGATTAATTGACACAAAAACAAAACCTGAAGGATATCAGTCCCGAGGAATGATTCTCCGGTAGGGAGCCACAGGATTTCTTCCACTGGAACCGGGGGTAACCAGACCCCACCCAGAGCCTCAGTAGGAGCCGGAGCTCTGAAGCCTTCCCTCAAGTGGTTTTCTCTAGGAGCGTCTTGAAGGGCAGCGATGAACAGCCAAATCTATCCCAAGTCTTCAACCCGCGCTGCCGCCAGTTCTGGGCTCATTTATATATCTCCTCCCAGAGTCTGTTCACAGGATCTTTTTCATCTGGTAGCAATTAAGCTCCTGCACGAGGTGGTTGCTCTTCTAGTGAATTAACATCACCTGTTCTTTTACTAGACCGTTAGATCCCACACTTGGGATCCTAACGAACAGGTTTCTCTCCTTCAAGGCTGCCTCCTGATAGATGATCAGAAGTGTTGCTAACGTATTCAGGACCTCTCTGAGGTCACAGAAGTTGGGTTTAATAGTATCAAATGGCATAATTATGAGAATCTTGCCAAAAAGTGACGGGTTGGCAAGAGGCACAGAGGTAGATTAAGATATTTGTCAGAGCTTCTAGCCTTCCCTGCCTTGGTCTTTCCAGCAAAGCACTGACAAAGTTAATTCAGTATTTATCTCATTTTTTTCCTTTTTTTTTTTTTTTTAAATTTAAATGCTGCCCAAACAGGTCTGGTCATGACATATGCAGTGAGGGGAACCTGGAGCCTAGACACTTCACTGTCTTTAGAAAGCGTATCGACAGAGATGTTTGATATATCAAGGACAATTTTAACTGAGGATTTCATCAGTGTACAATACTTGTGTAAGTAGCAGGCTCCTTGTGACATTTTTACACACACGTGTCACATACTTTGATCACAGTCATGCCTTCCCCATTCTGGGCTCTTACCTCCCTCCTTCCACGTGCCTCCTCTGACTGAAGAACCCCCTTTTTCTTTCCTGTCCTCCCCATCTCCCAGAGTCAACGTAAAAGGAAACATGGAATATTTTTTAAAGGGCTTATTTTCTTCATACAATGAAGCAAAACTTGGTCAGTTCCCAACTTTCCAGAATTACAATGTTGCCTAAATAAAACTGTTCATAAAGGTTAGAACTGACAAGGGACCACAGATCATTTTACTATCAGGTGTCTAGAATGGACGTGATGATGTAAATTCAGGGACTAGCAGCAGCCTCCCGGGGCAGGACAATCTCAGTGCTGACTCTGTGCCACTCTGCTTCAAGGGATGAGCAGGTAAGCAGAGCCGAGGGCCCCCACTTTTAGTTTATGGAATGGTTTGTAGCATAAACTCATGTGTTCTCATGGCAGTGTTAATATGCTCAGTAACTGAACAGCTCCATGTGTGACACTATCCGTATGTGACCTTGTGCCTATTGTGCATGGGGTTGCATTCAAAGATGCATTGTCTCAGAAGTTGTTTCTATGACCACTTGTCTTGGTGTCACGCCTTTGTTTTTAGTAAGTGGTTTCAAGTTCATTTGGAACTCTGTATTTGGGGAATATCTCATTTTCCTTTAGAAAATTCAATATTCAAGTTTTTAAATTAGGCAGATAAAATTTTCAGATACTGATCACACATCACTTGGGTCATAAAACAACATGACAACGGCAATATTGTTTTGTATCTGATTTCAATTTTTTCCTTTCAAAAAAGTACTCTTTGTACCCTCTATCATCCTTGGCATAGATCAGATTTTTAAAAAATATTTTAAATAAACCATGGCATTGGGTATGACAAGGTGCAATTGTTTTAGCCTAAAGTGGCCACAAAAAAAAAAAAAAGGTGTGTTAGAGGAGAGCAAAGTCTATCTCTTCTATATTCTTTTCACCCACATTTACGCTTTCTGCATTGTTTTTCTTTGCTCTGAGATTTCTTTGCACCAATACTTTTCAAGCAACTTGTCACTCTGCTTTTTTGTTCTATTTTGCTTTGTTTTTCAAGACAGAGTTTCTAGGTGTATAGCTCTGGCCGTCCTGGATCTTGCATTGTAGACCAGGCTGGCCTTGAACTGACAGAGATCTGCCTTCCTCTGCCTCCCGAGTGCTGGGAGGGAGGATGTGTGCCACCACGCCCGGTTCACTTGTCACTCTATGAACGCTTGTTTAACTAAAAGTGAGGGGCTGTAGCCATTCAGCCACAGCTCCCCTTGGCACTCCATCCCTGGGTGACAGGGCTCATGTGCAGCAGGCTCAGCTAATGCTGGAAGGGAGCCTGTCTGTAAGGCACTAGTCTCCAGGATGTAAATCTCTGGGGGGAGAGAGCTGCTATGGGTTTCTCTGCACACCCCACCGACATTTGCACTCAGAGTAAAGTGAGCCTTGGCCCCACTCCCAACCTCACAGGGGTGGGGTGAGAGGGCTTTTCCAGCTTGCCGTGTGTCTGAGGCTTTGGTCATGTCAACGACACACACCCGCGGAAGACTGCACATCCTCGGGCTTCCTCTGCTCCTCACGATGTCCACCATCTCACTGCATGACTTGGAGGATCATTTTGCTTACATGGCCTCTGGCTCTGTTTTGCTGAATGCCCAACACTTCTCTATGGGACAGGTATAGTGGTGCATGCACTCGATAGGCAGAGGCAGGCAGATCTCTGTGAGTTTAAAGACAGTCAGATCTACACAGTAAGTGCCAGGCTCACCGCGCCTACATAGTGAGATGCTGCCTCTAAAGACAAAACCAAATCCAATCCAATGAAAGAGCAGGTAATGAGCAGTAAGGACTTACAGAGAAGGGAAAAAAAAAATTCTGTCCTCTCACACTGTGGAGTTCTGGCATTTCTCCTGTGTTCCACACTGAGTTGTTATGGTGGTTGGCTGTTGACTTTTTCCTGTAATTTCATGATGCATTAGGTACCACCTAGTGTGTGGCAGGAGCAGTGCCTGTGAGCCCCTTGCAAAGTTGACATTCTGTGCTGGAGTCTAGGTTCTTGGTGAGAACCATCCTCCTTTATCAGTGGTACCATTCCAAAGTGATGTGTACTAGCCCATGACGTCACTTGCCCCGTGTGAGTGTGTCTGGCTCCCTCTTTGGTGGAGCACAATGGCAGCTTCAACTCGTGAGAATTAAAGGGGAGATGGGTGAGAGGTAGAAACAAGTCACTGCAGAAAACCAACGGCACAAAAGAGCTTCATTTGTGAGAAGACGCAGCAGGAGCACCTGCTGTGCTACACGCAGTGCACACGGCATGCGACCAGCCATAAGAAACATGGGAGGAAAAAGTATGTTTGTGAAAAACGACAACAACAAACACAGTGCAGTTCAGACTTCAGATTCCAAAGGAAGATTTCTGCAGGCCTCGGCCCTCCTATGCGGTCCACAAAAGCTCTCTCAGTACAGCCAGTGGTCCCTTCTTGTCCAGTTCCCACCAACTAGAGACACAGGGAAGATAAGCAAGGCTGCCAGGGCCATCCCCCGATAGGGAATTATATAAAACGGAGCGCAGAAGATGAATAATGCAGATTTAGTCCTTAGTCTAAGATGTGTATTCATTTCCAGTGTCTTAACACAGCTTAAAGTAATTCATGACTTATTGCGCTTGTGTGTGACTAATCACAAACATTAAATTATTGTCTTTGAAATATAAACCTGCTCAAGGCATGGCTATTTAGAATGAAGCAGAGTGAAAATAAAGTAATAAACCTGTGCAGCTATGCCAAACAGGTCATTTGACATAGTGTTATATTACTGTTGGGGGGGTTAGACTCCCATATTTTACAGATAGGTTTACCTGACAGAGTTCAAATTCCTTTTCCATATTGAAAGAATAATCATTCTTCATTGGGTCTATTGGTTACTCTCATGATACTTTGATGAAATAGCTCACCAAAGCAACTTAAGACATAAAAGCTTTATTCTGGGTTACAGTTCAAGGGAGTCATTCATGACAGGGAAGATGTGGAGAGAGCACAGTGGCAGGAACAGGAGGCCATCTGGTCATGTTGCATCCACACGCAAGAAACAACAAGAGTGGATATGGAATTGATGGGGCCATAAAGCGTTAAGGCTCTCTCTCTCTCAACGATCCACTTCTTCCAGTGAGGCCCAACTGCTAAAGGTTTCGTGACATTCTCACAGCACCACCAGATGGAGACCAAGGCTACAAACCCGGGAGTACCTTTCACATTCTAACCGCAGTGTTGATGAGACGAATACGAGGCTTATTACACATTGTCTGTCCTACAGTGCTTATCTTGAGAGTATAAAGTCCAAGAATTCAATAACTGCACCTTTTGCTAATTGCTTATATTAGTTTCATTTTTATTGCTGCAATAAACACCATGAGTGAAAGCAATTTTGAGAGGAAGGGCTTATTCAGCACACAGGTTATAGTCTGTCACCCTGGGAAGTTGGGGCAGAACTTAAGGCAGAAGCTGAAGCAGAGGCCATGGAAAAACACTTCTTAGTGGACCACTTGCCCGGGGTAGCACCACTCACAGTAAGCCGAACCCCACCCCCGGCCCCAATCATCAATCATGAATCAAGAATTTCCCCCACAGGCTTGTCTACAGGTCAATATGATGAAGACATTTTCCAAATTGAGATTCTTCTTCCCAGATAACTCTAGATTGTGTCAAGTTGAAAACACAAAACAAAACAAAACAACAAAAGAAAACCCTTAGCCAATACTTTTTTAAAAATGAAATGGTATCACAGAAGTGGAAAACTGTTTTTTAAGTCAGTTAGGATACTTTCACCTTGAATTCACAGAAAATTCACTTCAGCTGCCCAAGCAACTCAAGATACAGATGTTTTTTAATGACTAGTAGCCCAGGCAAAGTCAGGGAGTGTTGCCAAGGAGCTTTCTACCATTATCAAGGTTTTCTCCCCTGTTCCAAAACACCACCAAAATGTACACTTTGGAAAATGTAAGCTTTGACTAAGAGGACAGCTTCCCCTGTGAATGAGATGACTTCATATGCTGATATCTGGGTGTGGTAAACATGTGGCTATTTTTTTCTCATGCATCTCTTTCTAGAGAGCGACATTTGATGGAAGCCCTTGGATTTCTTTCTCTGGGAACAGAACAACACAACCCCTGCAAACAATTGCTGGGAAGCACGTGTGGCTAACAGGATCGAATTCTGGGGCATAGCAGGGTGAAATGTCTAGCTGTGCCAATTGAGTTTCATTTGTCAATGGTGTCATGGAGAACCGAACTAATTGAGGCTTCAAAGAGGAAGAAAATTTCCCACATGAAAATATGTTACCTGTTGTCCGCAGATGACTCACAACAACAGCTTATGCAGTTTACAAACATGAAGGTAACTGAGTAACTCTTCTGTGCTAGACTTGTACCACTAGTGGTCAACCCAGCTGCAGGTCATACTTACTGGAAGGCTTCTTTATCTCCTGACACTCTCAAATGGAGAGGTGAACTGGGCTGTCTTCACTCACATCTGAAGTAGACTAGGCAGGCGTCATTCTCTGAGAAGGGCCCTGAAGAATAACCAGAAACAGAGCTTTTTCTCACTGCAGAACAAACTCTCCACGTATTAATTGTCTGGGGTCAGAAGCCAGCCCCTGGAGTTCTGATACCCTCGACCCCACCCCACCCCCCACCCCCGAGAGAGGAAGGCCTCATGGAAACAGTCCTGCATGACACAGCTGGGTCTTCCTCATGGCTGGGATGGTAAGAGTTCAAGTCTAAAAGCATCGTGCTAGCATGGATGCCAAGGATTGGGTGATGAAGGTCTTGCCTTTCTCTTCAGTCCTATCTGCCCTCAGTACTTCAATTTGAGAGGCAAAGAAAATAGTTTTATTTTATTTTAGGACATTTGTCTTTATTTTATGAGCATGAGGGTCTGTGAACTACTTGGGCACAAGTATCCATGGAGTGCAAAAGAGGTTTTTGGAACTGGAGTTAAAAAATGGTCGTGAGCCACTGTGTGAGTGCTGAGATTTGAACCCATATCCTCTGGAAGAGCAGCCCGTGCGCTCATCCACTGAGCCAGTCCTCAAATGGCTCTATTTTCCAGTACGCATTCTTGGTCTCACCTAGAGCTGCTTCAGTAAAGCCCACACCCTGTCAGTGAGAACCACACAGCTCCCATCGGCTCCCCTGTACCCCACCCTTCAAGAGCATGTGCCTTTGAATCCACAGTTTGTTGGGTTTTATATGAATGCTTTGGCTCTTCTCTATGCCCACATGCAACTGAGTTGGATTCTAAATTCCAGCAGAGCAGAGACTGAGGCTGGGTGCCTGTCACATTAAACATTCAAGCAAAGAAGCCATCGGCACAAGCTCTCACTTCACACATGAAAAAGATGAGCACAGGAAAGGACCCTCAAATCTGAAGCATAAAGTCATAACAAACATTTCTACGAACTAGGATTCCATTGTTTGTGTTGAATATTAAATAGGTTTAAATTGATATATGAGTGGGTGAGTATGCGTGTATGTGATGTGGGTGGGTGTTGTACGTGTGCCTACTGATGTGCCATTCATGCTCTCTTTGCATGGATTCTAAGGATCAAACTCAGGCTTGCGTGGCAAGTGCCTCTACCTGCTGTGTCACCTCACTGGCTCTGTGGGAAAGTACCAGCTAACAGATACAGTAGAAATGGTAGAACAATTATCACTGTAGCTGCTAATTAATATAGGTGTGACGACTCAACATATGCTAAACAGTGGGTAAATTGTTACTGGGGAAATAGATGTCACATGGTTTCCAAACATGACCTCACAGATAATGCGTTCATGATAAAAGAATACAAAGCCTGTGTTTTTATCATGGGATGATGAGTGGTCACCATTGTAACCAAGTGATAAAACTTTACCTCCTCAGCAACAGAATCTTTTTTTTTTTTTTTTTTTTTTTTTTTTTTTTTTTGTGATGTGCTGAGGTACATTGCCTGTGCAGAATCTACAATTAGGAAATAATAAGATAAGTGTGGATTATAGGATAAGTTTCACTGTAATAAGCTTTCCAAAACATCACTCCAAGTCAAATAAAAGGCAAGGAAATGCTTCTAGACTAAAGAAGACTAAACAGTTCTGGAACATGCCTCAGTCGGTGAAATGCGAGCATGACTGCCTAAGTTTAATACCAGGGCCTATGTGAGAGTAGAAACAGTCTGTATTGCCTTCAGTGGAGGAAACTGTTATACGGATACCAAGATGACGTCCCACGGGACAGAAACATAATAAAATAAGAAAGAGATGAAGAGATTAAAACACTTCATGGAAAATCCAGACACGGAGAAGGTGTACTTGTTACCTCAGAGATGGAGAGGTAGAGATAGGAAAGTTCGTGGGGCTCACTGACTAGCCAGCCTCACCTGCTTGGCAAGTTTTAGGACCCACTGAAAGACCATGTCTCAAAAAAAAGTGGATGTCCTGGGAAGGATAGAGGAGGCTGAGGTTGTCTTCTGGCCTCAACACACACACACACACACACACACACACACACACACACACACACACACACACACACACACACACACACACACTCATCTGTTCGCCTTCATACCCAGGAACACAAAAGCTGACCAAAACATTTATGACCGCCAGCCATGTAATAAATTGTCCTCAGTGGGATCCTGGATGAAAGCCAAGTGAAAGAGTGAGAAGAAATGTTCTGGGTGTGAATTAAAGAAAATTAAGTATTGAGTCTGAGTTTAAACTATGTTTTAGTTAAGTCTCTGTGTATACTTGTGATCCTATGACCATGTAGCCAAGGTGACCATGTAGCTAAGGTACCTAAGGTAGATATTCAGGGATGCTAATGGAGGGTACATCAGGAGGAAGGATAGCTGGATTGATTAGAAATATGATTAATTTGAGTATTTCTTTAACTTTCTCTAGATCTGAAGTTACTTCAAAGTAAGGGTTAGTGGCATACAGTTTTCAAAAATAATACACTATATCTATGCATATTGAGAAAGCAATTTTTTTTGCCAGTAGCATACACAACAGAACAATTTCAGAAGCAAAAGTTCATTAATAAACAGTGCACAGACAAGCCTGACTGATGCCTGGCAGGACAGAGAAGCTGACAATGATCCTAGCGAGTGCAGTGCGGGTGGGCATAGCAAGAAGCACACAGTGGGGAGGAAAGGATTTCAATGGGCCTGTCCCGGGACCTCCACAGTCTTCACAGGCAGAGCAGAAACCTTAGGGTAGAGCGGGAGGGTTTCAAGAGGGGAAGGGAAGTAGGCAGAAGCGGGGAGAGTGCTGGGTCCTAAGCAGCATTCTCTGCTTCTGCAGGAAGATGTACATAGTCACACTCCAACACGAAGCTCACTGTGCTGTATTGGTGACTGGGCTTGATTTCCAAGCACTTCTTTCTTTCTTTCTTTCTTTCTTTCTTTCTTTCTTTCCTTCCTTCCTTCCTTCCTTCCTTCCTTCCTTTCTTTCTTTCTTTCTTTCTTTCTTTCTTTCTTTCTTTCTTTCTTTCTTTTCCCTGCTCCATAACTTATAGTTCCAATCACAGGGCCACTAAAGGGCATAGGCTCACGGTTATTTTCTTAGGTTTATGACAACGCCCTTCTTTCCCAAGCCCTGAGGAAAAGCTCTGGGATATGAGCAGTGCATGAAGTGGATGCTGAAATGCAACATTTCCCGAGCAGTGGAGTACATCCTTTCCTAACCAGAGGATTTACAAACAGAGGGCTTTGTGCAAACAGGAAAGCAAATGCGCTGCATCTCATTTCCTTTTTTTCCTGTTGCATGAACATTTCCTCCACATCTGCATTTCCTAAGAAGCCTAACAAGCAACGCAACCCTTTATGTTTGCCTGCTGCAGGGGCTGTGGTTTCACTCCTTGTTGGTGTTCTCTTCAGAGAAGACAAGCGCTTCCATAGGAAATGTAAAGCTCTGTATAGCAACAACTGCCTCCTTAGTTTTCTATGCTTAATGAATAGATCCCTTTTTTTTTCTTTACATATTTGTATGTTGGCACTTGTATCCCCCATTTGGACTTTGTTATCAGAATACAGTGCTCTTGTTTAATGCGGGAGTGCAAATTTGTACAACCACTTTGGAAATCAATCTGGCACTTTCTCAGAAAATTGGGAATAGTGCTACCTTAAGACGCAGCTATACCACTCCTGGGTGTATACCAGAAAGATTCTCTACCATACAATAAGGATATTTGCTCAACTATAGCAGCTTTATTTTTAATAGAATCTGGAAACAACCTAGATTCCTTTACACAATGAAATACAGCTCAGCTATTAAAAACAAGGAAATCTTGAAAATTTCAGGCAAATGAATGGAACTAGAAAAGATCATCCTGAGTGACATAAAGCAGACCCAGAAAGACACAGATGGTGTATACTCACTTATAAGTGGATATTAGCCCAACATAGATGTCCTCTGAGAGACTCCACCTAGTGGGGGATTGGGACAGATACTGGGACTCTCAGCTGGACTCTAGGCTGAGCACCAAAAACTGTATGGAAGAGTTGGGAGAAGGAAGGACCAGGAGGGGTCAGGAGCTCAGCAGGTAGTCCATCAAGGCCAGAGGATCTAGACACAAGGGGGCTTGCACAAACTGATGCACCAACCAAGGACAATGCATGCAGAGAACCTAGACCCCCGTTCACATTTAGCCAAAGGACAGCTCATTCTCCATGTGAGGGTAGGGAGGGGGGACTGCTGCTGCACTGGTGACATGCACTCTGGTGCCCACAATCTCATCACTTCCCCCCAGCAGGGCGGCCTTTTGGGCACACACACACAAAAAGGAGATGCAGACTATCCTAATGAGACATGATAGGCTGTGGTCAGACAATGGGGGAGGAGCCCCCTCCCCACTGAACCTGTCAGAGGTCTAGGGGAGGGGAAGAAGGCTGAAGAGGGAGGGGTGTGATGGCTAAGGTAAGAGCAAGAGGATAACAATCAGGATGTAATATGGATAAAATGTAATGAAAAATTCTTATCTCCAACACTACAAAAGGAGATTTGCTGGGCATGTCTTGACCAGGAACCCATGATTCTCCTGGGCTTACACTTTGAGGTGGTTCACTTAATGGTTCTTGTTGTACCTGGGAAGACGGTTGCTGCTGGACTTGACTACTCAAGACAGGTTGGTTGCCAGCCTTCAGGGCTAAACAGCATCCTCTCAGTGTTTCTTTCCGCTTTTTAACTTCTTCACTGCTCCACTGTGAATTGAGAGACAAGTCAGACATTGGAAAGGTTAAATAAATTTTTTTTTTTTTTTTTTTTTTTGTAAAATTGTTCTTCATGCCAGAAATCCTCCCAAAAGTCTAAAGACAAGAAAAACAATGAAGCATGGAAACATGCATTTTCTTCAATAAAAACAAACCACAGTCAGGCAATCTTGCATGCATGTCTGTGTGAGGGTCTCAGATTAGAAACAGGTACGAGCTGCCTTGGGAGTTCTGGGAGTTGAACCTGGGTTCTCTCAACGAGCGGCCAGGCTCTTAGCTGCAGAGCTCTCTCTCCAGCTCCCTAATCAGGCAATTTTGGAAGTAAGCTTTCTCCCACTAGATCAATCAATCTATTATTTGTCTATTATATATTTATTTATCATGCATCTATCAATTTCTCTATTTATCATCTATCATGTATCAAATCATCCATCTATCAATTTATTTGCTTATTTATCATCTATTATGTACCTATTGGTCTGTTTGTCTGTCTATCTATCTATCTTTGTCAGTCATATATCTTCCTGTTTCATCCACCTGTCAATCATCTACTTGGTGTACCCATGCACACTAGTTACTGGTCTGCATCTACCATGTTTTCCACATCCATTCCTCTAGCCCCAGCTCCCTATGGGCAGTAGTGGTAATAATGAATATTTTCACAAACAGCAAACCAGGGACCCGTAAAAACATGTTCCTGGAATGGAATCACTCTGTTAGAGGGAAAACGCACACTAATTACTTTAATCTCCATCAGGCAGTTTCTAGGATGGATGTCTCACTAGCAGTGCACTACCACTTACCCAAATTTGGCATTCTCTTAGCCTTATAACTTTTGCCATCTGATAAGTTCATCAGACATGTCATTAAAAATGTCCTTTTTAACATTATGATAGGCAGATTTGGGCCCAGGGGTCCCGCTCAAACTAAGGTACCAGCCAAGGACAATACAGGAGGTAAACTTTAAACCCCTTCCCAGATCTAGCCAATGGTCAGAATATTCTCCACAGTTGAGTGGAGAGTGGGATATGACTTTCTCACATACTCTGGTGCCTCACATTTGACCAAGTCCCCTGGAGGGGGAGACCTGGTGGCACTCAGAGGAAGGACAGCAGGTTACCAAGAAGAGACTTGATACCCTATGAGCATATACAGGGGGAGGTAATCCCCCTCAGGAACAGTCATAGGGGAGGGGAAATAATGGGAAAATGGGAGGGAGGGAAGAATGGGAGGATACAAGGGATGGGATAACCATTGAGATGTAACAAGAATAAATTAATAAAAAAAAAAGATTAAAAAAAGATTAAAAAATGTCCTTTTTTTTTTTTTTTGTTCTGGTAAATTAGAGAATCTTATAGTATGCTTATGGGGCACTGGGCCTTCTCCCCTTGGAGCCTCTATTTTTCTATTCTTTTCTTACTTCAGGGACACCTCTACATTTGTTTGTATTTGTTTTCTTTCAGGCTATCTTGGTGACTTATTATCTGGTGCTGGGAACAAATCCAGAGCCTTCTCCATGATAAGCATGTACTCTTTTCTACCACTGAGTCCTGTCCCCTCATTGGTTTGTTAGTTTTAATATGGCAAGTGTTACTCCGGAGACAGTGACGTGTCTCAGTGCTGCTTGTGGTGTCTTACCCTGAGCAGAAACTATGGCCATTTTCACTTAATTTTTATATAGTCAGCATCCATTTGACGTTTTCTAGTTTTGCATTATTGCTTTGTGAAGAAAGCCTTTGCCCAACTATATATTACAAATCATTACTTTATATCATGTTTTGTGAGCTCTATTGCTTACCTGTTGCCCCTGTCTGTCTTGTTTGCATGGTATACATTAGGAATGCAATTAAGTACCTCGAATGAGCCAGTTAGATAGCTCCAACTCGACAACAGATCTTTTCATTGTAGCACTGTTTGGGGCTGTAAATATATATATATATATATATATATATATATATATATATATATATATATATATCAGTTTTCAGCACACACCCTCATACCATACCATTGTTTTACTATTTATCTATTCTTGCTTCAAAAAGCAATATTAGTTGTTTTCTTACTAACAATTTTCCTACTTTTTTCCTTCTTTTATTCTATTCTTCTCCCTCCCCTTCCTTCCTTCTTTCTTTCTTCCCCTCCCTCCCTTTTCCCTCCCTCCTCCCTTCCTCCACCCTTCCCTCCCTCCCTCCCTCCCTTCTTCTTATTGAAACAGGATTTCACGTAGCCCATACTGGCCTAAAATTTGCTATAAACCCCAAGATGGCCTTGGACTCTTGCTTTTTCTACCTCCAAGTTTAGAAATAGAATTATAGACTTAGCTTAGATTTTTTTTTTTAATACCTACTGAAGTAAGCCCCCTTTTTTGTTTACTGAAATCATTGACTTAATTGCTTCTGAAGCAAGTTTTTTATGTAATAAATTTAAATTTTCAAATAAATCACAACTTGTACGTGCACCCATCTCCCACCACTGGAAATCTCATGCCCAATTCTGTTTTAGTCCTTGTTTTCTGTTCAGGATCACCACTTTAGTTTTCTCTTCCCCACTATTAAAGACAGGGTATTGATTTTTATAAGAAGTTTAACACAACGTAGATAAAAATGGCTGCCTTTGAAGAAAGGACTAGGTGTAAGCAGTGGATCACCTACTCACCTCCGTTATTTCAATTCCAAGTCTGTGACAGTGAGGGCAGTGAGAGCAGGAATGCAGGCAGGGCAGGAACCTGGAGGCAGGAGCTGGAGGAGAGGCCAGAGAGGGGTGCTGCTTAGTGGCTTATTCCACAAGGTTTGCTCAGCCCGCTTTCTTACAGAACCCAGGGCCACCGACCCAGGGATGGCATCACCTACAAGGGCTGGCTGGGTCCTCTCCCTCATCAATCACTATAAGAGATCTTATGTCAGCAGTAAAAACAATTGAGGTTCCCTCCTCTCAGATGACTTTAGCCTTTCTAAAACTAAAACTAGCCAGCACACCAGGGATTAGCGACAGAGCTGAAAAGACTGGAGAATGACTATAAAGAACAGCAGGAAGAAAATCTCTCTCATGATGTGCACTGATGGCTACATGAATGACAGGTGACAAAGTGGCACGGAGCTGCCCACATATCACACCAGTGTAAAATGCATTTTTGTTTTTTTAGTTCCAAACCATCATTTTATTTATGTTGGAGAAACTAATAAAAAGTATATTTTCAAGAAAAAAAAAGTGAGGAAGGACACTTGGAGATCTTTAGGCTTACTATAAAAATATAATAATCAAGAGAGTGTTCTATAGGAACAAGAATAGTCAGTTCAATGCCACAGACTAACAAGCTCAGAAATACAACTTTATAAATAACATCTACCCATCTTCAGCAATAGTGGAGATAATCCATGGATAAAGATAATCTTTTCAACAACATGTGCATGCCTTAAAAATAGTTTCTATATAGAGAGATACCATTTCCAAATAAATTAAACTGGATCACGGTTCACAATACTGTGGAAGTCCAAGAAGATAACACAAGAGAAAACACAGATCATATTGGCCTTAGACACCACACAAAGGCGTGATTCATGGAGAAAATGGTGACAAGCTAGACCTTATTGAAATTAAACTTCTCTGGGGCTGGAGAGATGCCTCAGCAGTTAAGAGCATGTACTGCTCTCGCAGAGAACCCAGTGCTGTTCTCAGCACTCACATGGTGGCTCACAGTCATCTGTAACTCCAGTTCTAGGGGATCTAATGCCCTTCCTCACTTCTAAGGTCACCAGACACACATCCAGGGCACGTATATACACACAAACATTTGTACACATAAAAATAAATCTAAAAAATTGAAAAAAATTAAAAATTTCTAACCTACAAAAGATTCCATTAAGAGGATAAAAAGATTAATGCACAATCCTGCAGAAAGTATTTACAAAAAGCATATACAAAGAACTTTTGAAACAATGATAAGAAAACCATTAAAATGATATTTTAAGTTAACCAAACATTAACAGACCTTTGTTGTGTCTACCACTAAGAAGATATACAGATGGCAAATGTACATATGAAGACATGTATTACATTGCATCATGGAAATGCAAATTAAAACAATTAGATAGCAGTGCAAGCTTCTTAGCCCAGATTCCAGAACATTGGCAAGACCAATGGTGATTATATGAAGCAACAGAATTCTTCACTTGTTGGTTTGAGTGCTAAATGGTGCAGCCACTTGAGGGAAGTGTAGTGCTTTCACAAAAACCAAAACAGTGTTACCCAGTGCTTACATTCATTCCGCTTACCTTGATTGCTGAAAACTTACACATAAGACCCCTCACATGAATATTTAGCACTTTTAATCATATGTGTCAAAAATTAGAAACTAAGATGCTTTTCCATGGGTGGATGGATAAACTATGGTATCCTCAGACAACAGGATATATACTGTTCAGTGTTAAGGAGAAATTAGTCACCAACCCATGGAAATAACCAAAGGAAACTTAAATACACATTTTCTTTTATGAAATGTGTTTTTTATGTTGTATTATACTTACATAAGACAGAACCTTCAGAGGGACTTTGCTTGATCTTCTCAACTTCCTGCAAACCAGCCCTGATTTCAAACACTGTAACACAAAAACGTCATTAGATGGCTTTTGTCTTTTTGTTTGTTGCTCTTTACTTTTTGAGATGGGTCTTTTGATGTAGTCCAGGATTCTCCTGCCTCAGCCTCCACTGTGCTGGGATGCAATGCACACGCGGCTGTGCTCAGCTGGAGAAGTTCATGGTTTATTCTCTGGAGGCAGTTTCTTTGCGGCCTCCACCTTGGTGAACTGCCCGTGAAAGGTCAAAGAAGGAGGAAGGGTAGGGGGCCAGGAAGCTTGCTAGGGATAGGTCGTGAGCCACAGGAGCTCTCAGCTTAGTCATCTCTACAGGTTATAGGCCTTTCATCCTGATGATGCCATCCTGATGATGTCATCTCAGGTACGCCTGTAGTTACAGGGCGGCTCTCCCATCGTAGGGATAGGAAAAAAGAAAGGGCAGAGTGTGCAGATTCTCCAGCCCTTGTCTCCTGCAAAGGAGGTCCCAGCAAGCTACACCTCGCTCCTTGCCATTATAAAAATCTTCCTCTTATCTCTGGAACAACTTTGCTTCAGTTTAGTTTTGTCTAGGGGAACCTGAATCATATCTAGGTCACTTCTAGTTCAAAGAACTTGTAAGATCTCTCTCTCTCTCTCTCTCTCTCTCTCTCTCTCTCTCTCTCTCTCTCTCTCAAACACACACACACACACACACACACGCAGGCACACACACGCACACACGTATGTTTTTGTTTGGTTTGGGCCTCACTTTCCTTATATTCAATAATAATTAGGGCAGTTCCTTTTATTTTTTTCAGTTTACATCTGGCTTCACATCTGTTTAAGAGTAGATGCTCCCACTCCCTTGTAGAAATGTTGAGATGACCCGATCTCTGAGAACCAGAAGCTTACATATGGGCAGGTAGTGTAGAGAATTGACTGGAAGCCCTTTAGACTGGCAGTGTATTTCAACTTCCTTTTCAATTTGTGAATTGGAGAAAGACGACGATAAGAACATTCTTTGCAGAACTCACGGAAGAGAAACGAGTATGTAAGTCC
The DNA here is from genome assembly GCF_903995435.1 of Acomys russatus. Classification (NCBI taxonomy): domain Eukaryota; kingdom Metazoa; phylum Chordata; class Mammalia; order Rodentia; family Muridae; genus Acomys; species Acomys russatus. The sequence continues at coordinate 16,044,348 of NC_067151.1, forward strand.
TGCTCAGCAGTTTGGGCTTGCTGCTCCAGCCATCTGAAACCTGCCACTTGGCCAAGGCTGCTTAATGCTTTGCTTTATACAATCTGTGCACAAGAAACACACAGGTTAAGTATCTATCCTAAACATTTAATCTGGAGCTTGGCTCACTTGCTAAATCGTATTCAGAGTGGTGATCTCAAACCACTTTCATAATTAGAATAACGTATTCGGTTGATTTACAGCTACCTGACTTGTTTTGGCTTCCTTGTCCTATGTTGCCTCTACTGTACTATGTACATTATCAGGGCGGTGTTTACCTCCCCACTTGGAATCTGGAGCAAGGCAATTTTCATGTCCTAGTGACCTCTGCCCCTCAGACCAGTCTCTGCCCTGTGCACAAGGCCCCGCGCCTCTGCTAAGGCCTCGCCCCTGGTCAAGGCACAAGTCCTTTGCCCAAGGCTCTCCCCTAGGCGCGCCTAGAGCCTCCGATTTGGTTCCGAAGCTCAGGCCCAGCCCCTCGGCCTTAATCTCATCGGCGGCCTATACCGGGTCCCACAACCTAGGGCCTTCTAGTCCCAGGCCCGCCCCTCTCCTAGGCCCCGCCCCTCGTCCCAGGCCCGACTGCTTACACCTGCTCTGAGCCAGTGAGGGGCGGGGCCAACCCGGTTCTTGGGCGGGGCCAGAGTGGCGTACCCGGAGGCGCCGGCGCCCTGACGTGGGACGCTGCCGGTTGACGTAGCTGCAGTGGCTCCGGCCTCCGTTCCTGTCCCGGCCCTGGCTCTGCTCCTCCGCCCCATGGGCGTCCGAGGCGGCGAGCCGAGCTGGACCTGCTGCAGGCTGAGGGTGTAGGCGTCGGCGGAGGTCCCGACTCGGGGCTGCCGCCCTTGTCAGGTGAGTGGAGCTCGCGAGGCTGCGCGCGGTGAGGGCTGGGAGGTGGCGAGGTGCGCAGCGCCTTTCCGGGCGAGTCTGGGAGGTTTGCGGGGTGGCGGCAGTGGCGCGGGCCTCCGACGCGGGATCGGAGGTCAGAGGTTGCGATGGAGGCCTAGCAGGCTCTGACAGCCGGGTGCCGGGGGGTGGGGGGCATGCAGGCGCGCGCCGAGCTGCCTGGGCGGGCCCCGGGATGGCCTGGCTCCCCCCAAGGCGGGAAGCCTGGTCCAGTAGGGCACACCTGAGTGGACACCTCTCTGGCCAGAGGGAGGTCCACGACGGTTATCTTCCATTCAGAGAGTATTAATTGTCATCCTTCCTCGCCTCATTGGTCCCGGCGTGGACAGTGGGATGTCTGTTAAATGGAACGAATTCTTGTAAATTTCCTCTGTGGAAGTCATGGGTTCTGGAACTGAGAGTAGATTTCAGCCTGTTTCGTGTTCCCGTTTTCATCCCATGCATGGCAACGAGGCAGCTTTAGTCTGACAAGTATTAAAATGGACGAAGTAATCAATGTTTGACTTATCAACGCTGACTGCTATGTGCTGTTTAATGTGGTATTAGCATTTCCATTAGGCAAAACATAGTCCCGCGTTGTAGCTGAAGTTCTGTTTCAAACCTGGCTTTCTCACTTCTTTATAGCCCCTCAGGCAACATGCCGCCCTAGGGCCCAATGTCTTAGTGTTTGCAAGGCGACTGTCATTTTATGAAGTGTGCCTGGTACCCAGAGTAGAAAGGAAACTAAGGCACACGTCTTTCCATCAAAGACTCAGTGTCAGTAGAAGAACTTGGTCAGGGCCACACTTACCATCAGTGACCTGACCCCTGCCCTGCCCCATGTTCTTTTCACATGTGGAGTGGTTTTGAAAGTTTTAGTCTCATTTGAGATCTAGAAGTTCTTGTTTCAAGGGAATGTAATAGTAGACCAATACCGAAGAGTTTCCTGGTGTGTTTAAATAATTAAATTTGAAAGAGTTACAATACCAACAAAATTAGGATACTACTTGTAATTGGTTGATATGCTGTTCTTTTTCAGACTTAAGATGAAACGCTGCAGAAGGGCCTTCAGAAGAGGAAAGATAAACAACATTGAAGATTAACAAAACAAAACAAAAACACTTGTGTAAGTATTTTTTCCCCAAGATTAAAAAAAAAAAAAAATCCAATGCCTTATTAAAGCCCAGATAGAGAAACGTTGACTTTATGCCTCATTTGTGGTTTAGTCCATCTGTGACCGAGAAATTATTTTATCTGCATTTTGGACCTCTGATACTTGATTGATAATTAACTTGAGTGCTTAGCTTTGCATTGTGAGAAGAAAGTGCAGGGAGTCCCTGGCTTCATTACCAAGTGCCAGTATGCTTGCCTTTTACTTGTTGTATGAAAGATTTAAAAAAGAACATCCCCCTTTCTCTCTGTTATTGCTGTTGTAGTAGTTTGCTTCTCAAGCACGGATAAAAATCTGCACAGTCAAGGCTTGCCTCGAGCTAGAGATCCTCATGCCTCAGCGTCTTCATATAGGCTTGCAACAGTTACCCAACTGCAAGTGTTTTCTTTTGTTTAAAGTTATGAGTTCTATAGAGAATAGTAAGAGGCATGGGTAAATATGATTGAAAGCAATTTAATTCATTTATAGATATTTATACAGTGCTGTAGAGCAGACATCATTTTAAGCTTCTGGTAAAGATTGAACTGTTCAGGATGGTAGAAGAGGAAAGACACGCTTCTGTTTCTCTTGGATCATTTGCTGTAAGAAGATTATTCACTGGTCCTTACATTGGCTTCCAGCTTCTCTTCATTAAGCAGTTGATGTACCCTGAGATGTGGTTGAGCTGTGTAGCTCTAGTTCCTATGGCTACTCTGTTGCCTTGATCCATTGCCAGAATATGCTCTTCTTATTAAAGGCTGTATTAGTTTCTTTTCTAGTGCGGTGATAAGACACTATGACCAAGGCAACTTATAAAGGAGAGTTTAGTTTGGCTTATGGTCCCAGAGAGTTAGAGTCTATGATGATAGGACAAAGGCATGGTGATAGCTAACTGGAGCAGCAGTGGAGAACCCACATCTTGATCCTTGATCAGGAAGCAGAGAGCATCCTAGGAATGGCCCTACTTGCTCTAATTCATGGCAGACCTGCATAAGTGTAATTACTAATAACCATGTGACAGAGTCAATATTAGGCTGTCTTGAAATCTCCACTGCCAAAGAAATTAGTCCATCACTTTTCAATTTAGCCTCAGGCAAAGTTAGGACAAGGTTAGTAGGCAGCCACATTTTTTTGCCAGAATACATTGAAAATAGTCTGAGGCCTGTTGCTAATATTTTTCCTCTCTGAAACCTCATGAGCTGGGCCTCTCTAGTCCACATTGCTCTCAGTATGTCTGTCCGCTAAGCTTCTACTAGCATGGCCTGTTACACTCTGCTTATAACATTCAATTGCTTTTCTAGTCCAAAGTCCTGAAGTCTTCCACATTTTCCCAAAACAGCAACAACAACAACAACAGGAGCAGCAACAAAAACAGCATGGCCAGGCTAGTTATAGCATTAGCCCACTTCCTGATACCGGCTGCTGTATTAGTTTCTTTTCTATTGCTTTAATAAAGATGCTATGAACATTGCTACTTATAATAGAAATAATTTGATTTGGCTTGTGATTCCAGAAGGTTAGTATGATGACAGAAAAAAGGCATCACAACAAATGGCTAGAGCAGCAGCTGAGAGCTCACAGATCCACAAGCAGGGAGGTGCATTGGCAGTGATGAATTTTTTTTTTTTTTTTTTTTTTATTAAATCAAAAAGCCTTCCTCAAATGACATTCAACCTCGAACAAAGCCACAGCTCCAAGTCCTTCCCAAACAGTTACTCCAACTGGGGACCCAGTACTTAAACATAAGAGCTTATTCCCATGCAAGCTACTGCAAAGGTCTTCTGTGTTTGCACAAGACAATTGGTCTTTGATGATTTTTCTTAAAAGTGTGCATTAGTCTTATATTGGGGAGAATGCTGGTAGACACTAATCCTGCAGACTTAGCCTTTGCAGCTTCAACACCCCCTTTCTTCATTCCTTTGACAAGAATAATGAGCTGTTATAGTGGTAGATGATGGTCATTTTGGATGCGGATTCTAGGTTCTTTTGTGGATGAGTTACCACTTCTTGGATTAGATTAGAAACAAATTACCTTTGTATGTGGAGATTCTAATGCCAGAACATAGTCCTCAGTTAATGGTGTTATAGACCCTGTTTCATTGAGTATATACTCAGCTGGCATCTCTAAGATGATAAAAAATAAGCATAAGATAGGTACATGTTATTTTACCACATGTAATTCATTATAAAAGATGTGGAAATTTATTTGTATGTTTTTTGAGGTGGATTTTACTGGGCTTAAAGTCATGATCCTCTAGGGTTAGCCCCCCAAGCAACTGAGATTATAGGATTATTTATATTAACATTAGCTATGTTAATATATTAATTACTGGAGTTACTATGTCTAGCTAGGTATATTCTCGGCCTTTTTCCTTTCAGTGTTGAGTTTGGCATCAATTGTGTGTCCTCACATAGTTTTTGTTTTTAAGCTATGAGTGGATCTGTTCAAAGTGTTTCTCTCATTTGAATTAAAAAAGTTATTGAGCTAGGCACTGTGGCACAAGCCTGTAATCCAGGCACTTGGGGAAGAAGAGGCAGGTGGTTCTTGGAGAGTTCAAGGACAGCCTGGTCTACAAAGTCTGGGCTACACAAAGAAACCAGGTCTGGAAAAACCAGAATACCCAAAAAGGATGGAGAGAATGATCATTGTTATAACGTGATCCCTTCCTTCCTAAATTTAACCTGGTGACAGGTTTTTTAGTGCTTTGAGAAATATGAGAACAAGTCCCACTCAGTTTGTAAGCAGTGGGAACAAATGTAGATGTAGAAACATTTTTTTCCATTATTTTCTCTAGCTTTTCTACTGTTTCATGCCATTGTCACTGTGCTTGCTTCCCCCTCATTTTACTTTAAGAAATGTTTTGTTTACTTCTTTATGCTACACTAAGATTTTAACAATAATAACAACAACACACACACGTATACACATACACACACACAAACACATTTGCAAAATTACAATCCGTTGTGATCCTCAAAGTGAGAGTCATGATGAGCAAACAGAATATATTTAGAAACTTGACAACTCATATTCATTGAATTTCAATGAAAAACTTAGCCTCATACGTTCTTTGTACATCTTGAAAAAATTTATTGTCATTTTCCTCCTTAAAACTTGTCTGTGCAATTTGGTCAAAGGAATATTAACAATACAGTTCTCTTTATGATTCCTGCACCTTTTTTCGTTAAGATTTTTTTTGTGTGTGTTTTAATAATTTGGATAATTACTGCATACTTTATGTTATAAGTGGATTGGCTTAATTGTGTCAATACTGTACTAATGGGGGAATACTTCTATTGTTTTTAAATTATAACATAAAAGCTTTATTTTTTATTTTCACTCATTCTTTGTATATATTAAAATAATCATAATTATGATACTTGCCTAGCTGTTTGTAAAAATACACAGTCTTAGGTGAGTTCTTTTGCTGTGAAGAAACACCATGACCAAGACAATTCTTATAAAAGAAATCATTTAATTGGGTCTTGTTTTAAAGTTTCAGAGCCTTACTCTATTATCATTGTGATAGTTGAGAGTTACAGCCTGATCCACAGGCAGAGAGAGAGAGAGAGAGAGAGAGAGAGAGAGAGAGAGAGAGAGAGAGAGAGAGAGAGAGAGAGAGAGAGAGAGAAAGAGAGAGAGAGAAAGAGACACCCCCCCCCCCAACACACACAGACAATGACAGAGACAGACAGAGACCGGATAGACAGGCACTGGGCCTGGCATTGGCTTTGAAATCTAAACACCTACCCCCCAGTGACACACTTCTTTCAGCAAGGCCACCCTTTCTAATCCTCCTCATCCTATCTAAGAGTTCCCCTCCTGGAACCCTAAGCCAATGGGGCCATCTTCTTCAAAACATCATACATATATCAATATACACATTTTTCTACACAATTGGTCATGTGTGATCACAGTTTGACATTTCATTATAATGATCCTGAACATCTGATGACGAGAGGTCCTTTAACTATTCATATACTACGTAGAGTGAACTTGAGCAGATTATTATCCAGTCAAACACTGGAGAACACATAGAAGTCATGAAGATCATGAGGGTGTACTTAATATGTAACTCTAATACTAAGTGGTAACTTTCTGGAAAAACCTAGAAGAGTAGTTCTGTAGATAATTAATATTCCTTATTAACATAGGTTTTTACTGCGAGCTTTAATGGGAATCATGCTGTTTCTCTTAGTAACTACTCTGTTTTGCGTCTGTGTATATCTGGCTACCCTGGAACTCACTGTAGACCAGGCTGGCCTTGATCTTCCAGAGGTTTGCCTGCTTGAATGATGTAATCAAGACATTCCTAATGTGAGCCATGGTCTTTTATTTAGATAGAAATGTGTACACATTTCATTTCTTGTTTACTTGCATTCTCAGTGACAGAAATAGAAGGTGACTTAGTGAGCCTTGTTAATTCACCTTTTATTCCTTTACAAGATTTCTATTGCTCTTTTCTGAATCTTTGCCCTGAGTTTAACTGTTGATCTCCTCTAGGCCTTTAGATGCTCTGGAAAACATCAGGAATGGATCAAAGGAAGAATGAGAGCATTGTCCCTAGCATCACTCAACTGGAAGACTTTCTTACAGAGCACAATTCTAATGTTGTCTGGCTTCTTGTTGGTAAGTAGAATGTATTTTTAAAAATACTGTACTTTGTGCATATTTTAGTAACTGTCAGGTTTTAGGCAGTGGTTGACTGTGTCTCATCTTAACCTGTGACACACTACTTTCTCCTTTCTTAGAAAATAGTTATACATTTAAAAGAAATGGGCAATTCATTATTAAAACAATACTTTTTGTGTTTTTCCTTTTGTATATTCATGAATAGGGTGTCTTAAAAATATAAATCTTATAGATGACAACTTCTCATGACTAGTTAAAATTTGACATCATCTACTGTACCATAATCAGTGACGTTCTTCAGTAGTAAGCTATTGTTATAACAGTCACTGCAGATATTTGGGATAAAGTAGCCTATTTAATGTGCCTTTGGCAACATTTCCTGCATTCTATTACTTTTGTGTGTGTGTGTGTGTGTGTGCGTATGAGATGTGATATACATGTGTTTTGTGGAGTCTAGAGGTTGACATCAGGTGCTTTCTCAGCACCATATATTTTGAGACAGATCTTTCGACAAACTTGGAGCTCATCACTGACCAATGTGCTCTTGGGATTCTCCTGTCTCTGGCTCCCCAGGTCTGTTTAACAGTTCCGTGGTGCCATACCTGGCTTTTATGTGGGTGTTGGAGATCCAAACTCAGGGTCTCATGCAAGCCCTGTACCAGCTGAGCCATTTTCCGGGCCGTGCTTCTTTGAACATAGAGATCATTGATTAAGAAACCATTTTTCTCTAAGTTGAAAGAGGCGTGGCTCAGGTAGTAGCTCTGGCTCTGGCACCTGTAGCCTAAACAGGAATGATGTGAATGTGGTGGCAGCAGCTTGTGAGCTGCTCACCTGTCCCTTGAGCTGAGCTATTTCTTCTTACTGGCTCTGTGTTCCAGGCTTCCTTCTGCTGGGAGGGCAGGCCTTGCCTGGGAGGAGTGGAAGTGCTCTTAGGATCTTTGCAGAATACTCTGGGGATGGTTGGGATGCCCAGCATGGAAGAAATACAATAGTTTCAGTAGTGAAGGAACAAAACTTTGGGACTGTGCAGAGAGAGAGGTGGCATTGTGCTCTGGACATCATGAGACATGGGCCAGAGGAACATCAGGCCATCAGGCCCCCATAAGACTTTGTACTCTACCAATTTCTCTTTCCTTCTTGTTTATATTTCTCTTATGTATCATCTAATTCAATTTAGTGGATCAGTTTTATTCTCTTTCTCCCTCTTAATTTTGGCTTTCCTTAAGAACACAGATTGGCCAGGGTTTGTGGGTCTTCCTGCCTCAGTCTCCTAAGCACTGGGGAGGCTTTATGTTGTTGGTTACGTTTCCTTACATTTTTTTCTGTCTCCATTTCACCATTAAATGGAGCTGCCTTGTACCTTTTATCTTTACTGTTACATCCCTCTGTTTGTTTCCTGTCTGTTGCTCTAATACTAACCATTAGTTTTACTTTATTCTTTTTTCCATCACTGTTCTTAGTAACTGATACATTGTTGCACACTGTATTTTTGTACTCACCCAAAAGTATTAGGGTTGAGGGCAATTATTTTAATTAAAGACTATTCTGTTTTCATAATACACTTGACTTGTAGTCAGTAGTGGTTTGTTCTCAGGTTGAGTCAGATCCAATGGGGGGAAAATGACACCGTAACCACATTACAACTTAGTTCTACTTGAATACTGCAAATATTTGCAATGAAAAAAAGATAAGGGTGATTTAAAAAATCCAACCAATGATCTAATCCCAGATGCTTAATTCTCCATACAGAAATGCAAGAAACATAAAAAAGCAAGGCTGCAGTACACATTTGCAAATTCCTAATTGTGCAGTAATAGCCTCCAATGAGAGAAAGGATTGAACTCTCAAGGCAGTCAAATTTGTGGACAAATGGATTGATCTAGAAATTATCATAATGAGTGAGTTCACCCAGAAGCAAAAAGAGACAAACGGTATATACTCACTTATATCAAAACACTAGTCCAAGGGATACGTACCATGAAAATCTTTACTTACCAAGAAAGTGGGTCAGAGGAGAGGATATCCGATTGAGACTTTAGGCAAGAGTAGCATGGAAGAAAGAGGAAATAGTAGGACCCATAGGGTCCTGGAAACCTACAAGAAGAACTTTATGACAGGCAGATCTGGATCCTGGGGTCCTCCTCAAACTAAGGCACCAGCCAAGGAGAATGTAGGCAGTAAGCTTCAAACCCCTACCAAGACCTAGCCGACGAACATGATATTCTCCACCGTTGAGTGGAGAGTGAGATCTGACTCTCATGCGAACTCTGGTGCCCCTTTTCTGACCGTGTCCCCCGGATGGGGAGACCTGGTGGCACTCAGAGGAAGGATAGCTAGTTACCAAGAAGAGACTTGATATTCTGAGAACATATATAGGGGGAGGAGGTCTCCCTCGGTCACGGACATAGGGGAGGGGAAAAGGGGAGAAATGGGAGGAAACGGGACGGGCTAACAATCGAGATGTAATATGAATAAATTAATAAAAAAAAAGGATAATAAAGAGCGTTCAGTGAAATCAAAGAGGACATAAATAAAATGAATGACCTCAAAGAGCACAAACAGTTGAATGAAGTAAAGAAGTCAATACAGACATAAGAAAGGAATTCCTTAGATTCATAGAAGTGCTGAAAATAAATCAGTTTGAAAATTTCAATAAATTAAAAATAAAAAACTTAGAGAAATCCTCACCCATAAAATAGATCAAGTGAAAAGTGAATTCCAGTGCTTGAAGGCATGATAGATGGATTAGAACATTCAGAGACTAGTCAAGGTGAAATAGTAAGAGAGTGCGAACAGAACACACACGAGGTATGGAATACCGTTGGATGGACAGGTCTGGGAGTTATGGGCAGAGGAGAGGTACGAGAACAGTACACAGAACAGAGAAAGCATGCTGGAGGCTGTAAAAGTGAAGCACCAAGGTCCATGTAAAGGCAAAAACCTGTCAGAATAATTAGTTATTTTAGTTCTCTTAGCCGAAACTGAAGGCAGAGGCATGGGGCAATGCCTTCAAGTTCTTGAAACATTGCACTTTAATCTGATTAACACCTACACTTTAAAATTTTATGTGTTTATTTATGTATTTATTGTTTATTTGTTTGTCAAATAAATAAGAAAAAGAAAGTTATGTAAAAAAGAATTAGCTTATGACTTTAAAATTGCTATTATTAAATTGTCAGAGTATAGATTCCTATATGGAAGTAAATCTTATTTTTGTTGATTTTTTTTTTTTTCTTTTCTGAACAGCTACCATTTTGTCTTGTGGATGGATTATTTATCTCACATACTACAATTCTCGGAATGTTGGTCTTATTTTAACACTGGTTCTTAACAGATTGTATAAGCATGGCTATATCCATATTGGTGAGTATGTATAACACTTCATTTCTTCCATGTTACCATAAGATAATACATTATAAATTTATGTTTTATAAACAAATAGTAGCTTTAGAACATTGCTTTTGGTTCATGAGTTTGAAGTAGTCAGTGTATCTGGCTTTTCCTGTAACATTCCTTAAATAGCAGTGAACTACTGTTTACCCTGTTCTTAATACTTAAAGTATTTCTACAGTAACTTTTTGGCTTTTTTATCTCTTACAAAAGATGCTTATTAGAAATATTTGAGGAATTAAACATACTTAAATCAAAATTTCCTTAGAATTTGCATATTCAATATAGGTGTGACTTTTTTTTTTTTTATAAAGTTGACACTTTAAGAATCTATAGGTTGACATAATTTTGTGTATTTCATTTTGTGGCCAATTTTAGTCCATTTCTTGCTATCAGTAGAAAGCGTGCAAGTGGATGGGAATTTGCATTAGGAAGCCATGTTCCTTGAAGTGGAAGGGTTATTAGGAAGAATGGGAGGCAAGGCGGCCGGATACAGCCCCTCCTCGTATTCAGATACCTCTTAATGAGCACGAGTAAATCTTCTCTGAAGCATAAATGGTCTTCTTTTAATTTGGGAAATGACTGATGCAGACAGGTTAATGGAGAAAGATGGTGAGTTAGATTCTGTTTGGGTATGTGCAGTAGCTGTTTGTAACTGAAGGATTTACCCATATGAAATGGTTACCTATGTGATCACTTAGCAGTCAGTCCATTAGTGATATTTTTGACTCTTTTGTTTTTATTGGGAAAAAATGAAGAGAGATTTATAAGAACTGCAAGTATATGGAGAAAAGAATGGGAAAAGATTATTAAATTAAAGGCTAAGATTGTCTAAGCTCTAGTGCTCTTCTGTGCATTAAAAGAATTGCTGTAGTTAATTACTATTTCTTTTCTCTGTAACAGGTTCCTTCTCTTTCTCTGTTCTTTCTGGAAAAGTCATGGTTCGTGAAATATATTACATTACAGAAGACATGTCTATTAGGTAATGAGAAATAAAAAGAGACACAAACAAATGTGAATTATTTTAAAAATGATTTTATTTAATATAACTTATGTATTCAAATATGCTATAAATTAAAAGTTTTTTTTCAATAGTGTTTAAAATTATTTTTATCTGTGAGTTAATTTGGTTTAGGTTTATTTAGACTAGCAAAAACTTTTTTTAGCTAGCAGTTTATAGAAATGAATAATTTCATTTGTTCTGTAGCTGAAAATTGAACCATTGATTTACATGACTATTTCAATGTTTGTTACTTAAAATAAGTGTCAGGCGCATTGGTGGCTCTTATCAGTGAGCTCCTTTTTCAAGGTTAGCATATGCAGGTGTGAAGCAGGTGTTGGCACCTACAGTTTTGCTGTGAGAATGTAAAACTAATCTGAATATAATAGGGAACAATGACATGACTAAAGTGTTTCCTGTAGCCTTTGAAGAAAAGCTTACTATATTTTTATGTTTTTTCAAAATTTGAGACTTAGAAAAATTTTTGGGTTAATTGAAAGGAACTGTGATTTGGCATTGTTTATACCTCATTTAAAACTGGGAAACAACTTCTATGGTAGTCTATAATTATTTCTAAATCAAGTACAAATTATAGTTACAAAGCTGAGAGTGAATCCTTTTAAGGCATGAGGTCAAAGGTCATTAATAGATATGAAAGAGTATCTTTGAAAAATTTCCCTCAGTTTAATAGCACCCTTTTTAAGATTTACCCTTTAAATTAGAATTTTCATACTTAAAAATGTTATTTAAAATACAAAGTCTTTTTGTTATCTCTTCACTTTGCTGTAACTGTATTCCAGCATTATGTTTTATCTAATTAGAAAAGTTGAGTGATTTATATGTTATACATAATAAAGCTATACAATTTTATCAATTAAATAAGCATTCCTTTTTAATTTGGAGTTAGGCAGTCTCTTTCTTTTTTAACTGAAAGATGATGACATAAGAACAAGTAAAGCTGGAGGTAGAGACAGGGTGATTCCAAACAAGTCTGAAGCCAGTCTGGGTTTTAAAAAGTGAGTTGGGTTCTTGTTTTTGTGCTCTGTCTTCCTTTAGGATTCAAGATGGATTCATTATTTTTCGGTGGTGGAAAATGTATAACCCAAAGCAGAAACAACATGGTAAGTTCTTACTTTTACACATATTGAAGGTATTTAATCATATAACCAGAATTTTCCTTTATATGTATTTAAAGTTTCACAGAATAGGTAGTTTTAAATAACTTGGCATTTACAAAGCTCTGATTGTATGTCTTGCTTAACTTACTCCATCATTTTACCATTTATTCGGTCACTTCTCACTATGCTACCCATGTTTCTAGCATCTGTAGACTATGTGGGGCTGACCATATTCTGAGTAGAATGGCTTCCCAGCACTCTAGGCACCTTTCTAAGGTATCCACAGTCTTCAGCGTCTCTTTAGTCATACTTGGTATGTTACCCATCTTGGTCTTGACCTTCTGGACTCAAGAGATCCTTGTGCTTCTGTCTCTCTCGTAGCTGGAACTGCATGTGCCAACACACCTCATATGACTAGTGGTGGTGATTACTTCTATGTTAGCATTCATAGGTCTTCTTTTGAGAAATAGTAGGTCTCTTGTTCACTTCCTAACCAATTGTTTTCTACCTGCTTGAGTTTCTTAAATATTTTGTGTACTGTCTTTATCAGAGGACTTTTTAAAAATCAGTTGTGTGGTTTGAAAATAATTGCTCCTAATGAATAATTTGTATCTTCTGTTAATTATTTCCTTTGTTTTATGTCAAAATAAAGGTATTTTATTTTTATCTTTTTTTCTTGTGTTTTTTGGGTCAAGTCTAAATATCAGTACCTGAACCAACGTGATATTTAGTGGTTACTGTTCTGGTTTTTTGTTTTGTTGTTGTTGTTGTTGTTTATTTTTCCTGGTAGTTTTATGATTTGGGGTTTTATAAGTCTTTAGGCCATTTTAAGATGATTTTTTTCAATATGGTTTTGAGATTCTGCATGTGGATTTATAGTTATCAATACAATTTATTAAAGAGACTAGTTTTATCAACGTCTTGGGTTCATTTCTAGACTCTCGTGTGGTCCTGTTGGTCTGTTTGTCTTCTTTGCATCAGTATTGTGCTATTTTAGTGGTAGTCACTTTGTATCTAGTTTAACATTGAATACATGAGCTATCTGTAGCTTTGTTTTTGTGCTCATGATTTCTTTGGCAATTTGGGGTCTTCCGTAGTTCCCAATAAACTTTAGGATTACTTTTCCTTTAGCTGTTAGCTTTTTAAAAGAGTTAATTTATTTATCCACCTTACCTCCTGATTGTCACTCCTCCCTCCTTTCCTCCCAGTCTCACCCCCCCCTCCTTTTGCCTATCCTCTCTTCCCTGCTTCTCAGAAAAGAGGAGTCCTCCACCCCCATCAGCACATGGAGCTGCATCAGAACTGAGCACATTCTCTTCCACTGCAGCCTGGTGAGGCAGCCCCACCAGGAGGAACTGATCAAAATGCAGGCAAAAGCGTGTATGTCAGAGATAGCCCTTCTCCCTTTGCTAGGGGACCCACATGAAGCTTGAACGCTTATGTGCTACATCTGTGTAGGGGACGAGGTCCAGTTTACACACAGTCCTTGGTTGGTGCTTCAGTCTCTGCAAGCCCTCCTGGGCGCAGGTTGGTCTTCTTTGGGAGTGGTTGAAGGCACTATACAGCAAGCCTATAACCAACATTAAATTAGATGGAAAGAAACTTAAAGCAATCCCATTGAAATCAGGGACAAGACAAAGCAGCCCACTCTCTCGGAATCTCTTCAATATAGTGCTTGAAGTCCTAGCCAGAGCAATAAGACAACTACAGGAGATCAAGGGAATACAAATTGGAAATGAAGAAGTCAAACCAAGTATTGTTATTTGCAAATAATATGATAGTGTGCATAAATGACCACCAAAATTCTACCATAGAACTCCTACCGCTGATAAACACCTTCAGCAAAGTGCCTGGATACAAAATTAACAACAACAACAACAACAACAACAACAACAACAACAGCAACAACAAAACTAAATCAGTAGCCCTCATGTAAAACAAAAACAAAAACAAAAACAACAAACTGGCTGAGAAAGAAATTAGGGAAACTATACCCTTCACAATAACCTCAGGTAATATAAAGTATCTTGGTGTAACCCTAACCAAGCATGCCAAAGACCTGTATTACAAGAACTTCAATAATCTGAAGAAAGAAATTGAGGAAGATATCATAAGATGGAAAGATTTCCTATGCTCATGGATCAGTAGGATTAACATAGTAAAAATTCCCAACTTACCAAAAGCTATCTACAGAATCAGTGCAATTCCCACAAAATACTAACAGGATGCTTAGCTGCTATCTTGATTAGTGTTTTCTTGCATGGAGAGGCACCATGACCACAGCAGCACTTACAATGGGAAGCATGTAACTGGGGCTTGCTGTCAGTTGCAGAAGTAGTTCATTATCGTCATGTCGGGGAACATGGTGGCATGCTGGTAGGCGTGTGCTGGAGAAGCAGCTTAGATTCTACGTGCATATCTTAAGGCAGCAGGAAGAGAGGGACTCTGGGCTGGGAGTGGGCCTGTTGAAACTTCAGAGCCAGTGACATACTTCCTCCAACAAGGCCCACCTCCTAATCCTTTCAAATAGCACCACTCCCTGGTGACCAAGTATTAAATTTATGAGCCTACTGGGAAAATTGGAGTTTTTGAAGTGACTATATTGACTCTGTAGATGACTTTTATTAGCAAAATTTTAACAGTATTCTAACCTGTGAATATGGAATATATTTTCTCCTAATAGTCAATTCCTTTTCTTCGTGTTTTACAATTTTAGGTGTCTAGGAGTTTAATTCCTTTGGTTAATTTAATCTTAACTATTTATTTTTTGGTAATGTTGAAATTGTTCTCTTGAAAACTTGCTATTAGTGTGGAAAAATGTGAATGGTTTTTGCATGTTGAACATCTTTAATCTTGTAACTTTGCTGAGTTCATTCTTTCAGTTTTGAGTTTTTGGTGGAGGGGCTGGAGAGATGGGTCAGTGGTTATAGAGCACTGTCTGCTCTCCCAGAGGTCCTGAGTTCAGTTCTCAGCAACCACATGGTTGCTCACAACCATCTATACTGGGGTCTGATGCCCTCTTCTGGCATGCAGGTGTACATGCAGATAGATCACTCAAACACAAAAACAAACACATCTTTTTACAAAAGTTTTTTTTTTGTGGAATAGTGAGGATTTTCTAACTAGAAGTCTGTGTTGTTAGCAAACAAACAATTTAATGTCTTTCTTTCGTATTGATGCATTATTTTTCTTTTGGCTTATTGCCTTGGTAAGGAACTACAGCAATTCTGAAAATACAAAAGGGTAGATATTTTTGTCTTCATTGAGTCTTAATGGAAAGAATTCCACTTTTCACTGCTGAGTTAATGTAACTATGAGCTTAATCTATTTTCTATATACCTTTTAAGGGAATTCTTTATTATGGAAGTTAATGTTCTTAGCAGTGTGCTCATAATCACAGAAGTAAAGAGATGTGACGTAGCAATGTAGAGTGTACTGTTCATTCTGTATGTATTATGAATCTTCCATGATTTGGGACCAGAGTTTTAGAATAAAGTAGTTTTAGAATAGTGATATGCTGGAACATAGCGCTGACAAAATCTAAGTACTATTAGTAGATCATGTGATTATTTGTAACATGGAACATTTTAATAGTGAACTATATTCTCTAGTAGGAATTTATAGCCAAGATATTATTGCTGACGTAGGGTCAGGTTCATGTGCTTTGACAGTTACCCAGTCAGTGTAGATGGTTGGCGTTCCTTGACAGAAAACTTTCGAGTCTAGCTGGAGCATGGGCCTGAAAACAGTGGAAACTATTTGGACTTCCCAGGAGATGAATTAAAGACTGCCTCTTGGTAAGGCCAAGATTTTCATTAGAAATAGGAATTGTTTGATTTGAAGAAAGAGTGATGTTCAGGTCCAGAAATTCTTTGCTGTAGATGTTTTTTGGAATAATTTTAGCCAGGAATACACTGAAATTTGTTGGTTGTTCAAGATAATCATACGTTAGTAAGTAAGTAAGTAAGTAAGTAAATGAATAGAGCAGAAGGAAAGAGATATATTTAATGATTTTTAGCCATAGTATTTGTTGTAACTTATTCTCTAGGCTATAAAATTAGTTGTTTGCAATAGTTAGATGTCTGTAAAAGACATTTGTCATTGTTTTAGTAGTTGTAGGCGTGTACTCCAGAGTATGTGCTTGTGAGGCTTGTCTTTGAGTACTTCCAAGTCCCTGTGTGAGCACACCTATGTATGGTGTACATCTTTGTGTACTTGCCTCTTTGATAGGTATACTATTCATTGTTTGTCTGTCTCTATGGATCTGCTTTTAGAACTTTTGACTCTGTATGTATCAGGGTAGGGATGAAGGATAGAGGAGCAAGTGTTGCTGTATAGAGCATTTCTGCAAATTATAGGAGGCTGGTGGCATTGATGGAAAAGATCATGGACAGAGACCATGTGTAAGCATGGATGTCAATCTGGCTTTTAAACTTGATTTACTGTTAGAAGTCTGGCTTCACTATTGTCAGTGCAGGGAAAACAAATAGAAACAGTAGGTTTTATTTAAGGTTTGACCCATTACTATTTTTGGTCAGTATTTTAGGTATGTATTGCGTTCCTGCCCATATACCAGGCATGTGGTAGAACTACGGAATGGAAGAAGGAATTAGGGGATCTTATAATGTTTGGTAGTGTGTACTTAGTTTTTATGAGGGTTGCCCAATATATTAATAAATTAACACATTTAATTTTATACCTTGGCATCCTAAATACATTAATGCAGCAGTGTTACTGAAAAGAGAATCTTCAGCATATTCTGCATGGTAGAGATAAAGTTGGGAGCAGCCGGCTTCATCTTCTGCAGTCCTCATTTGTTTATTCATCACTGCTGATCCCATTAGGGACAGATTTGGGCTCTGTAACTCCTCCATTGGCCATCATGGCATAAACCTGATGCTCAGGGCGTTTCTCCTAAAGGAGCATTACTAAACTTCTAGATACCTAAAACTGAGGGCAGGTGCCTCAGTAAGTTTCCAGTTGAGTTGTTTATGACTTGAAGAATTGGGTAATAATTTCTACTTGTACAGGTCTATGTGAGATTATAAAAATATTCTTATATTTATTATATTTGTACTTATTATTTAAGCAGTGTAAGATCTCATGGTAGATTTTTGCTTTACTAGACAGATGGCATGTTAGGAAGATGCCCTGTTGATTCTTTTTGTACAAATGAGTTTTTCTGTATATTTAGCATTCTTCCAGGCACTAGGAATTTACCAGTGACTAAAATGGTACCACTGTTCACTGCGCTTCTCACATTCATGTTAGATTTAGATAATCAGCAAGTAAGGAGAAAAATACAATGCTGAGAAAAGTTGTATAAAAGCCAGGTGAGCTGAATGTTGAAGTTGCTCCTGGGACGTCAGAGATCCTTGACTGGCAGAGGAGAGCTAAAGAGAACAGTTCAGCCATGAGGGGAGTGTATGAGCGTCGCTGTCTCAGGGAGAGCTTTCTGTGGTTCTTCTGTACTTGGAGTTGGAGTGGACAACAGAATTACCTGGTGAGAGTGTAGCTTGTGTAGGACTTACATATTTGGAAGGTCATATTATCTCTCTGAGTGAGATAGGAAGCCATTAGAGAGTTAGGGAATAGAGGATGAGATGATCTTGTGTTTTAAATAATCTGGTCAATGTGTTTAGCCCAGTGTGAGGAAGAACAGGACAAAAGTAGACTAGACTGAGATGGCTATACGTGGAAAGTGACGGTGACTTGAGGCTGAGCAGTAGAAAGTGTTTGGATTCTAAATGTTTAAGAAAAGCAGACATGAAAGACCAGTCAAAGCTTTTGAACTGTAGCAGTGGAAAAGACAGATTTGTTGTTGAGGAACACTGTATTGGGTTTGGGTAGGAAAATTACGTATTGGTTAAATAAAAATTGGAGACATTGAATGCTGCCATATGCTCTTTGACCTTAGAGTCTGGGGTGCCATTGTCGATTACAGATTTAAACCTGATGGATGATGGAGTTTGAATTACTTGTTTAGAATGGTTTTAAGAATATAGTTCCTTATGCATTTTAATAAAAATTACCTGTTTATTTGTCTGCTTTAAGCATTTGATATGCAGTAAGGAAGAATGATGGAACGGTTGATGCAATAGGGATTGTCTTGGCTCGTAGTCATGCAGTGAGCCTGGAGAAACAGCAGAGAATCCAGGTCAAAGAGCTGTTTAAATGACAGGAAACTTACCACTCATAGCCACCAAGAGCTTGGAGTTAATATTACTTTTCTTTATTTTTACCACCGTTTTAATTTTTATTTTTTGGGCTGAATTTATTTCCCTCCTGCCCAGTTCTCCTAGAAAGTGATGATAAAATACTTCAAGATTGAAGTAACAAGATTACTATGTTAAAAATAAATATTTATGATTTGTTTTTCTTAGTTTTCTTTTAAGAAATGTGAGTGGCAGTATATTTTCTTAGTAAAAAATTTATAACAGCTAATAGTTTTCAACATTTCATTTTGGTGTCTTCACAAAGAGTAGTATCTCTCTTTAAAATTATAGTTTCACATACTACTAAAATAAAAGTTATTTTTCACTCATTTTTTAAAAACTAATTTTAATTGGTTATTCAATTTTAAAGAGTATTTAATATAATGATTTAGGTGGAAGATAAAAAATCGACTAAAATTACAAAAGATGTCATGAAAATGTAAATTTCATATTAGAACAAAAGAAATCTCTGTTAAGTTTCTCCTGATATGGTTAACATGAAATCCATGGCTTGAAACTTCCTCTGTAAAAGCAAATGTCCTCTCTCTTATAAGTAGGTTTTATTTTGTTAAACAAGTTTTGACAAAAAAATATTTTGATTAAAATTCTTCAAAAGCTGACTAAAACCCTTCTTTTCATTACTCTCTTTCTTGCTTTATTCATTTTTTTCCTGTATCTTGTGTCTTTAGATCCAAAGGCAGAAACCAGGTTATATATTACAGTTAATGACTTTGAATTTCATGTCTACAATCGCTCTGACCTTTATGGACGCCTTCAAGAGCTCTTTGGTTTGGAACCAACTATAATTCCACCCAAGAAAGATGATGATAAAACCCGGGAAAATGGAAGAACAAGAACTCAGTCCAAAATTGAAAGGTTCTGTCCTATACTTGACTCTTAATTTCCATATTTAAACTTTAGTAGAATGTCATTAACACTGTTTACATAAATAGAATCTAATCTGTTTTATATAGTTTATAATCTTTTAAATATTAAAGTGATACAAAATTAGTTTATATAAAAGTCCCATATCTTGTTAGTCTTACTTTTCTCCATATTCAGAGAGACTATTATTTGCCTTTTAATCCTTTTAATATGTGTATATAAACATAAACCATATTTATATATTCAAATGACACAGGAAAATACTGTATTTTGAACAATCATGTGTGGCCTCTTCTTGTAATGTAACTTCTTTCTTTCTTTCTTTCTTTCTCTCTTTCTTTCTTCTTTCCTTTTTCTTTTTGTTTTTGATGGTGCTGAGGATTGAACCCATGCTAAGTGAGAACTGTATGACTGAGCTAACCCCCAACCCTGAACTCTGCTGTTCCTTTAGAAACACATGTTAAAGTCTTTTTGTATATGTATACTTTAAATATATAACAGTTTCGCAAAGGAAAACAGAATAAGGTCTATTTGCCACAAAGATATCACTATCACAAAAGTATCACTGTCACTTATCTTTGTTTATATAAGGGCGGAAGATAGGGCAAGAACAGATTAAAAGAAAGGCTATTACAGAAAGAGAGAACTTGAAGGAGGCATTTATGAAAGAATGCTGGCAGTCAACACAGTGTTCAAAGCATAAGAATTTAGTATGAGTTTTGGAAAATAAGCCATAATTAGAAAGCTACTAGTAAATATAATAACTCATATACTCTTTGCAGAGAAATGAAAGTTTCTTTTTTTTTTTTTTTTTTTTGGTTTTTTGAGACAGGGTTTCTCTGTGTAGCCTTGGCTGTCCTAGACTCACTTTGTACTTCAGCCTGGCCTCAAACTCACAGTGATCTGCCTGTCTCTGCCTCCCTGAGTGCTGGGAAAGTTTCTTAAATTAAAAATTATATTCAAGAGGTTTTGTTGTCAAACTATTATTTTCAAATGAAGCTCATTTTAATTTTAACTAACTGTTTTAGATACAGATTCTCCTTTTATTTGTGTTTTTTTTTAATCTGAAAATTGTTCCATCATGTGAAATATTATTCAGCTTTTTTAAGAAAAGGAAATCTTGTTATTTGCAGCAAAATGGATATGATAAAATAAGCCAGGCACAGAAAGGCAAATACAACATAATCTTGTTTGCATGTGGAGTTAAAAATTCAACTCAGCTAGGTATGGAGACAAATGTGGGTTTAAAATTAGCTAATAGTAAAACCCTTTCTTTAAAAAATTAACAAGAAAAGGAAAATTTCAAGGAATTAATAAAAATACTCTTTAAAATAAGTAGAAAAAAGAAAACCCAACAAAATATGCCTGTCTTTCCCCAATCTTAAACTCAGAGAAATAGAGTGGAATGTGGTTACCAGGAGCCAGAGGCGATGAAGGTCACACTGACTTATATCTTGATAGCGTGAGTCACATGGTTGATATAATGACTTTGTTGTGTTCTATATCGGGGTGATGTAATGGGTGTCACAGTACAGTAATGATGCCATGTTTTATTCTACAGTGTTATTCTACAAAAATAGTTTTCACTATAACTTAAAAAACTAGAATGAAAAAGTACATGCTAAGAGATACTTTTGGAATATTACCATGTCTTCACATGGTCATTGTTTTGCTTACTTGAATACTCATTATATGTATTAGGAAAATGCAGCTGGCATTAGTGGTATATGTTGTGAGGAAGTTTAATTTTGTATCTTCAAGTATTCAAGTTTTTCTTCATGTCATTTTCTCATTAGAGTTAAAGTAAAAACAGAATCTCAAGACCCCACATCTTCATGGAGATCACTTATTCCAGTCATTAAGGTCAATGTGAGCACAGTAAGTAAATTATGTTCGAGTTAATGTTTGGCACATTAACACATAGAACTTATTTTTGCAAATACAATGTCCGTGTAAGAAAAGAAAATAATTTTGTACACATTTTAGTTCCTATTTCTGTAAGGTGTGAATGAGCTATTTTTGCACCAGCTCAGTGTTTAGACGTTTATTAAACCTGAAGGGCTATTTACAAGTGCATAAATGGCTCTAAACTTATATTGGTTTAAATAAGTGATGATGATTTTGGATAATGATTTATTTATTTGTTCATTTACTTATTTATTTATTTTTAAGTTTTGCAAGACAGGGTTTCTCTGTGTGTACCCCTGGCTATCCTTGACTCAATTTGTAGACCAGGCTGGCCTCCAGCTCACAGGGATCCATCTGCCTCTGTCCCTTGAGTGTTGGGATTAAAGGTATGCGCCACCACGCCCGGCTGGATAAGGATTTAAATAGCATATACAGCTAATGGGGACTCATTTAGCTGTTGCTTGAAAATGTTATTAGGTCAGCTAAGGAAAAACAATGACTAGACAATGCTGGTATAATGTCTCTTTTATGTTTCTAGGGACGTTTGGCCTTTGGGAATCATTACCAACCTCAGACTCTATGCATCAACTTTGATGATGCTTTCTTAACTTATACTACAAAACCGCCTTCAAGTCATCTGGACCAGTTCATGCACATTGTGAAAGGAAAGCTTGAAAATGTTCGAGTCATGCTTGTTCCTAGCCCAAGATACGTTGGTCTACAAAATGATGAGTAAGAAAACATCATGAAAATAGGAACGTCATGTAGCGTCCTTCTCATTTCAGTGGTAGAACTTGTACAGCAATCACACACATTTTTCAGTTGTTAAAAAGCCTTTGTGCTAAGAATTGATAGGTATATTTTTCAATGTGTTTCTGTGTGATTGTAATGATAATTTTTTTACCCTCTTTTGCTCACTTATTTTGGCTTAACTTAAGCTCTGGTGTTATGTTAGGACATACCCATTTTTCTATCTAGAGCACGTGGATAAGTAGTAAATTGAGCCAGGTGTGGTGGTGCACGCCTTTAATCCCAGCACTTGGGAGGCAGAGGCAGGCGTATCGCTGTGACTTCAAGGCCAGCCTGGTCTACAAAGAGAGTCCAGGACAGCCAAGATAATATAGAGAAACCCTGTCTCAAAAAAACCAAACCAAACCAAAACAACAACAACAACAAAATAAACCCAAAAAACAAAAAAGGTAGTAAATTGAAGGGATTGATTACAGTGTAGTTACTGAAAGTTGAAAATTGATCAAAATTTCTTTTGGGAAAATTGGCTAAGTTCGAGAGGTCATGCTTTGAGACAACCGCTTGATTTTCTTTGAACCCCCACTCGCATCCCAGTGTTTTCCCTGTGCTGAAATAGCTGTTCTCTTTAGAAGATGTTACACGAGTGACGCGCACTAGACCCGCCAGTGTGGTGAGGGGCTTGTGCAGCAGTGGACCAGGCAGCCCTTCTTTAACTCCTGTCAGACACCAGGTCTTGTATTGACCTCTGGGGTATGGTTCCCAGGCTTGATACTTTCTTAGTCTCTTTATTTTTTATGACGTGAACTCTGGCCGAAGTTGTGTAATTTTAAGTATATCCATGGAAGATTTCTATTGTGATGTTGCAGCTTTTTCTTTGTTGTATCAATAATGTAAGTTTTTATGAAATCATGAGAAGGAAATTTTAACTCCATGAGTTGTAGGTGGCTGTGTGTCTTCTTGGTCTTGGTCTTTGAGAGGATAGACTTGAGCAAAGATATTTTTGGAATTCGGTAGTTGAACACAATCTTGTATGTTTAGATAGAATGTATTGAGTAGAACTGCAGTTTTAAGTAACTAGAGTGAGAGATGAAAAAGTGTTCAATTAATGTAACATTATTTAATGTAACATTATTTAAAATTGTATTTTTTCAAAAATGTGGATATTGTGTGTAGTGGTCTATGACTTTTATTTCAGTATTTAGTGGGTAGAGGCAGGAGGATAAGGAATTCAAGATCAGATTTGGCTACTTAATGAGTTTCAGGCCATAGGCTGTATGAAATTATATTTTGAAACAAAACAAAACAAAAAAACTCCAACCAGATTGGCTTAACTTTTGTGGCTTAAAACATATGTAGAAGAAAATTATTGCATTCGTGTGTGCTGTTATCTGATGATTGAAAGTTGACTTTTTATGTAGAATACAATACTATAGGATTGAGAGTAGGAAACCTATGCTAAACATTCATGATTTTAAGTTCAGGATGTTTGCTTTACATTCATTTTAAGTTATTCAATGAAATATTCTTAGAGGAAAAGTTATTCAGTTGTTACAGATAAAAATGACAATTCTTTTGTTTCTGAATGATTATACTTTATTATGCTGGGAGACTAAGTATTACTTAGGATTATAATGGAATTAACACATCATTTATATTTTGTCATAAAAGCAGATTTGATTATTATACTTCAATAATTAGTGTTGTATTTAACCTCTGTTTTAAATAATTTTATCTCATTCCAAATTTAAAGTGAGGACTATAAGCTAGTTGTTTTCTTCCTACACTAACTTACCAATTAACTTTCAGAGTCATTTTATCATTTAACCTGATGTAAAATACAACTAGATTAACTTGTTACAGTTCTTGTCTATATAAAAGATGCTTTTTTCTTTTAAATATAGAACCTGTCATGTGTTTTGTAGTTTTATTTTTGTTTGTTTTTTCCTCTTTCTCTTCACTTTTAATTACTGTCCACTAGAATGCTGAGCATTTTGTAGTCTAAGCTATATTTAGTGTGTCTCACCTTTGTTCTCGTAGGCCACCAAGACTAATGGGAGAAGGTTTTGTGGTCATGCAGTCAAATGATGTTGACATCTACTATTACATGGATGAACCAGGTATGTCCTCTTTGAAGGTATGTCTTAAAGGAATGCTTCTGTTTCTTCTATGGAATGCTGTTGCCTACATATTTGAAATCTTCAAACTTCAGACTTGAGTTATTACATTACCATTTTCTAAACTAATTTTTTCTGCAGACTGCATTTTACAGATACACCTCAAACATTGGGGATGCAAATAACTAAGGAAAACCCTTCAGGAGTGTGGTAAAGGTAGTTTGCCTTAGCTTAAAGGCGAAAATCCAAATTTGTTACACTTGAACTTCAAAACTTAAAAATTGAGACCTAGCTACTTTCAGTGATTGTTAGATGACTTCTATTTGAGAAAAGTACCTAGTACTGGATTGTTTCAGCTCTTTTATCACACTTCTGTCTTTTGCCTCCAAGGGGCTTGTGTGGTCCCAAACCCTCTATCTTCAGTATAGGACCAGGATTTTACTTGCCTTTTTATCTTGACGTTGTAGATGCAATGGTGTTCAGAAGTCACGGCTGCATATTGGCGATTCAACAGAAAATGCCAAATCTGAAAAGATTCCTAGAGGAAACCTTAAAGATATCAGTTTTATCACCTGTTGAGCCATAAGTAGTCTTTACGCTTGGTGTGATGACCTGGGAAGGAAGCACACACAGAATACTGCTGCAAGCCAGGGTGTACTAGTGAGTGCAGAAAACAAGCACTCACTTTATTGACTCACACGCCTATTTGTTGTTGTTGTTTTCATGGAACACTATTTTTACTTGAAAAAAATAATTCAAGACAAACCCTGTAGTTTTTCGGGTGAAAATTAGAAAATTTTGCAAACTTCAGTGTTGTCTGACAGCATCTCAGTATTAACAGCTTTTCTAATGAAACTATTAGTGATAGTTGTATGTGGTTTTAGGAAAAGTTTAATGATAAACTTGCCAATACTTATAAAAATGAACAGTATATATTATACAATTATAATTTGTAATATATAATTATATAATATAATTAATTAATGTATATATACATACATAGTTCTGTATGTAAATCATATATATTAATAATATAGTATTACAGAGTAATGTACAGATAAAAGATTCATTCAGAATATAGGAGAGAGAAGTAGTTTTAACATGAGAGAGTTTGAAAAATTGAGTAATGGGTTTCAGGGTCTACACTGTAATCTTCTAAAAGTGCCACTTGTTGAAGTTGTTCAAGTATCATTAATATCATCCAACTGTATATGAAAAGGCTACATAAATGTCTCTTCGTTTTTCATATATACATGAGGCCATATTGCTTCAGATTCTTTTAAAAATAGATAAGTGTCTGCAGCTATAACAATCTACTTGTTTTCTGTTTGGCTGGACATTGACCTGTTGATGTAAATACTTTTATTACAGCACTTCCTACTCAATTGTTTTCGCAAACACAGTTTTTGCTTTTCTTTTTTTTTAAATGAAAACTTCATTTAATTTTTATTAAATAGTTATTTTAATTTTTAATTTATTTATATTTTTATTAAATACTAAAGTTTTTATGTAAGTAAATTCTAAGTTTATTGTTTAAATAAAGCCTTTTAAAATCATGGAATTTTAATTAAACAATACATTTGATATATAACATATAAATAAAACAAAACACCACCCTATCTGGAACTTTTACATTTTTTTATGAGTAAGGTTTCCTGAGACTAAAACATTTGAATTGCTAATATTGTAAGAAAGCTTCTTAATGATTATTTTAACTAATCGCCTTTATATATTCTGGCATGTAGGACTTGTTCCAGAAGAAACAGAAGAGAGTATAGAAGGAGAAATAAGCAGTGAAGATTGCAAATTACAAGACTTACCTCCATGCTGGGGACTAGATATTGTTTGTGGTAAAGGAACAGACTTTAATTATGGACCCTGGGCTGACAGGCAGAGGTACTTGAATGAATTCTATTTCTAATAGTTTTCCAAGTGTATTGAGATCTTGGCTAACTATTTAAAAATATTTTTATTATTTTAAATTCTGTGTATTTATGTGTGTCTGTGGGTATGTGCACATGAACTCAGGTACCCACGAAGGCCATGGGATCTCCTGGAGTTGGAGTTACAGTCAGTTTTGAGATGCCTATTGTGGGTGCCAAGAACCAAACTCAGGTCCTCTGGAAGAGCAGCAGGCTCTTTTAACGGCTGAGCCATCACTTTAGCCCCCATTGTTTTAGTTTTTATAAACTATGATGTTATGGCAGAGTACTTTTTCCATGAACACTTTGCTTCAAATTTTAACTTGTTTGTGGAGAAACTACAAGCAAACTCCAATGAGCAGCCCATTTATTGGTTCCGTTGTTTTATTTTTGTATTCAATGGATGATTTACTTATTGACCCTCGGTGAGCCAAGTATTTTGGGGATGTATAGATTCAGAAATTAAAGACTTAAGTGAAATGAAAGCCATTGCTTTAGTGAAGCTGTGAAAAAGGAGGAAAAGGTCTTGGTGACAGGCTTAGACAAACAGTAGTGATTTCCCAGGACTGAATAGCAAAGCATCACTGGGATATAGCTTCAGCAGCAGAAGTTTGTTTAATCAAGTTCTGCAGGCCAAAGAGTCCTACTTGCAAGTGTTCGCCATCTTGTTCCCTGTGAGGAACCAAGAGGAGGATACGTCCCAGGCCCCTTACTGATGCTAGGGCAGCATGTGATGTCTCCTCTTTTACATGCTCTGTACCTGAGTGTGTTGATCCCTCAATTAAGGAGAGCACCAGCCATGAGAGTTAGGGTATATTCTGATGCCCTTGCACCCACTGTCATCCCTGAAGTCTCTGTAGCCGAGTACAGTCATGTTCTAAAGCCTATGCTTAGGATTTCAACGTGAGTTTTCAGGACATAGTTTAGCTTGTAATCAGCTACTTTGCATTATGGTTAGCACAGTGGAGAAGGAAGGCTTTACTAGAGGCAGTGCAAGTGTAGTTTATGAAAGATAAGTAGTGATTTGCTAGGGGAGGAAAAGGGGTGTGAATAATCAAGGGAAAATGAATAAGGACAGTAGAAATTGCCTTGGGGACTTGTAGGTAGTGTTTAATGGTGAAGAAACATGGCCAGGTACAGTGATCCATGCCTGTCACTTTAGCACTTCAGAGGCTGAGGTGGAGAATTGTAAGTTGGAGGCCAGTCTGAGCTTTGAGGTGAGACCCCAAACTCAGAAAGCAATGGGCCGAGGCTTTAAGTAAATGGTAGAGTGCTTGTGCAAGGCCTAAAGAAAATAAATAAATAAGTAAATAATAAACCCAGGTATGGGTTTTACAGTAACGGCGAGTTTCTGAAAGGCGTGCTTGTTTGTTTTGAGGTGGGGGTTCTTATTCAACCTGGTCTTACACCCTGGATTCAAGGGATCCTTTTGCTATAGATTCTGAGTATCCAGAACTGTATATGTCTTTAGTATCATGCCTGTTTAGTTTTCAGAACCAGTCATTTATTAATTTTAAAATAACTTATTTGTAATATATTATGACCAGTTTCCTGCTTCTGAAGAATTTTAAAGGAAACATTTAGCACTGATTATTAAGGGACATTGAACATTAAAGTAGACATTGCTTAAAATTAGTTTAGTTTTTTTTATTCATTGATCAGTTTTTTTAAACAGAGAGAGAGATAAGTGAAGTCCCTGATGGAACCAGGTATTAATAACCTGTTGGTGAAAGAGTAGTAAAACTGTCTATCTATGCATTGGCTTTTTATACTCTTAGTTTCAAAAGAACTGCCTACCTAGTATTGTTGGAATAATTACACACTTTGTCAAGTAATATGGTCTTTGTTCTTAGTTTTTAAAAAACGGCATTAGAAATGAAACCAGGACCCCACATATGCTAGGCAAGTATTCTCAGTGTGGTTTTATTGTTGTTGTTTTGTTTTATTTTAAGACAGGGTTTCTCTGTGTAGCCTTGCCTGTCCTGGACTCGCTTTATAGACCAGGCTGGCCTCGAACTCACAGCGATCCACTTGCCCCTCCCAGTGCTAGGATTACAGGCAGCGCACTGCACCCAGCTGTATATTGAAGTAATATGCTGCAAAGAGTCGGTGTTTAACAGTTGTTCAAAAACGGAATACATTTTGCTGAAAACCTTTGAAATGTATTACTATGATCATTAGGTTTTAGTTAGATTACTTACTAAACTTGAGCATTGACGGAGCTTAATAGTTCAGGTTAGATAGCGAGACTATGTTACTGGATTTTATTTTTCCTTTCATAGTAAGTTTTTTGTTTTTTGTGATGCTATTGTATATAATGTGTGATTCTTCTTAAATTATATTTAATCTGGCTACCCTTGAAAATACTGTCACATAGTTACTCAAAAGCGGAAGCTAAGTTTTTTATAATACATACGTTTTTTTTTTTTTGAGATAAGGTCACTCTACACAACCCTGTCTGTCATACACCTCACTATGTAGCCCAGGCTGGCTCAAACTTGCAAAGATCCGCCTGCCTCTTCCTCCTGAGTGCTGGGATTAAAGGTGTGTGCCACCATGCCTGGAATATAAATTAACTTTAGAGACTGACCAATATATGTATTATTTAGAGAAATGACACTGTAGTTAGTGTGTGATGGAAGTTCACTTTCACAACCCCTTCTAGCAGGATTTCGCTGTGCTGAGAGAGAACCCCAGTATATTTTTATTTAGCCTCTGAGCTGTTCATATTCATTAAATCACAAGATTTGTTTTTCATTGTGCTTTATTCATGTGACTGTGCTTGCTTCCTCATTCTCATGGAAAGAGACATG
This sequence comes from Acomys russatus, assembly GCF_903995435.1. NCBI lineage: Eukaryota > Metazoa > Chordata > Mammalia > Rodentia > Muridae > Acomys > Acomys russatus. The sequence goes on from NC_067151.1 coordinate 16,073,149, forward strand.
CACTACTACCTTCTTCGAACTGTTAAGTCTGAAAACCAAAACAACCCAAGCAGTCACAAGATCTTTATTTGAATAAAATAAAGCAAAAACTGACCCCTCAGAGACAATAGCATAGATTCCAGAGCTGACTGTGTCTTTGAACATTCATCTTATCCAGTTTTTAAACAGATGACAAAGATTTATTGTACTTAGGCTGCTATTGATCGGTCAGTGCTGCAGAACAGACTTAGGAGCTGAATGCAACACAGAGCCAGAATGTTACAGAGTGTTTAAGTCTCCAGTCTACAAATATCTGTGCCAAGTTACCCGACCAATCAGGATTTAGGGACGGGGACTTCCTTAGGAACATGTGTTTGTGGTACATTTATGCTGTTACCATTGGTTGGATTATTCACCTGTGGCAGAAGAACTTGCCTAGCAGCCATGTCTCAGCTTGCCAACCATGTCAGTTACCTGTGTTACATGTCTCTTCCTGCCAAGCAGGATATCAGTTACCCAGGGAGGTCTTTGGAACTAAAACTTCATTTATTTGATCCCTACTCAAAATGGAAATTATATTCAAAATGGCTTCAGTTTGGTTCATTCTTACAGACCATGGTACTAAAATAATGTTGGCTCACATAGAAGATTCTCTGAATTAAACATTTCTTAGGTTCTTTCATCTTTGTCAAGTGATTTAGGGAGACATACACTAAGTTCAGCATCTAAATACTTGCTTTTTAGAATATATTGCTCTTTGTCCTTTCTCTGATATTGTGTTGATTAAAAGTGATCACAGGGAATTGGAGAGCTGGTTTGCTGGCTAAAAGCGCTGATTGGCTTCGAAGGGGACCTGGGTTGATGGTACTTACGACTAACTGTAACTCTGGCCTCGTGGGATCTCACACTTTCTTTTGGCCTTCACGTGCACTGAATGCATGCAGTGCACAGATACATGTGCAGGCAAGACACCCATACACAGAAAGATTACAGTTTTTCGGTGACTGAAAATAATACAGAAATTCTTCTACGTGTCACACACTGTCAAGTATTTTAATTTAATCTTCAGTGCCACTCCATGAGATAATTTATTCTTAGGAACAAGGGAGCCGGTCAGGTTTCCTCAGCAGGTTTAGGTCACTTGCTCAGGGAGGAATGATGAATTAAGCTATCATCTTTCAGTTCTTCCTTGATAATTTGTACAACTGATGTGCTTGTGGCATGTTCTTACAACTCACGTTCACTTAGACTGAGGACTGCTCATTTTTCATGCTGTAATAGTTTATTATTTGGTGCTCAGAGCTTATTGATACCTAGAAATATAAGGTGGAAAAATAATTTGTTAAATGAGCTGGCAATAATAATGTAAGGTTCAAATATGATTTGGTTCCATATCAAAGACAATTATGTTTAACTAACATGCCATTACTCTTTTTTCTTTTCATGTAGAGATTGTTTATGGAAGTTTTTCTTTCCACCTGATTATCAAGTTCTGAAAGTTTCTGAGATTGCACAACCTGGAAGACCAAGACAGATCCTTGCATTTGAACTACGAATGAATATTATTGCAGATGCTACCATTGACTTGCTGTTTACTAAAAACAGGGTATTCATTATAGAAGAGTAGAAAATAGTATATAAAAATTGAAAATTTTTCTCAGAGTATTTTTATGGGTCATAATTCTATACTTAGATTCATTTTTGTGAGCTCCCTATGCTTCCTTGAATAATTTTGTACATTTTACTTTCATAATACTTTATTAAGTGCTAAATAATGGAAATAAATTAACAATGATTGATAATAATAACAATGGACTTTTTAAGTTATCTTCTTGTTTCTCCTTTGTATTTTGTTAAATTTGTTTAGTATAAATTTTGATATAATTTTAGTATAAATTTGAATCATGTTTTTTATGAATTATTTATGGTTCATATTATTAGTAATTATAGTTCTTTGATAATTTTAAAGTAAAATGATAGGAATATAAGTTCAATAAATAATATAAATTAATCTTGTTCTTTTGTTAGGAAACAAATGCTGTACATGTAAATGTTGGGGCTGGCTCATACTTAGAAATTAATATTCCAATGACAGTTGAAGAAAATGGTAAGCTATCATTATTTTGCCTGAAATTTTTAGTGACATGGTTAATAAACTAATGTAGTTTGTTAGTCCTTTCAGATTAATATTGGTAATATTTTATTTTTAATTTTTGTCTTAATTTGAATATAATTTAGTTTTTTTTACTAATACAGAAAATAGTACCTATTTATGGGATACTATGTGTTGTTTGAACCCATGTTCAAAACAAAGTAAATATGTCTTTCTGCAATTATAACGTCTATGTAGTAAAGTAATTTAAAATCCTCTTGGTTAGCTTTGTACTTATTATTATTATTTTTTGTGACAGCTTTTTACTGTATAGCACATGCTGATCAAAGACTTTCTGTGTAGCTTAGACTTGTCCCCAATGTGAGATGCTCTGCCTCAGACACGCAAGTGCTGTGCTCATAGCTTGGTACCACCATTCTGAGAGACTTTCATTGAGCTTTTTAAAGTATACAGTATAGTCTCATCTGAGAGTCAGCCTATATAATTGCTGTCTGTAACTTAGTAGTCACTGTTCACCCACTACCCACCCTTTCTTTCTCCTTATTCTTCCTAACTACCATTGTGCTCTCAACTTCTCTGAGCTCAGTTTTTGTTTTATGTTGTACACAATAATGAGGTCATTAATATGATCACATCTTTTTTGTCTCTTGCTTATTTCACTTGACATAATGGCTTTCATTTCAAATTATTTTGTCACAAATGATAGGATCTCTTCTGTTTTTTTATGGCTACCTTTCCATTTCATATATGTATCATATTTCTTGTCTATGAGTTATAGGTACCATACCTAGTTTGTTTTCAGGTCATGACTTTTATGAATGCTGCTCCATTGAACATGGGCATGCAGGTGGCTCTCCAGCATAGTTATTTCATTGTTTTTGGAGTTATACCCTATAATGGAGTTGCTGGATCATGTGATGGAAGGATTCATGAGCAGATGAGGGCATTATTTTGATGGACCTGTGGTTTACATTAATACATAATCATTTGAATTTCTAGACAGAAGAATTTTCTACTTGTTAGATGTTGTAATTCTGAAATTTTGTTATATTGTCTTCATCTTGTAGGATTGAAACTAATCTGCTTAATATTTTTTCTAGTTAGACTCTGGTACTGTGAGAGTAGATGCTGTGCAGTGCATACTGAGCTCAGCTCCTGGGATTTGAGCAGTAACTGATTAGCTAACAGGCCTAATGTTTTAGGGCATACTGTTAGTAGAATTTTCCCCCTTAGAACACAGTGGGTTCTTAGAACAGCATAACTTTGAGAAATGCATATTTAAAATATCAAACAATTCTCTTACATCTACAGTTTCATCTGAGCTAATATAGTTCATTGCATGTTTGAAATTTGGGCACTTAATCAGTAGCACAAATAAACGTTTTTTTGTTAAATTTTGCTTTTTTTTATTTCCGCCTCTTAGTGTGTTCCTGACTGAGGAGAGTTAAGATGGTGGCGTACTTAGTCACTTTCTAGAGAGTAAAGAGAGTAGAAATACTCTTATTTTAAGAACATTAAATGACAGTGATACTGTGGATAACTGTGATTAATTTTATTTATTCATATTTTGTTTTACTTAGTTCTTATCTTGTACCTGCCACCTATATCGGCACTACTATAAAAAGAGAGAAAGTAGAGGGATTGACATAAAAGTTACACCATTTGGGCTTTCCTGTTTAGATAATGCATTGAAACAGTGACTGAGGATGTCATAATATATACCTCCACCCAACTTTAGGTCTTTTTTTGTATAGAACCAACCATTGTATTAGCTGGCTTTAAAATAATAGTCATGTGAGGCCGTGAAGGAGAGAGTTGAGATTGACTAGCACTGCCTGATTCAGAGGAGCTATTTGGTAAGAAAAGTCTGTTAGAAATCCCTTAATTACCATGTATCATAGGGGAGAAAGGAAGTTGGAGGGCGTACAAAATTAATAATAATTCAAATATAGGGCTGCTTTTACCTTTTAAGTTGGTAATGTAGGGGCTGGAGAGACGGCTCTGCAGTTAAAAGCACTTTCTACCCCTACAGAGGACCTGCTTTGGTTCCCAGTAGCACATGGTAGCTTAGACTCATCTATAACATTCTTTTCTGGCCTTTGTATGGCACGACGCACGCATCCAATGCATATACACATAGGCAGGCAAAATACCCATAAAATATAATCTTCAAGTTAATAATTGTCCTAGTTAAGGTTTCTATGGCTGTGATGAAACACCATGACCAAAAAGCCAATTGGGGAGGAAAGATGTTATTTGGCTTTCACTTCCTTACTGCTGATCATCATTGCGGGAAGTCAGGACAGGACTCAAACAGGGCAGGCACCTGGAGGCAGGAGCTGAGGCAGAGGCCATGGAGGATGCTCTTATTGGCTTGCTCAGCCTGTTTTCTTACAGAACCTAGGACTACCAGTCCAGGGATGGCACTGCCCACAATGGGCTGGGCCCTTCCCCATCAATCACTAATTAAGAAAATGTTTTACAACTTGATCTTACAGAGGCATTTTATCAACTGAGGTTCCCTTCTTTCAGATAACTCTGGCCTGGGTCAACTGACAGAAGACGAGCCAGTACAGGATGCACATAGTAAACATCCCCGTGTCATTTTACAGTGTATAACTATCATACGAATGTTGGCACACTGAGGTAATAGGGCCACCTATTGACTGAGGAATCAGTATCCCAGATAGCCATATAGTAGGAGGAGATAACTAACTCTCACAGGTTATTTCTCTGACCTCCACAGACATATTTCCAAGGGAGTAAAATGTAGTAAAAGTTGTTAAAAGGATTTGGTGGATTTAAGATGACTTGTGGAGCTACGACTTCACACAGAAGCCTAACACATTTTTCAAATTCAGATGTTTGGGATGGAAAAGAAAGCCTACAGTAGGGTGCATGGCAGAGTAGCTATAAAGCTTTTAGAATAATAACATATAGCTATTGTTCTTAGAAAAATAAGCCCATTAAGAAAGGAAATGGCACTTTAAACTTCTGCTTGTGCTGAGAATGGCCTATATTGAAGTGAAAGTGTCATTACAGGAGAAATAGATGATATGTGGCAACTGTCCTACTCCCTATAGAGGGAGTAATTGAAAAAATGATAATATATATACTTGACTCAGTGGATAAAGAAAAGAATGGGACTTGTGTTAATAGTTGAAAAGTTTTGCTTACAGAATAAACATGTGCAACTGGTCTATATTACTAGGCATTGCATTCATAGACTCAAGCAACTGTGACATGAAAGACGTTGTTTTTGTACTGTATACCTTTTCCTTGCCATTCCCTAAGCATCGCTGTTTAATGGTTATTACAGTATTTGCATTGTATTAAATATTACTTATAAGTAATGTGAGATAATTTGGCATATGTGGAGCATATATGTAATAAAAGAAATACCTTGACATTTTGCATATAGGTCTTGAACACCTGTAGATTTTGGTTTAGGTGTGGGATTTTAGAACTGCCCATATGAGTACTGAGAGATCACTATGGGTTTGTGCTCAAAAGCAAAGGAGGGTAGGTAGCATGTGGTGGTGATGCTTACTCAGAGCAGTTTATCTGAGAAGGAGCCCTCATTACACTAGCAAGCTCCCTGCCACTGAAGTACACTTAGGCTGTTTGTCCAGGCTTTCGTTTTTGAGTGGTAATAGGATTCAGTTCTACTCCAAAAGTTTTAATTGTATACTTTCTATTCTGGTTCTTACATTTTGTATTTTTATTTATTAGGTTATACCCCTGCAATTAAAGGACAGCTATTACATGTTGACGCGACTACGAGTATGCAATATCGGACCCTTTTAGAGGCAGAAATGTTAGCGGTAAGTCTAAATATATGAAATGCATTCGTTTAGATCATTAGATCATGGCTTTAGTTTTAATTTTCTAGTGTAAAATTTAAAAAAAACTATGTTGACGCTCCTTTTTATTTTATTTTGGTTTCTTAATGCCTCTACCTCCTTTCTAACTCCCCAATACTAGGTAGGAGAGAAGGCAGGTTAAAAAGGAAATGGGGTGGGGCATAATTTCCTTAGCTACTTCTGGCTGTTTAGGGTCATCGGGTTCTTTGAGAAAATACCCATCTCAGTTGTCAGGACATCCCACAGTCCAGCAAAACAGCAAACACAGCAGCAGTCTTCTTCCTTCCCGGAGTGTCCCTCAAAGCCTCCTCTTTTCTCTCTGGGCTCTGTCTGGTATTTATACCCTCTCAGAGTCCTCAGAATTCAACTAACTGCAGCTGCCAAAGACCACACCCCTCACAAGACAGTTATCAGCCATGGACAAACTAAAGGCAGCCCCATATCCCACACTTGGGATTAAAACAAAAACATAATTACATGACATAACTGAATTTTTAAAGAAATCAAAACTTCCACTACAATTATCTCTATTCTTACATAAGAACTTCCAAGTGGGTATTCTGGTTCTACCTAACTTGGGAAGAGAGCTAGATTCCCAGTGCTTCGTACTGCCTTTGGCATCTCTTTTTATCACTCTGCTTCTAATATGTTGGAGGTTCTAGAAGCCCCCAAACTTGTTAGAATTTAATTTCAGATTAGAAGACAATAACAACAACCACAACAAAAATCTACTCTGTAGGCTGGTTTATATTCACAGAAGATTCATTTACATAAGATGATGTCATAAGGCTCTAAATTACTTGCCTTAAGCCAATATCTTACACAATAAGATATGAAGTTAAGATGAAAATTTCACAATTTTACGATTAGTAAGAAACACATATACACGTATATAATATATATTAATCATCTATGACAGCATGCATATATTGTTTTAGCCCCAGAGTCTCTGCAGTCTTTTCTGTTGGTGTGGCTTAAGTCCATGCCATCATAGTTGGAAGCAAAACAAAACAAAACAAAACAAAACTTACTTCTTGGAGCATTCTTCCTTTCTAAGTATAAAAACATGTAGTCAGTATATGAATAACATAAAATACTACAGGAAATCTATTACTATGTTAAAATATATTATAAAATCATGTATCAAACTCAATATTCATTACAGTTCAGCAGTTGTTAGAATTCTCACGCTGTTGCTGATAAATGGGGTTTTATAAAACACTGCTTTTCCTAGGCAGGCAGCTTTTTTCTTTGCAGAAATGCCCAAGTCAGGTCGAATGGTACTATACATGGTACTCCACCCTCCTTCCTTTAGCAAAGGAGAGTACGGGCGTGGGTTGCTACCTGCTACGTTAGGTGTATGTGTTGATGGAACCATAGAATGACTCTTTGCTCTCAGAGAATTTTAGTCACATCAAAGCTTAATATTTCAAGATCTAGGTATTGACCAGAGACACTGGCCTTTTGCTACAGCCGTTTAGAAAGTCTCAGTGACACCTTCTGTACAGCTCAGTGGAAAAGTGAGTTTTACTTACTCACTAGTGTGTGTGGCTTCATTTCCAGCGCTGTTAGCAATGTTACATGTTAAGCTCTAACATTTGTTTTGCAGTTTCACATCAATGCCAGCTACCCCAGAATTTGGAACATGCCACAGACATGGCAGTGTGAATTAGAGGTTTATAAAGCCACATACCACTTCATCTTTGCACAGAAGAACTTCTTTACAGGTATTTTCTGATAAATAGAGAGTGATTTATTGTGGTGAGCCTATTTATACTCTGTATCTTTTATTTTATATTTAATATAGAGATGCGTGATATGATTATATGCTTCCTCTTTTTCCCTGAGTTTTCTTATTTATTCTTTTCTCATATATTACATCCCAACTGCAGTTTTTCCCCCCTCCCTGTCTCTCCCCCAACCTCCCCTTTCCCCCAGATCCACCCCCACCCCCTTCACCTTCCCTCATACCAAGGCTGGATAAGGCAACCTAGTAGGAGGAAAAAGGTCACAAAGGCAGGCAAGAGTCAGAGACAACCTGCCCTCACCCCCACACACTCTCATTGTTAGGGGTCCCACAAAAACAACAAGCTACACAAACATAACATATGCAAAGGGCCTAGGTCAGACCATGCAGGCTCCCTGATCTCTGTGAGCCCGTTTTAGTCCCCATTAGTTGATTCTGTGGGCCTTGTTCTTGTGGTATCCTTGATCCCTCTGGCCCCTCCAATCGTTCCTTCCCTTCATGGGCTGGACTTCCTGAGCTCCTCCTAGTGTCTGGTTGTGGGACTCTGCAGCTGCTTTCACCAGTGGCTGGATGAAGTCTGTCTGGTCTCTCTGATGACAGTTACACTAGGCTCTGGTCCCATCACATGCTATAGGCATGACAAACTGTAGGTTGGAGGTTTTGTGGCTGGGTTGGTGTCTCATTCCCTCTACTTGAGGCCTTTCCTGGTTACAGAGGATGGTTCAGGCCCCCTGTCCCCCATTATTAGTCTTTGCTAGTGTAGATATCATGGAGTTCCCATTGCATTAGGTTTTTTTCACCTCACTCCTGAAATGCCCCCCCAATTTCAGTCTCTCTCCCATATTTTCTCCCTCCATCCCCACAATCTGATCATACCTGTTCCTATCCCCATACGTCCCCAGTCCACCCATCCTGTGTCTCCCCTGAAGCACTCTTTGTTATTTAGCTTATCTGGATCTATGAATTGTGACATGATTATCCTTTACTTTACAGCTAATAGCCACTTATAAGTGAATACATAGCATGTTTGTTTTTCTGGGTCTGGGTTACTTCACTCAGGATGATTTTTCCCCCCATTTGCCAGCAAATTTCATGTTGCCATTTTTTTTTAAACGGCTGAATAATACTCCATTGTGTAAATGTGCTACTTTTTTTTTTTTTTAAACCCGTTCTTCAGTTGAGGGACATCTAGGTGCTTTCTAGTTTCTGGCTATTATGAATAAAGCTGCTATGAACAGAGTTGAGCAAGGATCTTCTGGTAGGGTGCAGAGTCCTTTGGGCATATGCTGGGTCATGAAGTAGGTCAATTCCCAATTTTCTGAGAAACCATCATTGCTTTCCAAAGTAGCTATGCATTAGCTCTCTCACCGGCAATAGAGGAGTGCCCCCTTGGTCCACAACCTCCCCAGCATGAGCTGTCACCTGTGTTGTTGATCTTAGTCATTCTGACAGGTGTAAGCTAGAATCTCAGAGCTGTTTTGATTTACATTTCTCTGATGGCTAAGGATGTTAAACATATCTTTAAGTGTTTCTCAGCCATTTGAAATTTCTTTGTTGAGAACTCTCTCTATATCTCTACCCCATTTGTTTGTTTGTGTTTGTTTCCTCAAGACAGGGCTTTTCTGTGTAGCCTTGGCTGTCCTGGACTCACTTTGTAGACCAGGCTGGCCTTGAACTCACAAAGATCCGACTGCCTCTGCCTCCCTATTGCTGGGATTAAAGGCGTGTGCCACCATACCTATGTCGACCCCAGTTTTTAATTGGATTATTTTGTTTGTTGATGTCTACTTTCTTGAGTTGTTTATATGTTTTGGATTTTAGCCCTCTGTCAGTTGTGGAGTTGCTGAAGATCTTTTCTCATTCTGTAGGCAGCTGTTTAGCTAAGTGGTATGCTTTCTTAACTTTTCTTAGGCCGAGAATATCAATGGGACTGTTGTAATACAACCTTTCTGTTCTAAATGACGACGGTAAAACTATTAATCCAGGGCTGGAGAGATGGCTCAGGGGTTAAGAGCACTGTTTGCTGTTCCTGAGTTCAATCCCCAGCAGCTGCATGGTGGCTTATAACCATCTATATAAGGAGACCTGGTGCCCTCTTCTGCCGTGCAGGTGTACATGCAGGCAAAACACTGTATACATAATAAATAAATCAATCTGTAAAAAAGGTTAATCCAGTTTTGAGCTTAGAAGCAATTGGAAGAACTCAGTTTAGGCTGCTGCTTTGTATCAGGCTAGCAAAAGGTAAAGATCGCATTGATGAATCAGTTGCTCCCTCTTCTAGCTTGGTTATTTCATTTTGACCATTGCCATCTATGACAGTATGCTCAGGTAGTCAAATATGTTGTTTTAGGCTCAGAGTTCCTGTTCAGACTTCTGTTAGTGTGGATTAAGTCAATGCCATTATAGTTAAAAAAATCTTCTTGGCACATTCATATTTCATAAGTATAAAAGCATGTAGTCTGAGTCTACAAATAATATAAATATTACATCAGATCTAGTAGCTTTTATTGATTCTGGCTTTAGAAATTTAGTCCTACAGAGTTTATCTGATTTATTAGAATCAGTAGCTATCCGTGGAAATATAACGTTTGATTTACTGCTTTTTATTATGTAAATCTTCTGATGACTTTACCTATTTTCAGATATCTAACACCTTATATTACTTTTTTCAAGTATTTCATTTTTGCATCAGCAGCATTAAAAATAGAGTGGAATTTAGCTTTTCACAATTGAAAAAATTCACTTGAAGTTGTTTTTTATTTTAAACTGGTTGCGTTAATTACTTTTAAATACTCAATTATATATTTCTTTAGTTAGAACAGATTTTTCTGTAAACTTTTTCTATCACTCTAATTTTTATGCTTTACCTGTTGTAGTTCATTTTTAAAAAAATGTATTTGTACCATTAAGTTCTCTTTTCTCAGATAACTGGTACATTTGACCGTTTTGAAAGGCATGACACCCTGAAGTAACTTCTAGAGTACCGTTTAGATTTACTAATTCTCCTGAAAGGCTGACTCTTAGATACTAATAGTGGTTTGGCCTTGACTGAATATCCTTGGTCACAGTGCTTGACTTGCTTTCTCTGTTGTCGGGATCTATGGGAAAGACGTTCTCCATCTGGTGTGAGGGAATGCCCATCATTCTTCAACAGAGAAATATTTCTTTAGAGATTTGGATGTGGGGCCGAGCTTTACCATAAATGTAAAGCCTGAGAGGAAAGGCTATAAAAGGGAGGCGGAGGCTGGAACCTCTGTGGAAATAATTAGATTGGCTTAGAGCATGGTGACGGGATGGGGAGGGAAGAACGATGGAATGATACAAAGCTCTAATAAGAGCTGATTTGACATTTAATGGAGTATTACCTAACAACTTAATTGTAAAGTAAGTTCTTGGTGTGTTTTTCAGATCGTTTTTAAAATTTATTGCCTTTATAATTTTTAAATTTCCTGCACAAATGAATAAGGACATCAAAAAAAAATGCTTCTTTTTAAAATTAAAAAAACAAAAATGTTGGTTCTGAGCTAGCTTAATGGTTCAGCCATTTTTCTCCAGCCCAGTGCTTCATTTTTCTAATCACAGTACATAATAAGACCATCTGGTTATGTGAGGAGCTTCTGAGCTAAAGAAAAACAAATGCTATTAAAGTGCAGCAAGTGCTTTATGTAGATGTTAATACAATATTTTTGGCAGTCACTTAGACTGATGATTGTACCATAGTCGTCTGTAAGTCACAGTTGCTCCTTGCCATGTGACTGACACTCACATTAGATCGTTTGTTGTAGCAGTCTTTCTTGGCCTACTACCACTGCGGTGTCAGGTGTTAGGTGATATCATAGGGCTTTTTGATTAAGTATTTAATTTTCATCTTTCTTAGATCCTTTTGGCCTCCCAGTTGAATAGAGATTTCTGTTAAACAGTGTGAATTTATTGTCTCTTGTAACAGAACCCTAATAGTGTCTGTTATGTTTGCAAGAAGTATTTTTCACCCTAATTTTTAATATTTATCAGTAAAGATACTGTAGATGCTGCTGTGGAGACAATAAGGTTTTTAAATGTAAATTTCATTAAAGTAGGAATTAGCTATTTGCACCATTTCCGTTACTACTGAGGAAAAACATAAGATTTCTTAAAATAAAAATTGGTTAATGAAGCCAGGTGTGGTGGCACACGCCTTTAATCCCAGCACTCGGTAGGCAGAGGCAGGCAGATTGCTGTGAGTTTGAGGCCAGCCTGGTCTACAAAGTGAGTCTAGGACAGCCAAGGTTACACAGAGAAATCGTCTTGAAAAACCAAAAAAAAAAAAAAAAAAAAAAAAAGTTAATGAATTTATTTAGAAATTACATGGATTTCCTGAGATACTAGATCATTTAAATTCCTGTTTTATGCCAATTTCATCTTTTTTTAAAAAAGAATATATGAGGTTTATTAAATGAGCACACGGGAGAAGGAAAGCGGGGAGGGGTATCCCAGAGAGAGACAGAGACAGAGGAAGAGGAAGAGGAAGAGAGAAGTGAGGAAGAAAGAAAGGGGGCAAAGTAGGTCTGTCCTTTTATATACGGGGCAGGGCCACGCCCCCATGACAGGTAGTCAGTGGCATCGCAGGGAGGGAGACTGAAGCAGAATCGTTTAGCTAGTGTAAGTAAGTATATGGTAGATAAATGGCTTTTGCTAGATAGTCCAAGTCTCATAATAATTCAAACCAAATACTAAGTATAATTTCTGCCCGCAGACTTATGGACATACCACTTTTTTTCTTGTTTTGCGTTGTTAGTCTCAAGTTCATTGACAGATACACTAGACATAAAATGAAACAATGCCAGACAGTATATATGTTGAGCTACAGTGAACTGTGGTGCTAGCACTGCATCTGAGATGGGTGGACATAAGAAATCATTATCATCTGAAGCCATCCAGAGAAAATAAGGATTATTAATAGTAGAAGTGGTCTTTATAAAATGAGTTTGGTATAATATGTTAGTTTGATTTACTTAACATTTTGCCTTTAGAACACATATTTATATTGCCTTCACATGACCCTAAAAAGCAATACTACTATTATTGTCTCTGCCGTAACAGAACTTAAAGCACGAAATTATTAAAGCAGAAGTAGAGGAGACATTTAAGATCAGTGTTTGGAGTGCAGACCTTGTGTTCTCTGTAGTACCTGCCTTGAATAATGTTTTTTTCCTTCAGCAGAAAGGATACAAATGGTAGTATAGTCAGTCTTTACTTGACATCCATAGGCCACTGGTTCTTATCCGTAGCTGCTTAATGCCTTCTATGAAAAGGTGTGGTTCTGCATATAGAGTGCACAATACCCTACATAGTCGCATTAATCTGCCAGTCACTTAAAGTACATATCATAGTGTGGATATTTCATAAAAAATACTTGTAGTATTTGCGGAATAAAGACAGGAAAAACACCTGCATGTTTAGTGCATTTACAAATACACCGTTTCAACCCATGACAGTTTGAAATTATGGTTATGGAGAGATGACTACATTAGTTTCAGACAGGATATGTAGTTTGACTAGGAATGCTGAGCCATAAGAGTTTATTAAGGAGAAAAAGTGAGGAAGTCAGCCTGGAAAATAATGAATTTTATTGTGAAATAAGTTTTGAAGGATAAGTTTTGAAGGAATAAAACTTGGGGAAAAAAAAATAAGAGTTGGGCTCCTTGAAGAGGCTGGCCTTTAGAAGTGAAGTTTAAGCATCTCCTAGAATGTTTTTCCTATATAAGTTTGTTTTTGAGGACAGTATCTACCTTTTTAAAATAGGGAAGAAGATTCTGTTTGAGAGTGAGGATGGAAGTGGAGGTGTGCGCGTGTTTGTCAGCCATTATGAAGTTTGTACATGTAATGTTTGTATCTGTAATTTTGGTATAATCACATCCTTTGGTAGAAGATAAACAGGGAGGAGAGAGTGAGAGTGTTTAAAGGTAAACATAGGGATAATAAGCAGTGGCTATGCACTGTAATGTTTAAATGGAATAAATGTGTATTTAAAAGAAATTTGATATACTTAAAATTTTCCTTTTCTATTAATAAGGGCTAAGAGTCATAGACCTTTTATTTATTTGTTCCTATTAATTAAATTAATTACAGTTAAGATTGCCATTTTATTAAGTTAGGACTTTATCTCTTTCATATATTTGGATAGCAGCTATATATACATGGCAGCTAGTTTTTAAATTAACTCAAACATTTGTGACTGCTTTCTGTAATGATTCTAACTTACATTTTTCAACTTAAAGTTCCCCTTTTAAAGCCAGGCATGGTAGTGCATGCCTTTAATCGCAGCATTCAGGGAGGTGGCAGCAGGCAGATCTCGTGAGTACGAGGCCAGCCTGGTCTACAAAGTGAGTCCGGGACAGCCAGGGCCACACAAAAAACCGTGTCTCAAAGATTTCATTAATTTATTTATTCACTGTACAGCCTAATTGCAGCAGCCCTCTCCCTCCTCTCCTCTCAGCCCCACCCTCAAACACCTCTCCCCATGCCTACCAACCTACTCTGGCACTAAAGATCCTCTTGAAAAATAAAATGACATTTAATATTTAAGTTTTATCTATAAATTTCTATAAAGTATCCTCAATGATAAATGCACTCTATTTATGAAGTGCTTACTTAGTATTATTTACTTGTTAAAATGTCACATAAATCATCTCAATTCTAATTAGGAAAATTGTTCTTTGTACAGGAGAAAGTAATGATACTTAAGCTATGTTTTCAAAATTACATTGCTAATAATATAAAACCAAAACTTAAACTTATTATGGTCTGATGTGAAAGTCGAGCACATGCACCTCATTTCATACACATAACACCAGGGTCTCTATGTACTCCTGAGTATACGCCTCTAATAGAGCTATTGCTCAGAGATAAACAATCCATACAAGTGATCGGAAGACAGAAGAAAAAGTTGTGGGAACTACTGTACACCAGAGCTAGTATTATCATACAGAGAGCCTTTACTTCTTAAGCTTAAAAGGAAATTAAATACCAGAGAGGAACAGACTAAATGTATAAACACAAATTTAAAAGCAGCAGCTGGGGACCAGTGAAATGGTTCAGCACATAAAGGTACTTGTTGTGTGAAGTCTGGTGATCTGAGTTTGATATCTGTAACCTATGTAAGGTTAGAGGAGAAAACTGACTCCACAAAATCATCCTCATATGTACACCATGACCTGCTTATGGCTTGACACATAAATCACACACAGTAATAAGTAAAAATTTATAAAACACCTTTAAAAGGAAAACTCAAACATAACATATAATCAAAGATGATTGTCTTTTACTTTTAAGATGCATTTTTTCCCCATTTCTGGGACTATTTATCTCATTTCAGTCCCAGAGTCTAGAACAGAGGCTGCAACATAATAAGCACTCAGTAGACATTTTTTATGAACAAATATGAAAAATGTTCGTCTATATTTAAATTAGTGGTATTTCTTTTCTTGCTTATTTTCTAACCCCCTCTCATATATTGTATATATTTATGTATAATATATACTTATATATACATAGTTTATATACACATGTATAACATACATGCATATATTTAGAACAGGGTCTCACTATGCATGCTGGCTGGCCTAGAACTCACAGGGATGATCTCCCTGTGTCTCCTGGGATTAAACAGGTTCACCGCTATTCTTAGTTGTATTTGTTACTAAGAAAATTTACTAAAGTGAAATACGTTTCACTTATAAAATAGCAAGCCTCTCATACCCCTAAATTAAAAACTAGTAGGTAGAAATAAACACAATGAGTTGATTCAAAGAAATTAGTGTGCAAGTATAAAGACTCTTGTTTTTTAATTTACAAAAGAATGTTTTTTTGAGAAACTAGAATGTGTGTATGTGTGCGCACACACGTGCGTGTGCATGTTCGGTGAATTTTGCTTTTTGTTCTCTAATATTTTTAGATCTAATTCAAGACTGGTCTAGTGATAATGCTCCAGATATTTTTTCATTTGTTCCATACACATGGAATTTTAAAATCATGTTTCATCAATTTGAAATGATTTGGGCTGCAAATCAACATAACTGGATTGACTGCTCCACTAAACAGCAGGAAAATGGTAAGAATGCTATTAGTTTGGTTAATTTGCTCATTAAGATGTGCCAATAAAAATAGTGTTAGGGTTCAGTGGATTCCCTCCCTCCCTTCTTTCCTCTCTCCTAGAAATCAGGCAGTGTGCCCTTGCAGTCTGTCCCTTAAGACAAACATTTGATGGTGTCTTTGCTGATCAAGGACTCAGGCCTTTGAAGAAAAAGTAAGATCCCTTCTAGCCACAAGATAAATTTATGGTCCTGGCAGTGCCTGTCTCCTCAGTAGGTAGCTCAGGCCAAATTATATAAGTGGCACAAAGGTTGCTTACCCCCTAAAAGCTTGTGAGAAACCCCCCTGTGCTCTTGTCTTCAGCCAGTCATCCCTACCCAGTCCTGCATGTGGGGAGTAGTTCTCCTAGGTGAGGGCCTTCCTCAGCCTCCGCTGTTGAAGCCCCCTGAAGGGGCATCTGCTGTTAGTGCTGCCCATGAGTCTGCTTCTCTTCTCTTTCCCTGACAGCAACTGGAGCTGATTTTCCTGTATTATCTTCTGAGACTATTTCAGAATGGGCTTTAAGATGTTCATGCTTTCATACAGCTACTCTTATTTAGGTATATATTTAATGTAGTTTTGTCATTTAAGTTTCATTGACATTAAAGTAGATTTGCTTTTTCTTTTACAGTGTACCTGGCAGCCTGTGGGGAAACCCTGAACATTGACTTTTCTTTGCCTTTTACGGACTTTGTTCCAGCTACATGCAATACCAGATTCTCCTTGCGAGTATGTATGATTGGACATATTGTTTATTCCACAGAATCATTTGTAGTTTGATTTCCTAGAGCTTCTGCGTGTTCCTGTCTATCCATTGCCGCCCTGAGAGTGTAGCACCCTTCAGTAACGTTAGTGTCAGTGTTCCTCCTCTGCCCTTCTTGTTATAGCCCCCAAGAAGTTGACTTGAGAAAATTACAAATTATTTTCTTAGAATTCATTTCTGATCTCTTTAATCTTTTTCTTTTTGTTGATATTGTTAGAGCCCCTTCCGTCTGTAAGGTGTTATAAACAGATTTTGTGCTTCCTTGTATTTGTTATACCACAAATTCAAAGAATAACTATAAGTACTTTGCTTTGCTTTGTCTAAAGGACAGCAATTACGTACTTTCAGTTCAAAATTTTGTGTTATATCTTATATCAAGGTATGGGTAGTCATTGCCAGTGATAATGCTCTTTGAATTATACTAGTAAATACATCAGTAATGAGAGGCACAGTTAACACCTGTTAACTCTTTTTAAATGTACCAGAGCTGTTCTCAGTGCTTTATGCATAGTAACTCATCTGGTTCTCCAAAAGCCTCCTTGACCTAGTTCCCTGCATTTGTATCGTACAAAATTGAGATATATTTGGGCATGATGCTTGTTATTCTAGTGTTCAAGACCCAGAGGCAGATAAAGGAGAAATTGAGGAGAATCTGAGCTACATAGATTCATCCGAAGGGAAGATAGGAGGAAGGATGCATAAAAATTGGGAAACAGGCTATGTAAATGTCACACACCTAGTGAGTTGCCAAGTTGGATTTTGAGCCCTGACAGTGTCCCTTAGGGTGCAGCATTCTTTTAACAACCCTGTTCTACTATGTTATCTGCTGAGAAACTAGCATTGAAATGAGAGGATAGAGGACCCATAAGAGAAGGTGAAACCCAGCCAAAGTCAAGTGGGTAAGCTATTTTAAAAGTTAAGAAATTGTAGACCATATTCTACCTGATCCTGAAGTAGAGAAGTTTTGATTTTCTTAAATTGAGTATCATTCTATCCATGATAAAGTATAATTCTATTATACTCTATTAAAATAACTCCAATAAAAATAACTCTGTTATTGTTATTTGTAAACTATGCATTGCTTTCTATAATATCTGTTCCATATTTTTCTATAAGCATTTAATTTTAGTCATTGTAAAATCTTATTTATCTGATTTTCAAGGGTCAAATATGCTACTTAAAATTTATTATTTAATTTTCAGTTTCTTTTCAAGATTGTATAGATAGATTTAAGTGTAGATAGACTTAAGTGTATATAATGTGCTAACATATTTATGTACTGATTTTTATTATATATTATTTTTAGGGAGAAGATGTTGATCTTCATTTATTTCTACCAGATTGCCACCCTAGCAAATATTCATTATTTATGTTGGTAAAGAATTGTCACCCAAATAAAATGGTTCCTGAAGTTGGCATTCCTGCTGAATGTCAGAGTGGCCAGAAAACAGTAAAACCAAAGTGGCGCAACATTACTCAGGAGAAGTAAGAGCATAGCAGAGTGGTCTGAGTACTTTAAGCTTATAGGTGGAGAAATTCCTTTTAAATAACAAATTATCTGAAAGTAGTGTTTCTGTCCAACTAAAGTGTCTAAACAGATTTTATTGTCGTTTGTATTTGGAAGGGCTGGTTGGGTTGAATGCTGGACTGTCCCAAGTGTCATGCTTACCATTGATTATACCTGGCATCCAATTTATCCACAAAAAGCAGATGAGCAGCTAAAACAGTCATGTAAGTGTTTTGAATATCATTAGTGTTTTGAGACAACTTCTGTTTTAATGATACTTATTGAAGATACAAAAGATAAAATTAATTGAAATGTATGTATTCTCAATACCTATGAACTTGTATTCCTTAAGTATTTTAGAATAGTTTTAGATAATTTTTATTGAGCATTTACTCTGTATCAAAAATTGAATCAAGCGCTTTTCTTACTTATATTACCTTATTTAATCCTTGTTAGCACTCTGTGATATATAAATAATGTAATTATGCTATTGGAGAGTTTAAGAGATATATTTTCCCCAAGATTTACCAAAGTAAAGCAGCAAAGCTGGACTATAAAATATAGAGTGTTATGTGGTATATTGAGTGAAATGTTAGTTTTTAATGCACATTAATAACTATCATGTAATTCATAGATTATCAAAGCTAATTTGCTGCATTTCTAAGGGCAGAAAAATAATTCAAGAGTTAAGTGATTTTTATCTTTGTATTTTTATTTGTAATTTATAATTCCAAAAACAGTTTTTATGGTTATTCATATTTATAGGATTTAATAACATCACACATATTTAAATAGCTGAATATGTGAAAACAACTTTAATGCCTAGATATAGTTGGTGTCTACTGTGATCTGAATTTCTATTTTAGGGACTCACAGTGTTATGTGTAATAGGAGCTTTTCATTGATTCTTTTCTTAAATTCTAATTTATGCATTTCCCTGTATACATCAGTGAAATTCTTTGCTTTCTTCATTATTGGTCTTTCAGGTTTGTTATTGTTAAATATTACAGATACTATGTTATGATTACACGACAAGAAATTTTATATAACTTTCTTGAAGAACTTCTAAAAAAATCAATTTATTCTTTCCTGGCATATTAATCTTTTGCCTCTATCAATTTCTTCCAGTGTCAGAAATGGAAGAAACAATGCTATCTGTATTAAGGCCAGCTCAGAAAACATCCGAGAGAGTTGTTTCTTCTCCATCTACCTCTCCTCGCCCTCCTGTTGATCCCTCAGAACTTCCACCTGATAAACTTCATGTAGAAATGGAACTGTCCCCAGACTCTCAGATAACACTCTATGGACCGCTGTTAAATGCCTTTTTGTGTATAAAGGTATTATTTTAAGAAAAACATATATTTTTAAACATATGCTAAGCAGTGATAATAGAAAATTAGGGCCATAAGAAATAACTAATTGGATGATTTAAATGGTTATTGAGGTATTATGTATGTAACTGGACTCCACACCCCACATGACTAGATTTTTTTTTTTAAAGTAATTTTTCATGTTTTTCCTTCGCACAACTTCTCCTAGACCCTCCCCACATCCCTACAAACCAACTTTATATTTTCTCTTAACGCTTTCAAAAAAAAAAGAACAAAAGTAGTTACAAAAAGAAAAACCACAAATACAAGAAACACAGATGAATATTATTCTGCTGTGTAAATTTATCACACTTTTATTGTTCATTCAACATTTTATGGATATCTATGTTGTTGTAATTTTTGGCTGTTATTAATAGAGCAGCAATGCCATGAATGCAGAAGTATCTCTGTAGTAGAATGTTGAGCCTTTTGGGTGTATGCCCAAGAGGTAGGATAGCTGGGTCTTGAGGTAGGTTTAGTCCCAGCTTCCTGAATAACCACCATGTTCATTTCCATGGTGGCTCTACATGTCTGTGCTTCCATCAGTAACGGATGAGTGTTCCCCTTATCTCATATCCTCACCAGCATGAGCTGTCATTTGTTTTATTGATTTTGGTAATTTTGTCTGTGGGGGAGAGGAAATCTCAAATAGTTTTAATTTGTATTTCCCTGATGGCCAAGCATATTGAATATATTTAAAGTGTTTCATAGCCGTTTGTGTTTCATCCTTTGAGAACTTTCTGTTTAGTTCTTACCCCATTTTTAAATTGTGTTGTTTTCTTGATTTTCAGCTTTTATGGTCCTTTATAATCTAGGTAGTAAGCCTCAATCAGATGTATACTTGGTAAAAACCTTTTCCTATTGTGCAGCTTGCACCTTTGCCACACAGAAGCTTTTCAGTCTCATTGTTCCCATTTTCTAAGTGTTAGTGCCTGTGCTGTCTGTGTCTTGTTCAGAAAGGTTTTTTCTGTGCCAATGGGTTCACTCCTATACCTCACTGTCTCTTCCCATAGATTCAGGTCTTATGGTGAGGTCCTGAATTTATCTGGAGTTGAGTTTTGTGCAAGGTGATAAATATGCATCTATTTTCATTCTTCTACATGTAAACATCCAGTAAGTAATAGTTGCTAGATAGGTAGATTCTAAACGAATAAACTGAAGGAGACAGACCTATGAGCAGATTTTTATATATTATAACTAATATACAGAAGTGCCCCTTAATATTTGACTATAATTAGCTAAGATTTCTTTTAAACTGTGCTCAACCATGTTCATAGCAGCCTTATTCATAATAGCCAGAACCTGGAAACAACCTAGATGTCCCTCAGTCGAAGAATGGATAAAAAAAACTATGGCACATGTACATTTACACTACGAAATACTACTCAGCTATTAAAAACAAGAAATCCTGACATTTGCTGGCAAATGGATGGAACTAGAAATGATCATCCTGAGTGAGTTAACCCAGACCCAGAAAGATACACATGGTATATACTCACTTATAATTGGACACTTGCCCAACAGAGATGTCCCATGAAAGTCTTCACTTAGCCAGAGATTGGGCTAGATACTGGGACTTCCTTTTGGGACTCTAGGTGAGAGAGGTAAGGAAGAATGGGGAAATAGAAGGATCCAGAGGGTCCTAGAAACCTACAAGAAGACCATTAAGGCTGGCATATTGGACCCAGGCAGATCAGCTCAAGCTACTGTACCAACCAAGGACAATGCATGCAGTAAACCTAGAACCCCTATCCAGATCTAGCCAATGGACAGGACATTCTCCACAATTGTGTGGAGAGCAGGGACTGACTCGGACATGAACTCTGGTGTCCCCTATTTGACCACTTCCTCTTGGTGGGGGAGACCTGGTGACAATCAGAGGAAGAGTAAAGCAGGCTACCAGGAAGAGACCTGATAAGCTGTGATCTTATAGTGGGGGATGAGGTCCCTTTCTGTCACAGACCTAGGGGAGGGGAATAGGATGGAGGAAGGAAGGAGGGGGAACGGGAAGATACAAGTGAGGGGATAACAATTGAGATGTAATATGAAGAGATTACTTTAAAAATTAAAAAAAAAAACCTATGTTTAACAAATGGAAACTAATTTATCTCAGAGTAATCCAAATTAATAAGTTTTAAGTAAATGTGCACCATATTTTGAATTGAAGCATGAATCCAGGGCTGTTCCTTTTGGCATAACTTTTCCAGTAATATTGCTTAACTGCACAGTAGGATAGCATTTCTAGGCTAATGCTTGTAGCATGATTATTCACATAATATTCCAGGGGCTGTTTCTGGAAAGATATTTGAGAACTGTTTCTTAAAGTTTTTTTACTCTTTCTATATTCAGATCGCATTTTAAAAATGCCTCCTACAGAGCTGGACACACGCCTTTGAGTTTGAGGCCAGCCTGGTCTACAAAGCGAGTCCAGCCAAGGCTACACAGAGAAACCCTGTCTCCAAAGACAAAAACAAAAGCAACCAAAAAATGCCTCCTAGAAGCCATCACCAAGCCTTACTAATTTATTATTCCTAATAAATGGCCTGCCTTTTCTCGGGAGTTCGGAACCCTGTTTTGTTCCCTGCTACCTGCTTAGTTTCTGTTAGGTGTAAACTGCATCTGACCAAAGAGAGATTCTCTTCAGCAGCAGTAGAATTACTTGTGGCCAGAATGGTTTTGCGGATCTAATTTTATAGGGCCTTTTCGCCTCTTTTGTCAGTATTTCAACTGTAGACATTTGGTTACTGAATACTTTGTTAAATGGGAATTTCTTATATGACTTTTCCTGGGCACCAACAGACCAAAGAGAAGAATGCATCTATCTCTGGCTTGGTGAACCAGTGGGCTTACTGGGGTTACTTAATAGCATGGGGAACTCATCAAAGTAGCTACCCCACTCACTATGAAGTCTCACTTTTAGCATTCAATTATGAGAAGCTGCACCAGTAAAGATTCAGTGCCCTTTGTCACCCTGCCCATCCTCTATTCTGTAGCACCCTCCAGAACCATGTGTAGCTGGAGAGGGCTTAGGTGAGCATGGAATGTTAGTAGCCTCATTAGCATCACCACAGGCATAGCCATAGCTGTGTCCTGCTTATTTGGTTGCTGTGGCTCTAAGCCAAGAACTTCTGTAGGTTATCACAGCCACTCTGTTTCGTGAGTGCTTGTCTTTGTCATGTACCAGAACGAAGCTGCACAGTCCACAGTGTCCCATGACACATTACATTAGTCAGGAAGCAGAAAGAGAGGAATGCTGGTGTTCTTGAATGTCCGTAGGATGGTTTCACCACATTCAGGGTAGGTCTTTTCTGACCATTTTAACTTTCCTGGAAATACTCTCAAGATGAACCCAAAGATATATATTTCCCTGGTATTTATAAATCCTGTCAAACAGAAATAAGTGTTAACTGTCAAGGTAGCTTCCAAAATTACATCTTAAGGAGCTGCTAAGGAAAATCATGAAGCTTCTGGGATACCACAGAATTGATTGCAGCTAATAAGGTAAAACCATAGGAAACAAGGGTTGTGCAGGGAATTAAGATTAAAAACAACAAAACTATGAAGGATGTTTATAGTCCTGTCTGTGGAATGCTGATAAAATTTCAGATTTGCATATGGGAAATGAGTAAGGAGATATATACTTAGGTCTCAAGCATAGTATGTTGCTATTTTAACATTATATTTGAAGTCTTTCTATATCAGGGAATATTTCCATGTAGGCAAGCTTTGTGACAAATGTTGTTAGTTGTGCTGGCGTTCTTGACTCTCAGCTGATGAGAGCTTTCAGCCAGTCTCTAGGATGATGGGCGTCTTCCCCTCCTCCCTGTAGCTTTTTGTTATGTGCTGCCTCACAGCAGTGCTTGCATTAGCACATGTCTTAATTTCATACTTTGTAACTTCTACTCCAAAAGTTTGTCCTGTTTATATTTTGATATAATATTTTGTGGTGTCCAGAGTTTGTGGTGCATTGAAAAATGGTTTAGAATCTGAATTCATCTAATAACTTAGAGCTTCTATGAAATATCTAAAACAAATTATAAAGATGCATGACTTAATATTAAATATATATTTAAAACAGGCAAAAAATTGTTTAGTTGAGTAAACTCAGTGCTTCTTTGTGTGACTCCTATTTCTGACGTGAGCGCTAGAAAGCATGGCATTCTGCTGCTAAGAGGGTGGTGCTCTGTCTTAAGTATGCTCTCCTTCTCTTCTGCTGGCGTCTTGTTCATGTTAGAACCTTAAAAAAGAAGGCATTATCTATATCATTTATACGTCAAACATACCAATTCTCATATGCAGATAAAAAGTTTAACTTATACATAATATATAAAATAAATCTATATCTGGTGGTGTTTGAAAAACTGATATCAAATCCACAAAAAACACTGGTCCCAGCTTTATCTCTGTGGCAGGGAGCTCTTAAGAGGAACACAGAGGTGCTGTAACGTCTCTGAAGCTGCTTTATAGAGGAGGAGTGGGATAACATAATTATATGAGCCCAGAGTCATTTCAGTCATTGAAGCCTCACATCTATAAATATTGTATCATTAAAAAAAAAGACATAAGGTTTTATAATAGTACTATTAACGTGTTACTTGTATTTACTTCTCTATATTTCACTAACGAGGAGGAAAGTCTTACTCTTTATAGTCATATCATGTCAGTGGTGGGGAATAACAACTGGGGATGAAAGCTTTATGTGGCGTATATATTCCTTACTTAAAATATTCTTAATGAACTTGGGCAGAAATTCGTGAATCACTCCTCCTACCATTGATTTTGTTTGTTTTGGCAAGAGAGGGACTTTTGTTTGTTTGTTTACTTTTGTGAGACAAGGTCTTCTGGAGCACAAATTGGGTTGGAGCTCATCTGGTAACCTAAGCTGGCCTTGAACTCACAGCAGTCCTCCTGCCTCAGTCATCTAACTACTTAGATTACTTGATGAGCCAAAATACCTTTATCTTTCTTTATTTTTTGAGATTAATATAATTAGAACATTTGTCCCTTCCCTTTTTTCCCCCCAAACCCTCCCAGAACCCCTCCTTGCTCCTTCAAATTCGTGGCCTCTTCTTTTATTGTGTGTGTGTGGGTGTGCATGCGTGTATGTGTGTACATATACATTCCTAAATATGGCCAGTTGGTGTACCTGTCCCTTGAGAAGACCATTTCTCCTGCTCTCAGCATTCCTCCGTTCCCTGTAGTTCTTTGAGGAGTTCTGTGAGCGAATGGGCCTTTTCTGTCTACTCTGGCATGCCCATCAGTGTCATGCTTGTTTAGCTCATGTTCAGGCAGGCATGTTGGTGAGGCTTTATGAGTGTGGTTTCTGACATTACAAGGAGACACAGTCTCAGCAGACTCCCTGATCTTCTGGTTCTTAAAATATTTCTGTTGCCTTTCTGCAATGTTCCTGTAACCGTTAAGTGTGGGAGTGGCTTGCTGATGCAGTTATTGGGACTAGGCTGCGTTTTGATCAGTTGTAGTTTTCTGTAGTTGCAAAGCCACGTTTCTTTGATGAAGGGTGAAAACCACACTTACCTCTGGGTATAAGGACAAATGTTTAGATTGTTGGCGATTGTGCTGGTTTAGTAGTGGTTGTAGATTCTCTTAGAGTATCCATGACTTCACAACACTGAATAATTAGCGAGGGTTCCAGTACCAGGCATGGTTTCCCTCTTTTTGACCAGGTCATTAGTCCACTGAGAGAGCTACTGGTTGCCGCTAAGGTCTGCATGTCGCTGCTGTGTCCTTAGGATTGTTGTGCCATGCTAAGGTCTGCCTGTCACTGTTGTGTCCTTAGGATTGCTGTTGTTCATAGGTGTCACAACTGCGTGGAGCTGTGGGTGGCTTGGTTGGTTGCTTGATTGGTTTGTAGAAAGGTAAGGCATAGATGTTTGGGTCAGAAAATTGTTTACAGATAAAAGTTACTTGAAGGATTTTTATCTACTTCATACTTTTCTGGACTCAGTACCTGCCACATACCTCTAAGACTAGGATAGTGTGTATTTTGAGAACAGAAAACTATTGATTTGAATTCTTTTGAGTTTTGGCAATAAATTTAATATATTACAGCTTATAGAAATGGGTAAAAGTGCTTCCTGGGCAAACATGAGTACCTGAGTGGATAGAATCCTGAGCACCACATACAAAGTCATGCTTGTGGGTGGCAGACAAGTAGATCCTGGAAACATGCTGGCCAGCCATCCTAGCTGAATGGTGATCATGTAGTTCAATGAGACTGTTCTCCAAGAATAAGGACAGCAGAATGGAAGACACCCAACATCCCCTCCCCCCCAACCTCTGTATGTGCATGCACCACATATTCATCTGTTATGCACTCACAGCACACATGCATACACATGAAATTTAATGTTGCAGTTACAATCAAACAGTTTTATTTATGCTTCAGTTTTTTAATCTTTCTGTTTTATAAGGACAGTTAGTAAAGTTTCAGTTAGCATCTGTACTATTTAGGGGTAGACAACACTGGAGAAAAAAGGGAAAAGTACTGATTGAATCAATGCTAATTTTAGTCTTTTCATTAATTATATGAGCTTAAAGGATATCCTTTCCTAGGAAAAGGTACTGTAGCCCGATGTTTGTAACATTGTCATAAAATAAGTTTGACAGTTACCAGCAGTACAAAATATGCTAAAATACTGGCTCGGTTGTCATACTTAAAAATATAACTAACAGTGATAATACTTAATGGCTTTTCTTTCATACTCATAGACCAAATTGGTAAAATGAAAATTTATACTTAATGGGAAAAGAGAACTAAATTTTTTTCTTAAGACAATATATTTTATTTTCTAATGTAAGGAAATCAGAATAATAATACTTTAAATACTTGTATATAAAATAAAAATCAATGAACTGTGTGAAAAGAAATTAGATAATTGTTAGGAATTTATTCTTTCATTTCAATAATACAAGCTGGATTTTAAGAGCTTTTGAATATTTCTGATAAATATTCCAACTGGAATGTATAATTATATCTATCTAATTGGACTTAGCTGAATTAATTTTCAGTGGTTGGATCTGCTTTGCTCAAAACACTTCCCTGGGATTGTCTCATAACTCTGGGAAGCAAAGATCAAAGACTATTGAGTTTTACTGTATTTCATATTTTAATGCAGAATATTTATGTACTAAGAGAAATATACTTTGTCATGTGAAGTAAGTAGAGCTGATGTTTTAAATTAAGTGCAGCAGTTTAGAGAGATGCATATTGTATAAATGTAGGGTTCACAGGCCTGTCTCTTATTAAGGCTAGCTTGTTTAAAATATTTACAGGAAAACTACTTTGGAGAAGATGACATGTATATGGATTTTGAAGAGGTTATTTCAAGTCCTGTTTTATCACTGTCAACATCCTCCAGTTCTGGGTGGACCGCTGTTGGAATGGACAATGACAAAAAGGAAAATGAAAGTTCAGCCAAGTCAATTCATCCACTTGCTTTGCGTCCCTGGGATATTACCGTGCTTGTTAATTTGTATAAAGTTCATGGGCGTCTTCCTGTGGTAAGAGTCTGGCTTATACTGTGCTATCTGTCTAGCATAGGAAGCTGCATATTTGTGCTTTGGTATACCTACATAAGAAAAACTTAAACCCAAGAGCTTCGAAAGGTATCTGTGTTTTTCTTCATTGTATAATTATTTGATCATCAAGGATTTTTACTTCTTTTTGTTGCTGTTGTTTGTTTTCATTTAAGCTCCTTCTTGTCCTGTGTAACTTCAGAACATTTTGCTATGATGTTGTAGTAACCTAGTGGATATTCTAGAACATGACAAACTAGTTTGGTGTGCATTCTTACTGCATAGCACTGACCTCCCCCCGCCCCCACCCTCCAAGCCCAAAAAGGTTCAGGCTTGGCCTCAGAGGTTGACTTGTGTTGTGGGTTTGGATTTAGTCTGGTTCTGCTTCACTTGAAGCTTGTCTTTGAACCCGTTGAGGCTTCCCTGGCCTGACATATTATCCCCAGAAGCCAGGGGCTTCAGACCCATGCAGGGATAGGGGACTCTGGAACATTGTGTCGTAGACTGGCTCCAGGACATACACCACCTTTGCATAGCAGAAGTCGTCTCTCGTTCTTATGTTGTTAAAAAGGGGACACATTAATTAGTTCGGTCAGTATGCACTGGTATTCCCTTTGAAGAATAAAAATTTCTTAAGCGTGATAAATATTATTTTTGAACTTTGTGTATTGATGGTGATGTTTTATTTAACTCTAGCATGGAACTACCGATGGTCCTGAGTGCCCAACAGCATTCTTGGAAAGATTGTGTTTTGAAATGAAAAAGGGATTCAAGGAGACCATGCTGCAACTTGTCCTGTCACCCCTGAATGTGTTTGTCAGTGATAATTACCAGGTAATGACAAAGTGACATATGGTAAAGACAAAATATTGTCTAATAATGACTAATAAGTACCTGTGGGATCAAGTCAGTGCTAGCTTCCATATGTGGTTTCTTTTAAAGTTAGATTTTTAATTTTACTGTAGTGGTGTTTTGTAAGTATGTGGACATACAGGAGTTGGTTGTAGAGTTCATCTTTTTCTTGTGTCTTTATTTATGTGATCCTAATCATGCTTTACTTTTATTGCTTTTAGAAATGGAATGAGATAGTATATGATTTTCTGATATGCTTATAGATGGCAAATGATTTCTATAAACCAGTGTCATAAAACAAATCTAGTCAATGATTCAATTCTTATTCACCTAATGTACTTACACAATATCTTGAAATTTACTTTGTCCTATTCTTTGGCTCTCTGTTGGAAGAGAACTCATGGCACTAACCAAATGTAGACTTATTTTAATCCTGGATAGATTGTCACTTTAATTATTTTTTAAACATCAAACAGTTTTTATTGGTGTGTGTTACTATATAAATGTGTGATGCCAAAATATAAATGGAATATAATGTAAGGCAAAAATATTGAAAATAAGAAAGGCACATCTCCAGACCTTCAGTAGGTAATCACTTACGATGAATTATGAGTAGCTGATGACTTTATTTTAAAAAGGACAGTCATCTTCACTTTTAGAAAGGACAGTCATCTTCACTTTAAAAAGGACAGTCATCTTCACTTTCTGTTTTGACTACAGTTGTTTGTAGACTTGCTAAGGATCCAGGCTTGCTTTAAACTTGTAATCTGCTTCTTGAGTGCCAGGGTTCTAGGAAAGAACCAACATGTATGAATAATTTATAGACTTTTATTTATTTATTTTTAAAATTTTTAGAAATTCTATTAAAAATTGGTTCTTATAATACATCCAAAACACAGTTTTCTCCTCCCTTTAGATCTCCCAGCAACCCACAACCTCCAAGAGGCAGGTCCTCCAAGAGAGAACAGCCAAACAGGACAAAAGAAGGTAGAAGAAGGCAAGGAAAAAACCCTCCTATAAAGGCTGGACAAGGAAACTCAAAAGGAGAAAGAGAGTTCCAAAAGCAGGCAAATAAGTCAGAGGAACACCTGTTCCCACAGTCAGGAGTCCTGTAAAAACACCAAGCTAACATCCATAACATACAGAGGATGTGGTGCAGACCCACGCAGGCCCTGTGCTTGCCAGTTCAATCTCTGTAAGCCCAGAGTAGTTGATTTGGTGGGCCATGTTCTCCTCATATCTTCCATTCCCTTTGACTCTTATAATCTTGCTCCCCATCTTCTGAGGAGGGATTCTGCAGGGAAGGGACATGATGGAGACCTCCAAGTTAGACTCTATCTGCAGAATGTCTGGTTGTGGGTCTCTGCCCCTGCTCCCATCTGCTGCAGGAGGAAGTCTTTCTGATGATGACTGGACAAGGCACCAATCTATGAGTGTGGTAGAATATCATTAGGAATCATTTCATTATTTTTTTCCAGGAATATTTGGTTTTACCCTGGGTCTCTGAACTATCCTGGCCATCCAGGCGATGTAGGGCATGGGCTCTTTCTTATGGCGTGGGCCTCAAGATAAACCAGACATTTGGCTGGCCACTCCCACAAGTTGTGTGCCACCATTACCCTAGCACATCTTGCAGGCAAGACAAATTCTAGATTGTGCTGGAGTCTAGGTTTCTCTTTCCATAACCCATAGAGTACCTTCTTGTGCCAAAGAATCTAGGGGTGAAGGCTCAGTGTCTGTACCAGCTCTGCCTCTCTACATTCAATAAGCTGCGGGGATGCTGTCCTCATCAATGGGACTCTGCTGTCAGATTGTAACCCAGTCCCATCACCGGAAGCCTTGCCTGACTACAAAAGGTGGCCACTTCAGACTCTTTATCTTTTAGTACTGGAGAACTTCACTGGTGTCACCCTCATAGATCCCAGGAAGTTTCTACTGCGCTAGGTTTCCACTTATTTGTAAAATTTTATTCTTTGTATTTGTATATTTGATGCACCTGAGATCATAATAGTAGAAAGTCTGTATTTAGTAGGTGCTAGACAATGTTTTTATTTTTGTCATAAAATGAGTTTTCCTTTTTTAACTTTCAATTGAAATGATTACAGATCTTTAGGAGTAACAAAGATCCTAAAGGAAGGGTTCTGAATGTACCGCTCCACCCCAATTCATTGATAGTTAAACTTTTACATAATGATAGCTCAGTTTCAGACAGCATAGTGTGTTCATAGTTAGGCATCGTGTTGTCACATGTGTATTCACTTCACTAGAAGAAAGAGACAGAACTGTCATTACAGAAACTTCATTTATTTAAAGCTTTAGCTTGTTATAGAATTTGAAAAAAACATGGACCCTCTTTTCTGTGATCAATGGGCTGCTACAGTTGGTTTGTATTCTGAGATAGGTATTTGTGGAAAGGAAAGGACAGCCATCTTGGTTTGTATTCTGAGATAGGTATTTGTGGAAAGGAAAGGACAGCCATCTTGGTTTGTATTCTGAGGTAGGTATTTGTGGAAAGGAAAGGACAGCCATCTTGGTTTGTATTCTGAGATAGGTATTTGTGGAAAGGAAAGGACAGCCATCTTGGTTTGTTTGTTTTGCCTTGAGGAAATTGATAAAGGGGGTTTTTACTTTCTTATGGGTGAATTCTAAGAATCTTAGATAAATTCCTATTTTTTCAGATTACCAAATCATGCTTCAACTTTTGATTATCACAAAAGGCTTTACTGGATTAAAAAAAAATGTTGAGCTCAGTATGAAGTTTTACATTAACCCATATTATTGAGGTATATATGAGTTTATAAGGAGCTGAAATTTTAAAATTGATTTAATTGAGAATTAGAAAAATAATTTATAGGAAGGAGATATGAAGGCAGTTATAGAAATCCTGTTCGTGATTTTGCTTCCTAGATTATTGAACTTCATATTTCTTTCCAAAGACAAGGGTAATGTATGCAAACTTCTGGAATTTCTTACCTTGCTCACATTCTGTTAGAGAGCATTTGTTCATTTGTCTAGATTGTTTAATGTGCTTTTGTGATAGGAAGCTTCATAATGGGACCCCTCCCAAGGGCCATTGATGAGCCATTGAGCCTGTCACTATTACTCTTGGAGGCATTACTCTTAACTCTGTGCTTTAAAGTAAAGGATCTGAAGTGCAGTAATTGCTGCTATGTACAATTATGAAGCAGCATACCTTTTTACTTCACAGTCTTTCTGACCGTGCTGCCTGTGTGAGTGAATGCGTGTGTGCATGCATGTTTGTGTGTATTAGTAGAAGTCAAACCCAGTGCTTCATGTGTGCTAGGCAACATTCCATCACTGAGCTAGGGTACATCTCCAGGCCTGTATGGTTGTGTATTTTTTACGTTTTCTTTGAAACAGGGTTTCTCTGTGTAGCCTTGGCTGTCCTGGACTCTGTAGACCAGGCTGGCCTAGAACTCACAGAGATCTGTCCGCCTCTGCCTCTCTGAGTGCTGGGATTAAAGGTGTGTGCCACCGCGCCTGGTTATGTATTATTACTAATGTTTTGTGAAGCCAGTGTATCAAGGCACACTTTGTTTTAGGATATAGTATGTCTTAGATACTTAATCTCAGCCACAAGGCTTAAAACGATTCTGAATGTCTTAGTTTTTCTCTAAAAGACATTCTTTTCGGTAGTAAGTGTGTAAATCTGTGAGATAAAACTATCCTTTTATTCATAAAAGTAGTCTTCGAAATCTGTACTAATCTTGGTTCCTCCTTCCCTTTTCCTATCTTCTCAGTTTTATAGTCTTTTCTCAGTTTTCTTCTGTGTTTTGGTTTTTGCTGTTTTAATTAATTTATTTATTAAGTATACAATGTTCTGCCTGCATGTATACCTGCATGCCAGAAGAGGGCATTAAATCACATTATATATGGTTATGAGCCACCATGTAGTTGCTGGGACTTGAACTCAGAACCTCTGGCAGAGCAGTCAGTGCTCTTAACCTCTGAGCCATCTCTCCAGCCCCTGTCTTTTAATAGCATGATTCCCAGCCTCCCCACAAGATTGGCCTCTTACATTCCCTGTCAGAATACTAACTTGCTTTCATTCATGTTACCAGTCTGAGATCTGCATACTTTCAGGATTTAGCATCTATTCTTATGGTGGGCCCCATGTTTAGATGTTGTAACACTTCAGCTGAACAAAAAAAGCCAAGATTAGTTCTGACATCTTACTTTCCAGAAAGAATAATTTTATTGTTCATATCCATGGACAACAAAGCAATGAGAAATTAAAGTGTGCTTTCTTGGACTTCTTACCATCTTGTTGTTTTCAGCAGCGACCTCCTGTAGATGAAGCACTCAGAGAAGGTCACATCAATTTGTCAGGTCTCCAGCTGAGAGCACATGCCATGTTCTCAGCTGAAGGTCTTCCCTTAGGAAGTGACTCCTTAGAATATGCATGGCTCATTGATGTGCAGGCTGGAAGTCTTACAGCTAAAGTCTCAGCACCACAGGTAGGTTCTCACAGTACTGTCTCCTACCATCTCTGTTTTTTTTACTCTAACCTTTTTAAGAGTCCCTGTATGCCAGCCTGATGCTCATTGCATTCCAGTAATGCCATTCTAATGGGAGCCTTCTCAACACTCAGAATTTAGCAACAGACAAATTACTGTTAAGTTTTATTTTTCTGAGCCATATATAATTGACTGGTATGTACCTCCATATAATACATGAATTTTAGACTTTTTTGGGAGGGGGAAGATGTTCCAATATTGGAAGGCCAACTACTACTG
This sequence comes from Acomys russatus, assembly GCF_903995435.1. Classification (NCBI taxonomy): domain Eukaryota; kingdom Metazoa; phylum Chordata; class Mammalia; order Rodentia; family Muridae; genus Acomys; species Acomys russatus. The sequence continues at coordinate 16,105,745 of NC_067151.1, forward strand.
TATTTTCCAGTGCATAAGATGACTGTGTGTATAAGACGGCCCCCAACTTTTCCAGTTAAAATACAGAGTTTGGAATATACTCACCATATAAGCTACCCCTCTTCCAACTCACACCCTGTGCAGCAGACTCGGGCATTTGTCTGTTTGTAGGCAGGGCACAGACAGCCAGTGCCAGCCTACACTGCCCCTTTAAGATGCGCTCCACATTCAACCGCACAGCCCTCCAAGTCAAATGGGTGGGTTCTAGTGGAGAGCCAATCCATGCTCACATTCTCCTCCTTCGGGGTCAGGAAGATGCGTGCAGCTTGCTCCTCTCTGCCTCATACTCTCCACACAGAGTGGGAATTGGCCGCAGCACTCCTTGCTATATAAGCCAGACATATAAAGCAAGGGAAAGCAAGCTGCAGGCAAGTACCTGGTGTATAAGACTACCCCCGACTTTGGCACGAATTTTTTGGGGCTAAAAAGTCACCTTATATGCTGGAAAATATGGTAATTTTAGCTTTAATAATATTACTTACAGAGCAGTTATCATCACTTTGTATTTTTCTCCATCTTATGTGTTATGTGGAATCACATTATTTTAATTCATAGGTGACTTTATGTTTATTGTGCTAAAATAAAATTTATATAGTCTAATTGATGAAATTATGTATTTGGAGTGACATTCTGTGTACCAGTCTCAATACACTTATTGTTAACAACTCTAATGCATTATAAAATCAAGGGTGTCTTTAGTATCTGAATTATTCTGTTCACTTAAGCTATTACATAGACAGAATTGCTTTAGTCTTCAAATATCTAGTTTTTTAAATCTGTAACTTGACAGTATCATAAGTAATTAGAATTTTCAAAATTAAAGAGGATTTTAGGTGCCTTTTTGTGCAGTTACCTATATAATAGATCCAATTAGCTTTAGAAGAAGAGTAAAGGTACAACCTGTGGTTTAAAACTTCAGAAGTTGCCAAAGTGGAGTTTTTAGTTCAAATTAGTTTTCATGTAACAATGTATTTTTACATTCACAAATAAAAAGCAACAAGCTTATAAATGATATCAAGATAGAAAACCATTGGCTAGCCAGTATTTATGAAGTAGCAGTTACATAATTTTGAGTTCTTTCAGGCCATGTTAGACTTCATAAGCTATTGCATACTGAACACTTGTTTAGATTGCTAATAGTATTATCACCCTGTTATTGTCTGTAGCTGGCATGTCTCTTGGAATGGGGACAGACATTTGTTTTCCATGTGGTATGTCGGGAGTATGAACTGGAAAGACCAAAGTCAGTAATGATATGCCAACATGGAATTGATCGTCGCTTCTGTGAATCCAAGGTATGTTAACAAGTGTGCTGGCAATACTATAACCATTCACTGCTCTTTAGAAATGAGTCAGGCTTTGCTCTAAACAAATGGACATACCCATGAAGTTAACTTTCAGTTAATAACATTGTAAATTCTTACTTATATAGTAGTTCTAAAATCATGCTACTATGAAAACAATTCACAAATATAAGAGTTTTGTATTAATTTACATATTTTACTACTAAAATTCTATCTTATTCACTGTTATACTGTCTACTCATTTGTAGTTTAGCTGTGCATATAGAGATTGAGAAATTGAAGCAATAAGACCACGTAAGTGCCTTATGTAACTCAATTCACACACTGTCCTGAAACTTACTGTCAGTATTGGCAATTGTCAGACTTTTGATTCCACAGATTGTTATGTTCTTTTGAGAATACTGAGTTGCTTCCAGGTTAGACACCCCACAAGTGTCATGGAGAATAGATGGGAGCCTCTACAAACTGTTTACAGTGACATTGAAATGCATAGTGTCATTGTCACTACGTGCCCTATGACAGGGTCCTTTGCCCCCTGTTTGGGAAGTATGCATGCCTCAGAAAATAGAAATCATGGCAGTTTCACACAGGAAAAGTAATCATAATTGTGTAGCAAATAAGATGTGTCAATTGAATCATTCTTTTCCTAACAGTGCCTCCCTTTATGTTCTTGCTGTGCAAATTGTATGTTACCTCACTAAAATTTTATGTTAAAAAAACATTAATTCCCACAAAAAACAAACGGCAAAGTGTTTGCATTGCTACTAAAGGTTTTACTAGCCCGGCATAGTTTCCATGTGGTATATTCACTCCTTTAAGCTGTACAATATAAGTTTTAACACGTGTGTGTAACATGTAACCAGCTGTATGCATGTGTGTAGCCATTAGCACAAGTACAGATACAGAACATTTTATATCTCGGAAATTTTTTTTCCATTCCAGTCCGCCCTTGCCCTGCACAGCTACTGATCTGTCTCTTTTGTCACTTCATATTGTTTTGTCTAGCTCCAGTGTAAACTCTTTGTTATTGTTGTATGTGTGTGCATTTGCTATGTGCCCATGGGTGCTCGTGTACCTCAGTTCTTGTTTAGTGGTCAGAGAACAGCTTTATGGATTCAGTTCTCTCCTTCCACATTTATGTGAGTTCTGGAAATTGAATTTATATCAAGAGGCTTGCATCAGCAAGGATTCTTACCTGCTGAGCCGTCTTGCAAGCTTCTACTCTAATTTTTCCTAAGAGGAAATCCATCAGTATTGGGCATTGATTGCCCTGAAGAGCAACCATTTTTTCTTGTGCCTATGCCACTAATGTACCATACATGTTCTTTGCCCAGGCAATACTCACGACTTCCTTTTCACCACTAAGTTCATTGAAGTGGGGGTATGTTTGTTTTCTTCCAACCTAAACACTGTCAGATCTACTTCAGAATCAAAGTGAAATGAAGTTTGTGTGTATTATTCTAAAAATGAAAATATTTATAGTTGATTTCCTTGTGGGTGGTATGAAAACATGCATATGTGACAAATGTGTGCCTGTGCATGTGATTTTCATAGGGAAGTCTTATACTTGTAAATGCTATGCAGTGTTATATTAAGCTTGTGATATGTTTACTTCATCAATAATAAGTAATAAATATTACATATATAATATATCTGCATATTGTATGAATTATAAATATATAATTATATAGTATAATATACAATATCTATTATAATATTACTGTATATAGCATAATATACATATAATATAATCAGAGAGAGAATAAGAGATTTGCTACTTTTGAAATTGGTACATGGTTACACAAGGCTAGGTTTCTGGTGAGTTCTTTTGATTTCTGATTATTTCAGCTATCATAAAACAATGAAATTCAGTTGAGAAAAATATTATTTAACAAGAATTTTACTTAAGTGAGATTTGACTAAGTGTCAAAATAATGAATTAATAGTTGTACTGTCCTCCTTTATTCTAGTTGAGCTGTATTCCTGGGCCTTGTCCAACATCAGATGATTTAAAGTACACCATGACTCGTTTAGCAGTAGATGGAGCTGATATTTATATTGTGGAACATGGTTGTGCTACAAATATAAAGGTAACCATTTGTTTATCTCTTAGCCAGGGTAGTTCATTTTCTTTTCACTGAAGTAAATCTTTATAGCTAGAACCTTTTGTATGGTGTAATCTCATAGACTATTCCTACTTTTACTCACGTCTGTTTTCTTGAGTGTTGTTTCTGTTAGCACTTCCACCTCTTTTCCACAGTGAGTTACCATAACATTGATTCATGGCAGGGTGTAAAGTAGCAGGTTGCATTTATGTTCATGGTATAGTATTTTTTAAAAGATAGTACTTTGAATTAACTAAAAACCTGGCTGCATGGCACACATCTACACTCCTACTACCCCAATGGCGAGCTGGGAGGTAGAGAGACATGAGGACTGCCCAGAAGCCGGCAGGCCAGTTAGAATTGACAAATAGCAGTAGAAATAAGAGAGATCTTGGTTCAACAAGGTGGAAGGAGAGAACCAACTTCTGGAAGCTGTCTTCTGACTTCCACATGTGTTCCATGACACATGCTAATAGTGTGCTCTTCCTCCCTTCTTCCTATCCCTCTCTCACTAAATAATTATGAGAAGCTTTTGCTTTGAATGTTACAGCGGGACTTCCTCAGACCCTCCAGCCATGTACTGAGCACAGAGGCTTATTAGTATTTTAAAGCCTAGCCCTTGCCTTGGCAGTCTCCTGACTACTCCATCCTGACTATTCCTGACTCGCTCTGCTCTGTTCTGTCCTGTACTCTCCATGTCCACTAGCGAAATCTCTGATTTCTTCTGCCAGAATCCCTCTCTCTGCCTGGAATCTGCCTTCCACTTCCTGTCCAGGTGTTAGCCCCCATTAGCGGGCAGCTTTTTATTAATGCCAATCAGATACAATTCTAGATTGCCTCAGGCAGGTAAGGAAGGAACAAAGACTTACAAAATATGAGACTGGTGATGGGCCATATAAATAACAATACCAAGATCCTAGCTCTCTGCCTGTATGGAATTAACATTTGAATATTCAAAGATAGGCCTTCTCACAGTGCCCCCCAACAGAGCGGCTCTTGGTTTTACCCATTTATATTTCTTTTTGGCTTCTGAAAGCATCTGCTTACCACCTCTGCTTTATGGATTTTTATTATTTAAATCCAGCCCTGCTATGTTCCTGCGGTTTTGCTGCTTCGTACTTTGAATACTCTACCTTCTCTTGTTCCTTTGTAGTTAGACTCCTTTATTTGCATCTGCTCCTTAGAGTCACTTATCCATTTAGTTCTGTGTGGGGCGTAGAAACGCCATGCGTGTGTATGGAGGTCAGAGGACAGGTAGGAGTTGTTCTCTCCTTTGACCCTATGGGTTCTGAGGACCCAACTCCAGGACTGACAGCATGTGTCCATTCCCCACTTTGTCTGTCTCACCAGCCCTGCTCTAAACAGGTTTTTTTCTTATATTTATGTATTTGTTTTTAGTGTGTGTATTGGGGTACACACACGCACTCAGTGCCTCGGGATGTGTGTGTGCGCGCGCGCACGCGTGTTTGTGTGTGTATGTGTTGAAAATTAGAGGACAACTTGTAGGCTTTAGTTCCTTCCATCCACCATTTTTTTGTGGGCACCCCACTCAGGTGGGGAAGATGGGTGGCAAGCTCCCTTACCCACTGCGCCGCTACACTAACCTTGCCTCCTTAGGTTTTATTGCATGTCTGTTATTGAATTGTACCCTTATTTTCTTCCTTTCTTTTCCTTTGCTATTTCCCCCTTTCTTTCCTTATCCTTTCTCTTTGTTTCTTCCACCGATCTTTTACTTTATTTTAGGTAGTCATCAATTCTGTAGTTTCTGCTAATATGCTTAAAAATACTGAAGTTAAAGCTTTGTTTCTTTTTCTAATTCAATTGTAGATGGGTGCAATTCGAGTTGCAAACTGTAATCTTCACAATCAGTCAGTTGGGGAAGGAATAAGTGCTGCAATTCAGGACTTTCAAGTGAGACAGTATATTGAACAATTAAATAACTGCAGGATTGGACTTCAGCCAGCAGTGCTACGGAGAGCCTACTGGTTAGAGGCTGGGTCAGCCAACTTAGGTCTTATTACAGTTGATGTTGCACTAGCTGCGGATCATCATTCTAAACACGAGGCACAAAGACATTTCTTGGAAATTCACGATGCCAGAACTAAAAGGTGGGTGAAAATCTTTTAAGAGTAGGGGTATCAACTTCCATTGGGAATTATTGGATAAGTTTAGAGGAAATTCTACGGTTGCAGTGGATTAAACATGACTGTGCTACTGTACCTTATTGATTAATGTCCAGAGACTTAATATTTATAAGTAAATGTATCAGTTGAGGTTCTGTAGTGATGGTGTGGTTTTGGAAACAACATTATTATTTTTTCTAAGTCCGTGCTATGTATTTTAACAATGATAACAACTCAAATTATGGATTCCAGATAGCATTTTATGAGACACTATTCTTTTTCTCAGCTCTGTACTTCCAAGTCATTGCTCCTGGAAGCTGTCATATCATTAAGTGCTGCAGGCTTTCAAATTGGAGGGATGAGTAAGAGTACCTGCACCCGGTTTCCTTAGCCTTTAAGGGATGACTATACCTTTTAAAGAGTTACCAGAGCCTGTATTATTCTTAGTGCCTTTTCATCTTTTTTTGCTGTGGTACAGATGTGTTTTCATTTTGAAAGGTAAATTAATTAAAAGATATACTGTAATATTAAATGGTTATTTTGTTTACTTTGATTTTTATGTATAGTAATGATTGAGTTATAATTATCTACTTTTTGAAAAATTTCCTTAATGAGTTTTCTTCTGTGTTGTTTTTGTTTGTTTTACTTTGGGTTCTGTTTAGGTTATGGTTTTTGTGGCCGGATGATACTTTAAAGAATAAGAGATGCAAAAACAAGTGTGGCTGTCTCGGTGGCTGCAGATTCTTTGGTGGCACAGTAACTGGGCTAGATTTCTTCAAACTTGAAGAGCTGACACCTTCCAGTAGCTCTGCATTTTCAAGTACAAGTGCGGAGTCTGATATGTATTATGGCCAGTCGTTGCTACAGCCTGGAGAGTGGATCATTACTAAAGAAATCCCCAAAAGTGTAGATGGTAATGAACACGTGTTGTACGTCTGCAGCTATCCTCTTACCTCTGTCTGTGTGCCATTCTGAGAAAAGGCCTGTCATTTTATTCAATGTAATTGATTTTTTTTTTAGCAGTGTTATATATAGGGGTTAAAATGATCTATATTCATTTTGTAAGTAACTCAAAGTCAGATAAATGGAGTCTTTCTTTCCTTCTTTTGAGGGGTGACATAGGGTCAAAATAGTGTACTATTCAGACTTCCTGCTGGGGACAGTGGACAGCTTTCCCTCGGAGCTCAGCCTGCGCATGCCCTCATGCGTGTATGTTCCCTACAGCTCACTGCAGTTCACTTTTATAGAGTAACGTATCACCAGCAAGGTTTTTACTAATGCCCATATTACCAACCAATTGTTCAAGATATTTTAGTTGCCAATACAATTGAGCATGTGAAGAGAGACCTCACCTCTGAGCATACTCAGGATGGTGTGGTAGACACAGTGGTTTGACATGAGCAGTGCAGTTGTGGCTTTGAGTGTGTTAAGGTTTAGATTTAAGTGCTGCCTTTTCTCCAAAGACTACAAAAATGACTTTTCTTTTGGGCTTCTTAGTCAGATATCTCTAACAGTTAACTTTAAAGTTCACTGCTTAAGTGCCACATCACATAGATAAGAAATACAAAGACAAGTCTTGATATTTCATCAATATGCAGCATTTCCCCTTAGGTTACTCAAAAAAGAAATACTAACTTAATTCTTAGTTTTGGTTCCCCTCTCCCTTTTGGTAGATTTTTAAAATAAAAGGTAGTAGTTTTAAGAATTTTTATTAGACTGATTTCCTATACTTAGAAGCTTTTAAAGGAGACAGGCTACTGTGCTTAATCCTTGTATACTAGAATGCAAAAATGTGTACGTTATTTAGAGACATTTTATTTCAGGAATGTTACTATCACATAAAACTCAGAAGTATTAACACATTGCTATCTTTTTGTAACCTTTAAGAGACGTGTATTTTACAGTGTTGGCCCTGGCATCTTCCTCATTTCTTCCTCAGGCTATCATGTGACGTGGATGCTGTCCCTGCCAGTTGTTTGTTTGCTGACTCATTATTTTATGTTTGTGAAACCTGATCTTGCTATGTAGCCAGAGTGTTTTTTGTTTATGAGCCAGGACTTTTTTTTCTTAAGTGGTTCAGGGATGGCTGCGGGAGAGGGCAGATTGAGCAGGTTCTAGGCTATGGGGCTCTAGGCAGCTGAAGAGCTGTCCTTTTATCTCTTAGTGGCCACTCCTTCATTTTTATAGCAAATCATAGCACTCTTATGAAACTGACTAGGGCCGATCCACCCTAGCTGTGAATTCATTACTCTTTCCTCCATGTATTGCTTTGTGTCTAAGGTTGTTCTAGGCACTACAAGGACATCAATGAATAGAAGATGGTATAATCCTGCTCCTGTTCAGTTCTTTTCAGAAATTGTGGGAAATGTTTTAAAACAAGTAATCTAAGTGAAATACATGATGCCCTTGTATTAAAGTTTTCTGTTAAATATGAATTGTGTGCATAAGTCTGTACACATGCACATACGAGCTGGGATTCGAACTGTTCCTTCCCACATCCTGATCACATTCTCCACCGCTGACCTACCCTTAGCCCTGATCACATTCTCCACCGCTGACCTACCCTTAGCCCTGATCACATTCTCCACCGCTGACCTACCCTTAGCCCTGGTCACATTCTCCACCGCTGACCTACCCTTAGCCCTGATCACATTCTCCACCGCTGACCTACCCTTAGCCCTGGTCACATTCTCCACCGCTGACCTACCCTTAGTCCTCAAAGTATGGAAATGAAAGATTAAAACAAAAAAGCTTACATATTGTAGACCGTGGGCCAAGAATTTTGTAGACGATGTTTTGTAATGTGTAACATGTTACCATGTGAAGTTAGATGCGCGAGCTTTTAGAAAAAGGACAATACTGTAACATGCAGGTATATTAAAGTGCCATCTTATTTTTCATATTTTCCTGAAATGTTTATAGTCACTTAACCCACATTTTTTTGTTTAGGCAATGTGAATGGTATGAAGAGGAAAGAATGGGAAAACAAATCAATGGGAATAGAAGTAGAGAGAAAAACTCAGCACCTTAGTCTTCAGGTGCCCTTGCGGCCTCACAGCTCATCCTCTTCCTCAGAGGAAAGCAGCAGCTCCAGTGCTGCGCAGCCGTTACTGGCTGCTGAGAAGGAAAGTCCCTCTTCTGTTGCTGATGACCACTTGGCCCAGAAAGATTTCTTACAAGGTACCAAAAGAGATGATGGCCAAGCAAGGTCAGTATTCAGTTAGACTTAGAAACTTGATTATAACTGGATTATAATTACTTAAATAGTAGCACAGGCAACTTCTTTCCTTTCCACTTCCTTATTTTAGATTTTTCTCTTTTGAACCTGAACATATATCAATTTGTCTTTCCAAATAAAATTAATATACTTTTGGCAGACATTAGAAAATGTTAAAATTTACTTATAATGGAAATATTTCTTATCCTAACACTCAGTGTATTTTTATTACTACTCCTATACTGTCCTCTGTTGTTGAACATTTCTTGGTCTTACATATTAACAATTGAACAGTCCCTTCTTTTGAATTACCTTGCTTTCAGCACGATTCAGTTTGCTTCCTCTTTCTTGGCTGTACCTTCTGTGTCCATTACCAGGCTCTTTTTCTTCCTCTTTGTACAGCCTGGTGCTGTTGCGTGGTAATGTTTCTCTGAATTCTGTTCTGATCCTTTCTATGCCCTTTCCTTAGCCGTCTTAGTAGCTATTTGGCTTACTTAGGTATGATGATAGCCAACATCTTTCTAATATAAAACCTACAGTCAAAATCTTTATCCCACTAGCCTAGGTACCTTGATATTGCTGTTTGGGTGCTTCATGGAGACCTTCAATTCAGTGTCATTAAAATGATTGTTTTAGTCACAGTTCTCTAGAGCAGTGGTTCTCAACCTTCCTAATGCTGCAGCCCTTCAATACAGTTTCTCTTGCTGTGGTGATCCCAATCATAAAATTAATTTCACTGTTTTCTCATAACTTTGATTTTGCTAGTTATGAGTTGTAATGTAAATATTATTAGAGGGAGAGGTTTTCCAGGTTGAGAACCACTACTCTAGAGTGGCAGAGCTAGTGAGTAGAGTGGGTAGGAAGAGGTGCCTCAGTCCTTCCCTTCTTCCCTTGTCTATAATAAAACACCTGAAATGTATTTTGCTGGATGAGCTTTTAGAAGATGTGGAAAGAAAAAAATAAATAAACCAAACAAATGTGCTAGTATTCCTGGATTTCTTTAAACTTTTGTGATGTTTAAGATGTTTCTTTTTTTGTTGTTGGTGTTGTTGTTTTGCTTTTTAACTTTATGGGAGATATGAATTCATGTTGTAATATTTTGCTATTTTGAATTAATATTGTATTGTAAAATTCTAGATTTCTTTGATTTGTAAAAAGATAAAAATTAGCGAAATTATTTTATAAATACTTCATATTGAAATTATGTGATGTGCTGAAAACAGAAACAGTTTTCCTCTCTTTTGTAGTATTCCTACAGAAATCTCAGGAGCCAGTCCTGTGTCTCCTAACACCCAAGATAAGTCTGTAGGACAGTCTCCTCTCAGATCTCCTCTGAAGCGGCAAGCTTCTGTGTGCTCCACCCGCCTCGGCAGTACTAAGAGTCTCACTGCTGCTTTTTATGGAGACAAACAGCCTGTTACAGTTGGAGTCCAGTTTAGTAGTGATGTCTCTCGAAGTGATGAAAATGTCCTAGACTCACCAAAGCAGAGGAGAAGCTTTGGATCATTCCCCTACACGCCATCAGCCGACTCTAATTCATTTCACCAGTATCGGTCGATGGATTCCAGTATGTCAATGGCTGATAGTGAAGCCTACTTCTCTGCAGCTGAAGAATTCGAGCCCATTAGCAGTGACGAAGGCCCTGGAACTTATCCTGGCAGAAAGAAGAAGAAAAAGCAAATGCAACAGATTGACTACAGTAGGGGTTCTATATATCACAGTGTAGAAGGACCCCTTACTGTCCATGGAGAAAGCATGGCAGATCCCAGAACGCTCCCATTCAAAACTCACCCTTCCCAGGCTTCCTTTGTTTCTGCGTTAGGTGGCGAAGATGAAGTCATAGAGCGTCTGTACATCGTGGAAGGTGAGAAAGCAGGAGAGACTGAGCAGATCACGTCGCAGCAGCCTGCGATGAGTTGCTATCAGACTTACCTTACCCAGTTTCAGGTAATTAACTGGTCAGTTAAGCATCCCACCAACAAAAGAACCTCCAAGTCCTCGTTGCATCGCCCCCTTGACCTAGATACGCCAACCAGTGAAGAAAGCTCCTCATCATTTGAACAGCTTTCTGTTCCAACATTTAAGGTACCAATCAAATCATTGTTTCCCATTAATAGACTTATATAGTAAAACAATTTTGTAGGTTGTTTTCAGAATTCTTGAGTCATTTCAGCTAGCTTTCTCGAAGATAGGCGTTCTGTTGTATATCAGTCCATGTAAAACAATTAGGTTACACGGTTATTGCGGAATATTATAAATGTTAACGAATTAAATTGAGGATGGCTTGAGCTTTCATTGTGTTAATGTGGTAAACCACCACTGCATTGCCACTGCTCCCAAGATTTGGATCAAGTCTTCTTTGTGAGTTCATATTTTCTCTGTCTTAAAAATAAGATTTTGGAGGCCAGAGAGATGGCCTAGTGGTTAAGAGTGCATAATGTTCTTCTAGGGGGCTGGAGTTCTGTTTTCAGCACCCACGGCTGGCTCACAGTCCCCTCTAACTCCAGATCGTGGGGATTGGTGTCTCTCTTTTTGCCTTCACGGGCACCTGTACTCATGTATATACACTCATAATTAAAAAATTTTTTAAATTTCTTTTTAAAATAAGATTTTGGAATTATTTTGAATAGGTATTTTTTTTTCCATTGGTCCCAGTTCAACTCAGTTGATTTTTGAATTATTATAATTTAGTGTGAATGTGGTTTCTGTATATGACATTAGAAAAACTGAAAACTTTTCAAAATATATAGTATATATTTTAACCAGTATAACTATATATTAGCCAATGTGAATCTTATCTTTAAAACAGTGAACAGTGTTTAGGGGTCTCGGGGTGTGTGTGTATGTGTGTGTGTGTGTGTGTGTGTGTGTGTGTGTGTCTGCCTGTTTCCGCTACATGCATTATGGGCACGTGCTTCCGTGTCCATCTTTTTACATGGGTGCTAGGGATACAAACTCAGCTTGTGATGTTTATGTAACGAGCACTGTACCACTGAACTTTATTCCCCAGCCCAAATTGATGAATGAGGAGTCACTGAGGATGAGAATCAGACCCAGGGCCACTGAATGACAGGCAAAGGCATGGTCATCTAAGCTTCTGTGTGTGGTGATATTCCTTTGTGTCATGTGGTTATCCTGGAATACTGGAACAGACTTCAGAAAAAACTAACAGTGTAAACAAGAACTCACAGTGGAGAGAGATTTGAAATTCCTGGTTTTCATGTCTTTATCTTTCTATTCATTACCCATTGAATGTTTGCTGTTAAATATTTACATAGAATATATCAAGATCATAATAGCAAGGCTATTTTGGGTATTCACAACTATTGCTTATCATAATAAAAATAATAATTAAGTTTTTAGACTGTAAGCAACATTTTATTCTATTCTAGGTCATCAAACAGGGGCTTACTGCTAATTCTTTGCTAGACAGAGGAATGCAAGTTTCAGGATCAACTTCAAAGTAAGAATTTTATTTTATTTTTTTTAGACATAGGATCTTATTATGTTGCCTAGCTTGACCATTAATTCTAGGGCTAAAACAATCTTTCTGCCTCAGTCTTCAGGCAGCTATGACTACAGGTGCCTAAAAATTTTGCATTTTTGAAGTTCATAGTGATAGTTCTTCCTGATTATGAGATTAGGAGAGTTTATTCTGAGTAATAACTACTTTGTACTTGAGTTTAGGCTTTGTTTTAAGAATAAAATACTCCAAATAACTTTTTGTGTAAGAGTAGATAAACATGTTTGCACATTTTAGGACAGGCCTAGCTAGTAAATAAATATATCAAAAATATTTTTGTAATGTGATATAATTGCTCTCTTTGACCAATATGCATTTTAGTACCTCATTTGGCCTTGTTTTGAGAAGTGTTTAGACTTGAAATATTACTCTGTGAGGTTTTTTTCACTGAAATAAATGTAATTTAAATGTTCATTTACTTGAAAGAAGCCTCAACTTCTATTCTTGTATGTCATTGTTTAAATACATGCTTTTCTGATTAAACTCTATAGCACACCATATACTCCACTGGACAAGAAAATTGTTGATAATACAGACGATGAAACATTAACAGAAGAATGGACCCTGGATCAGCCTGTTGCTCAGACCAAGACCACAGCCATTGTTGAAGTGAAAGGAACTGTTGACGTTGTTCTCACTCCACTGGTGGCTGAAGCTTTAGACAGGTGTTAACTTTGTCTAAAAATATAATTTCTGCTTTATAAGTGACACATTTAAGGGACATAAGTAAATGTAACACAGACTGTTCATTTAGGAGTGTATTAACTAGCTGAGCATGGTGGTGCACACCTGTAATCTGAGCACTCAGGGAGGCAGAGGTAGGGGTATCTCTGAGAGTTTGAGGCTAACCTGGTCTACAAAGCGAGACCAGGACAGCCAGGACTACACAGAAATGTTGACTTGAAACAAAAAACAAAACAAAACAAGAACAACAGCTTAAAAAAAAAAAAAAAAAGAAAGAAAAAAAAGTGTATTAACTAGCTATTTTAGTAAAGATGAAAATAGATTTTAAAGAGGCTGTGTTTTAGTTAATCATCTGATATGTTTACAAGCTAAATATATTATAATGTTATAATAATATACTTTGTCTTTTACATTTGGACTAATAATCATAAAATGATCAAAGACTTAGGAAGACCTTTCCTTTCATACTAGTTAATTGAGGAGATAAAGGAAAATTAATAGTTACTCTGTCCTCAAGGTGTGCATAGTCTATCAAAGGAGATAAAGCTGACACGAGTAGAAACCCAAATGAAACAGAACGAAGTGTAAATCATGTAGAGAATGAAGAGGAGAGGGGCTCAATAAAGACTACTTCTCATGAAAATACTCCTTTTGCTAGAAGGGTACATAGCTTTATTCTGATAAATTGTCAAGATTCTTGTAAAGAGTCACACTAATGAAAAATACAGAAAATTGTCCTTGGGAGATTCTAGAAGACTTACTGGTTTATGCCATGGTTGGTTGATATCCCTGGGAGCCCTGCTCGTTTCTCAAGGGAAATGGAATGGGAAAGGGGAGGTAGAGGAGAGGAGGGAGGGAACTGCGCTTGGGATGCAATATATGAGAGAATAAAAATAAACAAACACATAAATGGGGGAGGCCAGGTGTGGCGGCACACGTCTGCGTTTCTAGCACTTGGGAGGCTGAAGAGAGTCATGAGTTAGATGCCAACCTGAGTAGCTACAAAGCAAGACGCTGTCTCAGAAAACCAAAAATATCAATTCAGAATGTATTAACAATTGAAGTAGAATACCTGCATTTGTCAAACTACCTCCCCCACCCCCCCACACACAAATGCACAGTGCAGACACTTTTGGATATTAACACGTGTAAGGATTCTTCATTTGGGGGCTAGGATGGGGGATGCAAAACCATAGCGGCAAAAAATAATTAAGCAGATAAATGGGATTACAACAAATTACAAGTTTTAGCAGATATAATATATAGTTCACGGGTAGGAGAAAATATTTGTAAGCCTAATACTTGGCAAAGTGTGGATATCTAGTATATATTAGGAACTCCAAAAATCTATTAGCAAATAAACAACACAATTAAAAATGACAATAGATCTAAGTAGACATTTCTCAGCATTGATGTACAAATGCCAACAGGCATATGAAAAACTACTAATCACTGGGAAAATGCCAATTCAAACTATAGTAAGATGTTACCTCACCCCAATAAGAATGACCATTATAAAAAGGAAAATAGATTGCCGTACATTTTTATGCAAATGTTAATTAGTATAGCCCTATATTTAGGTTCTTCAGAAAGCAAAAGACAACTATGATTCAACAACCCTATTAGTGGGTGTATATGCAAGAAAATGAAATTAGTATGTTGTAGAAGCATCTTCCTCCCATGTGCACCAGCACTATTTACATAACAAAGAAGTGAAAGTGATCCATGCCACCCAATGACAAATTCTGTACATTTACATGGTGGAATATCGTTTAGCCATAAAACAATTAATCTCATTATTTGTGGCAATATGGATGGAACTGAAGGTCAGTAGGTTAGGTCAAATAAGCCTGGCACAGACAGTTGTACATGACAGCATTTGTGGCCTTGGAGACAGTTTGGTCTCAGGATTTTAGTGGAAGAATGATGAACACCAGAGTCTAGGGACAGAGAGAGAAGAGGTTGAGTCAACGTTAGGATCTCTGATGTGTACTGCTGATGTGCCCTTACGAAAGACAGGGTTTTCTAAAGTCTTCACCTTAAATAAGTGACATTCACAATGTCTACATGATACTGTTAGTATGTACAATCCTGTGTTTTTATGTATTGGGTAAAAATAAATTTAAAAAACCAAACTGTTGGATTTCATTTTAGAAAACATTGATCACTGTTTATGGTGGGTGAAAAATGTTCCTGCCTAATCTGAGGGTCTTAGTGTGAAGGTAGGGCTGAAGTTTCAGTTATGTTTTCCATGTAGAATTTCTAAATATGTAATTTAGAATTTTGCATTTCAGTATGGAAGAATTGTAAATATTCAAATGGTAGTAAGCATCACTGATTGTTTGGTAAAATGAGTCATAGTATTAAATGAAATTTCAATTTTTTATTTTCCTTTTTCTTTGATCAGATACATTGAAGCTATGGTTCACTGTGCTAGTACCAGGCACCCAGCTGCAATTGTAGATGATCTTCATACCAAAGTCCTTAGAGAAGCTGTCCAGAATAGCAAAACGACCTTCTCAGAAAACGTAAGATGTTTCCATTCAGTAGGCATAGCAAGTTATCTAAACGTGAAAAACTTAAATGTTTCAAAATTCTATCAGTAAGTTAAATTGGAATTCATCTGATATTTCACAAAAGGGTTTTATATGCATGGCTTCATAATAGTACAGATAACTACTGCGGATTAAGTAGTACTATTTAAAAAGCATAGCTTTATTTTTTCTTTTGTTTTGAAAGTGGCTTATTTTTAAGTCTTTTTTTTTTTTTTTTTTTTTAAAGTCTTGTCCTTAAGCAATGAATTTATGTGCACAGGAGTACAGGTGCCTACAGAGGCCAGTAGAGGGTATTAGATGCTGGGGACAGAAGTGTGTGAGTAACTGTGAGCTGCCCAACAAGGGTCCTGGAGACAGAAGTGTGTGAGTAGCTGTGAGCTGCCCAACAAGGGTCCTGGAGACAAAAGTGTGTGAGTAGCTGTGAGCTGCCCACAAGGGTCCTGGGGACAGAAGTGTGTACTCAGGGAGAGCACGGTATGTTCCTAAATGCCAGCAGTCTCTCCATCCTTCTGGTGGACGTTCTTTAGAATTAGTATTTTAGTACTTTCAGAAGCAAAGGTACATGTATTTTTTTTAACTTCCCTTTATTTTTATGTTGCTTTTTCTTCACCTGAGTGAATAGCTCCCTTTTCTGTGTGATGATAGCTTTATTCCTGCTGCCATCTGGCTGTGATACTCTGGTGGTCTTTTGATGATTCTCTTTTGATTTTCAAGATGATCCTTATCATATTTAGATTAGGAACCAGAGTAGAGATGACAGTGAGCCTGAGTATTTCTGGTGAACCAGTTGCTACTCATCCTATGTTGGCTTTGCGTATTGCTACATTCAAGTAGCTAGGGTAGAGCTGTATGCATAAAGGAAATTTGAATTAATCCCAATCCAGTAAGGAGCCAGTTTTCAGAAACCAAGTCAGCATCCAAGACTGTAGAAGCCAGGTGTGGTGGCACACGCCTGTAATCCCAGCACACTGGGAGGCAGAGGCAGGTGCATCTCTGTGAGTTCGAGGCCAGCCTGGTCTACAAAATGAGTCTAGGACAGCCACGGCTATATAGAGAAACCCTGTCTTAGGAAAAACAAAACAAAAAGGCTATAGAGTTGAGTTTTACTAAAACAACAACAACAAAAAACAAAGCAGAAAAACACACCCATTATAAAAATATACTATTACCATCTTTGCTTCTCTGTGGTTGGGTTTCATTTTAGTATATAGTACTTATTTCAGTCTGGCAAGCTGGTCCATCAGGTTTTGCTTGAACTTCAAGATTGAGTGTTCATGTCATGTGGATAGGAGGCGTGGTGACGACACGATGACCATACGCATTGTTGTGGATGATGGAGAACTTATGAAATGCTGGAAAATAATTCTACTCAATGCTTTCAGTTATCCCCCAAGCAAGATGTCCGAGGAACAAAAACAGAGCATCCTGTGATAGGAACAACGAACCCGGGACAGATTCAGACAAGTGTCACAACGAAGCAAGATAATGTGACAATTAAAGGTCTACAGGCTAATGTGAGCGTACCAAAGGTAATGCTAAGCTTTTCAGAATCACTGTCCTGATAGAGGAGAGCATATATAGTTTGTTTTACCTTTTACATTTGCTAAAGAGAATGTTAGTGGGCCAGTTTGCAGTATCAAAAGATATATTCCATTTTTTTGATGATTTAATGTAAATTTTGTATATTATAACTAGTTTACCATAGCAGACTGTTAGTAAATGTTTAATAAAATATTCCATATCCATCTAGTAAAAATTTAATTGTGTGGATTTTCTTATTGTTTGACAATTTTATGCATGCATATAGTGTTTTGATCAAGTCCTTCCAATTCCCTCCTATTGAATTTCTCCCCTATCCACTTTTCTACCACTTTTCCCTCCCACTTCCATGTGTGTGCTCTTTTTCTAAACCCATAGAGTCAACACTATAGGCTCTCTGACTGTGTGCGCAGCCTATGAGGGGCTATGTCCCTGAAGAACACTATAGGCTCTGTGACTGTGTGCGCAGCCTATGAGGGGCTATGTCCCTGAAGAACACTATAGGCTCTGTGACTGTGTGCACAGCCTATGAGGAGCTACGTCCCTGAAGAACACTATAGGCTCTCTGACTGTGTGCACAGCCTATGAGGGGCTACGTCCCTGAAGAACACTATAGGCTCTGTGACTGTGTGCGCAGCCTATGAGGAGCTACGTCCCTGAAGAACACTATAGGCTCTCTGACTGTGTGCACAGCCTATGAGGGGCTACGTCCCTGAAGAACACTATAGGCTCTCTGACTGTGTGCACAGCCTATGAGGGGCTACGTCCCTGAAGAACACTATAGGCTCTGTGACTGTGTGCGCAGCCTATGAGGGGCTATGTCCCTGAAGAACACTATGGGCTCTGTGACTGTGTGCACGGCCTATGAGGGGCTACGTCCCTGAAGAACACCGAGTGTCTCCCACTGCAGCTATCAGTTGACACGAGTGCTTCAGACTGAGCTAGGACTTTGTTGAGCCCCTATTTTAGCTGAGATTTGGCTAGCTAGTTGTTTTTAAGTATAATTTTTTGTTGGAAAAAACTCTTTTATACCATATATTTTGGTCATTTTTTTCCTTCCCCATTGCATCCCAGATCATTCCCCACCTCCCTACCTACACAACTTTATGCTTTATGTTTTCTCTCTCTCTCTCTCTCTCTCTCTCTCTCTCTCTAAAAAAAAAGAAACATACAAAAACTGCAAAAATAAATAAATAAATAATGAGGCAAAATGAGGGAAAAAAATGTACAAAAATATGATTGAGTTTATTTTGTGTTGGCCAACTACTGCTGGGCATGGAGCCTGCCCTAAAATGTCATTAATATACCCAATGAAACTGCATTAGAGAAAACCATTTTTTCCTTAGCCAGAGGATATCGGTTAGACACAGCTTCATGGTTAGAGGTGGATGCCATGTCTACTTCCCCTTTGCAGTGCTAGGGTCCCATCTGGCTTTAATGTGTGGGTCCTTGTGTGCATGGAGCTACAGTCTCTGTGAATTCAAGTGTGCATGAGCCCTGCTGTGTCTGAAAGATTG
Organism: Acomys russatus; assembly: GCF_903995435.1. Taxonomy (NCBI): domain Eukaryota; kingdom Metazoa; phylum Chordata; class Mammalia; order Rodentia; family Muridae; genus Acomys; species Acomys russatus. Next base: position 16,124,351 of record NC_067151.1, read on the forward strand.
TTCCCATGGAGACAACAATCTCCTCCAGCTCTTAGAATCTTCCCACTTACTCTTTTGCACAGAACCTTGATCCTTGAGGGGAAGGCTCATTGAAGACATTCCATTTAAGAACTAGAGCTCCGAAGTCTCTGTTTCTTTGTACATTATTCAGTTGCGTTGTTTGCATGTTAATCACCACCTACTACAAAGAGAAGCTTCTGTGACAAGGGTTAAGTGACGCTCTGTTATGGTATAGCAGTATGTCATTTCCATTTTGAAGCTCTGACTTATGGACATAGCAGTATGTCATTAGGAACCATTTTAGTCCTATGTTCCTCTATAATAATAGAATAATAGCAGTAGGTTTCTCCCCATTGTCTTTTGACCTATCTAGTCTCAGGTTCTTGGCCCCTTTAACATTGTTAGGTATGGAGTCCATCTCATGGAGTGGGCTTTCAACTCAATCTGAAAGTGGTTGGCTACTCCCATACTGTTTGCAACAGTTTATCTTGCAGCCATGTCATTGTTGTAGGTTGTAGGGTTTATAGCCAGAAGATATTTTCTTTTCTTTTCTTTTTTTTCCTTTTTTTTTTTTTACTAATTTATTCATATTACATCTCAGTTGTTATCTCATCCCTTGCATCCTCCCGTTCCTCCCTCCCTCCTTCCCGCTTTCACCCTATTCCCCTCCCCTATGTCGTGACTGAGGGGGACCTCCTCTCCCTCTGTATGATCATAGGGTATCAAGTCTCTTCTTGACAACCTGTTATCCTTCCTCTGAGTGCCACCTGGCGATATTGGCTGCCTTTCTCCAGTAGTGTGTGCAGTACCTGCCATTATCATAAATGCTAGGGCTGGCTTGATCTTATTCGAGTCTAGTGCATGAAGTCTGTCTTTTGTTAGTTGTGTGTAAGTCCAGTCTTATGTAGAAAACACTTTCTTAGCAGTCATTCACCACCTTAGGCTCTTAAGATCTTCCTCATCTCTTTCTCATTGGTATCTGAGGTTTGGGGTTGGGCGTGTGACACGAATGTTCTGTTTCTGATTGAGTACTCTTATTCTCTACATGTTGACAGATCGTAAGTTTCCATATTAATTGCCATTCACTTTAAAAGGAAACTTCTCTGCAGTTTTCTTTAAAAGTGTAAGTGACTACACTCCAGTCGGAGAACACACATCCACAAGTATTGTGGGCAATGCAAATTGGTCTTGAAGGATTTAAAAAAAAAACACACACACACACAAAATTGGGTAGGTATGCAAGGCAGGCATGGATCTGGGAGGAGCTAGAGAAATAGGAAGAATACAATCAAAAGTCAACTTAATAAAAAGGAAAGAGATATAGAAAACAGGTTCTTTAAGAAGTGTTGAGAAATGTATTAATGTGTGAGCAAAAAGATATACTTAGGAAAAAATTTAACACTGTGTCCATCTAGCAGAACAACATTAGTACGTTTTCTTCAGTCTGTCACCCACCTACCCAGCCACCAGTTCTTGGCCCAGTTAACAATTCCAGGTGTGAATTATTTCTTGATTAGGCCTTAAATCTAGTCATAAAGTGTTGATTACTCCCATAACATCTTTGCTACTATGCACTAGTGGGCATATCTTTGCAGGAATTATGGCTATTTTGAGAACTTAAAAATTTTGTCTTCATTACCCTCAGATAGATCTATATACTATTATTATTAGGTTTTTTTTTTTTTTTTACTTGTGTTTGTGACTTAGGTTTAAAATACAGTTTTTAACTTTTCAATTCTGAAATATGTGTTTTTGTATGTTAGGTTAACTTATGCTTGTTACAAGCCTCAGTGGAAGAATCTCCAGCTATAGTTCCTAGTAGAAGTGTGACTCATGTTTCCCTGGTGGCTTTGTGTTTCGACAGAATTGCTACGCAAGTTCGTATGAACAGGTGAAAAGATTTTATTAATTTGGGCCATGATTGTTGGATGTGAAAAACCTTAATTATCATAATTATTTTCAAGAAACACTTAGGTAATATTATTAGTAATGGTTTAGTTTAGACAGTGTTTCATTTTAAACAACATAGTTAAATATTTTTATTGTACTAAATTATTTAAATGTTAACCATGTGTACTTTTTTTGTTTTCACTAAGAGGTGTGGTTGAAGAGACTTCAAATAATGTAGACCCTAGTAAAACATCAAATTTTGATAGATACGTTCATGCCAGCAAGATGCAGCCTCAGTCATCTGGGTCTCTTAGGTCAAATGCTGGAGCAGAGAAAGGCAAAGAAATTGCTGCCAAGTTAAACATCCATCGAGTCCATGGCCAACTTAGAGGACTTGATACTACAGGTAAGCATCAAAAACTTGGTGATTCTTTGGTATTTGTAAGTGTCAGATTTTCCAAAGTAGAACATTTTCTTTGGAATACTGCAGCAAATTGACACTGTAAGGAAGAGAAAGGTATATCTATGTATGTTGTACTCAAGGTATTTAACTACTCCATAGTATAGACTATGCAGAATATAAAGTAAGTTTTTGGGGCCAATTAGGAATTACTTCATCTCTTTTGTTTTTTGTGTTTGGTTGGTTGTTTTGGTTGATTGGTTGTTTATTTAATTTCTATTTCTTGCTCATATAACAGAGAATACACACACACACACACACACACACACACACACACATACAGCTTTTAAATAATTGTATTATTAAAAAGAATTAATTGTAATATCAATCTAGTCTAGATAGACATTTTTCTTTAATGTCCCTAGTGAACAGCTCGCCAAGCCTTGAACACTCAACAGTATGGTCGAGTATCGCAGCAATACCCCAGCATCCTGGTACCAACTTGTCTTAGTTAGGGGTTTTATTGCTGTGATAGAGCGGCATGAACAGAGCTCAAAGCAGGGCAGGGCCTGGAGGAGCTGATTTGGAAGCCGTGTGCTTACTGTTTTAATGAATGCTGCTTACTGGCTCGCTCTTCATGGTTTGCCCACAACCCAGTCTTAATGGAGGCAGTTTCTTAATTGAGGTTTCTTTCTCTCAGATGTCTTTAGCTTGTGTCACGTTGGCATAAAAGTATCCAGCACAGGGCTTATTTCATCACCCTTTGTGTAAAGTCACATCATCTGGCCTGAGCCTTTCAAGAGTTCTTTTTTTTATAATAATCTGAAAACCATAGTCCGAAAACTGGGACAAAACACAGTGGTTTGAGTTGTAAAAGGTCTATAGTTGCAGTGGTGGCCTGTTTGCACTTACTTATTGTACCAAATCATAAGCATTACATTATGTAACTTGGAACCCACCAGCTAGAATAAAAGCTCATTACAAACAACAGTCTCCATGAATTTCCAAGGTACATTTGCGTAAAAATGCAGAACAAGTGGAAATTTTTTGCTTATGCATATGTTTGAGATTCTCAGTCTCATGGTATTTGATAGCTTCAGGGAGATGAAGCAGGTTTCTGAGTGCAGTACTCTGGGCTTTGTATTGTATAGCTGCATATCTATGGGAGTAGATGACTCACAAAATTAAATGTCTCACTTTATTCCTGTACTTTAAGTTCAAGAGACTTAGAAATTCAAGTAATTAAGTTATCAAAAAAAGTTGTGGGGAAAATGGAGGTATGCATTTGACTGCATTGCATCTGTAAGCAAGTGCATCATAGCAATGTCTAATAAATTGCAATTATATGAAATGTTAGTGTAAAGCTGTTGTCTTTCAGTAAAAGCTATACTTTTCCTAGGAAATAGTTTTTCCTGAGGCCACATAATTAAAATAAATTTGTAAATTATGAAAGCTTTTTAAATTACTTTACCACATATCTGGATTATTTAGACCCTTTTCACAGAATAGTCTTTCAAAAACAAATTGATAAATTCATTGTTAACGCTGGAATCTTCTTTACTTCTTTGTAGATCGCATTGTTTTTTAAGTGTTTTATTTATTTTTCTGCTTTTTCAGAATACTAAGCTGCCTTTTTAGGACAATCATTTGTTAACATCTTTTTTTTTTTTTTCTTAAAACAAAACAAAAATGTTCATTGTGCTCTTTCAATAACAGACATTGGGACCTGTGCCATCACTGCCATTCCTTTTGAGAAGTCTAAAGTCTTATTTACTCTTGAAGAATTGGATGAATTTACTTTTGTAGATGAGACAGATCAACAGGCTCTCCCAGATGTTACACGGATAGGTCCCAGTCAGGAAAAATGGGGCTGGATAATGTTTGAATGTGGCCTTGAAAATTTAACTATAAAAGGTAAGCTTCTTCCCCGCCCCCCAGCCCCACCCCCGAGATCTGCTTTAGAGCGGCTGGTTCAGTCCCACACTGCTGAAATGTGTTTTGCAGTTGTTTCTTGTAACAACCTGGATCAACACAATACAGCAGAAAGTGTGATACTTGGATTTATGTCTGAGGTGTGCGTAGACATCCCAACTATAAAAGTGGTATCTTTCCCACAGCCAAGTAGAGATTCCCTCTGTCCTGAAAGTCAGGGCCTCACAAAGCTGAAGGATTTAGAAATTACTGAGTTCACTGAACACCTCATTCTTTTCAGAGTTTAGAGCTTTGCCATATAAAAAGTTAATATTTCATGTGAATTCTTCATTAAATGAAAACTAGTGATTATCTACTTGTTTCTTACATAGGAGAAGGGGAGGGGGGAAGAGGAAAGGAGGAGGGAAAGTCTTGTGTGCTTATGAATGACACTTTGAAGTAGGAAAGTGGAGTTGTTATAAGACTTCAGGTTTAAAAAAAAAAGACTTCGGGTTTAGTCTTAAGTGGTACAGTAACTTCAAACCTCGTAGCTGTATGTCTACACCTGTTACCTGGTCAGTCAATCAGACACAACTCTTTTAGATAGGGAAAGGCTAGTAAGGGAAGTTATATACAGATATTTTAGAGTACAACAGTAAAACACATATCCACTCTTTTAACAAATGGCTCCTTTCATTTTTATAGGAGGAAGACAGTCTGGTGCAGTTTTATATAACACTTTTGGAGTTATGGGTAAAACTAGTGTCACAGAAAGAGGTGGAGTGCTGACATCTAACAATTCTTCTGATTCTCCTACGGGCAGTGGCTACAATACCGATGTCTCTGAAGATAACCTTCCGTGTGACCGAAACAGTCCTTCCTCTGATATAAATGGAAACTCAGTTTCAGATGAACAAGTTGGTGAATTTCTAATGATACTAATAACTTAGAATTAGAGAAGTACATACTTAATTCAAAATCAATTTCTGGAGCGTATCTCCTCGTTGTTTCCTCTTTTCAGTTGTAACATTTTGTTAAATATACTATGGCTAGACTATAATTCTAGAATAGGTGCAGGAATATATACCTATGGGGCATCTTTCTGCCCAGTATAATATTTAGGATAATACTCTGCTTAATGTTATATACATAATAAATATTTGTTAAGTAGATGAATTTATAGAACTTAAGAAAAATAGGCCTTGATTAGTTAATTAGGTTTTGATGAATTCTAGAATTCACATATATGTTGTTATTGGTGATATTTTATATAGGCAATAAATATTTTTATCAACATCTACATATTTTGGATACCGTCTTAAGTAATACCTTATATTCAACTCATTTATTATTTTTATTGTGGTGGAATTTAATTGTGATGGATATGGTAACAGCAAAAATACTTAAAATTCCATATTGTGGAAAAGCTGGATCACTAACTGGTGGCCTTGGACAAGCAAGTTTCTTAGCCTTTTCTGTATTTTTCAGCTGCAATAAGAGTGTAGGAAGTTATGCCATTGGTGCTGCAGAGTTTTGAAGATTGAAACAGATGCTATGTACGAAAAGCTTTACTAGTTACAAGCAAGAATTCCTGAGAGTAAACAAACAAGCAAAAAACAGAGAAAGCACTCTTTCATTAAGAACTGGGTGCATGACTGTAATCTCAGCACTCTAGGAGGCAGAGGCAGGTGGATTGTTATGAGTTCAAGGCCAGCCTGGTCTACAAAGCGAGTCCAGGACAGCCAAGGCTACGCAGAGAAACCCTGTCTTGAAAACAGAAGTGGGCCAGAGAGATGGTTCAGAGGTTAACAGTACTGTCTGCTCTTCCAGAGGTCCGGAGGTCAGTTCCCAGCAACCACATGGTGGCTCACGACCATCCGATGCCCTCTTCTGGTGTGTAGGTGTACATGTAGGCAGAGTACTCTATGCATATTAAATAAATGCATCTAAAAAAAAAGAAAAAGAAAAAAAATTTTTTTTAATTAAAAAAAAAAAAGGAAAGAAGAGGAAGGAGGAGGGGGGAAGTAATAGTAGATTGTGGGTACCTATTTTTCATGGTTGCACTCACCTCTGAACCCTGTTTCCTGGGGATTATTTGTCTTTGTTTCTCTGAGTGTGAGAGTCAGATGTGTGAGTGTGTGAGCATAAGCATGCACCTACCTGTGGAAGCCAGGGCACAGCCTTTGCATGGCAGCCCTTACTCTCTTACCTTCAAACAGGGTTCCTCAATGCTATGTAAACCAGGTTGGCTGGTCGTGAGACTTTGTAGATGCTCCTGTCACCACCTCCTATTTCTCTTAGGTACACACTGAAATTACAGACACATGTGACACTGCCTGATTTTGTGGGGTTTTGCTTTTTAATGTGGGTTCTAATGACCCAACAGGTTGTGAGGCTTGCTGGGCAAGTGCTTTTACCCACTGAACCATCTCCCTAGCCCCTAGGGCTTTATTTTTTATTTGGTGCATAGTTGTAGAGTTAATCAATTTCTAGAACAGCCTGATGGCTCAGTAGGTAGAATCTATGAAGTCTGAAGTCACAAAAACGAAACACCAAGGACATCCTTAGTAGAGCAAAAATTTTATTTTCCAGGCAACAGGGACATGGTTTTAGTCTTCGGAGTGAAAACCATGACCATGAACAAGCTTGTACAGTCTTTTAAAAGCAAAAAACCATACACAGAAAGCATGTGCAGGAGGGGGGAGGGCAGCCTTATCTGGGCTGCTCAGTACCAGAAGGACTCATAAGTTTTAACAAGGCAGGAGTTGACAGGACTTGACAGGGAGTCAGCAATGTGTGGAGTCAGCAGCAGCAATTTATCTTGGGACTGGGAACATCTGTCTGTCCTTGGTTAATATCTGGTCCCTTTATTTTCCCAGAACTGAAGACCTGTGTGTATTAAGATGCGGGACAGGCCCAAGATGGAGTCTGGGTTGTTAGTCCTTTCAAACTAATTGCTAGGTGACCAGCTTGGCAACCAGAATTTGACCTTTTGAATCCTTATAAAAGTAGGAGGAGAAAACTGACTGTCCTCTGATCTCCATGTTTGTACCATTGTACTTTTTTTTTTTAATTAATTTATTCTTGTTATATCTCAAAGGTTATCCCATCCCTTGTATCCTCTCATTCTTCCCTCCCTTCCATTTTCTCCTTACTCCCCTCCCCTATGACTGTGCCTGAGGGGGACTTCCTCCCCCTTTATATGCTCATAGGGTATCAAGTCTCTTCTTGGTAGCCTGCTATCCTTCCTCTGAGTGCCGAATGATCATAATGAGTGAGTTAACCCAGAAGCAGAAAGAGACAAATGGTATATACTCACTTATATCTGCATACTAGCCCAAGGGGCATGTCCCATGAAAGCCTTCACTTACCAGGAAACTGGGACAGAGTGGAGGACATCCTATTGGGACTCTAGATGAGAGAAGCATGGGAGAATAGCAAAGTAGAAGGATCCAGAGAGTCCTAGAAACCTACAAGAAGAACATTATGATAGGTAGATTTGGGCCCAAGGGTCCCGCTCAAACTAAGGCACCAGCCAAGGACAATACAGGCCATAAACTTTAAACCTCTACCCAGATGTAGCCAATAGACAGGACATTCTCCACAGTTGAGTGGAGAGTGGGGTCTGACTTTCACAAGTACTCTGGCGCCTCATATTTGACCATGTCCCCTGTACCATTGTACTCTTGCACCTACACTTACACATCTTGTTCACACCGCACACAATAATAATAAATACAATTTTAAGTTAGCCACTTTCCTTTTTAGTTCTTTAGAAGTGTTTGACGGAGGGGGCAGGGTGCTGGAGAGATGACTCAAGAGGTTAAGAGCACTGGCTGCTCCTCCAGAGGTCCTGAGTTCAATTCCCAACAATCACATGGTGGCTCACAACCATCTATAATGTGATCTGATGCCCTCTTCTGGGCTACAGCAATACATGCAGGAAGAGCACTACATACATAATAAAAAAAATAATTTTTTAAAAAAGAAGGGTTTGGAGGATTACATTAGGATTTTAATGAAGGGAATTAGGTCATATGTGGCTGTGTATTAAATAAAGGTTTCTTTAGTATTCTTTCCTTTTCACCTATTGAGAAACATTACAGAATCTTTTTTAGAGATTATTAAAATTTTATGTGGATAAGTGTTTTGCTTGCATTTGTGTCTATGCATAGTGTGTATGCCTGATGCCCACTAAGAGCAGAAGAGGAAGTTGGATCCCTTGGAACTGGAGTGGTGACACTTGTGAGCCACCATGCGGGTGCTGGGAATTGAGCCCAGGTCCTCTGGAAGAGCAGCTGGTGTTCTCACCTGCTGAATCATTTTCTCCAACCTCACTTTACAGAATTTTAAGGGCTTTTCTCCCAGATCATATGCTCCTTGGATATCCTAACCATTTATTCAGGTTCTGTGTTATCTTTTCCCATTTCTTTATGGAATTGTTTCTCCTCAAATGTGGGTGTTCCGTGGAATTTGTATTCATGGTCCTAATTTCCTCTTGCTGGTTGTCTGTTCCCTGACTTGCTGCCGGCTTCAGTATGTAGTGATACTTCCTCATGATTCTTTCACAGACCTTCTGAGCCGTGTAATGCCGTTTATGCATCGCTTTAAGTGTGCCGTGGCTCTGGGGACAAGTCAGTCTGCAATCATTTGCTTGACCATGCACACTGCTGTAGTAATAATGCATAAGTCTCCCTCCTTTTTTCACATGTCAAGTTCTACATCTGCATATACCCAAGTGCCTGTCTCATAGCGTCTTGAGAAATCAATGTTTCAAGTTTTATTTATTAGGTTTTGTGATGCTGAGGATTAAACTTAGACGTCACAGCATGCTATGCAAGAGCTAGCTCTACCACTGGCTTACCTCCCAGCTGTAGAGGCTTCTGTTGGTGTTGCTGTTTTGTTTTGTTTCTGTTTTTAAGAGAGAGCCTTGCTGTATTGACCTCCTGGGCTTTTAACAGATCCTCTTGTTTCAGCGTCCTGAGCATCTGGGACTACAGGCTTAGATTTCTTTCTCAAAGGAAAATATATGGGATTCCAGTAGATGGCTCAGCAAGCAAAGGCATTTTCTGCCTTGCTGCCAAACCTGAATTTAGTTCCGGGGATTTTCTGAATTAGCAGAAGACTACATGGAGCAATGTCTACAGTTGAAGGTTTTATGTAAGGGTGTAATCCGTCAAGCCTGATGGATGAGTAGGTTTTTTACATAAGTGCTAGTAAGCCTGTATTAATGGTTTTGCAGGATCAATACATTAACTTTTTGGCTTTTTAAATATAGGATGAAGGAGTTGAATCTGATGACTTGAAAAAAGATCTACCTCTAATGCCACCACCTCCAGACTCATGTAGCATGAAGTTGACCATTAAGGAAATTTGGTTTAGTTTTGCAGCTCCAACCAATGTGAGATCTCCTACACATGCATTTTCTAGGTAAACATTTTTAAAGTGCAATCTTGTCCATTGACAGTTTCTCCTTATCTCAGCATACTATTTTGCTTCGTGTATTTAATGAATTATTTTTCTGGCATATCTAATACTTTGTAAGTGCTAAAATGGCTATTCTTTCCATCTTTCTCATTGGACACTTTCTGTAGACATTAATTATTCTCTATTGAGCCTAATTTCTTTCCTAATGTAGCTGTATTTACTTGTCGTGCTGCCATAAACTTTTATTCTTCATTTTGGACATGTTTCTCCCTTCTTCCTTCCCAAGTGTCCATTTCTTATTTATATATTCAAAATTTACCAGTAACCAAGAGGAAAGAAATGCTGTCAGAGTAAAATAACATTAAGTGCTATAGGTGCAGGAGATTGTTTGAAATATAAAGTTTAATCTTACATTTTTTTCTTTTGTTTTAAAAGGCAGCTCAATCTTTTAAGCACTGCAACCCCAGCTGTTGGTGCCTGGCTGGTTCCTATTGATCAACTCAAGTCATCTTTAAACAAGTTAGAGACAGAGGGAACCTTGCGAATTTGTGCTGTTATGGGATGCATAATGACAGAAGCATTAGAGGTGTGTCTTTTAATCATATAAGTTATCAGGCATATTCTGTTACTGAAAATGATTTTTTAAGTATTATAGTTGTTGGAAGAAACCAGATCTACAAGTTCCTAGTTACTAGATATCTTTGATTATAGAATCTTTTATGTATGTCATTCTAAATCTATTGTTCTTGTTTCATTTTCAGAATAAAAGTGTGCATTTTCCTCTAAGAAGTAAATATAATAGACTTACGAAGGTTGCTCGCTTTCTCCAAGAAAACCCTTCATGTTTGTTATGTAATATTCTACACCACTACCTGCACCAAGCAAATTACTCCATCATTGATGATGCCACAATGGTGAGTACTAGCTATATGCTGCTGTTCTGTAGCAGTGATACTAATGGACAGGTTGAGAAATGTAGTTAGAAATACAGGTTAGTAGATACCAGTTTTCTCCGGTTGACACTCTCAGAGTGACTTGTATATAGAAGCTGTCAACAAGGATAAGATTTCTCAGCATGAGAGTTTGAAAGGGAAATTGTCAAAGATGGAATTCTGGAAAAAAAAAAATGCCAGCCTTCAAGAAGGTTAGAGAGATTACATAAAGCTAGATTGATTGCTGAGAAAAGAAGTAATCTCTGGGGTGGTCATGGTTTGGTAAAATAGTGGTTAGTCATAAGGGGAGAATAAATCATTGCACAACTTATCCCTGCTCCCAGGAAAGCAGATAGCAAGTTGGGAATGGGATTTTAGAACTGTGAGGACATTGCTTGTCTGCTCCAGGCTTTTGAAAAGTAGAGCATATACAACAATAACTAGCCAAATTATGCACCTATGTGTCAGCGTTATTAATGGCTAACCAAACCTTCTGTCAGGCACGTGAAGAATCTTTTAAGTGGTGGGTTTTACAAAGATGCTTATATCTAGACTGAAATAGCACTTCCTACTTTCTGGGATGAAGACAAAGTTGTACAATGTAAGCCTGACATGCCCACCCTAGAGAGGCTAGAACAGAAACACTTGTAGGCATTAACCACGAGTGGAGTGGGTGCTCTACATGCCAAGACAAAGCCAGAGGCAGGAGAAGTACTAGGCTTACTCTTCAGTAGCACCCCATATACAGACCAGTCAGGTCTCACCAGAACTACTGTAATGTTTTGCACTCTTTCAAACATTACCACACTGAGAACCAAACTTTCCAAATGCATAAACCTTCGAGGGATAATCTCTATATGTGTAGCTATGGCAGGTTTTATTGTCAACTTTAAGTCCTAGGTAAAGTTGAATAAATTAAAGATCTGCATTTTAGTTTCTTCTTGTCTAAGTGGAAATTTTGGGATTAAAATAATCTCATCATACATAATAGACTTTGGTGTGGTAATACATACCTTAACTTCTAGGCGGAGGCAGGTGGATCTCTGGGTTCCAGACTAGCCAGGGCTATCTAGGCTTTGTCTCTAAACAGTAAGGAAATGTGCATAACGGGCTGGTAAGGTGGCTCAGCCTATAAAGGCATATGCCACCAACTGGGACCTGAGTTTGAGCGCCAGGATTCACATGCTAGAAGGAGAAAACAGATTCTGGGATCTTTTATCCTCCACACAAGTGTAGTGGCCCTCACTAATTCATATATGTAAAAAATGCACAGCATGGTAAAAATAGAGGTTGACACCACCTTCAAGGACTGTTTTGTGTCTCATAGGAATGGTTACACTGGGGAAGTGGAATTTAAACTTGGTCTTTGAGCAGGTGCTACTACCCTGTGGTGGGGGTGAGCAAGTGGAAGGAATAGTGCTCAGAAAAAGGCACTGTACCTGCTGGCATGGGTTGTCTAGCCATTGTTTAAGTGTGCATTTAGTTATTGGTGCCAGGGTATTAGAGTGCCCAAAGGATGTCAGAAGTAGCAAAACACTCTGTGCTGCTAGCCTTTTGGGAGGGCTGTCTTCTTGGCGATCCTCTCCCCAGCATCTGCACACTGAGAGTAGTGTAGAGAAGAGGACGGGTGAGGGGGTTTCTGATAGAGCCACCACATCCAGAGGACAGTTTACAACTGTACCCAGGGCGCCATATGTGCATATCTGGTAAAATACTCGTGTTTATTGTGCACGGAATTTATTCCACATCATTAAAACTTTATAAATGTTCTAAAGAAGAGCTTATGGTTGAAAGGATAGCTAGTTAATATGGTCGAATCAACAGAAAAGGTTCCTCTTGAACGTAGAATTGTTAAGCCATGTCTGGACTATATGAGTTAATTCGTATTGCTAGGCTGACTATGGAGGGCCAGAGAGTGGCTCCAGGGGCAAGATCTGCAACGCTGTATTGAGACTGATATCTTAGCTGGGCTGTGGTGGCGCACACCTTTAATCCCAGCAGAGGCAGAGGCAGGGAGATTGCTCTGAGTTCAGGGACAGCCTGGTCTACAAAGTGAGTCCAGTACAGCCAGGGCTACACAGAGAAACCCTGTCTCGAAAAAAAACCAAAACCAAACCAAACCAAAAACAAAAACAAGAAAAGAAAAGAAAAGAAAAGAAAAGAAAGAAAGACAGACTGACATCCTGAGGGCCCTGCCATAGGTGCATCTTCCAGATACTCCATAGGAGAATACATTTATTGAGCGGGAACACCCCTTCTTCCTCATTTGTTAGTATACAGATCTGATGATAAATTTAGAAATGCTGTACTTAGTGTGGTCTGTTGCTTTGTGTTTCCTTGTAAGCTGAGCACCGAGGGAATGCAGAGTTTAATTGTAACTTTGCCAATACATATATCTAGATGCCTGCTGCCATTTTTGTCTTCTATGAAATTTTTGCCAAGAAAGATAGGATTGCAGTTTTGTCTGACAGATTGAGATGGCATGGTAGTGTGGAGATTTTAGTTGGTGAATATTCACGGTGTGGGGAAAAGCATGGTACATGCTGTATAATCTCAATTACACAAGTATATGTACAAGTTTCAGAATCTAAAAGAACACAGCAGCTGAGCCGCTTGTGACTGGGTGACTTAGTTCTTGGATTCTTGTGTTTTGTTTCCTATAATGCACATATTAAAAAATAAAAGATTCTTTAGACGCTTAAAAAAAATAAGCTCTTCATTATTATTACAGAGTGATGGGCTTCCTGCACTGGTAACTTTAAAGAAAGGATTAGTTGCTTTGGCAAGGCAGTGGATGAAGTTCATTGTGGTAACACCCGCCTTTAAAGGAGTCAGCTTGCACAGGCCAGCTCAGCCACTGAAACCTCCAGCTGCTGCAGACCGTGAGCATGAAGACGGACTCGGCCTGGATAATGGAGGTGGTCTTCAAAGTGATACCTCTGCTGATGGCGCAGAATTTGAGTTTGATGCAGGTAAGTTTAGTTTAGGGAACTTTTCTTTCCTCAGTGTAATCATTGTGTGTTTTTTGGGTATGTACATCTTGTAGGAATAGCTTCATGTCAACAATGTGCCTCTTTAAAAGATACCAACAGTACCTTTTGCTTATAGTTATTAGCAAATTAGTAATAGAAGCAAATCCTAGCTGTTACATACTTGGTCACATGGTACTCTATAATTTTAATAAGTTTTGTTCCAAATTTGAAAGTCCTGTGGATAAACTATGCAGTTATGAATTTCATTAATCCAAATTCACAATGCCTTTGGATTTTTTTACCAATCAAATTTTATAATTTAGTTTTGTGAGAAACAGTAGACTGATAACATGTCCAGTAGAGACAGCTTTTATAGCAAACTTGTAAACAAAAGCTAGCCTTTTAAAATTAAATTTTCCCGTTTATCTGTTGTCTGAGGAATTTAGTCTTATCACCTGTTACATATATTTGATCTTTAAGTAAATTTAGGGCCCTGATCTGAACATACAGTTCTATTTATAAAATGTGTTGCAGTTAAACAGGGTTAATAAACCTTTTTGAAACATATTTGTATTTTAACTTTTTGCAAAAGATTAATTTTTTATTATGATGATAGATTTATCTTAAAGAATTCAAAGTGCTGTGGGAGAAAAGTCCTAAAATTAAAGCTTCTAGAATTAAATAAAATTATTTTTAATCAATACATTATAAGTAGTAGTTTGAGTTTTATTGGGAGTTACCCAGAATTTGTTATGTACAGAGGTTGAATTAGTTTTCTAATTAACCTTGGTGCCTGTGTTCAATCCTGGCACTTTACATATTCTAGAGGGTGGTTTAATTGGTTTTTGGTCACTGTATCAGTTACACGGGTGGTATAAACGCAGATACAGGTTGGAGAGTAAGGAAACAAATAAATAAAATTATAAACATTACCCATTATTTTAGATTATAAAGATGGGTTGTAACTATACAGACCAGAATGTTGGTTGATGTTTCAAGAAAATGTGTGGTCACTTATTCTTTTGAACCATTTCAGCCACTGTCAGTGAGCACACAATGCTCCTAGAAGGAACAGCTAACCGGCCACCGCCTGGGAGCTCTGGACCTGTCACTGGAGCTGAAATAATGAGGAAGCTTTCTAAAACTCACACCCATAGTGACTCTGCATTAAAAATAAAGGTATAGCATTGCTGGTTTTGATTAGAGTTCAAAACTTACAGAAGCAACATACTTTTATTTAAATTTCAATGTTAAATATTTTAGATGTCTATTTTAAATACTCTGAAAATTGATGTTGAAATTAATTTTGTTAATAAGTTTTAGTGTATATATTTCCATGAAAATTATATCATCAATATTTAATACTTAAAGATTACTAAACCTTTTCTATCTTAATGAATATTATATATCATAACATTCAATATTGAATATGTTGACAATCTTGTCATTTCAGTTTTAGTGAGAAGCCTTTTAAGTTGTTCATTATTGGTTACTGACAAAGTTTAGGTTGAGTTTTTGCAAATTATACTCTTAATTTACACTCCATTGTTTTAACAAGTTTAAAGGATGCTTGATAAGAGGGGCAGTATAGCCAAATGGTAGACTTCCACTGGGAGCAGTGCCCTCACCTGAATTTTGCTCTGTAACTTGAAAAATTACTGATTGGATTGTACGTCAGCTTCCTTACTTGTAAGGCGTGGATTTTGATATCATCCTCCTTTGGAAGATTGTGATGAGAAATAACCGGTGAAGACATGATAAATATATCTGGCACTTTCTGTTTTTTAGGTTTGTTGATGTTAGTTTGCTTTTCTAAAAACTGAAAATACAAGTTAATAGTTTTACTTTCACTCAAAGTCTGCATATAGACTTACACTGACAATCAGAATACTTTTGACATTCAATATGAAATTTCTAAATAAAACTTTTTAAACAAAATACACATGAAAAAGAACTAATATTACCTAAATAAACAACAACAAAAGTATTTTTAATCACTAAGAAACAGAGATATTAAATATAATTTATTGGCCCTCTAAGTTTGTCTTGTGTCATGCCCACTATTTTTCCATTATAGGTGATGATAAAAGAAAACAGTCATTCTCACACAATATTAAAAAGTTGTTATATGAGAAAGCTTCTCCTGGGGAGATATTACAAACATGTCTACTCACCCCAAGTAGGGAGCTCCTGACTGCCAAAGTATAGATAGTACCAGAGTCCAGCTTGGTGAACCAGTGAGTTTTGTTGGGGTTTTTTTACAGGAGTAGAAATGGAATGTTTCAATCTTGGAGGAATTATTACATAAGTGAATATATGGTTGTGACTTTTTTGAAGGACAGTGTGGCAAGTATAAATGCAAACCTTTCATGTCAAACACTTTTGTTCTGGAAGTAGCCATAAATGATCAGACAGATCCTAGAGCTTTCTTGGTAGTATTGTTCCTGGAAACTAGTGGGCATGACACGAAAGAATTACACTTACTGGGCCAATAAATTATGTACACTGTTATAAATTCCTACCAGGAACTCTTTCCTGAAAGGGGTAGGTTTATGTGTAGCTGTCAATGTCACTGGAGTAACATGGGTTGAATTAATAGCAAAATATAGTGGTGTGTGTGTTGTACATTTCTATTGCTGTGAAGAGACACCTTGACCAAGGCAACGTAGAAAAGAAAACATTTAAATGAGGACTTACCTCCAATTTCAGAGGGTTAGAATCCATGTACAGTAAGCATGGCAGTAGTAGGCAGGCATGGAAGGTAATGGATTAGTAGCTGAGAGCGTACATGGTAAGGCAGAAAGAGAGAGCTAACAGGGAATGGTATGGGTTTTTGAAACCTCAAAGCCCACCCTCAGTGACACACCTTAGTCCTTTCCAAACAGTCCACCAACTGCAGAACAAGCTTACTAAGTCCCAGTGCTCTGGATACCGGCCCCTTAGATATTAACCAGCATTTTATTCCCTGTAGTTTGCTTGAGATGCTGCTGTTCTATGATTCTGGTTTAGTTGTGGAAACTAATGATTTGCTGTTAAAATACATAATGGGATATACATGAATATGGTGCATAGCCCTTAGTATTTTATTACAGCTATAAAGTAATTCTAGTAGACAAAGTCACTGTGAGTATTAAAGGCTAGAATAACTAGCAGCAATAGCAGCATTCAGAGAGGTTGGAATTATTAGCAGTCGTTTTCACATACTTCAGAAAAAAAACAAAGCCCTGTGTTCATTTTGTAGGGCATTCATCCATATCATTCTCTGAGCTACACCAGTGGAGACACTGCTACAGATTCTCCAGTCCATGTTGGCCGTGCTGGGATGCCAGTAAAAGAGAGTCCAAGGAAGGAGAGCCTTCTCAGCTATCTGACTGGGAGCTTCCCAAGCCTGCACAACCTTCTGGAAGGCACTCCACAGAGAAGTAGTGCAGCTGTGAAAAGTAGCTCCCTAACAAGAACAGGTATCTAGCTCCAGAGGACCCAACTCCCTCCTCTGGACTCTCCCACCCACTGCACTCACATATGCACAACACATACCCATGTAATTAAAAATTAAGTAATTCCTCCCATTTTTTTGTGGGAGAATTAGGAAAAAAGCTTATTATATCCTTCAATTGCATGACTAATCTTTTTAGTATGTTTTGGTTTTGAGAAAGTATTTTAGAACAAAATTGTAACTTTGTCTTTGTATCTTTCATTTTCATTTTCTAATTAGTGCTGACTAATGCCGTGTACACATGCTGAGTCTCAGGAACACAGAGTCATCACTGTGTGATAATAAAAGTGAATTCTGCACTAATGCCTTAAGATCCACATACCAACATCATGAAGTGGGAGTTTAAAAGGACTTGGAAAGATGGCTGAGTAATTAAGAGCCTTAGTTGCTCTTTAAGAGGACCTGGGTTTAGTTCCCAACACCCTCATGGCTGCTGGCAACCATTTTATAACTCCAGTTCCAGGGGATCCAAGTGCCCCATTCTGAGTTGTACACAGACACAACTCAGGGAAAAACACCTATACACAAATAAGTAAATAAGTAAACCAATCTTTTTTAAAAAATTGCAAAGACATTTTAATCTGACTTTCTGAAAACATCTAAGTGACATTTTTCTTTTTGTAGTATGTAATATTCTTATTGTCAATAAATTTTGTTTTCAGGAAATACAGTGGCCACTGACATGCTGTCTGAACATCCTCTGTTATCTGAGCCGTCATCTGTGAGTTTTTATAATTGGATGTCGAATGCTGTGGGTAATCGTGGGAGTGTGGTACAGGAATCTCCTGCTACAAAGTCAGGACATAACAGTCTTCCAACAGGTATTACAATTATCATTTTTATCTTAACTGTTTTAAGTGGTACAAACAATTACAGCAAAATCTTGTTTCTCAGAGGATACTTAAACTGTTAGATATTTGGGTGATATTTGGTTGAAATTGGATTCTTTCAGAAAATGGCAAGTTATACTATCACTTGGTGTTCCTGTGATATTAAATATGAGATTCAAAGAATTTAAAACTTTGTGTGATGTGGTTGGTTAAAATTTCGTAACACCGAAGGAAGGAGGTTAAAAGTGTAAAGTATAGTTACAGCGTGATGTGCCTGTAGCACAGGAGATAGTTTGAATTTGTCAGCTCCCGCTGAGACGTTATAGCTTTTCATTCATACACTCTTTGTAGCTACCTAACAAGTATATACGCAGGTCTAGGCGAACAGTAACCACAAGGAGAGAAATAAGTCAGGGCCATTTAATAATGTTAAAAGAACATGCATGTGAGGAAAGAAAAGTGGCAGGATATTGCCCGAGAAAGTGGTGGCTATATCCAGTGTAAGCATATCAGCTTTCCTTTTCCTATTTTTAAAGGTTTCCAAATTAGCGAATATTGAAGTAGACTTTGATAGTGATACTAAAAGTAGCTAAAATGAATCCTAAAGGCTATTTGAGCCATGTGAACTCTTTTCAGATAAGAATTATTAAATGTGAAAAGTAGTTGATTTATGACTGCTTACCGAGCTATTTCTTTTGTTAGTGTAGTTAGTTTTGAAGTGATCTGAATTCTAATTGCATGCTATCTCTGCATTGACCTTTGACTGAAGAAAATAGAAAGATGTATCCTGCGGGTCTCAGCATCTTCTTGGTTGTGATTTCATTATTATTTGAGTGGCTATATTTTAAATTTCAGGTGAACTAGAATAGAGCAGTATCTATCAAGAGTCCTTTGTCTGGAAGGACAGGATAAAACTTGGGTGTAATTCTGTTGATACCCATGGATTTTGCTCTGCTGCATTTGCTTTTGAAAGATTTTTCAGTCATAAAAGTACATTTTGGGTTGAGTGGCTTGAATACCTATGTAAGGATCACTAGTATTTTCTGAATATTTAATTTTATTTTTTATTAATAAATCACATCTGTGTATTTTTACTGTTAAACATTAGTAAGAATTTTTTGTTTTGTTTTTGAGTTTTTTGATTTTTAGTTTTTGGTTTTTGGTTTTATTTATTTGTTTATTTATTTATTTGTCTTCCTTTTCAGGGGTCTGGAAAAGGAACTACAATATGGTTGCTTTTACATTTGACTTGTTAGGCTCTTTTTTGGGTTTTCTGTTTCCAAATGATTTACATTTACTCTTGGAATTTTGCTGTTAGGAGTTGCACCCAATCTTCCTACAATACCTTCAGCCTCAGATTTCAACACCGTCTTGTCCAGTGATCAGAACACTCTGGATGGGACTCATTCTCAACACAGTACCAGTCAAGATGATGTGGTAGGCGTGGAAGAAGCCAACCAAGGGTTTCCTGCTGTTCAGCTTGCTGATGCCCAGGTGAGCTTGTCTGCTTTACCTGACAGTAATGTCAGCCCTTCAGCAGCCCTCAGGGCAGGCACCGTCAAGCAGTAGCTACCGAATTCTGTGCCTGTGCTAAAAGCCTTCATGCAAAAAAGGAGCAGCCTTTAGAAGGACATGGATTAATTATGAATGCAATAGGTTATCATTAATTGAAAGTTTCAGCATAATATTTTTGTGTTAACATTTGACCATAACATGACTAGAAAGTTGAATTTTATTATATTCTACAGTCTTTTGTACAAAGTTAAGATTTTATTAACTGAGCAATTGGAAGACAGTGGATTTAGAATAGAGAAATAATTAAAACATGTAGAGATATAAGTGTAGCAGTGTGTTAAGTGACTGGGTGGAGAAAGTAGAGGTGAAAGATGAACTGTTGAAATAGTTCTTACCAGTGATGATGAAGCTCTAGGAAATGTGGCCACTTTGCAAAAGTATAGGCAGATGCTGTGAAATCATTGGAAATATCTAAGTTTGAATGAATAGAAGGCAAATTGGACAGTGGGACATGTGGGGTTATGGTGGGGTTTTAAAGGTGGAGGTCAGAAAGCTGTGTATTACAGCTATTCACCAATCCACAGCTGTGCAGGAAACTTGTTATACTTCCCTCAATGGCGTCTTTCTTTCCTGCTATGTAGTAATAAATACCTAACTAAAATTTCAACATCTTGACCATAGTTTTTCCTGTCCCATGCCGTCCTCACTCCCCCATCCACTCCTCCTTTTTTTCTCTTCAGAAAAGGGCAGGCCTGCCATGAATACCAACTAGCCATGGCATATCACGTTGTAGTAAGACTAGTCACTTCTTCTCCTATTAAGGTTGGACTATGCAACCCAGTGGGAAAAAAGGGTCCCAAAAGCAGGCAACAGGGCAGAGACAGCACCCGCTCCTACTGTTAGGAGTCCCACAAGAAGACCAGGCTACACACTGTAACATGTGTAGAGGACAGGCTCTGGTTGATGGTTCAGTCTCTTTGAGGCCCTAAGAGTCCAGTTCAGTTGATTCTGTGGGTTTTCTTGTGTCCTTTACCCTCTCTGGCTCCTACAATCCTTTTTTCCCCCTCTTCTGCAGGATTCCTCAAATTTCACTTAATGTTTGGCTATGGGTCTCTGCATCTTTTTTCATCAGTTGCTAGGTGAAGCCACTCTAATGACAGTTGGGCTAGGCCCCAAGCTAACCAATACATGAATATTGCAAAATATCATTAGGAATCATTTCATTAATATTTAAATTTTTAATTTATTTACTTATTTATATTTTCCCAGTTGTGTTTGGTGTTTTCCTACGTCTCTAGGCTCTCTAGCCTCTGGTCCCTGATCCTCCAGTGTCCTGGAGGTAGACTCTTTACAGTGGCATGCATCTCAAGCTGGACAGTTATTGTTTGGCCATTCCCACAATTTCTGTGTCACCTTTACCACAGCACATCTTGCAGGCCTGACAAATTGTAGGTCAAATCTGGGTGTGGTGGCGCCCACCTGTAATCCCAGCACTCGGGGATGTAGAGGCATGTAGATCTCTGTGAGTGGCAAGGCCAGCCTTGTCTACAAAGCTAGTACAACATAGCCAAAGCTACACAGAAAGCCTGTCTCAAAAGACAAAAAACAAACAACCAAAAAAATTGTACATCAAAGGTTTTGTGGCTGTGTTCGTATCCTAGTCTCTCTACTGAAAGACTTTCCTTATTACAGGAGATGGCCAGTTCGGGCTCCATTGTACCCCATTGCTAGGAGTCTTAGCTAGGGTCACCTAGATTCTAGGGTCTCCCTTATAAATTCCTGGGCATTTCCATTGCACTATGTTTCTAGCTTGTCAGGCTAGTCACAAAGATGGCCACACCCATTCCAGTTGTCCCTCGCCCATCGTCCCCCTACCTGACCCTCCTATTCCCATCCCCACGTCTACATCCAGGCCTTCCTCTTGTCCATCCATGATCTGTTAACCCTTCACAGTGAGATTCATGTGTTCCCTCACGCCCACTCCCTTTAGCCCTTCTCGCTACATGGTTTCTCTGGGTCAGTTTTCTTGGGTCTGTGAGACTTGCTTTGTGACTAAGTATATGGTCCATTTTGGAGAAGGTCCCATGAGATGCTAAGAAGGCATATTCTTTTGTCTTTGGGTGAAACATTCAATAGATATGTTAGGTCCATTTGAGTCATATTATTTTTGTTTAGTTCCTGTCCAGATGGCCTGTCCACTGGTTAGAGTGGGGTGTTGAAGTCTATTCGTGTGGGGGTCAGTGTCCATTGGAAGGAGGTGAGGAGCTACTGGATAGCATTTAGATGTAGGATATGGAGAAGGAAAAGGGAGCCGACACCAGAGGGCCAATAGTTGAGTGTCACAGTGTCTGTGATTTGCTCCTGTGAACTTGACTTAGCTGGAGATTTAACCAGAGTAATGCTCTGCTGTAAGCATTTATAGAAGGATTCTTTAAAATATAAAATCACTTATTAGTAAAAACATGTTAAAGGACTGATATAGCTAGTGATTATCATTTAAAATGGGATACGTGTTCATAATACAACATTTAAAATGTTTTTATATTATTACAAGAAGTTGATAAACTGTTAGTGAACCTTGTATATTAGTTTTCGGTCGTTTTGTTTTGGTTTTGATTCCATTGCTGGAGATTGACTCATAGCCTCTCTCATGCTTGGACATGTCTATTACCAAGCTACGGCTCCATCCCCTTTGTAAAAGTTACTTTGAGATGATGTCTAAGTTGCCAAGGCTGGCCTTGAACTTACTCTCTAGGGCAGGTAGGCTTTGAAATCTTTCCTTTTGACTAGCTCTCTGTTAGCTGTGATGATAGGCTTGGGTGGCCAAGTCTGGTGTCAGTTTTGTTTTGTTTTATAGAAACTCACTGGGTATCCACAGATTCTTTTAAAAAGCGTGAATGAATATAACTTAAATTCTTTTACCCTCGGGGAAGTTATGGAGTGATCTTTTTTTTTTTTTTCCCCAAAACAATTATGATGTCATTTGCTTTTGTTTCATTTTGTATTAATAAATACTATATGCTAGAATAATAACTGAAGTAATCAAGGAGCAATAAATTATCTTAATGTTGTTGTTTGGTGTCTTCCAGGTTGTTTTTAAACCTCTTCTGAGTCATACTGGGATCCAGTCACAGGACACAATGCCCCTTTGTTACCGGATGTACTTTGGAGAACACCTTTCATTTTCAGGAACTTTAGACTGCCTCAGAGCAGATATTGTAGATTCAGACACAGCTAAAGACAGGAAAGGCAAAAGAGCAAGAAGGTATTTTTCATGTTGTATAAAATCTTATTCAAGAATTATAATTTTAGTAACAATGAAACCATAATTTCTACTTAATAATCATATTTGTTATGAATAAGTTACTGGTTTTATTAATGGATTAAGCAGTGAGTGTTAGGCCTATCTACAGACTGTGCATGAGGTACTACTCTAAAGTGTGTCTGTGGTAAGTGCACTCAGTATTCATATGCTTCCTTCAATTGTGGAGTTTTTATGGTTCTGTGGTTTTAATCTTTGTACCTGCAATTTATTCCTAACTTACCTTATAAGTTGAGTTTTAACATTGTGTGTGTGTATGCATGCTTATATACGTCTGTATGATTGTATGCACACATGTATGTAGAGGAATAGGGTATATACATGCACAGGGGTCAGAATAGGGTATCAGGAGTTCTCTAACATTTTCTATTATTTGAGACAAAGTCTCTCTCTGACCTGAACCTAATATTTTCTTGCCTAGGCTGGTACATAACAAACCCTGGAAATCCTCCTCACTCCCGCACTCTTAGAGCTGATGTTACAGGTGTCCCTGGGGTACTTGAGTGCTGAGCTCTGGACGCCAGTCTTCATGCCTGCATAGCCAGCACTCTTAGTTACTGAGCCGCCTCTCCAGCCTCTCAGACAGTATTCTATATCCAGAAATAGAGTAAAAGTCATACTGAGAGTATAGCTATCCGAAACAAATACACAAGAAGACAAATGTAGCATACGAAGAATAAAGATGTGAACTATCTGTTACTGCCATCCTGTATTCTTGTGGGTAGTTCTTTCATTTCTTTACATAGTTACCAGTAGGTTTGACTCTTCTTTTGAAAAGTGAGATTTTTACTTTGGGTGTCTTGTTGACATGGAAAGGGATCCTGAAATATGGCCACAAGTGACATTTCTGATAATATTTTTACAACATTCTTAGTTTTCTTCTTTGGAGTTTTACAAGGCTTAAGACTAAAATGTCACTTATATCCAATTTAAACTTAAGAAAATTATATTTTTACTTCTTGACTCCATCTTCGCGGTAGCAGCAGCGTCATCCGCGGGTTAGTCGCCAACATGCAGCTCTTTGTCCGCGCCCAGGAACTCACACCCTCGAGGTGACCAGCCAGGAGATGGTCGCCCAGATCAAAGCTCATGTGGCCTCACTGGAAGGCATTGCCCCCGAAGAGCAAATCATGCTTCTGGCAGGCTCGCCACTGGAGGATGAGGCCACCCTAGGCCAGTGTGGTGTAGAGGCCCTGACCACTCTGGAAGTGGCTGGCCGCATGCTGGGAGGTAAAGTTCATGGTTCCCTGGCTCATGCTGGAAAAGTGAGAGGTCAAACTCCCAAGGTGGCCAAACAGGAGAAGAAGAAGACGACGACAGGCCAGGCCAAGCGGCGAATGCAGTACAACCGTTGCTTTGTCAATGTCGTGCCCACCTTTGGCAAGAAGAAGGGCCCCAATGCTAATTCCTAAGTCCCACTGTGATCCTGGCACTTTAATAAAGCCATTTTGCCCAGAAAAAAAAATATTTTTTTAACTTGAATATTCTGTTCAAATTTTTTAAAAATGTAATTATATTTATTTCTTGTGTGTGCTTGTACACGCATGTGTGCAGGAATGGGGCAGCATTTCTATGGAGCTTAGAGGACAACCTTTGAGAGACAGTTCTTTCCTCCATGTGTGTGCCAGGGGTTGAACTGACATCATCAGACTTAGTGGCTGGTCTTTATGCATTAAGCTATCTTTAATGACCCATATTTCAATTTTAAATAATTTAATCAAAGTAATTTTCATAAATAATTTAATCAAATTCATTTTTCTAAAATTCTCTGGAATCATGATTGAATACATGATGTTTGAGATCAAAATATCTGAAGATTGTGTAACAATACAGGGACATAGATGTTGTGGAATTAGTAATATTTAATATTGATTCATGTAATTGTTAGGGTGTATATAGAAGGAATTGTTCTATTAGTTTTAATTAGTGATGGTTATTAATAAGACAGCTGTTATTCTTTAACCCACTATTTTATAAATAAAATACTCAGACCTGTTACAAAACTCCAGGGTTAGGCAGATATTAACCCTCTAAGCTATCTTGTACTCCGCAGCAAAATTCCCTGTAAATACTTACATGCTCCACTTGGCTGCTTCTGCTCCATCAGGCCAGTCCTCAGAGCCAGCTGCTCTTAGTCATGTGCTCCTAGTTACACGAACCCATGGCAACCTGCTCCTTTCTTCCTCCTTCCTCTCTCCTGTTTGTGGTCCTTCTGCAACCCCAAAGCCCAGGAACCCCAAAGCTCCACCTCTCTCTCTTCTCAGCCCAGGCTGTAGGCAACTTTATTAGCCAATCAGGGATAATCTGAGAGGCAAGGCTCACACAATGTCATTTTGGATTCGTGAGAATTTGCTAACAGGGCAGAAAGGATCGATCTTGAGGGACAAGTAATTAATATTTGAATACATTGTAGCCCCAGATCAACCCCAACACACAGGAATAGTTTTCTCTTTTCTGTTAAACACAGAGAGTCCTTGAGAAGTGTTTGTAAAGATTAGTGGAAAAAAATTGAGACTCTGAAATTTTGGCAAGTGTGTGTGTGTGTGTGTGTAGAAAGACACATACAAATACATTATATCTTCTAAATAAATACATACAATTGCATTATACATAGTCACTATATATAATATATAAAAATATAAAAAGTTACCTGTAGAAAGTCAGATTTTGTACATATGCACATAAGTATGATTAGATAACAGTTAACAACTTTTTACTGGTCTCTAAATGCCATGCAGTGTGGTGTATGTACCAAGTCCCACCCACTAGCCACGCTTTCCTTTCTGTGGTTCTCTAAGCAGACTGAACATTCCTCTTTCTATCGCTTCCAGCAGCACACAGGGCTCTACCTTCTTACAGCCAGCTCACAGCCAGCCTGCTCGGGGGTTTGCAGTTTTACCCTACACTCTTGGTTGCTTCAAGTCTCACTACACCATACATTTCTCAGCCATTAATTTTAGTCCCAACTGCTTTGTTTTGTAGCACACCATTTTTTCTTCTAGTTATTTTACATTATTTTAAATTGCAATTTCTTATATAAACATTCACAACACTTTGACGTCAAAGCCTTGGCAGTTAATAAAACCATTTAGCATAGGACCAGATGCTATATCTCTTAGATGTAGTTGACAGATTAATTTGCAAAGCGTTTGTAAAAATTGGTAGGGAAAAAATTGAGAGCATGAAAATGTTTGTCAAAATATTATATATAAATATGAATAAATATAAATATATACATGGATGGATGTAGGAACATAATAACTATTTTAAAGTTGTAACTGTAGCTTTGGCTTCATAGAGTCCATGCCAGTCCTTAACTCACCTGGCTGCTTTTGCCCTAAGTGACAGCTTCAACATATACCTGGAGTTCTTTTACCAATTTCTTGGCTGTCCTAATATTTTTTTTTCTTCTTTTTGGCCATTCTTATATATTTCTGGTTTGGGGAGGTTTCTTTGTTTGTTTGTTCTCAGATGTTTGTTAATTATCCTCTCAGTTTTGGATTATTCTTACAACTTTTCAGTTTTCTGTTTGTTCTTAGTGTCCAGTGTTTCTTTCTGCAACCACATGTAGAACATTGATAGCTCCTTGTGAGCATGTGCACTTGTAAATATTACACTATAATGTGACACACTTTTTATTAAATAATAAGTGCCATTATCCAGTAAGGAATTCCATACTCTAGCTGTAAATTCATAATTGAGAATATCAAAGTAGTTTCTGATTTTTTTTTTCCAAGTCAGAGTTTCTCTCTGTAGCTCTGGCTGTCCTGGAACTCACTCTGTCGACCAGGCTGGCCTCAAACTCGCAGAGATTCACCTGCCTCTTCCTCCCAGGTGTTGAGATTAAAGGCCTGCACCATCACTGCCTGGCCCATTTCTGATTTTTAAAAATAGAAATATGACCTCTGTTTCATTTGCCCTTAGTGGCAGTGTATTCACAGTGTATATAGAAAAAGAAAGGAAGTGCTGCTTTACTTGAGAATTATTATTATTGTTGATAGAAGTGGCTTTTAAAAATAAAATGTTTAAAATTGCTGTAATTCTAGATAAGTGGGGGGGTTTTAGCAATAATTTTTTTTGTGTAAGATTTTAGGTATTTTTAGTGTGGTTTTGTTTTCAGTGGTTTTCTTTGCCCTTGCAACTTGCCAAACTAAGCTGTAAGGATTTTCTAATAACAAAATTATACTAAGTTCAAAAATTCAATTCATTGTTTAGTATGACAGGTTGTTTCTAATTGATCTGTGGTTAACTGTAAATCTCCATACTGTTGGATGTGCTGTTGGGTAACAAGAAGGAAAACTGTCTCATTGTTTCATTGAAACCATTCTTTTAATAGAAGACAATTGATTTTGACTTGTTAGTCAATTTTAGAGTAAAATTAACAAGAAAAACTAAAGGCTATTTGCTAGCTCATGAAAAACCTCGACTAGTGCAAACATGTAATGTATTGAGTCTCTTGCTTAATGGTACATTTCAGTTTGGAAGTTATTATATTTAAGTACATAAGAATATGCTATGTAGTTCTTCACAGAGGGAATTAACAGCTTTTCCTTTATTTTTGGGCATTTTAGGCAAGGCCATGTGAATCTTCCCCCACTGGAGTTCAAGCCAGCACTAATGTTGGAGACGTTCAGCATCAGTGCTGTTGTGATGGAAAAGTCAGTGTGCACTCCTCAGAACCCTACCAGTGCCCTCTCCTTTCATGATCTCAACAAGCGTTATTACAACACTTTCCATTGCAACTTCACTATTTCCTGTCAGTCAATAAGTCAGCATGTGGATATGGCTTTGGTCCGTCTTATCCATCAATTCAGTACGATGATAGATGACATCAAAGCAACTCAGACAGACATTAAACTTAGTAGATACACAGCCGGATCAGCTTCCCCTACACCTACCTTCAAAACTAGAAAACATCGAGATTTCCGCTCATCTGACTTCAGTCGCAGTTCTAGAGGAAGTCTCAATGGTGGCAACAGAGTAAATAATGCCAAGAACAAACGGACCAATAATGAGAACAACAAAAAAGAATCAAGAAACAAAAACTCACTAGGAAGGTCTGAAAGAAGAACTTCAAAAGTATCTAGGAAAGGTTCAAAAGATGTGGTGGATCACATGACCATTCATATGGATGATTCAGATTCCATTACAGTGTCAGAGCAAAGCGAGCCGTCAGCTGAATGCTGGCAGAACATGTATAAACTGCTTAACTTCTATTCACTTATCTCTGATCCAACAGGAATATTGGAAAAATCTTCAGAAACTTTTGGACCAGCAGGTAACAAGCTGATTTTTATTATTTAAAATTTCTGCTTAGGAATACCAAAGAACACAGTAGGTTGTTCACTATGTTAATGGTATAAATTATTAAATGCAGAGGAATTGGTAGTTCCCAAGGAGAGAAATGGTGGTGACACTTAGATATTTTGTCCGCATACTTCCTGTCTCCCCTGACCCTGACACGGACTACTTTTAAAGGATTCAGATAGACTTAATTTCAAATATCTAGATTAATCATTTACTTCTGTAAGGTCTAGGAAAGATGTTGAAAAATATAGTTGAATCATTTAGAGAAGGGAAAAATCAGTTTGGCATTTGAAACCAAGAAAGCTAATACAGTATTTAGAATGTTCTTTATGTGGTGGTTTTCAAGTCTCAAACCATGTATTAACATTCACTAAAAAGGTGTTCGGAGTCCTACAGAGCCAACATGTAGAGTTGTGTTCGAGAATGAACAGGACAACAACAGTCTGACTAAAACACAGAGGAAACGCAGTCTGGTGACCTCTGAACCCCAGCATGTTACTTTGATTGTGTTTGGGATTGGTATGGTGAACCGAACACACCTAGAGGCGGATATTGGTGGGCTGACAATGGAATCCGAGCTGAAGAGGATCCATGGCAGTTTCACCCTTAAGGAAAAAATGAAAGGTATGATGCTTTTCCAACACTGTAATGTTGCTTTGCTGAAAAAAAATGAATGCTACCATGTTGTTGAAATTCCCAGAGACTTGCCAAAATTTTGCAAGTTAGTCAAGATCAGTGAATTAGAGGAAGCTTTGATATCTAACAGAAGTACTTGGGTTTGGGTAATTAATGTCTGATGGTGAGTGGTGGTGCCTATTCACTAACTTGTCTTTGAATGTTAGCTAGTAACAGATTTCTGATATTTGAGAATTCAAGAAAAAAGTGACATTTGTAAAAATAATTGCTTTTCTTTATTACCACCATAGAAATTTATAATTAATACTCATTTTAGTATCTTTATAAAATTTAAGAACTTTATAAAATTCTATTACTGAATATAAACTTTCCCTAGAGTAATGGAGCTGTGCCATTTATTTCTAAAATGATCACAGAAAGTATGGTAGTTCATTAAACCTGGGAGAGCATCTGTTTGAATACACACCATAGCTTTATCACAAACAAAATAATACCCTAGCACTCAGAGAGGCAGAGTCAGGCAGATCTCTGTGAGTTCAAAGCCAGCCTGGTCTACAAAGCCAATCCAGGACAGCCAGAGCTACACAGAGAAACCCTGTCTCTAAAAACAAAAACAAAACAAAGCAACCAACAAACAAGCAGAAAGAAAATGCTGTCAGATATAATTGCTTATAAAATATAACCCATTTTCAGAAGTTAAAAATAATATTAAATGTTAAAGTCAGTGGATTAAACAGTGTGGAATTAACTTTGAGGATTCCCTTTCATATCAGTGGTGGGTTTTTTGTTTTGTTTTTATTTTTGGTTGTTGTACAAGAAAACAAAATTATGAATGATCATGGGTTTTTGTTAATTTTATGATTATCCAATATACAGGGTTTAAATTTTGCATTAAATACCCTTATATAGCTGTTTTGTTTCATAATTAGGGTATGAAACAAAAGTTAAACCCAGATTTTACATGAAGACTTATGTGAGATTAAAGATAATTATGTGAAGAAATAAAAGATTATAAATTGCTAAGAAAAATGCAAACACGTTAATTTTAAAATACAAGGCATAAGATAGTTACATTGAAGTAAAATTTTCTTTTACTTCAGTGGTTTTTAAGTTAACCATTTTTTTCTTCTGTTGTTTTAGTAAACATTGAAAATGTCTGGGAAATAGACATTCACTACTAAATCAATTGATTCAGCATTCCCAAAGTTTAATAGGTTTTATCAATAATTTTTAAACTATATTCTTTATCTTGGCAGTTCTAGTTCTATAAACTTAGGAAGAGCAGAAGGCATAATTCTGTGGAAAAGACTGATGCTGAAGAGCTAGTGATTAATTTTATAGCACCAAGACAGTTTAAGATTTACCCATTACAAGTGGTACCATAGGGTTTATTTGTATGAAAAAAGGCTAAAAGAGAAAAGCAGGCAAAATGACACATTTATTTAGTTTTTTTAAGTAATAAATATTAGTTTATTTGGTTTCCTTTTTTTTTTTTTCAAAGTATATCTGTGATGTAGACCATTTGATACCAGTAGATTATTTAATGCATCTAGGCATGATAAAGTGCATTTTTCATACATATATACTACTTTTCATATATACTCTGTATTCATAAATGGATATAAAAATTAAACTGAGGAAGTTTTTTTAAGGTAGTTTGACAAAGATAAGCACATTTTGTTATAATTTGCATTATTGTTTGTCACCAAATATATTGTGAATAAAGTAGTTTTAATATACAGTTGTCTTATTTTCAGAATTTAAATTACTTTTTTCCTCATATTTAAGATGTTTTACATCAAAAGATGACTGAGACGTGTGCTACTGCTCACATTGGAGGTGTTAATATTGTGCTACTAGAAGGGATCACACCAAATATCCAGTGAGTGTTTACTTTTACGTTTTCTTTCACTTCTTTGTCACAACTTATAAAAACTTGAAATTCCTTGAATGAGCTCATACTTGATGAATTCTGAGGTTTCTACAGTGTTTCCAGATACAGTTTTTAAAAATATTACCAGTAAAATATTTTTGGGAAAAAATAATTGATTTTTGTTGCCCTTCCTACCCTAAATTCATTCTCCCATTAAAAAAAAGAAAGTCCAGTTTCCCGTACTTTGTGAGATTGTCTTATAAGAAAAATGATCACAGTACAAATTTCTATTTAGCATGTAGGCTGTAAATTTTCCTGTCACTTAAGTAGCTAATTTGAATTATAAAAATTAAAAACTCTTAATTTTATATTAAGTAGTCATTATTTATATTCATTCACCTAGACATCAGACTTGTCATTTTGCATGCAACAAACTTAAGAGTAAATCCTTTTAAATTTGTTGCAGTATAAATTAAACATTTTTATAAAGATCATATCAAGACTCTGAGCGTGGTGGTGCACGTCTTTAATCCCAGTACTTGAGAGGCAGAGGCAGGCGAATCTGGTCTACAAAATGAGTCCAGGACAGCCAGGGCCACATAGAGAAACCCTGTCTACAAAATAAAGCAAAAAAGGATCATCTCAAGCCAAGTGTGGTACCTCACCTTTAATTCCAGTACTTAGAAGATTGAGGCAGGACATTTGTCACAGATTAGAGGCCAGCTTTGGCTATACATTGTGTCCCAGGCTACCCTGGATTACAAAGCAAAAACCTATCTAAACAAAGAAACATCAACAACAAAAAACAAATAAATTAAATCCCATATACTGTATTTTTACTGTTTGTTCTTACTTTTTTCTTATAAGTTCTGTTCTTGGGTCTGTTCTGATTAGAATTCTTATGTTGATAACATTTACTCCTGGTATGCAGACCACTTATATAAGAAGAATACATGTGTATATGACTTTGTTTATATCTTTGGTAATGTTTGCCTTAATTTATAATTGTTTTTCAGTGGATCAGTTTGGTGTTGTAACTAAAAATGTTTTATAGTTAAGGTTATATTTTGAGCATTTGCTCTTCTTTGATAGTATACTTAGTGTTATACTGTTGCCCTGCAGCACAGTCTGAGCCTAGATAACTACTAGATAGAGAAGATTTGGCTCCTACTGTAAAATTATTAATGGATAAAACTAAGAAAAAGTGTATGTTATAGTTGTAGTCACAATATTTTAGAAATCTGGATAATGAAAAGCCTGTCTTGGGCAACATTTCAAGTAGACATTGATAAACAGGGCAGAGCCTGGTGTAGAGAAGATCTCAGGCTTAACTCTGCTCAGGAAGCTTAGAACTGCTACCCAGAAGCATTGATAGCTTATATCATAGGAGCTTCCCAGGGCCATTCAGTAAGCCATCTTAAAACAAAGCAAACAACAACAACAAAAAAAGCAAGAACAGCAAATTCCCATGCTTAAATAAAACAGGCCATTGCCCATCCATTGTGGAAGAGCAGCAGGATGCAGTAATACTGGTATTGTGAATCCCCTCTTGTAGGCCAGGAACTGAATATCAGTTTGTTTTCTTAGTCCTCTTGCAATTCTGTGAGCTGGGGTGATTAGCTCCACCTTATCAAATAAAAAGAAGTGAGATTTACAAAGATCAGTGTATTAGCACAAACTGTTTAAAGTGGTCCAGTCAGAAAAGCCCAAAGCCGCCCTGCCCCTTTCTCAGTTCACCCTCAGCAGCTCGCCACAGAAGGCAGCCCTGCTCTCGCTGTCTGTCACCTCTTAGCGAGTGCCTTCAGTCTCTCCGCTTGCACGGTTACTATGAAATGTGGAGGGGATACTTAGCTTTCCCCTTTATCAGTTTTACTTGAAATGTAAAAGTTACTCTTCTGTTACTGCCAAACTCTTAGTCTTAAGACTTTTTGCAAACACTTTTCGGAATTATTCTTTAGGATTTTATTTTTAACTGCAATTAAAAGAAACAGAATGGGAAACCGTAGCTTCAAAAGTGATTTGAAGGAAAATCTTAAGAGCTGGACATTAGCAAAGCTTCCTGATGTGCAGTCCTGTTGTAACTTACATATGAATGCTGATTTTGCTTCCTTTTTGTTTTCCTGCTTTCTCTTGAATCTGCATCTGTAGATTGGAGGATTTTCCTACATCTCCTACAAGTACAGCCAAACAAGAGTTTCTGTATGTCATATTCTTTTTCATGGCTCGTGATTAATATTGTATTATATAGTGTTTATATCATTTTCGTGGGATGTGTATAGTTAGTTACCATCTCAAAGCTTTGCCATAGACACCTGTATATTACAAGATGTTAACAGTCAATCAAGCCTAAGTGAGGGCTGTCTCTTAGGTAAGACAGACTTTGTTTTTTTGTGCTCCCGTGGACATGCTATTATTTGATACCATAATTAGAAACCAAAAAATTTCACTTGGTGAGTTTTTGTTAATTACCAAGTAATTTTTAAAAACTAACAAAGCATCTGCATGTTTCGCCTTTATATTTTTGCTTTTAGTGGGAAGATCTTAATTCTGATTATCAAGTTTTATCTATGGCTTTTACTATATGTACATTAAATTTTTAATATTTTAATTTAAAGCATTGTGTATTTTTGCAGTTAGCTGTACTTAATGGGTATATATAAATCTTCACCACATGAGTCTGTCACCGTGTCACATTAACATTTTACGAAGCAGTGGTTATGCCTTTGAACATTTTTTTTTGTAAAATTTGAATATGTTGAATAGGTAGGTGATCTATTTATTATGCTTTCTGCTGGTAAGATTATCATATTTTATGAAATCTGTTTCATTATTAATAACAAGCCATAGATAAAACATCAACAGTTCAAAGTCATTTGTTGGATTATATTCTATGTCACTTAATTGGCCAACTAGAAGTAATAAAAATTTAATTTTATTTCTGGAAAATAACATGTATAACATTAGTGTCTTTTTATGAACAGAAAAACCTACATTTAATTCCACTTGGGCAGTACCTAGAAATTTTCTTCTTATTCACTTTCTCAGGATGTGTAACAAAATATCACTGTTAACTTTAGAGAAAATGCTTTTAGTGGCCAAAGGTCAATCACATCTTTCAGGAAGTTATTTATAGGCTTGGATATTATGCACTAGAAAGGCTCCAGGAAGGCAGCAATGGAAAAGCAAAAGGGGGTCTTATTGTGAGTCCATTCTCAGGTTTTCTGCTGAGAGAGAAGATCATGTGTAGTACAGTTGCCAAGTGGGAAAGAAATTCTGTCTTTCATCATTGACTAAATAGGACATAGACATTCTACTCAACCCACATTTCTACTATAGAAAATTTCAAGCAGAGTGAGTTGAGATAGTCAGCACAGGCAGAATTATGTAAGTCAGTCTTTTCTGCCTGACTTGCTCAGCCAGTTCAAGGCTGCAAGGCCTTGGGTGGGGGTTGGGAGTGGAGCGTGAGCTGGAGCTACTAGTCGGTGTAAGACTGACAAGATTACAATGTAAAGAAGACCTCCTACTAGAGCAGGGCAGTTCTTAACCTCAAAACTTCCACTGAATCCATGAGCGGGCAATCACAAGGACACCTACTAGCTTTCCATTCTGAATTTAAATTGAGAATTAAGTTTGGCATGTTTTCTTATGAAATCCAGGTGATATTTAATCAGGCTGCTACAAGTTAAAAGGCAGATATGAAAAGGCAAATATATTGGTTTTTTTTTTTTTTTAACTTATACTTCTGCTGTGTGGTAAAGACCTAATTAAAGTTCAGTGCACATTGAGCAAAGCTGCTGCTTTTTGTAAGCGTCAGGAGGCTGTATAGTGCAAGGAAGGCATCCCAGAGGGTTAAGCAGCATGGTGGTCCTGCCCTGATCAGATCAAGCCAAAGCTCACAGGGGGTGTTCTTGTCAGCCCTGAAGGAAGTGGCTGTTGGTTAGCTTACAGGTTGTTAATGTGAGTTGTCTATTTCCAGTTTTATTCCTATTGAAGAGAGTTACTTCTTAGTTTAAGCCACGTAACACATATTTCTCAAGTTTTATTCAAGAAAGACACAGTTAAAGTTTCTTTAAAAGATGATGAAAAGCTTGTAGCATGTTTGATATGCCCAGCGTATGTGTGAAAAGTTCATGACAGATGTCCGTAAAGACTGGCTGAAGATGTACGGAGAGCGTAGTTTACAGCGTTCTGCCCGATCTACTGTAAGTTCGGCCTCATCCACCTTCATGCCTCAGCACACCGGGGCCTATTCCCAACCCATTTTCCTGAGCTCAAACAGCAGGCCTATTTAAAGCAGACCCCTGCCTTCAATTTCTGTTAACAGAGTAATGATTGTTACAATAATTTTCTTATTCTTTGATTGTATTTTAGAAGTATAGTAAGTTTATTTTTTTCTTCTTGTAGTCAGTGCCCCCCCCCCCCCTCGGAAAAAAGAGGTTCTGAGTGAGAAAAAAAATCAAAGTGGAATTTTTCTGTGTGTATGTATGTGTATGTGTGTGTGTACATAATGATGTACTAATCTTTGTGCTTTTACTTACATGTTAGTCTATTCTAAAGGAATAATAGACTTTTCAGTATAGTATAAAGGAATATACCTTAATATCTTTTAAAATAACTTTTCAGACTGTTTTGACACATGAATGATCTCAGGCTAACACAATGAGTAAAAGTATTTTATGTTCTTGGTATTTTCCTAAAATTTTTCTTTGGCTGTTTTAATAGTCTTCCTCCTCTGTTGCTAGAACTGTGGTGAAGTGCAGCATTGCCAAGTCCCAAGCCCTCTACAGTGCCCAGAGAGGGCTGAAGACAAACAACGCTGCAGTGCTCAAAGTAGGAGCTATCAGCATCAACATTCCTCAGCACCCTGCCACCTTACACAGCATGATGGTGCGCAGCTCTCACCAGCTCTCCAAACAAATCTCAGACCTGATTAGACAACCTTCCACAGCGTGAGTTATTTCCTATGCAGTACTCTGTGACTATGCAATAACATACACCTTTTATTTTTGCTGTGATAGCAAAAGGTTTGTAGAAAAATGAGCAGTTGCTATAAACATGGACTACCACTGTAATGGGTCTGGAGAGTATTCAGACGACATCAGAGGAGAATTAAGGTGCACATTATAAAACTATCATATCACGATGGCCATGCTATTGTCCCATACTAAATATGGAGCATAAGCATAAAGTTTAAAAAAGATCCTAGACATTTATTAGCACCATAAGAAATTCCAATAAAAAGCAAATTAATGAATTCTAGAACTCTCAGTCCTTGTTTGAGTTTTAAAAATTGCAGTGGTCATTTATAGCATACATGGTTTTGCATATTCCTTTATTGTGAAATTACTATTTACTATTGAAGACAGACTGTGCTCCATGTAGCATTGAAAGGGCAGTAAATCAGACCTGCTCATAGTGATCTTTATTCCCTGTGAATGCTGCCACTATTCATAGCATCTGCTTTTCTGACTTGTGTGTGTGTGTGTGTGTGTGTGTGTGTGTGTGTGTGTGTGTGTGTGTGTGTGTGCGCGCACGTATACTTAGTTTTCTCCATCCTATAAAGTGATGAAATAGTGTTTTTTGATAGTCTCAGAAACCAATGGCTCCCCCCAATAATTGTTTTATCCAGGTCTTTAGTACTCATATTAATAAATTATGGCCCAAGTTGTTACTCTGGTTTTTTTTAGATCATCATTATTTGTTAGCTGTTTTCCACTGATAAATCTAGTAGTTTTATCAATAAAGTAGTAGTTGCTAATAGTTTTTTGGGGTGGGGGTATGTTTTGGTTTATAGCCCACAGCCTATGAAAGAAGATATTGCAACCCCACTGCCTTCTGAAAAAACTCCAACAAGTGTTAATCAAACTCCAATTGAAACAAATGAATTTCCTCAACTCCCAGAAGGCTTAGAGAAGAAGCCTATTGTTCTCAAATTCAGCGCCATGTTGGATGGCATAGCCATTGGAGCAGCACTTTTACCGTCACTGAAAGCAGAGTACAAGATGGGGAGAATGAGAAGCCATGGAATGACAGGTAACGTGGAGTTTTAAGTCCAACTATGTAAAACTTACCATTCTGAAAAGAAAGTAACACTTTGATGAACAGGTAAAGTTCTTTAAAATATGATATTAAAAAATATAAATAGCCAGGTGTGGTGGTACACCCTTAATCTCAGCATTGGAGAAGCAGAGACAGGGGATCTCTGTGAGCTTGAGACAAGCCTGGTCTATGTAGTGAGTTCCAGACCAGCAACCACATACTGGGACCCTCTTAAAAAGCGAAAAACAAAAAGGTTAAATTATTATATCACTTAAATTTCAATAATGATTTTATTCTAAATGTTATTCATCTAG
The DNA here is from genome assembly GCF_903995435.1 of Acomys russatus. Classification (NCBI taxonomy): domain Eukaryota; kingdom Metazoa; phylum Chordata; class Mammalia; order Rodentia; family Muridae; genus Acomys; species Acomys russatus. The sequence continues at coordinate 16,161,215 of NC_067151.1, forward strand.
TCTTTTATAATTTCTTTCATGTATACATTGTATTTTGTTCATATCCCCTCCCCTCATCCCCGACTTCTGCCAGGCACCTCTAAACCACTGTTCCAACATCCTATTTTTTCCCCATTTATAAGATGATTAATCTTTATTATTTTTGCCTTGTCTTGATTCCAGTTTTTAAGGTGTAATAGTCAATATTTTACTGATTTTAATTATTAAAAATTTAAAAATAACTTTTTTGTTTTATGTACATAGGTATTTTGATTACATGTATGTTTGTTTGAGGGTGTCAGTCCCCTGGAACAGGAGCTACAGACAGTTGTGAGCTGCCATGTCGGTGCTGGGAACTGAACACAGATCCTCTAGAAGAGTATCTAGTGCTCTTAAGCACTGAGCCATCTTTCTAGATCCTAATTTTTTTATTTAAATATTAAAAAAACAATTATGATTGTCTGCTATAGGTTTTATATAGGTTTCTTTTATTGTGTTAACAAAAGCCATTTTTTTCCTACTATGCTATGAAATTTATGTAAAGAATAATTTGTGAACAATATACAGATACTTTCTTCTATACTGGTTGAGATATAATGTCTTTTTCCCTTTTTTTTTATTTTAACATGATAAATTACATTAACTTTTAAAGCACTTATAAACCTACTCAAACAAAGATAAGTTACATTAAGGATTTATGTATTACTACTTTTTATATTTCAAAGTTTCCTTTTTAAAAGAGTTTTCTGAACATCTCAACCTTTATTTTACCAGCAATAGAAATAATCTAAGGTGAGCTTTAGGATTTGGCCAAGTGAGAAAACATGGACTTTGAGAAATCAGAGGCCAGTTCTATCAATACATTGACTAATTTGCTCAGGTATTCATGTCTTCTGAAATTAGTAGGCTAAGGAAAAAAGCAAGCCACATAGGCAGTTTCAAGTTGAAAAAATAGAAATATTTAACACTACAATGGGTACTTGTAAAACACACAGGTTTTTTTGTTTTTTGTTTTTTTTTTTTCTATGTCCAGCCTAGCTCCCAAATAAGCACACAGAGATCTATTTTATTTATTAAAAATTTTGGGCACTATAGCTGGGTAGATGACCCGCTATTCTAACAATTGGCCTACTTCCTGTCAGGTGGCCTGTTACCTGTCATCTTACTCTCTCCCTGACTGCTCCCCTCCTCTTGGCACTCCACTCTCCTCTGATCCCCATCTGAGACCTCCTCACTGGGATCAGAATCTCACATAAGGAGAACCTCTCCTGGCCAACTATTGACTATTCAGCTTTTTACTTGACCAGTCAGTAGGTGATGGAGAAAAATGTTTACAGATTATTGAGTTAGGAGATGCTTCATAAAAATGACAAAGCCAACTTCCAGACTGTAACCAGATCTCTGGGTATAGAAGTCAGCATTTGTATGCACAGTGCACAAAAACATCCTCCAGTTGTTGAGTAGGCATACAAGTAACAATCCAGAATTCTGTAAATGAAGATAAAAGGCAAACCCAGTAAAAGAGTGACACATTCATGACTACAGATGAGTGATAACTGAGGCCTAGAATTGCTTTGATCTCGATGTTTTTATTTAGTGATGCTGACATGGAGGGACTAGGAGACAGAGTATGCCTCTTGCAGCCTGCAGGAGCTAGTCAAAGATATACTTGGTTGTAGCAGCTGTAAGAGCTCAGCATAGTCAGGACCTTTGTGGCCATCTGAAAGATACTCCATTGGAGAGTAGCATTTTCTCTTATGAGAAGAACCTGGTATGTATATACATTGCCTATGTCCTGAGCAATAATAGAGTTGATGATTATTCAGCTTCTGCCTTCATACCCACATAGACGGCTAAACAGTACTGGGAAAATAATGGAATTAACTGTACATTAGTATTTGCTTGAACAACTCTTTGCCAGAGAAAAGGCTTTAAAAAATTAACACAATATTCAACTAAACTATAACGTATTATTTGGTCTCTTAGTAGTTGTTAAGATTAAAGGAATGTGTGTTTAATGTTTCAAAATTTGGGACTTGGTTTTTTTTTTTTTTTAATTAATTTATTCTTGTTACATCTCAATGTTTATCCCATCCCTTGTATCCTCCCATTCTCCCCTCCCCCCATTTTCCCCTTATTCCCCTCCCCTATGACAGTTCCTGAGGGGGATTACCTCCCCCTGTATATGCTCATAGGGTATCAAGTCTCTTCTTGGCAACCTGCTGTCCTTCCTCTGAGTGCCACCAGGTCTCCCCCTCCAGGGCACATGGTCAAATGTGAGGCACCAGAGTACGTGAGAAAGTCATATCACACTCTCCACTCAACTGTGGAGAATGTTCTGACCATTGGCTAGATCTGGGTAGGGGCTTAAAGTTTACCACCTGTATTGTCCTTGGCTGGTGCCTTAGTTTGAGCGGGACCCCTGGGCCCAAATCTACCTGTCATAATGTTCTACTTGTAGGTTTCTAGGATTGGGACTTGTTTTTAGCTTGTTGTAGTATAATTTCTCTAAATGAAGGACAGTGTCTGTTCTCCCTTCTGTGGTAGGCAGAATCTGTACGTGTCTCTCTGCATTTGATACGATGTTGGGTACCCAGTTGGCTTCATAAATACTGCAGGCTGATTAGTACTTGCTGACTAATTCTTATAGTAAATGTACTTGTTTAAAAGTAGGGAGTATCTTATATGCAAATTTTAAATATTATCTTTATGTATATCAACATAGATTGTGGGATGGCAAAATGCTTTTCTTACTCAGCATTGTTGAAAAAGTGATTATAATACATGCTTGTACAGCTATAATGCTCTGTACTTCCCACAGGTGCACAGACAAGGTTTACATTTGAGTTACCAAATCACAGATTACGTTTTACTTCAAAAGTTTCTGCCACAGATATGTCAACTATCCCTCCTTCTGCAAGTCTTAACCTTCCACCTGTCACCATGTCTGGGAAATACATTATGGAAGAACATGATAGTTACTCAGACCAAGTGTGGAGCATAGATGAACTGCCTTCTAAACAAGGCTACTACTTACAGGGGAATTATCTACGCTGTGTGGCAGAAGTAAGTTTACTTTCAAAGTTACTTTTTGAAATTTACAAGTTTCCAAGATTTATATACTAAAATACATAGTGATCCAAACTTTGAAGGCTAAATGTTATATTAGTTGTTTCTACAGAAGGCTAATCTACTGAATTTCAAGAGAAAGTGCGTATATCTGTCTGTCTTTGTGTACCCTCGCTTTTCGGTCTTTTATGAAACATGCTTTTTGAAATAATGTACTACCATCTATTACTTTATATTTTATATGTTAATTTCAAGTTCATCATGGCAATATTTTTATGGCTTACTTGATTATAAAAGAGACTAGTAGCTAACATTAAGATGTTTTTGTGTTTACTTCTGCAGTCCTTTAATTAACTTTGTGTTGAACATACCTGTGTTCTTTTTGAGTGGGAGACAAAACAGATTTTTACTATGTTTATATGCTTTAAAACATAATCATTGGTCATGATCTAAAGATCATGTAAAATGATAAAATAAATTAACAGACTCATTTTTTCAGATAATGTTAAAAGCTGGCACTCCTGACTAACTCATTATTTTTACCTCTATGTATAACTGTCTAAAACTTAAAAAGCATGACATACCTGTTTCTTTTGGTTTGAAGATGTATAAGAAAACACTTTGAGTTTTTGATAGAAATACTGTAATTTGAGGAGACATGTAAGTCTGGTGGTGTACCTTTTTCAGACTGGACTTCCCTTAGCACCCAAAAGTTGGGATTTCTTCAGTTTTTTGTTTTTGGTGGGTTGCTTTTGGTTTTTGTTTTGATGTGTGTGCGCGTGCATGCGTGTGTGTGTGTGTGTGTGTGTGTGTGTGTGTGTGTGTGTGTGTAATATGTGTTGCAGGAAGGATGCTACAGCACACATCTGGAAATCAGATGACACACCTGTGGTATCTGTTCTTTGCTTCTACTTTTACCTAGGCTTTAGGGACAAAGCTCAGGTCTCCAGGTTTCCATGCTAGCTCTTTTGCCCAGTAATCCACGTAGCCAGGCCAAGAGTTGCAATTTCTGTGTGTAAAAAAAACAAATGTACCCTAAGTATTCAAGATTCTAAACTGCCTAAAATTGAATTAGGAAATTTTTTATGGCACGTATGCTTTCCACAAAGAAAAATAAGTGGCCTAAACTAGTTGAGCAATACTGTTAATAATGCTTCATTTCAAAGAAAGTAAATTAAAAGCAATGTATTGTACAATTCCATATTAATGTTAGATACTAAAAAGGAAGAATTTATAGTCTAGGAAAAATACAAATCCATAATTACCAAAAAGGAAAAGAAAATAACAAATTAATTTCAAAACATCTAAAAGTGTATCTTATTTCAAAATTGCCTATTTTATTGTGACCTAAAGCACATTGAAACTCATCTTGTCTCTTTTTGTACTATTCTGTGCAAGATAAAAGCGTCTGGTGCATAGTTAGAGAAATAATTCGGAAGTTAAGAGCATAACTCCCAAAGGGCCTCATTTCAGTTTCCAGCACCCTCATGAGGCAGCTCAAACCAGCTCCATAAGAGTGTCACGGCTCTGCCCTCTGTAAACACCTGCATTCATGTGCACAAATCCCACATACAGACAAGACACACATAACTAAAAATAATAAAGATATATATTTTTAAAGTATCTCCTGAGACACTTAAGATTTTTGTTTCTCTTCAAAGATAACAAATATATTTTGCTCTATTAATTTTTAATAAAAATATGAACAATATCACAATGATAGAAGTATTTACTTAACTCATGAGAGTGCTTGAATCTGGCTTTTTTGTTATAGCCACTTAATTAGAAGCTGTTTTGTACTTCATCTGTTTGTTGACTAATTCTTGTCGGAAACTAATGCTTTGTACTAATCACAGGACATGTTACATAAAATTAGACTAGGTGTCTCTGATTTGCTAATTCACTCTCACATAATCCTGAGACCTACAGTGTGCTGTTTTCGGGTTCTTGTTCTCAGTCACCATATTTTTAGCATTTAATACAAATAGAAGTGATCATTGGCACTGAGTACTTTGAAGCCCTTTTTCAATGCATCGCTCTCACATGGTGTATAGATACTTGCCTGCTTTTCCTAGAGTTGTGCATGGTTGGCTTTACAGCCAAGCAGAGCTAACTACTCAGCAGTACAATCTCACACTCTGATTTTGTTTGGCAGGTTGGTTCCTTTGAACACAATCTCACAACAGATCTCCTAAACCACTTGGTGTTCGTACAGAAGGTGTTCATGAAGGAAGTGAACGAGGTGATACAGAAGGTGTCCGGTAAGGTGCCTGGGGCCCAGCAATGCCAGTTTCTATTCTCATTTGCCATATGAGGTTTCATGATCTGAAATAAGACCTAAGTGACATAAAAATAGTAATAATTATATCAATAACTGGTATGTATGAGAGAGACAGACCAAGACAAAGGTGAGAGAAAATGCACATTTGGAGAACAAAAAAGAATGTCAGCTCACTTCTTTCTTTTACTTCTGGTTGTCTTATTCCCTTTCCCTGGACCTGGAGTCACCATTTGCTGCTGTTGTCATCGTTGTTGTTGCTGCTGTTTGAGAAGTAGGGTCCTTTATTTCAAGAAGGAAAACCCGTTGAAGGGAATGTCTCTGTAAAATCAAAGCCTAACATTCACTTATGAGCTGGAGTAGGTACAGGGCAGACAGAGAGGGAGCAGGGAAAGAGGGTAAAGCTTTCTTTTTGGCCAAAGATGAGCTTTTTCTAAGAGTGACCAAAGAAATGGTGAGCAGTGAGTAAAAGAATGTCAGGTTATAGGTAGACGTGTCGATGGACAGCTGGAAGCTCTGTATGTGTGGCAGGAGTCTCAGCAGTTACCAGGACAGACATGGGGGTTCAAAGTGCCGTGACCATGACTAGTATTCTTGGCTTTTGTTCGTGTGGGTAGATGGAGAAGAGGGCACATTTGTTGCGCATGTAGCCTTCCCTGCTGTCGAGATTAGCATCCCCATCATGCTTTGGGGAAGTTCTGGTGTTGGAAACATTGGAAGAGGATGCTGTCAGGGTGGAGTCTTCCTCAGAGGCCTCAGAGCTGGTAATACCTACCTGTCCAGCTAACGTTCTCCTCACAGTTCGAGACCCTGAACCTGTCTAGAAGGTGGTTGTTGGAAGTCAGTCCGGCTGCTAACAGCAAACATTGGGAGCATAGAGAAGCCTAGAGTCTTCTCCCATGCTGACTTTCAAGCATGTGAGATCAGTCAAAGGGACCTAGAGTTAGATTCTCTCAGGAACATATGAGCGTGGATCAACCATAAATGAATATAGACAAAACTAAGACAGTGGTTGAATACACAACATCTAGAGAATAGCACAACTAAAGTTATAATAGATTTAATATCCAGAGATGCAACCCTAGAGCTGTTTGCCAATGAGATGGTAAACTTTGGCTTGGTTTTACTCTTATTTTGTAGTTCTTGTAAAGAAAAGGAGACATAATTAGAATTATCATCAATATACAAATAAAAGTGTGTCTGTGGTTATGAAAAACATGAGGGGGAGAGAGTCCTTTAATTTGATTAAGGGCCTTACTTTGATTAAACCCATTGTCTCTTTTCAATTATCAATTATTTTAACTTCCATTATACTTTTCTGCTGTGTGCTTAAGACTTTAAAGGTGACCAAAATTAATCACTTTCTTTTTACTTTGATGGACATTTAGGGTCTGGCCCTCAAGGATTACCTGAGGTCAGGAGGAGCCTTCGTTACTTGTTCCATCTATTATGAGGATAAGTGCAAGTCCTTGCTTGACCATGGCTTCACCTGGAAACACGGAGGAAGTTTTCCCTCTGTATTGACCTTCCTCTTTGTAGAATGGATATTACAGTCTCCTTGATTGGGTCTTTATGGTCTCTTTAAAAAACAGGCCGGTAATTCACCAGAGCTGCAATAGGGGTTGAATCTTAGAAGGCAAAGAACAAAAATCTGTGCCTTTAACCCCTCTGTCCACATTAGTATAGCAACCAAGTACACCCAGAAGGTGTGTGAACACCAATTTAGTACTTTAACCGCTGTTTAATAAAATCTGAGCAAAAACTAAGCAAAAACTTTTAAATAAACGTTGATTAGATACACATTTTGTCCTTTTAAGTCAGTGCTTGTGTTACCAAGAACAGATAAATACTTACTAATTTGAGTAGAGGTTTAATGTCAGTATATTGTACTTTGGCCTTAGAAGTGTGTGTATGCACATGTCTTACAGAAGTTGGAGCTTTTGTGACTAGCTTAGACATCCCTACTAGAATGACAGCTATCAGCTTTTATGTGAATGCTGCGGATCCAAACCTCAGGTCCTTCTAGTGCCACAGCAAGCACTCTTCCCCACTGAGCCATCTCCCCAGCCCTGGATAAATACATGTCCACTCATCCTTTCTTTATATTTTTTGGGTTTTTTGTTTGTTTGTTTTTAGTTACCATGGAAAGTAATGGGTTTCATTATGACATTTTTATATACTTTGTTTTCATCTGTTTCCCTACCTCACTACCTCACTCAGTGTTTGTTCACTGCCCACCTCAAGCAGTCCCCCTTTTCCAGTCAGTCTTTCCAACTGCTTTTTTACAGCATACATTCTATTACCTTTACCCCTGTACTTAAGATTTCTTCCTTCCCTACCACAATTCCCTTACTACTTTATTTATTTTTGCCTTCACAGAGAATTTACCACTTATTCATTATTTCACTAAGAATTGCAGAGACTCTGTAAAGAAGAATCCTATAGTCCTCACTTGGTCACACATGTGCTGTGTTGGTTGTACCATAAGATTACTCTGTAGCAGTGACCTCAAACTTCCTAATTCTGCAAGCCTTTAATACAGTTCTTCATGTTATGGTAACCCCCAACCATAAAGTTGTTTTCATTGCTACTTCAGAACTGTGATTCTGCTACTGTCATGATCATAATGTAGCTATGTGATGGGTAACCCTGTAGAAGGGTAGATCATTCAACACAGCCCCAACGCGCCGTGACCCTCAGCCTGAGAGCCACTGCTCTACCATCATCTACAGCCTACTCTTGACTATAGAGCGATATGAGAGGCTAAGAAGTTTACTTGCCTAAACATTTTTTATTAGCAGCATTGAAAAAGTAATTCTCAAAGTGATTTTTCCTCCTTAGTACATGATATACTTTTGTATTTTTAAGTACAAATTGTCTATAAATTATCTTTATAAACTGTTTCTCTATATAAGAGAACTTAAAAGGCCATTTAAACGTATTTATGAGATAGAAAATATGTGACTCTAAGTTAGATGATGAAGGTACAGAGATATGTGGGTAATAGTTCTCGGACTTAGCAAATTTACACGTGTGTCACGCAGTGTACAGTGATAGCCTGGGTTCTGTGTCTGACGGGAACAGAGGAGAGGGATCTTGAGATCAAAGGTCCTTTTTCACTCAGGGCAAGCCTGTGCACTAGGCTAGGCTTCTGGTCTCACTGGGGGAGGTGGGAATGAGTTTTCCACTGGGTGTTACAGTTAGCTCTTGTGAAATGAGACTGCTGGTATCAGATGACAATGAAAACTTGGGAGTTCCAAAAGCCTGTATGATACCAAAAGTGTTACAGCCCCTTGCTAGGCTGCCATGCTAAGAATGCCAGAGGATGGAGGCAGACACCAGAAACCAGCCAGAAGGCAGGTCAGGTGAGATGCAGGCCTAGCGGGTGCTTCACTGGCCTGCAGCACTGATCTCTTAGCGATGAGCAGGTTTCAGTGGCTGCCCAGGCAGCTCCACCATCACTGCCTGACTGGCAGGGCATCCAGCGTTTGTTCTTCCCCTGAATAACTGAGTCTCAGATGGCGGTAGTGAAGGAGTGGGTTGAGAGAGCAAGCAAGCCAGCCTTTATTTTATGCAGTGGGAGGGATTTTGAGGGTGAGTATGTTTGACTCCCTGGGGCTAGGGATACCAGGGATACTTGATCTATATGTAGCGAAACAGCCCTGTCATAAGAGGGGAAAGCAGTGCTTAATTATCCTGAGGGATGGTCATGCACACACACACACCTCTTTAAAGAAAACATGCATAATGAGAAGTATTAAAAGCATTAAGGAGAATGGACAGACTGAGGACTCATGGCATCAGGATGACTTGAGCTAGGGCTTGAATACATTCCACTTTTATCATAGAGCCATTACAACAGACAGGGACCATTTCAGAGGGAGAAACCCACAGACATTACAAAGAGAAAGACATGCTCATTTGCTGTGATTGAAGGAAGAAATTCATGAAGACTTGCCATGGCTGTTCTGAGAAGGGCCTAAGACATGAGTGAGATGATAAGCTGGACCCTGAAACAGCACAGGTACTTGACAGAGTCCAGGAAAGCACTGAGAACTCACTAAGATACTGCTTCCCAAGGAACTCAACCTACTTTGGGAGATAACTGTGAAGATAAGTCAGAATTATAACAGAAATGAATAACTTGAGAAAGACCAAGTTCTCATAAGGATACATCGGGGAAAAATTGATAAATGAGAATTAATAAGAATAAGAGTGAGTATGCTCACATGTGGTGGACTGGGGTGAGCACGGGGCACATGTGTGCTCGCAGTAACTCGCTGTCCTTGGTACTAGGCTCCACAGGGGTGTCTGCTTAGTTGAGAATGTAGCAAGTAAATAAGAACAGAGTGAGCCGGAGGCCAGAGTTGCTTTAGAAAAGGGAATTCAGAATGGGAGTGTCAGAGAGCTGTGGCTTAGAATCCAAATGATGAGAAACGGGAACAGTGATTTAACATTTTAGAAACTACACTGAAAAGTAATGTAAACACCCTCTGTTGGAATGAGATAGCGTGAGACTTCCAAGTGTGGCATCAGAAAAGGCCTGACTTGAAGGGAGTTAAGCCATCTAAGAAATAATGTGAGTAATTTACATCACCTGAAACTTTGGTGGAAGCTGGATGATAGAAGTAAGAAGAAAGATGGAGCAGTTGATAGCTAGCTGGGGATAAGGTAACCACTAACTAAGTTTGGATAAGAATGACTATTGCAGATGTCAGACATGAGGTAGAGTTTAGGACCTGGTGATAGCAGAAGAAGGGGAAACAGTGTGCTGAAAGTTTGAGAGCAGAGCTGTTGAAAGAGGGAAAGTGCAGTCATGCAAGCAGGCACTCAGCACACAAAGTTATGGCCCACACAGATTTGTAGTAGATAGTAGGTTCAGTTTTACCTACAAATCCTAAATATTTGGGTTCCTGGCTCATACATTCTATTCCTTTTTTTTTTTTTCCTCTTGCCTGTGTATCTCTTTATCTATATATATGACCTTTGAATCAGGTTCTGTGTCTTACCTTGTACTTTCTATAAATCACTGCTTTCTATACCTTGCTTACTATTTTTATCACAGTAGAGATTTCAAAGTATATTTTTATCATAGTATTATTGAATAGATTTGTATCACTAGTCTATTTTTAAATTTTTAGTTTATCATAATTTATTCAGATTACATCTCGATTGTTATCCCTTTGCTTTTATCTTCCCATTCTCACCCTCCCTCTTCTGCCCTATTCCCCTCCCCTAAACCTCTGACAGAGGGGGACCTCCTCCCCCATCATATGACCATAGCCTATCAGGTCTCATCCAGATAGCCTGCTTCCCCTTCCTCTGGGTGCCCTTGTAAGAGCCGATAAAAAATTAATTTATCTTTCAAAGCAATATGTACTTCTCAAAATATTTGTTAGTTTGCTATGTCTGAAGTCTGTAATAGAAGAAAAAGAAGTTCTTGCCTTACCTATGTAGGCTCCCTGGGGTGATGCAAGACTCAAAACTTAGCAAACATACAAAAAGTAAAAATTTTTGAGGTAGAATATTTGGAAAGATAAACATGCAGAAAAGTATTCAAGTTGAGAGGAAATAAGTAGAAAAGAGGTTAAATATGAGGTTGCCTTAAATATGAGCATATTACTTCCTGTATCACATTGCCTGGGCGTAAAATGTTCATAGGAACTTCACTGTCAGGTCCCTGTCACCAATGGTTTTAATTCTGGAGCAGATGTTTGCTGTCACATTCTTTATTAGTAACACATTTTTCATTTCTTGGGGTTCTCTTTTCTTTTTGTTTGCAGCATATCTGACTATAAACAAGCTCACATTGTTGATTAAAGAAATCGTTTACATTTTGACTTCAAATATATTTTCTGAGACATATAATCATTCATTTGGTGCAGTTATGTATTTAATGCTGAGAATTGGTAATGTTTTAATTCTTTATTAGATGCTCTGAATAGTGTGTGTTATATAACCTGCCTCAGTGAAAGATGATTTGACTAAAGGTTACAACTAGAGATTGAGTTGTCATTAAAAAATATTTTATTGAAGGTTTTCTTTTTAAAGCACAAAATACAATGAATATTTTTCTGATAAGGAAGCTGCTCTGGTCCTTCAGTATGTAACCTTTTCTAGGTGGGGAGCAGCCCATTCCTCTCTGGAATGAGCATGACGGAGCAGCAGATGGAGATAAGCCAAAAATTCTCCTCTACTCCCTGAACTTACAGTTTAAGGTAAACTTTCTATAACAAGAATACTTTTAGGACCATCTTTTGTAGATTTCACCTTTTCCAAGCCTACTTTATTTGGGGTTCTTTCAGTGCTGGGGTTAAAGGTGTGTGCTACCATAGACTTCAATAATAATAGTAGTAGTAGTAGTAGAAATAATAGTAATTCTTATTATAATATTATTATATGCATGTATTTATGTATCTTGAGAAACTTCTATAGATTATTGAGATCAGCTTTATCTCCTGAAAGTTGTATTATTTTATATAATTGAAAACAGTTTGGCTATAATCTGTTGAACATTTGATATTTTTAATCACTTCCTTTATAATTTACTCTGCAAGAACATTGTAAATATTTGCTCAGTTAAAAATAATATTTGGGGCTATGATAGAGTGCTTGCCCATGTGTGCAATTAATTAATTATCTGAGTGAAACGAGGCTCTAGATTCTATCCTCAGTACCAAAGGTTGGAAAACAGTGTGTGGCCAAGAGGCAAAACAAAAAACTGTAATACTTTACATCTTAATTAGCTCCTGTAAGAATAGAAGTGTTTTTAAAAGTTAAAAATATTACTTAATTATTATTTAATTAAAATTAATATATTTAACCCATGAACACTTTGAATTTTAAATAAAGATACTAAAATGAAATTTGTTAACTATAAAGTCCTACTAATATAACTGAATTAAAGAATATTTGCCTTATACATATCCTATACATGCTTTTAAATGACTTTTTAGTCATATTTTAAAAGATTGCGTTGAGACTGCATCGATTTATTTTCTTATTATCCTCATACCATCTACCCTGCTAGGGTATTCAAGTGACAGCCACCACCCCTTCAATGAGAGCTGTGAGATTTGAAACTGGGCTGATTGAACTGGAACTTTCAAACCGACTTCAAACCAAAGCTTCACCAGGAAGTAGCAGCTATCTTAAACTATTTGGTAAATGCCAAGTGGACTTAAATCTGGCATTAGGGCAAATTGTCAAACATCAGGTTTGTATAAAATATGTTGTCTATTGGCACTCTTGTCTTTAAATTAATTCATGTGTTATAGTTTTAGAAATAGTTAAGTTCCTTTATATTGTAAATTTTGATGGAAAGGTACGTAGGCCTTTAGAAATTTGCTTTGCCATTTCTTGGAATATTTTGACTATATACTACCTGGTGCAGATTTATACAAGAGTGCTTTCATGAGACTTTATCTAGAATCTACAGAAACATTTGCTTTAATTTTTTAGTTTGTTAAGCAATATTTTTATTTGCTGTCTAGAGCTTTTACTAGTTAGTATCTAAAGTGTTAAGTTTACACCTTCCCTCTAGAATATTTGAAAATTTCATATGTATTCAGTGCTAAGTATGTAAAGTTTTAGGAAAAAGCAGCAGCGAGTGGAGCTCTCTAATAAAGGTTTACTGTTTATCAGAGATTGTTTCTGTTGTTTCAATTTTGCTAAATGTGTTGTTTAATGTCCCACCTAATTTTGATTTGAAGAGTCATTTTTAAAATGCCAGTTATAGTTTTAAAAATTGATGACTACATTAACTATTTCAAATTGTTATCTGTAGAGAAGCTATTTTTTTTCCAAATAGAAATATTTTGAGAGGGAGAAATAAAAAGGTCTTACTTATTTTGAAACATTTAGCCCACCACCGTGCTTCCCTCTGCTGGATGGCTGTACCGCAGAGCCTCAGTCCTGTTCCAAGTTTACCTGTTACGTAGTTCTTCATATTTTATATTAATTTTAAGCATTTAAATTGTACAAAATGCTACAAAATGTAAGGGATTTATCATTTAATGGTGGAATTGGGAGAGTATACTGTAGGTCTTTTGGGGAACAATGCTATTACTAATGTTTAAATTATTTTGGTAAAATTTGTCCATTATTTGATTCTGTTAAGCTTTTGATTTTATTTTAGGTTTATGAGGAAGCTGGTTCTGATTTTCATCAAGTTGCATATTTTAAAACTAGAATTGGATTGAGGAATGCCCTTCGAGAGGAGATCAGCGGCTCCTCAGATAGGGAAGCCGTGCTTATTACCTTGAATAGACCAATTGTTTATGCACAGCCTGTGGCCTTTGACAGAGGTGAGAGAAACCAGCCATTACTGTCTTCTGGGTGGTGAGCATGCTCAGGATGCATGCTACAGCCTTCCAGTGCACAGGTTTGACAGCTAAATGTCTCCTAAATCTGTAATGTGAACACCTAAGACAAGTCTTGCTAACTATAGTTTTTAAAATTACTTTATATTTTACAATTATTTTGCTTTTGACATAAATAGGATTATTTTATTCCAAGTGTCAATCTTAAATGCTAAAGGTTTTTATTTGGATTATCTACTGGTTTGTGTTTTTGCCTTTGGTTGATTAATTTATTCTAAAAATGTTTAGTGCGCGGTAGCTAAAAGTGGGATACAGTGGATAACAGGATCAGGATTTTTGCTCTCAAAAAACGTAGTGCACTGAAGAAGAGTTCAGGTAGACTTCTAAACAGAGTCAGTAATGCTTGTTGTAGATTGGAAAGCGTCTGTCGTGTTCTTTGGTTTTTAGAAGAGAAACAAATTCTTCAGTTTCAACTTTGAATGTACAGTCCACCAAGGAGATCACCTATTATTTACTTTCTTATCCCAGAGTAGCCGTAGCATTTAGTACTCCATACCAGACATTTCCAAGTGAGAAAGCGAGTGTTTGTGAGCACAGTAGTCTACGAGAAGATAGCAGCAGCTCTCAGAAAAGAAAATAGTTGGAAAGAAGACTGATTAGATGGACAAACTCATGCTAAATTGTTTTTCAGAGAGAGCGATAGAATGCTTCTGAATCCATGTAAAAATTTCAATTCTCAGTGGTCTCAGATCTGCCATTAAAATCTTCCCTTTTGGCATTGCGGCCATATCTGTGTTTTGCTGAACCTTTACTCCTCCTATGCATCTCCCATGTCACCACTGTCCTCCACCATGCCTTACAGCACTGTCGACTAGTGTGGGGCACCCTTCTTAGGTTTGTCTCTTCTAGTGTCTTTCCATTTTTATCCTCTTAGACTTCCATACTATTATGAGATGAAGATTTTTTTTTGGGTGTTCTTCTTACTAATAACTCAAATGACCTTGACCTTTCCAAATCACATCCTTTTAATATATATACCTAGCATTGTGTCTACATACTTAGAAGTATTTGAAAGCAGTAACTATATATAGTTGGTTTTCTGTTGGTAAGATAAAATACTGTGAACAAAGGCAACATGTAGATTAAGAGTTGATTTGGGTTAGAGATAGTCCATTGGCTATAGAGTCATGACAGCAGGTAGCCAGAGCACGAAGCCAAGAGACTGTATCTGAGCATGCTCACTCTGGGACTGTATCTCAGAGTGAACTATAATAATGGGCACTGCTATAAGCTTTCTGTCCACCCTCACTTGCCTATTTCCTCCAGCAAGGGTTGGTCCTAAATTTCCCATAACTTCCCCAAACAGTAACATCAACTGGGGAAAAGTTTAAATATATGAGCTTATGACATTTCTCAGTCAAACCAACACAAAAAGTAAACTGTACAGTTAAGGTCAAGGGCCATGTTTGTTTGCACTTATTTCTCCACCCAGGACCAAATGTATGATAGGAATTCTACAATATTAAATGGATGAATGGACCTGGATTTTCTTTTTGTTGACATTAGGCTGTTGCTTGCTTTCTGCTTCATTTTTGTATTTGTCCATGAAAAGTATTGACTCTATTTTTCTAAAGAAACACTTAAGTTTTGTCATAATTCTAGTACCACAATTTTCTAGTAGTAGTTTTTATTAGTAATTCTCATTAGTGATCAGGATTTTATGGTACTTGAGATTTACTGACTGTAATATATCACTGACTTTACTTTTCTTTCTGCCTGTTGCTAATTTGGAAAAGCTGTACTGTTTTGGCTGAATTATAAGGCTGCCTATGACAACTGGAACGAACAGAGAATGGCTTTACATAAAGATATCCACATGGCTACGAAGGAAGTAGTTGACATGCTTCCTGGTATCCAGCAAACATCAGCCCAGGCCTTCGGGACGCTCTTCCTCCAGCTGACTGTGAATGATCTGGGGATTTGCCTCCCTATAACAAACACTGCACAGGTACAGAGCATCAAGACAGAGGAGGCTTTACCCCAGGAGTGAAAGCTAGGGGCCTCTACTCACCACTTATGTGAACACAGAGTAATCATTTTAAGTAGAGCTGTTTATAACCTGAGTGAGAAAGAACTCTTTAAGTCTTTCGCATATAAGTTTCACAATCTTCCTATTGCTTTTTTAAAGTAAGAAGTCTTTGGATCAATCTTTGTATAAAGTGGAAACAAAGGGACATTTTAGAATGCACTTCAGTACCCCCATCTGTAATATAGCAGAGCATTTCAGCTTGCTTACAAACTGTAGTAAGTATGGATATTAAATAATGATAAAGAAACTTTCAAGTTTATCTGTATACAAGTATAAAAAAGGATGCTGTCAAAAAAAAAAAACAAAACAAAACAAAAAAAAGGATGCTGTCTTCATAGTTTAGGGCCAGTTTGCATTTGCACATGCACATGTGGTTATACAAGAAAATGCTGTCAGACCAAGAAGAGATTGCTCTAAGAATCCTATGCAGAGATGTGTCTGTTACAGTTTTCCTTCAGGTCACTTTTAATACTTTAAATGTCATGGCAGAGATACTAAGCCTGTGAATGGAATGAATTTATATTTAGGGTTCTGATTGGCAGAGCAGTGCTGAGAGAAACTTGGAGTTCAAGATGGGCAGTGTTGTTGTATCTGAAGCAGTTGAGATGTGGCAGCTTTTTAATGACATGACGAGAGGATTCAGGAAGGCTACACACACAAGAGCTGGTTGTCACATTGAGAGTGTTTCCCCACTATTCAAACAGACTACAGAAACACAGATGATTAACCCTTTGCATGTTAAAAAGGAAAAAATGTACAAGGAAATGTATTTCATTTGAGTAATGCTTAAACCTTTCTTACTAAGCTACTTTATATTATTTCTAGGCTTAACCCTTTCTAGATTTTTATTCTTAAGAATATAAAGATTTCTAAATTTTAGAATCATTGGGTCTGGAGAAATGACTCAGTAGTTAAGAGCACTTATGTCACTTTGGAAATCTATCTGGTGCTTTCTCAGAAAAATGGGAATAGGGCTTCCTCAAGACCCAGCTATTCTACTCCTTGGAATACACCCAGAAAATGCTCCACCACACAACAGGGACATATGTTCAACCATGTTCATAGCAACCTTATTCATAATAGTCAGAACATGGAAGCAGCCTAAGTGTCCCTGAGTAGAAGAATGGACAAAGAAACTGTGGTATATTTACACTATGGAATACTACTCAGCTATTAAAAACAAGGAATCCCCAAAATTTGTGGACAAATGGATTGAACTAGAAATGATCATAATGAGTGAGTTCACCCAGAAGCAGAAAGAGTCAAATGGTACATACTCACTTATATCTGGACACTAGCCCAAGAGGCATGTCCCATGAAAGTCTTCACTTACCAGGAAAGTGGGACAGAGGAGAGGATACCTATTGGGACTCTAGGCAAGAGAAGCATGGGAGAATGGGGAAATAGAAGGATCCAGAGGGTCCTAGAAACCTACAAGAAGAACATTATGATGGGTAGATCTGGGCCCAGGGGTCCTGCTCAAACTATTGCACCAACCAAGGACAATTCGTACAGTAAACTTTGAACCCCTACCCAGATCTAGCCAATGGACAGGACATTCTCCACCGCTGAGTGGAGAGTGGGGTCTGACTTTCATGCAAACTCTGGTGTCCCAAATTTGACCACATTACTTTGATGGGGAGACCTGGTGGCACTCAGAGGAAGGATAGCAGGCCACCAAGAAGAGACTTGATACCCTATGAGCATATACAGGGGGAGGAGACCCCCCCTCAGTCACAGACATAGGGGAGTGGAGTAGGAGGAAAGCGGGAGGAATGGGAGGATACAAGGGATGGGCTAACAATTGAGATGTAATGTGAATAAATTAATAAAATATTTTTTAAAAGAAAAATAATTTTTAAAAAAGAGCACTTGTTCTTGCTCTTTTTAGACCCTGGGTCTAATTCCTGCACCTGTATGGTGCTCTGCTGTCATCTGACCCACTCTAGTTGAGTGGATCTGAAGCCCTCTTCTGATTTCTGTGGGTACCAGACATGCATGTGATGCATGTACATAGGCAGGCAACACATTAGCACACAGAAAATAAAATAAACTCTTAAAAATAACTTTGTAAATTCACCTTTTGCCTCATTTTTCCTGTGATATTTCTTTAGTCTAATCACACTGGAGACCTTGACACTGGTTCTGCTCTAGTGCTGACCATTGAAAGTACTCTCATCACTGCGTGTTCCTCAGAGTCTCTGGTTAGCAAAGGCCACTTCAAGAACTTTTGTATCCGATTCGCTGATGGCTTTGAGACATCGTGGGATGACTGGAAACCAGAAATCCGTGGAGATCTAGTAATGAATGCTTGTGAGTCTGATTTATTTTCTATGTGAGACTTATAACTGTAAAAAGATAAAGTGTCTCTGTGTTGAAAAATTAATGGATGTACAGATACAGGAATGCTTGTTAGCAATGAAACAACTTCAGCTTTCTGGTAAGGCAGAAAGACTTGTACCCATTTGAAATTTTGATCACTACCTGAATTTTCCTGTCATCAAACTATGAGTGATCTGTAATAGAGTGAGCCAAGGCCCAGCTCACTAAAGGTAGAATAGACTATAAATCCATTGGGCTAGCATCCCAGCTTTAGTTATTGCTGACGCAAGGAATGACCCAGTGACACAGCTCACATTTCTAGGATTTGAGAGTGTCATTCTGAATTCCTCCAATTCCACTATTTATGTATGTGCTGATTTGAAAGTAGAAAGGTTTGTTTGTGTCACTTTGGGAGTCGGGCGGGGGGGCTTGGTTTTTCAAGACAGGGTTTCTCTGTGTAGCCTTGGCTGTCCTGGACTCACTTTGTAGATCAGGCTGCTCTCAAACTCACAGCAATCTGCCTGCCTCTGCCTTTCTAGTGCTGGGATTAAAGGCGTGCACCACCATGCTCAGCTCGTTTGAATCATCACTTTTAATATCTTTAAGTATCACAGCAAAGATACTATGGTATCACCCTTCTTTATAGAAGCTTAATGATAGTGAACTGTAATCTTCAGTCAATCCTCTGATCCAAATACTCTTTAGAAAGTGGCTTGCCCTCATTTATGCAATTTTCTCCTTTCTGAGAAATTACCTTAACTTATTATTTTTTCAAATTAAAGGCAAAAATAAATGTAAATGTGACTTGTATTGACTGTGACATCTTTGTCATCTTTGCACTAATTAAAATAAATAGATTGTGAATTATTGTTTTAAAATTACATGTATTATCAGTAGGCCCAGCTAGCAATCAATCAAGACACAGACACTTGTTATATTTTAAAATAGCGTTAGTTAGCCTGGGGCAGGGCAGATATCAATCCTCAAAACTACTTCTCATACTAGGGTCTCAGGCATGGGATCCCTGTTTCAATCCCATGCCATCTGTTTCTAAAAACTTCTATCAAGCTACCTCCCATCTATAATCCCATATACTTGCTCATGTTCTTCATCTGGGCTGGATTCTCCATCCACACTTGCAGGCCATGTGCTTCTCCTCCAGCTAAGTCATGGCAGCCTGCCTCTCTTCACTTCAGGTCTCTCTCTTTTTTTCTCATGGCAGTCCTTCTTCACAGATTCCTCTCTCTCCTAGCCCACCTATCTCCTGCCCTGCCCAGGTGGGATGGCTTTTTATTGAGCAAAAGTTGGGTCACAGAGACAGCAAGTTGTAATTAGCATCAAAATACATCAGACCATCCCCCAACAGTGAATAGAAAGGAAATAGACTATTTCCCTAATAGTTAGGAAAATTTATCTCATAGAGAATATAAAAAAATAAGCCTAGGGTTTAGAATTAAAATTATAAGTATTAAAATGAATACACTATTCAGTACCTCAGTATATATTCTTTTGAAAATAAAAATCCTTGCCATTCTGATCTCTGATATTCAGAATAACTAGATTTAGACTTTGGAGAACATTTACCTCTTTAGCTCACTGTTGTTTCTGGGGAAGGGAATTGGAGGGAGAGTAAACAGAGTAATTGTTTTATTGATATGTTATATGAATTCAAATTAATAAAATGAACAAATTGATTTAATAGTTTATAGTTTATTTTCACTATTGGGGGGGGGAGGAAGAAATTGTCTTCAAATTTAAAGAGTTTTCATTGTAGTAATCTTGAATTTGAAGGGCCAGTAATGTAGACTTTGTTCTGGCTTGTAACTTGTGTCTTTATCTGAAGGCACATCTTGCCTTATTTGTTTTAATTTAAAATTGACAAGGTAAACATCCATACTTTATGGTTTAAAAAAAAAAAATACAGTTTCTTTAGCAGTTACTGGCAATGTATATTTAAGACATAATAGGGTTAGGGATGCAGCTCACTTGGTAGAGTACTTGCCTGCCATCCAGGAAACCCTGGTTTAGATCGCTAGTACCACATAAAATTGGCATGGTACACACGCCTGGAACACCAGCCTGCTATACAAGTGGTAAAGGGATCTGGAATTGAGGTTATCATGCTAACCCTCAGCCTAGACGACAACATGAGGCCCTGAGGATCTTTCTCAAAAAGAAAAAGAGGGAAAGAGAAAGAGACCTGATCTTTTCTCACAAAGGATATTGTGCCTACGTTGGGATTACTTTTCTTTTTAGAAAAATTTCAAGTAAAGACAAACTTAATATCAAAAGACCTCAAAAAAAGGAGGTCACTCCAATTTTAATTGACATGTGAATACTAATTTAGGATTTACGTAAAGTTATAAAAGGACATTTCACTTAGGGCTGTAATCAAATTTAGATTGATATTTACTGATTCTTCCTTTACAATTTACTTTGTTTAGAGATTATTTCAAGATAGTGTATTCTTCACTGTATAGGTTTAAAGTACCAAGTTAAAATCAGGTGGTAGTAACATTTTGTAGTTAAAGTCAAATATGTTTCTGGGCTTAGAGCCAAGATTGTGAGGTTGACATTATAACAATCACCCATTTTTCTCATAAAATACTTCTTGGCAAAGAGATAGCAAATGTGACAAATTGTCTCTGACCTAATATGGCAGTTCTTTTTGCTGGTTTTGTTTTGTTTTCAAGACAGGGTTTCTCTTTGTAGTAGTCCAGAGTATCCTGGAACTCACTTTGTAGACCAGGCAGGCCTAGAACTCTCAGAGATCTGCCTGAATATGGCAATGCTTAATTGTCATTTTTTTTTTTTCACTGATTCTCGTTCTCAAAATATTCATACATGGGGCTGGCCAAATGGCTCAGCCAGTAAAGGTACTTGCCACTCACTATGCTGCTTAGGTGCTCCAGGAGCCACAGGGTAGAAGGACAGAGAACTAACTCCTTCTCTTTACTCATGTCATGGCTTTTGAACCAGGTCTACACACCTGTTCACACTCATGATAAATAAATTGTAATTTTTTGTAATTTAAAAAAAAATTTCCTCTCCAGGGTTTAGTGCCTTGTCTGTAATCGCAATACGTGGAAGCCTGAGACTGAGTTTTAAGATCAAGGGCAAGGCAAGCTACATAACAATAGCCTGTCCCCAAAAAATGAAACCAGCTACAACAATGTGTGTGTGTGTGTGTGTGTGTGTGTGTGTGTGTGTGTGTGTGTTGTGTTGTGTTGTGTATACATGATGTCACAAAAATTATCATAGAATCCTATAGGTTGACAGAATGCTGTGTCAGATGCCCAGGTAATGTGACTGTAATAATTACATGCCACAGGTAAAGCCATAACAGTAGGTTAAGTTGCTAAAATCATAAAATAAAATGTTACACTTTATATAATAGGGTCCAAAGTCCAAAATTTGTCCTTTTGTGGAGAGGAATTGAAACCTAGCAGAGCTAGAAATGCTGTTTACATTTTAATGTTTAATCACAAGCGTATTTTTATTGACACCTGTATTGGGGTTATTCTTGTGCAGGTGTAGTTCCAGATGGCACCTATGAAGTTTGTTCAAGGACTACAGGACAAGCTGCAGCTGGTAGGTTCACCGTTCACTTTGGTTGAAACAGAGTTAGGTGAAAATCAGATGGGAAGTCTCAAATGCCAAATTCAGGAGTTGATTTGATGATTAATAGTGTAGCTATTAAATATTTTTGAGCAAGAAATCAAATGGTGATAACATCAATGGACTACCTCAAGGCAGCAAAGCATACGAAAAGAGCTGAGAACTAACTGTGCAAGTGTGATTGGTATGGTGGGGTCTCAGCTAAAAAGAAAGCAGTGTCAACTATTATTTCTTATGCAGTGAAAGTTAGCAGTGTGCCCTAAAGACAGGCATTTACTTTAAGGCTCTTTGGAGGCTGAGAGGCATAGAAGCTGATCAAAGCCAGTAATTTTTCTAGTGATCCTTTCTTTTCTTGCTGGTCATTGACACTCTTTCATCTGCAGCCTCTGTACTCATCCTGAGTAAGTCATCTTGAGACACCTGCCGTCCCCAGCACAAAGGTCTCAAAAGCTAAGACGGTCTCCAGCAGCACTGCTAGGAGGCTAGAGACCGAAGCAAACACACCTTTTTGAGAGAGAGGATAGATGTCTTTACAAAGGCTGTCTGTTTATAAGTGAAAGCAACCTACCCAAACTAGCTTAACCAAAAGCAAGATCTTTCCCCAGGATATTTGTAGATGATGTTAATTTTAAGAATGCTGGGGCAAGGCAAGAAACAACTGGAACCATTATCAGCCAGCAGGGCGCAGGCAGCTCTGGCTCTCGCTCCTCTCTCACTGCCTCTTTTATTTTAGATTCTTTGTTTGTTAGTTTGTTTTGCTTTTATTGATAACAATCATGTCGCTAGAAGAGCCATGGCCTCATTTTCCACTCTCTCATTTAAAAGAGACCCATCTTTTCTCAAGTTCAGAGAAAGAGTTTTGTTTCTACAGCTTTGATGTTTACTTTGACTGGTTAGTTATTTGTAGCTGATAGATGAGACTTATGATGGTTCCTGTTGTATGCATGGGAAGAATCTGGGCTCAGAGGAATGAAAAGCAGTGCTACTGTACAGAAGAGGTAGGTGCGTGCTGTGTACATGGAAACCAGTTCACTGCCTGGTGTTTCAAACCGCTATTGCTGTGAAAGGCATTAGGCATCAGATATGGCCATCATATTGTTCAGAGTGCTTATACTCCAATTCCTAGGACTTTCCAAAAAATGCCACTCTTTAATTTTAACAGAAAGCAGTAGTGCTGGAACCTGGACGCTCAATGTGTTGTGGAAAATGTGTGGGATTGATGTCCACATGGACCCGAACATTGGCAAAAGGCTGAATGCTCTGGGCAATACCCTTACCACACTGACAGGAGAGGAAGACATAGACGACATTGCTGACCTCAGTTCCGTGAACATAGCTGACCTGTCAGATGAAGATGAAGTTGATACTATGTCTCCCACAATCCATACTGTAAGTGCATTCACTGCCAGGAATTTCAAGACTGGCTTTTCCTGAGACAGATAACTGGTTAACCCAGGATTATTTAGTATGGTTGCTATTGTAGAGGAAGGGGGGGAGGTGGTGATTTCTGAGTCTGCATTTTACAGTGCTGCTGTGTTTCATAATAATGCCATTATGAAATGGGCCTTAACCTCAGTATAATGGAAGAACATTGAAAGTAGGGTAAGATAAATCTGTAAACACAGTCTGGGGGTGGGGTGAGGTTGGAAAACAGGGCTGGAAAGGCCTGCTACTAGGAGAGGAGCTTTTCTGGGTGATGCGGAGGGTGTGGTGGTGACTGCAGAGCTCTGTGCATCCTAAAGCCACTGAGTTGTACATTTTAAATGGTTGGGTCTTAGGGTCTGTAAATCATAGCTAAGGCAAGAGTTTTTTTAAAAAGCAAAGTGTTTATATTGGGACATATACATTTAAATGTATTTCCCAGCTATACTGCTTATTCTGTAGTATCAAGTTATTTAGTGGTCATAAAAAAATGACTTTCAGTTTTCATTCTGGTTTTGATTTGTAAAGAGATTTTTAAGTATATTTATCTATTATATCATAAAATAGTTTTTCTTGGGAAGTAATTAATAATACTGTTTATTATTTAGAGTTCAGATGGAAGTTCAGTGAGTGGAGATGGCCACAAACTCACCTTTGGGCAGCGACTTGTAAATCACCTGCTAGGCCTGGCGCCCCCAAATCAGCGCTATTCTGTTCCTGCAGAGTATCTGTGTGATTCAGAGATGCGGGGCTCCCCTCAGTCTAGCCAGTCTCATTTGAAAGCGTGCAGAGCACACTCATGGGGAAACGTAGGTAGCAACTCGGTAGATGCCTTACAAAATGCGGGCTGTGAATCAGTGGAGAATGATAATCATCTGACCTGCTGTGGATAGCTTTGATTCTTGCATGCTCTCTTTGATCTGAGGCATTAATTTTGTAGTGTAGATTGTCAGTATGAACTGATGGTGGTATTAACATATATTCTTTCAATTTTTTAGGAAGCTATAGATTATCGAAGACAAGGAACATCTTCTAGTCAGCCAGGAGAAGCCAGAGGAAGAAAGATTGTGAAACGTTTAGTGGACATCAGAGAACTGAATGAGCAGGCCAAAGTAATAGATGATCTTAAGTATGTCCCTGGTGTTTACCTTAATGTCGCATTCTGTAGTAATAGAATAATAGGTGCTAAAGGTGGAAGAACCCTTTCAGTTTATCAGTGACGTCATCAGTGCTCCAAAGAGTTCAGTAAATTTTTTGAGCTTATAAGTAATACAGTCAAGATGGAATCCTAATTTTATGTCTTTATAACTCCTCATCTTTGTATGGCGAATCCTGACTTTATATCACACCCACACATACCCAGCTCTTTGTGCGTGTTCATGCTTGACTGTATTCACATGCATAGTTGATAGTTGAGTGTGTGTGTGTTAGTTGCTCACCTTGTTTCTGGGTTGGAAGGTTTCTTTAGGAGTTAAGAATCAGCATTTATGGGTGCCTGTTCTGGTGTGACATGCTATCTCACAGTAAACCTCACAGTGTAGTTTTGAGGTTAGATAACATTTTCCAAATGTACTGTTGAGAAAACTGGCTCAGAGTAAAGAACTGTGATTTGTATTTGTATAAATGTGAATTCAGAGTCTGTGGGTTTAAAAAAACAAAAACAAAACCTCCCCCCTCCAGCCCCCAAGACAAGGTTTCTCTGTGTAGCCTTGGCTGTCCTGAGCTCACTTCGTAGACCAGGCTGACCTCGAGCTCACAGAGATCTGCCTGCCTATGCTTCCCAGAGTGCTGAGATTATAGGTATGTACCACCACACCTGTCTTTAAAAACAAAAACAAACAAAACAAAAACAAAAACTCTTGACTGTTGATATTAACAGTTCTTTAGAAAACAGTAGGGATAAAGCAGAAAGCATCAGTAACCTTTTTTAAAAAATCTGTTGCCAGCTGTTTTATAATTTTTATAATTTTCCTAAGTATCCCCTGTACAAGAATAAATATTCTTCTTGCTAAACTTTGAAACTTTGATTTTCTCAAAGTTGGTGGCTATGCCTCATCTTTCCTAAATCTTGAGATGCTTATACCTGTGAGGAGTTTGGTGGTGTCGTTCAATCAGGACTTCCCCCAAAATACAGAAAATTTGAAAAATGAAGGGATGACCTTAAACTTTGTCTATAAATTATCATGTAATGATTCATATTTTTTATTAATTTGAGTTTTATCCTCAGGGAGAAAAATGACTTGAAACAAAATATATGTCTTCAAAAATCTCACACACACACACACACCTTTTTTTTTTTACAGAGTGAGTGTTTGGTTTTCATGAGATTGCTCATACCTTTTGATACATCAGTAGATAGAGAGTGTAAAGGCATTTCCTAGATGTTAGTGGGTCTTTTGTAATTTGCCAGATGTGAGTGTTAAATTTACAGGAATTGGGCTGGCCAGATATGCTTCTTTGCTTTCCTGACAAGTGAAAGGACTAAAAGAAGCCAGTGAGAAGTCAGTTGTGCTTTCTTGCTTCTTTACAATAACCCCTCCATTTTGGTGGGTTTTCTGTTTTGTTCTGTTTTTCTTTTTGGTTTTGTTTCATTTAGAAAATTGGGTGCAAGTGAAGGAACCATAAACCAGGAAATTGAGCGTTATCAGCAGCTGGAGTCTGTGGCTGTGAATGACATCCGAAGAGATGTTCGCAAGAAGTTACGGAGGTCCAGTATGCGGGTGAGTGCACACCTAAGACTTTCACCAGATTCATGTTACACGCTCACTTTCTAAGACCTAACAGTGATATTTATGCTCTTGTTCATGCTGGTGATAATACTATATGATTTATGAAAAGCAGACCTATGTATCAGGCACTATTTAAACATTTTGCCATTAACCACCCATAAATCTCCACAGCAACCCTATGAAGAGTTTTTCTCCCATTTTAAAAATGAGAAAACTGATACACAGAGAGGTCAAGTAATTTTTCCAAGTTTATATAGCCAGCAAGGCTTATGGAATCAAGTCTCAAAGCCACCAATGGAACTCTGCAGTTAGGCCCAAGCCACTGTGTGTGTCCTGCCATTCATGGACTCACACTGGCTTTTAACCTCTCATGTATATCTCAGAAATGTGCAGTCTTTTTCCTTGTCTTTGTCTCCAATTTTTTCAGTATTTACCGCTAAGTCACAATTTCTCTCTTTTCTGCTTTATCTTTATAGTAAAACACAATTTTTAGAGCAATTTAAAGCAGAATTGTGAGGAATGTATAGAGATTTCGCTTTATGTATCAGCCACTGTCAGTATTCTTGAGAGTGTTTTACTTACACAGTAAGTGCATGGACAGACACATGGACACAGTTCCCAAGGTTGGTGGTTTACAGGAGGATTCCCTCTCAATGCTGTGCAATCTGTGGTTTCAGAAAAACATATAATGGCATGTATTCTATGTTACATACACAGGAGTTTCACTGCTCTAAAAACCCACTATGTTCCCTTCTTATTCCTTGTTTCAACTGTGATTTATACTTAAAATCATGTACTGTTGAAATTATTTCTACATTCTTAATACTTGTTTCACTCAACATTTCCCCTGTAGTCTCTACTATTTCACGAGTCTCCAACAGTATGACAATCTTTCTAGCACCCAGCTCCTCAGCACATTTGAGCTCAAGTCTCTTCTTGCTGTCATCTCTTACAGTGAAGTAGACATCTGCAGGAGGGGTGCGTGTCAGTGTCCTTGAAGTGATAAAGTGGTTTGTTTCCGAACACATACTTAGCTTTTCCCTGGGATCTTTGCTCTTTTTCCCCCATTCTTTTCCTCTAGTTATTTTCTTTATTCTCGCTTTGTTTCTGTACTCCTCATTCCTTCCCCAATCCTTTCCTTTTCTGTTGAGTTAGCTAGTGGCTCTTACTGATACCATGACATCAGGCTAGCTGATTACTACGGTACTTTGATTCATATATACTGAATTTCATTTAAAGTCACTGGAAAGTAAAAGAACTAACTTAGTTTTTATTTTAGCTGAAGTGAAATACCATATCAGTATACAATTTCCTTGAGTCACTTTGTTTTCCTCTACCACTTTATTAGGCTGCTTCCCTCAAGGATAAGTGGGGTTTAGGTTACAAACCAAGTTACAGCCGATCAAAGAGCATTTCGGCTTCTGGAAGACCACCTCTTAAAAGAATGGAAAGAGCAAGGTAATACATATTTCAGCCAATGAGACAAATTATAAAATTGCTGACATCTAACCAACCAAGGTTCAATACTTTTTGGGGGATGGGGGGAGTAGTTTAAAAAAATCATCCATATTGGTAAAATAGCAGTCACTAGTTACTTACTGTCAAACATCGTGGTTTGAGGAAAGCTTTACAATGTTTCTTCCTCAACCCGAGCAACATTTTAGTAAGGCAAAACTATTTAAATATGCTTTATGTATAAGCTTACAGAAATGAAAATCTGCATACCAGTGGTTGCTTTCTAAATAGTCAATTTAAATAGTCAGTTTAGGAAAGATGATTGTACACATTAAAATCTTGTTTTAATATTAAGTCAGCATTATAAAAATAAGATGTATAAATTTTTGAGGTGAATTGTATAGTGATTAGTAGAGTGTTTGCCTGGCACGTATGAAGACCTGGGTCCAATTCCTAGTACCACATAAATTGAGTGGTACATACCTGTAATGCTAGCTCTTAGAAGGGGATCAGAAGCTCAATAGCATTCTCTGTCCCAGCTATATAGTGGATTTGAGGTTGGCCTGGGATGCACAAGACCCTATCTCCCTCCAAAGTAAAAAAGCATAAATTATTTTTATATAGTTAAGTTTTAGAAAATTTAAAGTTAATTGAAGCAAGGCTTTTTCACAGATGTTGAAGGTTAATACATGAAAAGACAAAACTTCAATCATCTGATAAGGTTAATATTCAGAAATAGAATGTTAATATCATTAATAAGACTTTTGCAAAGCCAAGATTTTTTAAAGTAGGAGTATTGGGTTTTTATATTTTATATTTGTGATGCATATTTATGCTTATATCATAACTACATTTTACTTATAGTTCTCGGATAGGAGAAACTGATGAGCTCCCGGAAATCCGTGTGGATGCAGCATCTCCTGGACCCAGAGTAACTTTTAACATCCAGGATACAGTAAGAGAGACAATACTTGTTAGAAGTTTGTATTGCTAAGTAGTTTTTAAAATTGCAGACTTGCAACATTATACAGTTTAAAAATATAAATTGTTACCAATGATGAAAGTGGGCGTTATAACTGAAGTATTTGCACTACCAGCGAGCAGGTGTTGCCTATAATAGCTACACTGCCCATGGCCAAGTATATGTGCAGAAAAAGTCCCATAGCTGCTTGCTCTTAAATAGGATTGTTTTTATTGAGCAGTTTTTTTATAATAACTGAGGACCCACATTAAACAGTTGTTAATGTGAAATACGTATTCATTTACATGTTTAGTTCATGGCGATTAAATAGTAGAAGGCAGAAGGAAGGACTGCTTCAGAGCTGCGCACTACCGCATGTTGAAATTTATGTTACAGTGTTTATTTGTGGAATGTTTGTTTGCATTGTCTTTATTTTCATGAGTTTTTTTTTTCTTTTCTTTTCTTATTACTTTAATTAAGTTGAAAAATACAGTGTGGGGAAGTTCACCACAGTCCAGCTCTCCAGGGGAAGGGTACTTTCAGGTACTTATGAAAACCACATAAAATTTTACTTTAAAACTAATTAACTGCCCTGAAAATTTGCTTTCAAAATGTCTTCTTTTCAAGCTAAACTGAGACCTGAGAAATACTCTGTGTAAAGATTTAAGGTTGTTGGGATTCTTTTTTAAT